>NC_138823.1:130290081-130890081 GCF_965183815.1 Platalea leucorodia | reverse complement strand
TACTTGCACTTGAGGGAAAAAGATCCACATCAGCCAGTAACAGACATGTGAGCTTCCTATCTAAAATTAAGTCTGCTGGCCTTCCTGGGCTCCCTCTGCAGGCACTGCACTGACAGGAAGAGGAACTGTGCCGTGGCAGGGCTCGGAGCATCTCATCTATGTAAGTTATAACCATCACAGAGAACAAAATCCTATGCCAAACAAACACTGTGAAAAATTCTGTAGTTATCAGAAAAATCTCAACACTTATTTTAGGTCCAGAAAAGCTTTTAAGATGACAAAAATGGAAATTCTGGGGTGAGGCTGCTGCAATGCAACTCAGTTGGTAGTCAATTAAAAAAAAAAAAAAACCTTCAAGAAAGAATATAGGTTTTTTGCTACCAGACTATTACAAACCCTAACATTGGAACAGGGCTCCAACGGGGAACTTGGAACAGAGGCTGCAGAAAGTGGAAGTTGGTATTATTTATAACCTGGCAGGCAGGACTCCCAGAAACTCAGTTAGCCAGAACAAGCTGATTCTCCTAGCTACAGGTAAAACAACACTCTGAGTAACTTAAAAAGTTTGAAAAATATGTAAATAACAAAAATAAAAGTATTTCAGTACACAAATACTGGCTTTTTTACTTTAGTATTTGATGGAACATGTTTCAAAGAGTACATTGCTAAACAATGTTCCTGACAGATGTGCAAAGTTATACTACCTGACCACATCGTGAATTAGCTTTCCCAGGAGGAGCTGCACAAAAAGTAAAACAAAAGAAAGCAGAAATTCCTTGACATCTGTAGGATGTCAAGGAAATGAATCACTTTGTTTCAAATAGGAGATAACTAAGAAAATCTTACTTCTAAAATTTTTTGTATTACATTAGGACTTTATCATTTACCTGTTCTCAACATGCTTCCCTTTTTCATATCCAGGGACACACTGAACAACCAATTCATTTCAGAACTTCCAGACAGAGTGTCGCAAGGACTGCTACAACTTTTCCATTTAATCATTAATACTAAAACATTAAATAGCTTATATAAAGCACATGGCATAGCAATTTATCAAAGCAGAAATGCTCATATGATTTTCAATTAAGAAGAATATGGTGAGCCTATTTATTACAGAACAGATGTATTATATGCATTTAGCTTTTTAGAAGGAAATATTGGTATTTAATCTGAAGTGTATCAGAATTATCTGACAAGATCTCTACCTAACGTAAACCAGACTGACTTGAGCCAAGAGATCTGGTTCAGCACAGCAAGCAATTTTCAGTTTCTCTAATCAGTGCAAAAAAATTCCCAGAAATTTGATACCTGGGAAAACCACTGGAATACTTGTTTTTGAAGAAAACACAGATCACTTCTTTCATACATTACTTTTTTTGAACCTAGTTTCCTAATGAAAGTCATGTTTATATGTTACATGTCTACAGCAGCTGAATATCCCTCCCTGTCCACTCATTTACCTAAAAAAAAGGAAAGAGGCACAGGGGGAGGGGGCAAGATCCCGATCACCTTTACTTCTATCTTAACCGGCACTGTACCACGTGCAGAGCTCTCCTACTGATACATCGGGGTCTTTTGCACATTTGATAATTCTGGTAAGGTTAGTTTCTTTGTGTAATAATTTCAGCTGTGATTTTTAAAGTTAGTATCCTTCTCTGCTTTAGCAAAGAGTTTGGAAACAAATGCCCAAACACATTTTAGAAATTGCAAACCAAATGCAAATAAAAGAGCCCAAAGCTTTTCTGTTTTATTTTTAGGGGTTCTTCTTCCCAACGCTTCAGTACGTCTGTTGTTCTTCAAATGCCATGTAGCAAAATTGCTAGTTTATTTGGGATAAACCAAACAGTAGGTGCTTACCTGTAGGAGTACTACTGCGAAACGAAGAGGAGGGAGTGATTGGAGGGGTGACTGGAGGAGTAAGGCTTCCACTGCTGTGGCGAGGTGGAGTAGATACATTCCCACGGGACACTGTGCTTGACAAAGTCAAAGAGAGTTTTGGCTGAATCTTTTTCTTCAAAGACTCCTGCTCACGTCGAGCTGCATCAGTCATAAATCTAGAACAAGGACAATCATGAGGATGAGAAGCTTGAAACACTGTCCGCAAGCAAGCTTTAGATAAAGTAAGTATTTTTTGCACTCAGTGACCAAATGGAGCTTCAAACTCAGCTATGACAAGTTCCTCTGCAACACAGAGATTTCAAGAATACAAATTTCTCCATCAACAGCTTTATTCCCATGTTCAAGATCTCGGTTATTTGCTTCTGATTTCCATAGAACTTACATTAGACATCTGCATCATGTGCAAACACACAAGTTTTTTTAAACTCCAACCAGAGATCAGCATTGCATGCAATATTATAACTATACTCAATCCTTTACAATAACTACACTCAATCCTTTGGGAAAAAATAGCTAAGTAGCTATAACAGAGAAAAACGTTAGGGGCAAATGTATTGAATCTGAAGGTCAAATGGGTAGTATGAATTAGACTGTGTAGATACATCATTTCCAACTTAGAATAATCACATCTTTTTTCTAAAGGTTTTAGACAACGTTGCCTGACATAAAAGATGTCCAATTAAATTGCAATTCCTCAAACCAGAGTTCCCAGCTCTTGAAAACTTTGGTTCTACAGAGGTCTCTCTGTAGAGCTTTGGTACATGCTGCTGAAGGCCTAATGCAACTCAAGGTTCAGCTCTGTGGGATGCTGAGAGGGAGTTCCACCAGCACAACGCAAGGTGTGCACCTGTAGTGCAGTAATTCCAGCAGTGCGACTTTTTGCATGGGATCTCTCACCTGGAATAAAAATAGCTTTTTTCACTTTTATTCTGATTCCTTCCAAAAAATAACAATTTAAGTGAAAAAGATCACTTTTATTCCAAGTGCCTGCACAGTTACACTAGAATACCCGATACTGCATTATGCTGACATTCAAAGCATCACTGCTGGCACCTGTGTTAACTCTCACTTGAAAGGACTGGGGTTCCCCCGCAACGGGATCGCTGCAACTCAGACTTCATGCACTTAGCATTCAGGCAATATTTTAATCCTTTGTCTTTCCCCTCCGCTGCATAAGGAGCCATCTTGAAGGATTCCTAAGAAGATGGGCTAAAGTAAATCACCTTGTCCATACAGTCCTCTGTCATTCTAAAGTACAAACTATGCCTGTTGGTGAATAAAACAATACGCACGAACATGTCGTACAGAGCAAGAAGTTAAGTTACACCCAGACATTTGTCTGACCAGGTTAGACAGAGTAAACCAGGTTTTAGCCAAGACACAAGCTTTCACATAATGAGCTCTTGCAACCTTGGCAAACCATGAAGGGCACATTCAGAGAGGTGAGAACGCGGTGCAGCCGGTACGCTGCACTCGCCTTGGAGCCAGTTGTCACCCGGAAACTCACATTTGCAATCCAGTAAGGGAACAGAATGACAAAAATTACCAGCAATTATTTGTATTGGACCAAGTGAGGGTGACCTGGCTTTCTTTCAATAGTCACACTCTCAGAGGAGCCTAGGAAAGAGAATGAGGCAGACCTGTGGATAGAAGTGGCCACAGAGAACAAGTCTGTGGAAGAAATAATGAAAATGCTGAGTTGTTGTATTGGGTATAGGTGGCAAGGTTTTGGTGGCGGATGGGGCTGCAGGGCCAGAAGAGGTCAAGGTCTGTCTCGTGGCCAGCCACAGCTGGTTTCAGCCAGCTCCACAACAGACCCACCACATGACACAGCTGAGCGCATCAGTGAAGCTGGTGGCACCTCAATGAAAATGGATTTAAGGAGGGGTAGAAAATGCTGGAGGGAGACAGGAGAAGGGAACAGAGGAGGAAACAACAGAGGGAATGAGAGAACAAGGTCAGAGGAGTAGGAGGTGCTGCATGGTGGACAGCAGGAACACCCCTGGAGGCACTGCAACCTGCGGGTGACCAACATCAGAGCACAGGACAAGAGTGACAAACAAGGGGCGGCAGCGAGAAACCGCTACAACTGGAGCCCAACCCCTGCACTGAAGGGACTGAGTGTGGCCTGCAGCGGTAGCAGGGGAGGAGGTTTGTGGTGAAGTGAGCCTGGGAGTGAAGGTGAGCCTGGGAAAGGGGGAGGAAAGGTGGCTTTTTACCCCCCAAGTGTTTTAGGGTTTTTGTTTTGTTTCTCAATAACCAATACCCGAATCAGTAATTAAATATTTATGCTAGTTGGAAATAAATTAAGTTAAATTCCCCAGGTTGAGTCTGTTTTGCCTGTGACAGTACTTGGTAAGTGATTCCTTTTATTTCAGCCCATGAGCTTTCTTGCTCCTGCTCCTCCTATTTTCTCCCCATCCCACTGGGGTCAGGGGCGTGGGGGTGAGTGAGCAAGCGGCTATGTGGGTACTTGGCTGCTAGCCGGGGCCAACCCATCACTCTATCCAATTTCTTGTCATGTGACAACTATATTTGCTATGCGAGCAAACTGCCTGTCGTGTGACTTGATGTTCCTTATCATATTGAGAAGACGTGGAAGCAACCCCTGATGTACGTCCAAAATCCAACAGAGGACTGGGAGATCCACCTTTAGCTCCCAAAGAAGAGCAGCAGACCCTGAGGAGAGGGAGGCAGAGGGAATACCACCACATCAGTTGTCTGGTTCACAGTTTATATCCTGCCATCGTATGAAGGATCAGGCCACAGGCTGGCTGGACAAACTCATTCTGCAGACCATAGTACCACAACAATTGCACTGAACATGACCATCAGGTCACATTGGGTCTCACAGCAATACTTCACATCTGCAACAGCATCTGCAACATGGTGCTGCAGGACAGTCCAGTTTCTTCTCTGGGCCTCAACCAACAGTTTAAATTAATATGAATCACTATATTCGTTTAGGCTCCATAGAAACCCAACATTTTGTGACTGCTCGCAACACGTGGGCTGTTTGGGTAGAAGCTGGGTAGATCCTACTGGCCATGAGTCCAGACTTGACTGCACTTATGGAGAGACTTCTGAGAAAAAACACCTCTTGTGGAACAGTAAGGGGTGCATAGGGAAGGAAGAAAGAAAAAAATGTTTTTCTAGGCATCTCTGCAAAATATGAAAGAAAAATTTGGCCTAGATATCAAAAAACCCATCTCTTTTGAAAAAGAGATTTGTGTACTTTCACACAGCCTCAAAACACTGTAGCATAAAATTTTAAGTACCCTTAGAGCAATAAAGATGTATCCCATCCACCCATACCATGAAGGCATTAATAAGCGGATCTTTGCCATGATACGTAACATCAACACGCAACCCACAGACATTAATAAACAGGTATATGACACGACAGCTTATCTTCTTTGAACAGAGACAATACATCATGTCAAACTCAGATATGGCATTTTTATGAAGTTAATATTTAAAAAGCAGATATCCATAGTAACAGTTCAGTTTTAAATTTCTCTTCTCTAAACAAGGGTGCAGATATTATTGACAAAGCAGTCGCCATATAGAAGTCTAAATTTCATTCAAGAAAGAAAAGTTAAAGGATCTTAATAAAATGGGCATTCAGTACACATTTGCTTTCCTCTAACTAGGAAGTGTCTAATTCACTATTTTTGGAATTTGTACTATGATGTATGCTTGCTTCTGGATGGGAAGCCTTATTCCTTAAGAAAATGTTATGGCAACATTATAAAGCCCTGAAAACTTGGAAGATAACCTCAAGTGTGAGGTATTAAAAGCAGCAGCATGAACGCTGCTATTTAATAAACTCAGCCACAAATAACAATGTTAAAATAATATTGAGGTATAACCAGTCTGGTTGAAGTCCATAAAAATCAGGAAAATTTGAAGTTATAGCTGAAACTTCTCCCTGTCCTGTTAACTCGCTCCCATTTGGGCTAAGCATGTTGGGTATATTCCAAAACGTCACTTGTTGTCTACACTGTGAACCTGAGAGAAATGGAAGGCAGAGTCTGTTGAGAAGTTCAGTTCTTGATATCTCAATTATGCAGTTTACCTTTTCAGATCCAAACAGTCCCATACATGTTTGCTGAAGCACTGGCAGTGCTATGGTTTTGAAAAGGAAACTTTTCTAAATGGATTAAAATAAAACATTTTTCAGTATTTTAATTGAAATGCAGTATTATACTTGTGCCTAACTATGGTGGTGTTCTTCAAAGCTTACAATATAAGCGTTTTAATGATGGGTATAGAATGACATTTCCAACTAAGGCTTTAATTTTCATGTTGAAAGTACATTATGGTTGCAACATCAAGTGCTCAGAAATGAAACATGCTTGAATTAAGGTTGAATACTGGTTTCTGAATTACATGATTGCATACAATTTTCCCTGCCTCATTTAAATGCACAAGATGTGTGGGAAACAGAAAATGAACTCTAACTAACAGAGGCTGCCGTAAGACCACTTAGGTTAAATCCCATCTCCTTGCTTAATAGTTTCTCTCACCATCTTCAGATCCATCTCCTTGCTGAGCAAATCTATCTCTGCTATTTTCAGCTCTTATTCTTAACTCCATAACCCTGCCCCTCTAGTTCCACCACTGCGCAGATTTTAGTCCTCTTTTGCAATCCCTGTTGTACAGGATTGTGTTTACACCTCATAAGCCTCTCTCTCCAAATTCACGTAGGTGCAGTGGAACACAGAGAATCATTCAGTTCCCAGCCATTCATTGACCCTATTTTGACAAACATGGGGTTTGTGTGCTTTCTTGCAGATGGTTCATAACATCAGGGAGGAGCCCATTCCTTAGAAAGAAATCTCTTCTAGCCCCATTTTTTCTTTCCTCACCCTTTCACCTTCCTAATAATTCAACTCCCTGCTCTAAAACACGTAGGTGCAATGATTTCTGAATCAAGTGCTTGCAGCAACTTTAATAACATAGGCAAAATATAGTATTTCCCCCTCCTCTCATTCCCTGGAATGGTTCAAGTATTTTTATTGAAACTTTCCCAAGAAATTCAGCCTGAAGGAGACACCCAGCATGGAAAATTTCAGCCCAAACAGCCGAATGTTGGCAACATAATAAGCAACTGAAACAGTCTTATAATGGAAAGTGTTGCACAACCTTCCATATAGGTGGCAATATAATACAAACAGCATTAGCTGTTGTGACCAACATAAAAAGTCACAAAAAAAGCAGGTGATGTTCAAATTTAAAAAAGCCTTTTTGAAATCAAACCTTTGCAATGTTTAGAAGTCCTGTCGCCCCCAAAAGCTTTAGAATCAAGAATGAACAGAAGCGGAGCACACTCTCCCAGAAATTTCCTTGAGCTATTAGCGTGTACCGACTGTTTCAGGATCTTGCCCCAGTATGATTCACATGATGATGTCAGAGTTAGTTTATCATAAAACTCTTACTACACACAATTCTAAGACAGTTTAAGAGCTCTGGACTCATATACCCAGACTGAGGGTAAGGGTAGTTATAAAAGTGAGTTGCAAATAAACTGAAAACTTCTACTCGAGATCTCACTTGAAAGGGAAAAAAACAAACAAGTTGCCCTTCAGAATATATTTTCTTTATAACAGTCATAAGGGTATGAGGCGCCCTTTCCTCCTCTTCCTCGCTGTTGTAGCTTGCTGATGCAGGAAGTTAGCCCTGCTGGGACCAGATCTGTTTCTATGTCCACAGACATTTACACAGACAGTGAAAAAGGTGCATCACAGCTGCCTTGTGCGATCTGAATATTCATTTGCTACATTTGGTTTCTTCATGATCTAGTCTCTACAACATAGGCAAACAGAGGAGATGATGTATTTGCAAGTCTACCATTCTCAGTTCTGCATACGCACACTAGAGAGGAGAGGGGGATTATTCTGAGCTTGCAAAATAAGCAGATCACACTGCAGAGATGCTCAAGCCCAGGACTGTTCCACAACACTGTCCAGTTGCACAGCAGTTTAAAAAAAATGACAGCACTACCTGACAATAACATGTATACCTTGTCCTGCGCCTCACCACTGACAAGCTTCACTAAACCACAATGGGAAAAGGCAGCAGAACAGAATTAGTTCTGACCTTTTCTCATTATCACACAGAAAATTATGGAAAAACATTAATAGTAGTAACATTAGGCTGATATTCATGTTTGCCTCATTTGGCTAACCTGTACGTCACCTTTCCCGGAACATAAGAAATCATGCTGCTGAGTTTCCACCACTCGTATTTCAGCAGACTGCTGCTTAACCAAATGCTTGGTCAACTTCAAGATTGATTGGAAAGAAGAGAAAAAAATCCATGTTGCTTTATAGCAGATTTGTGCTACCTTCTGGTTGTATTATATTTAGATCTAAAGTGGTCAAACGTACTTGACAGATGGGGCACACACTAGCTTAACTATGTACTGAAAGCCCCACATTAATTCTCCTGCTACTCTTTACACCTATCAGAGCAAGGTGCTGGTTGTATCTGCCTTTCTCCTCCATCTTTTCCCACTTTTGTCTCAAGATGTTTATGCAATTCTTTGTCAGTGCTGTACCAAGAGAAATAAGGAGGTAGGGATGGTAGTTTTAGCTCCTGGTCTCCCTCATCACATTAGCAGTGTTTAGTGAAAAAAAAAAAAAAAAAGGCTAGGACAGAAAGCACCTCTGGTTGCACAGTATTATAAAACTTCAGGAGGATTTGAAGAGGGATTAGGAGGAGTCACTTGTCAAGGCAGGACCCCATTTCAGGAGGGTGGGACTCTGTGGACTGTGAAGTGTGCTAGTGAACCCCTTAGTCAAGAACCGTCCTTCACACCCTTTGCTGCCTTTACAAGCAAAGAGAAAGCAACAGGGTATGGTTTAGCTAATGCTGGGAAAGAGGAGACAACTGTTACGTTGAATTATTATTGGGTTAAGGAGAAATCTGGTGAAATCTAAAGGGCAGGAGCTCAGCAGTAGGCTGTCTTGTCTCCTGGGACGGATGAAAGGCTTTTCTCAGTTGAACTTCACAAAACTGGGCCAAAGCAAAGACAATCAATGTCCCCAGTAACGCCTTGCCACACTATTTATGTGATAATGAGGAAAGAAACATATGAGCAAGTTTCATACCATCCATTAACTCAAATTATTTGGTGAACACCCTTAAGCACTTTCACATACCGTTCTTTGTAGTATGGGGGAAACAGAAGTATTCTGCAGCTCTGTACAAACCTCTCTTGCTTCACAGAAGCTATCAACCATTGTTTCCTTTAGAGATCTTCCATTACAGTTTTAGCAAAACTCTAAAAAGAAATGTCAGTGTGAAAAAGCCCCATTAAGATGTGTGCATAGTCACACACATGCCTCCACACTATTTAGATTACAGAGTATTTGCATAGTGCTAAAGCATACGATTTATACAAAACTCCCTTTTGCTTGTCTTTTTTTTCTGATTTCACAAAAAGCATCAAAAATGGGGAAGAAACAGCACAAAATAATAATCCCCTCTCATTCCCCCAGACCTATATCACATTTCACAACAGGCCCTAACCAGATCAAACAAATCATTACAGGGCATTTCTAAGCTTCTGAAAAGAACACTTTCAGCCCAATATATATCGTAGAAACACCATGCATCTAAGTTGGACTTCAACATGCACATTCCTCTGAGATCAGGTCTTACAAAGGAGGGAGTTCACTGTTCATTCTCAGTATCAGTCGTACTCAGCCTCATCTACTGAAAGCTTTCCCTATGTCCTAAATAAGGAATATTTATGACCAACTGATGAGTATCTTAGAGAGATGGGACAGAATCAGATTTCTTTTTATTATTAGTCTTCGGAATAATTTATTGCTGGTACAATTATTTCATTTCCATTATTCAACCTGTTTTCTCAAGATGTAAAAGTATTATCACTGCAAAATCAGGTATAGTGTAATAAGCATTTTTCTGAATATGTGCATCTTCAACAGATGTAGTAGAGATTATTAGCATGCACATGTACCTTAAACAAAAAAGTTAAAAGCAGACTTTGCATTGCATTTCTGCCTCATCACTGAAAAGACTTGAACACCACATACAGTCATACTCTCATTGCTGTCAGTTAGGAAATCTGTTCAATATGAGCAAGAGTTCAGTGGGTTTACTTTAATTGCCTGCTCTTCACACATTCTTAAAAGATACAATGAGACACAATAAAACATCCACCAAGTAGATACTTCGTGCTTCTAGCATGGAAAACTGATTCAGAAGATTGAGTAATTTCATATTTAAACATAAGAGATGGTGATATGCCAAATAATCTATTATCACTCAAATGGAATAAAAATAAAGCAGCAATTACCTATCCATCCCAAACTGTACACTTGCCTACAGTAAAACGCGTGTTTATTCACTATTTATCAATACAAGCAGTGTTAAAAGTAATGGAAAGGAATTTAGTATCTCTCTTGATTGTGGGAATATACAGACAATAAACGTCAGCGTGAATTACATTTCACATTTAGGTTAACATAAATCCCAAGCACTGGACATAACCCCACCTTCCCATTTCCTATTTATTTAATATATTATATATTTAATGTATTTATTTTAATATTTTCTCTTTGGGAAAGAGTTCTTTTTCTTCTGTGTTTTTTTTTTCCCCCTCCTTTATTCTGTTAGCACCATGCTTACACTTATTGTACTATATCTACTTTTCACAAAGCACCAAAGTAATCTTTAATTTAAAATTAAAAAAACCAAACCAAAACAAAACACAGTGTTGTATGTTCCCCCCACCATAAAAATAGCTGTTGACTTAGAAATTAATGTTTTGTTCTGAATCTTCCAAAGAATGTGGGGTTTTTTTGGTGTGGTGTTTTTTTTTTTTTTAGGTTTTTGTTTGTTTTTTAAGTGACATGGTATTTTGGCCTTTTCTTTCTTGAATTTGTGCAGCAAATGCAAAAACCAAGACTGCATTTTATTTTATGTTGTTTTTTTTTTTTTTAAATTGACAGAAAAAAATGCATACTGGATAGATAACATTAGAACAGTCATGTAACCAGGACAGATGCAGTCTTATTTTAGATATTTCATTCACAATGAAAATTCATTACTCATCCCCTAAACTGATGATGGGGACTCGAGGAGAAGCCCACATCATCCTTCTGCCGTTGTTAAAATAAACAAATGACATTTCTGTGTTAAAAGGGAACAAAATTAGAGCTCACCAAAACCAACTTAAGAGAGCACCAGTAATTTCCAAAGCATTAGAAACATACTGCTAGTTCTCTTCCTTTCCCCTCCCACTCCTGCCCCATTTTTTTCCACCCTATATTGAAGTAAATGAGTGAGTTTCAGAAAGGAGCTATAACTTATCTGCAACTTCAAAATTCTGTAATTTTCACAGAGTGAGAGGCAATAGTTAAGCAAAAGAGATACTTCAAGGAGGTAATTAACACGAAGGCAACCGCTGTTAGGCATGATATTGTCACCTCTGTTACAAATAAATAAGAGTTTAAAAAGTTGTGATAACCCTCTCAAGCACAGCCGATCAAAGTGCTCACTATGCTGTGCTCTGCCTTGACATCAACTTATTTCTTATCAAACTAATTCCAAAGTTTTACCATTGGCAAAAAAAGGAACATTCAGGTGGTGTAAAATACTTGCAGACTTTCTCGCAGTTGGGATAGATTTTCAAAACGCTGCAGCAACCCCCTGCCTTTAGCGTAATGTAGCCGTCGTCATTTCAGAAATCATCCTCCCTGCATTTACTAACAGACTTATTAGAACATTCATCAGCCTTGGCTTTCCTTACGGCCGTTAACGAACAAACCAGTCATCGCCTGCTGCTAACAACAGATACTTTATGGATTATTGCTTAATTAATTGTTGAATATAACTTAATGAATCCTTACATTTCAGTTCATATCCTTGTTAATATACAAGAATAATGTAATGTCACACAGCCATAAAATGTTGGAGACCAAAATGAGAATCTTAGCAGATGTCAATAACGTGAAATACAAAGGAGTAGCTGTACATTTAAAGTATTTTTTAAAACACATAATTTTAAAAATGCACACTGACAGTTTTAAATTTGCATCACGTATACAAAACCCCCAAATTAATTTTCTTCGGGTGAAGTTACTATAATGACTAAAGACTGTCTCACATGAAAGAGTACTGATGGTATCTTTTCAGTAATACTCTAACTTAACCTATCAGTTATTCAATTTAAATATTGTTAATTCACATTTTATCACTTACTGGACTACTCTGTGCTTTCACATGAATGAAGTGCAAAATTCTTGAAGGCAGAGTAAAAATTTAACTTTTATTTTAGTGGGAGGAAAGTGTGGGGGAGTTAAATTGTATTTGCCTTTTTATTTGTAGAAACTGTAAACTTTAATAAATTTCCAGTCTCCTTCGAGAAGATGGAATTAAGCTGCTCATAGAATAAAAATAAGGGGTCTGTATCTCCTAAGTTTGACTCAAATCTCAAAATAGTTCTTATGTGGGACTAAGTAGTGTACCAGCCCTGCTCTGGCTCTCCGCACAGGCTCCAGTATTGTCAAATTGCCTAGTTCCAGTAGGACATTTTACTTTCAGATGTGCTTAACCTAAAATATCATATTTTTTTCCATTACTGGTCCACCCTCTTTCCTTCTTGAAGAGCTTATTATAACTATTTATGTAAAAACAATTTCTTTCAGTCAGCCCTACATAGAAATAGATCTGTGTACACATGACATGCACTTTTACTGTTGGACTTGGTTTGGTTTTATTGATGCCTCAAGGACTTCTAGCTTTAAGAAGCAGGGAGCTGAAATGTCAGATATTTTTTTCCTGCAATGTTCCATTTATGTCTGGGTATTCTTGTGTCACTTCATACCGAGTTCTTCTGAGAATTCAAGTCAACACCCAAAGACAGATTCATCAAGCAAGAATTTAAAAACAGATATTATCATGAAGTAATTCCTATTAGCTATAAGGCTGTCTAATATCAATCTGCATAAATAAGCCAGTCTTTGGTATTTTACACAGTAGTAGGTAAACACATTAACCAACACGTTTTTCAGTCTTTCAGAAATGTATCACGTACTGTCTGCAGTGGCTCCTCCAGCAGCATCAATGCAGTAAGCAATCCAGAATACCCATTCAACAAAAATCTTGTTAAAAAGAAACTGTGGTAATAAGCTGCATAATAAATTAATTCTTAAAACCTATAGATGCTGATTTTCTTTCAAATACAAAGACATCAAAGTCACTTACAGTGCATTCTCTGTTTTAGTTCTAAAGAAACACTAAATCTGTTCGGGAGAACACTGTACAGAATATGATCCTCCCATTGAGAAAGAGCATACAGCTCTCAAAAGATGCTCTCCCAAGCTGTAAGTGAATATTTAGATGGAGAAGCATTTTTTAAAACTGATTTATAAATCTGTATTCAGAGGACTGGGTGGAGTAAAGCTTATAATGGAAAATTGCAGCAATCTCAGCATTAGGAATGTGAAATGTCTGGTCTTAATAAACCAAATTTTCAGGCATCGTGAGTTGTTTGGAAGGACGATAGCAACTTACAAACAACCCAGCCCCACTAAAATCGCAAACTGAACATTCCCAATCCTTCAGACTCTACTGCAATGAATCACACATCAGTAAAACAGCCGATATGAAAGATTCCTCCTAAAAGTCAAGAAAGTTCAGGTGAAGGTAGACAAGGAAAAGTGGAAAAGGAAGACCATAACCATCATATGTTTTTGTTCTTTCATACAATAGGAAGAACAAACTCTCGTTTCTGGAATTACGTGCTATTTTAAAAATGTACCTTTCTACACTTCAAGCTGATTTGCCTGGAGGAACAAATGACTGACAAAGTCAACAGTTCATTATGCAATCACTGTATTAGTAGTTTGGGGGGGAAAGTACCTAAGAATCAAGAATAACTCCTGAGGTCCCATTATTCGGCTGTGAGGTAAAAAGCAGAACGCTGATTTGCATTTTGAAATTTTGTCCCCGTTAGTCTCGGGGTGTGCTATGGTACCAGACCCAGGCACGTATGTGAGAGCAGTAAATCCCCCAGTTTTGCTCAGTCTAACAGAAACCATTCCCTCTCGTCCCTTGCCGGCAGCCACCCTCCCACCTCCAGCTCGGAGCTGATCTGATGAAACCAGCGAAACCCTGCTAGGATGCGGAAGAAAAGGACTGACATCTGAATAACTAACAATGCGCTGCCTCTCAGGCAGACAGCAGGGAAGTTCCTTCAGCGCTGTTTGATCTGCTTCGCCGGCGTTATTGCAGAAAGCTGGTTTTTCATTAGGTAAGGAAAAAAGCCTGAAGTTGCGATGCAGCCTGCTAAGCGAGATTACAAATGCACCGTAACACAATGATTGAAGAGAAAATAGATGGTGTAATACAGAAAGGCCTAAGACTTGCAAGTGGAAAAAAGTATAAATGACTATTTTAATTAATTTCCTAATGTAAAACACAGCTGTAGTCATGTTGGCAAATATCACCTGCCTGTTTTGTTTGTTAAATGAAATCATGCTCTTTAATTGGGTCTTAATGTACAAAAGTATGTTTTATTTACTTTTTATTACAATATCAGTATTTTAACTTTCAGTTTGCTTGTGCAAAAGCTTTATAAATTACTTGAATCACTTAAATCTGAATACTATAATCTGCAGTTACAATGTACCAGTTTGAGTTTCAACAATTAAATGCCTTTTTTGTGGACTCCCGCTGCTATGTGAACTAGCTGTAGGCTATTAAAATAATGAGTCCGGACTGAGTCATCTGATCTCAGCCTTGGTGCAAAGCCTGAGGAAAAGGACTTAGCCCACAATTCCTAGCCTGTTTACCAGACTAAGACCAGACTGTTGGAAGCATTATCCCCCCGCTGCTCCCTTCCCCCCTCCCGCCGCCGCCGCCGACTGCACTTTGCTGGGGGAAACGCGGTGTCACAGAGCCCTCTGCAGGCGGGCCCGCCTCGCCTCACCGGCCCGCCTCGCCTCACCGGCCCGCCTCACCGCCGCCGGCCCGCCTCGCCTCGCCTCACCGGCCCGCCTCGCCGCCGCCGGCCCGCCTCACCGGCCCGCCTCACCGCCGCCGGCCCGCCTCGCCTCGCCTCACCGGCCCGCCTCACCGCCGCCGGCCCGCCTCACCGGCCCGCCTCGCCGCCGCCGCCGGCCCGCCTCACCTCGCCTCACCGGCCCGCCTCGCCGCCCCAAAACAAGCCGCCTACTTACTCGCCCATCGTTAAGAGTCGCCTTTTCCAGAAGGGTCCGGAAAGGGCTGTAGGCCAGGTGAGGCGGGAAAGTACTCGTCGGGGGAAGGCGGGAAGTCCGTGATCACCAGCATCTGAGAATTCGGGATGCCCGAAAGATCTCGCTTTTTCGAAGCGTGGATTTATGAAGCCAGGCAGTGTAAGGAAAGGGGACTTGGTGGCCTAGGAGATCGCCGACAGGCCCGTTGCACCATGGCTCCTAAACATGATCAGCTTGCATGCCGCAAAAATACCACAGTAGATTTGGACACCCCAAGGATGCTTTAGATAATTGGGCCTCATGTAACTCCATAAACGTGAAACACTGTGTCAGTAACAGTAATGAGGAACAAAACCTAAAATCTTCACCTACTTCACTTTCAGAAACATCAGCAGCAGCACCCATCTCAGAGGGAACAGCAAAAATCTCGCATCTTCTAGAGGAATCCAAAAGCACCGGCATTCACTTCTTATTTTCAACAACACGAAATAAGTCTTCCTACAATGTCAGTGTTTTAAATACATACACACACACGGCATGTGCACATGGTGCTGCGTAAAGCAATATCTGCCTCAGCTCAGACTCCAGCTGGTATCCAGGGACTGCTATATTCTATATTATTTTTAAGTTGGTTCGTGTGCCAAGATGTATAATTTATCTACTTCCTTGATCTTTCCATAGTTTTTCATACTGTATGAATACGTAAAGGGGAAATAATTAAACTGAGAGCTTTCTCTAATGAATCTCCACAGCTTTTTTAGCAGATTTACCATCATCATTTCCACTTACCACTCTTCTGGAAAAGATCAGAGCTCTACCTTGCACACTTCTTTCTTTACACTCCAATTACATTTACATATATTATCAATCCATACTTGCATTTCTGCCCTGTTCAACAACTTTGCTACACCCAAGTGATGGGCATACTCAATGCATTATCGATATTATTCCCCCACTCCTTTTGACTTAGGGTCCTTTTGATCTCAGCCCTCTCCGTTTCACACCTCTGCTCCGGTTTAGGTCTTCTGCCCCGATTAGGAATCCATGTTGTGAATTTAAGTAGCACTGTATTGTTGCTTGTACATGTGTTCATATATATACACACACATGCACACACACATATATACATGTATACACATGCACACTCTATTGCATAAATATAAATTAAATATATATATGCATATTAAACATACATGTATATTCTTTTTTTCATTTTAGTAGCCAAGTGAAATCACTGCTTTTGAGGGCCAAAATAATTAAATAATGAAGTTTAAAAAATTTGTGGCCAAGATAATACGGCTTTTGGAGAGCTCTTATTCATGCAGCACATACCTAACAGGATTCAGCACACACAACAGAATTACCAATTTGTGTGATTCCTGACGGTTCTCTAAGGTAAACCTTGACGAAAGAATCTGTTATGAGAGGAGGACCACAGCATTTATATCAGGAAGGGAAATACTGTAACCCCTGTAGTTTTAGATTTTTTTTAATGTGGTTTAAACTCTAGAAGAGTTTGCAAATACACTTTGAGAACATCTTAAAAGCTCACAAGCCAGAAAGTAAGAAAAGAGAAACTTAACTATTACTCAAATTTTGAAATACCACAATAAATTGTGATCAGGTCTGACATGATTTTTGAATTTCTGAGGTTGTCAATAATGAGACACAACATGATGCATGCAAAACATTGCCCTGTGTCCCTTTCTGCATCCAGAAAGGCTGGCAAACAGAGGGAACGTGGCAGAGAAAATTCAGAAACAGCCTCAAAACACCACTACCACTATCTCCATTCTTCAGTTAGTGCCTAAGCCGTTATGCCACGGTATCTTGCAATACATATTCTAATTCTTGTTTCAACTACCTGCAAAACGTTAGTCTAATAAAATGCTTTCAATGCCAATTTCTGCTCATTCTATGTAGATCCTAAACCACACCAACAACCTCTGCGCAAACATTAGCCATGTTTAATAGCTGACCTGACCAACTACAGGGACTTGAAACCTCTGGCCCTCTCAACTGGCACAGTGGTTCCCACAAGCGTATGCTTAGTGGTTCCTTGATGGTCTACAAAATTACATTAAACGGCATTTCATTAGAAGCCAGAGGGTAAAATTTGGTGCATTCTGGTCTGAGAAAAATACTGAGTGTTGACTCTGGTCTGCTGAACTGCTACACTGGAGAACCACTGTCCTGATTGAAAGGCACAGGGCCAGGGTTTGCTCCTGCTTCTGTCCTGAGCATCATAGGTGAACCTCCGCGAGGGCATTTCTCAGCTGCGCATCTCACCTGAAACCCAAGCGGCCCCGCAGTGAGGGGCAGTCCTCTCACATCAGCGACGCCATGTAGAAAGAGAGAGAGGTAAAAAGCAGACAACGAAATAGCTTCTTGTTGCTTGCTTGTCACAAGTATTTAACACACTTTGCTTTACATATTAACATAATACTCTCTTTGGAGATAGGAGGACTTTTTTTTTTTTTTAAATCTTTGGGATATTGATTTTCATATTTGATTTCGTTCACTGGGGCTAAAAATCTATTAAACCTCCCCACTCCTCTTCCCACTCTGTCCACCTTCCAAGTCTGCTTTGGCGTATTCCTACCACATAAACTACCCACCAAATACTGAGAGACTGGAAGGATACATGTCCTTTTCTTTTTTTCCCCCAAACCTACATCAAGCACCAGAGGAGTCATTTTACAACCTACAGGCTTGGAGAACGACTTATGGACTGCTGTCACTATAAGTCAATAATAGCTACCCCTAATACTTTTCATTCATCGATCAAGATCTACGGTAAAAAACTTCACTTTTTCAGCATAAGACACTGACAGAAAACTTTGCCTCTTGCAAATCTTTTAGCCAGATTTTAGCAAGAGCTTTTAATCTTCAAATACATTCCCTTGATTTAATCCAAGTCCTCAAAAATGTTTTAGCTGTTTCTAAGGCCAGCTCCTTAAAATGGATTTTTTTATTCCACTTCTGTATTTATCGATCAAAAAAATTCTAAAGGCTGTTCTAAAAATAGGATCAAGGTAGAGCTCAAATCATGGTTCAGAACGGATTTTTAAAACCTATTTTCTACAGAAATTATGAAATACAATGATAAATATTTCACAATTTTTCTTGGAGCTGACTTCCTAGAAATGCCAAAAGACAGTTCTAATCAGTCTTTCAACAAGTAGAGGGGGACAAAGAAACATTTCAAAGAAGGAAGAAGGATTTTTTTTAACACCTGCAAATGCAAAAGTTGTGTGATGAACTGTCTTCCCTTAATCATTATCTTTTTCCTTCAATTTTAGTATTCTTTTTTCTGTCCAAACTGATTTTATAGAACAGTTTTTCATTCATGGAAGCCGATTTTTACTTGAACTGCTACTTCTTTATAGTAAATTCTCAGCATGACTAAACAATATAGGAACAGTGCTTTCCAACAGATTCTACTCAAGCACTTTTAAAGCTACTGGGATTTTCTGGATCACTCGGGTAGGCTTGCCCATTGATGCAGACCCCTTTCTATAAAGGGGGATTCTGCAATTGCCTTTATAGTATTTTCCTATGTGAGTTGTATGTGAATGCTCACATATAATCAATTAGAATACTTAAACTCCTCTCTGCCCCCGTAATAAATCATGTCTATTGTGCTGCATAATTGAGAGGAAGGAATAATGAAATCCTATATGCAGGGTCCGTATCTTTTTCTAAAAGGAAGGCTCATAAAGGTCTGAATTTTTTGAAAGCAAAGTATGAATTTAATAAAACTACGAATTTTAATGACAACTGTGAAAATAAGAGTAATAAAAGATACTAACTTAAATGAAAAAAAAAAAATCTTACGTTGATTTTGGTACTGTCTGAAAGCCCTATTTGTCCCTTAAAAACAAACAGATTCAGTGCATTTTTCAATAGCTGTGCAGTAATTACTGCAAAGCTATCAAATACTTGACCCTACTTTGATAACCCTAAATGAGATGTTCAGATTAAATGTATTAAATGTAAAGCTGGATATTGCTGAACATACTCTTGAGCTGGAGCGTCCTTTACCCTAGCAGTGTCAAAAGCCTAAACAGATGTAATACTTTTATTTGCTTTTGCTGCACGTTATTGTAAAGCACTGTAGTCTACCAAAAGGAGAAGTTAGCACCAAAAGTTAACACCCTCCCCAAAAGTTACCTCTTTCCCTGTTAGGTAATAAACTTCACAGTGATACAGGCTGATCTGTTTTCAGTGGCGACATAACAGCAACTTGCTGGAGCTGCTCAGAACCATTTTTATCATCTCCCACTGACACTGGAGTAATTGAAAACACTTGCACGAGGTGCTCAGCAACTTGCAAAAATCAAATACGAACACCAGCGAGCTT
The DNA here is from genome assembly GCF_965183815.1 of Platalea leucorodia. Classification (NCBI taxonomy): domain Eukaryota; kingdom Metazoa; phylum Chordata; class Aves; order Pelecaniformes; family Threskiornithidae; genus Platalea; species Platalea leucorodia. The sequence continues at coordinate 130,870,584 of NC_138823.1, read as the reverse complement.
CAGCGCCGCTCGAATCCTGCACGCAGCGGAATGAAACCATCAGGGTCACCACAGCACTTGAGTGGCAGCCAAGGTAAGTAGAGTAAGATGGGAGCGCTACCATAGAAAGACTCGATACTGGGGGTGTTCACATTCTTGTCAGCAGCGACTTGAAACAGCACATGGCAACCTGATGGGACAAGATGCTGCAAAGGTGAATTAAAATATGCAGAACTGGGCAGGGGAGAGAAGTTAGGAGTAGCTAAGGTGTGCATTTCACTTACAATAGTCCCATGATAACAGAAAAGGAGAGTTAGTTAAAACTCAAGTACCGCAACGGAAGCTCAGTGTTAAGAAATAAATAGATAAAATGACATTCTCATTCCAAACAGCTAACCTCATATAAGTGTCCCTAAATCATCAAGATTAGTAAGGCATTGCCCAATTCTCCAGTTAAAAACAGAAGTATGTCCATGTATGCCCATGAACTCACTGAGAAAACTCTCTCTAGATCATGATCACTCAACTCTCCCTGTAACTTCCCAACTGGAGGGGAGCATCACCCTCGCTTGATCTGACATTGCACAACTGGAGAAGCACTTTAGCACACCACAGGCCTCGGCATACAGGACTGCCAAGAGAACGGGAGCTGCATAAGAGCTGGCACAGTTTATGGGGTTAAAGTCCCAGCACCATGTACAGACTGCTCCCCCATCCTCCCAGGGGTTTTGCTGCTTAACTCGTATGGGCCAGAGCATAATTTCAACAATGCCAATGCTTTCCTCATTTGGAATATGGGAGAGCACAGGTGATGAGGATTAAGAGAAAATAAAATTTGAATATCTTCAGCATAGCTGAGGAAAACCACACCGCGGTGTCACGATTTAATGGCAGAAACATGAACACAAAAAGCATAAAATTTAAAGCAAACTCTGACAGAAAATAAGCAACCCCCCCAGAACGCTAACCCTCCTGTCCCCCAACCCACACAACTGATGTAGGAGTGGAGGAGGGAAGTTACTCAGAGTAATATTGGCAGCAATGAGCAGAGGAGAGCTAATGGAAGAAACAGAACAGTTCGATCAGCTATGACATCAGGCTATCAAAAACAATCTGACCATTATCACATTAAAAATCCATTCAAGTAAACAAAACAAAAATAGAGATGAGAACAGAAAGCTCAAGGCTCACTTTACTAATGGATTAATGACTATCATTAGTCGGTAACACTCTAAAAAAAAAGAATCTATGCAGCTAAACATTATTACCCACGTTAATCAGTTCATACTGAGAATGCTGCCTCTCTGCCAAAATCTGGTGCTAAACCAGATAGACGTATTCTGCCGATTTCCCTTCCAAGAGCTGATGCAGTGGTTGACTTGTCTTCTTAAGCCTTTGGCTATCACAGCAAGTCAGAAATTGGAAAATAAGTCTTCATAATTTTTACCCATTAAAAAAAGGAGTCTTCTCCAGAGCACACAAACACCAGAACAGCCACAGAACGAAGTCTGAAAATTTATTTTAGATGAGCATCTTAAATAGCTCTTAACTTTTCAAAGAATAACTTAATGATCCATTCACTGTGGATTATAAACATACATAAAGGCCCTTACATTTAAATAAACAGAGGGATAACATTATCTAATGAATGGGAGTTGGAAATATCCTGACTTCAAATTAAAAAAAAACCAACACCTAGTTAACAGTAAGGAAAATTTACCAAGTGAAATGAAGTTTGTCATTTGGCTTCAAACCAGTATCGGATGTTTTTCTAAAATGTATGCTCTACTTCAAATCACAAGTTACAGAGTTTGGGCTATACTCACGTCTCAAAAGAGTACAACTCCTTTGCAGAAGTGGTGAGGGAACTTCCTTGCCTGTGTTACACCTGAAGTAAGGCTAAGTAGCCGTAAGGATCTATCCCATCAAAAGCTTTATAAACCTTGATACAGATGATTGATCAGGGGCCTGTTCACAGCTTTTAATTGTGAATCTCTCTCCAGAGCCATTTGAGAGAGCTACTGCTTCATGAGAGGCGCGGGAAACCACTGTTGTGTGGTTGGGAAGAACCTCCTTCTATTAGCTACTGAGATCAAGTTAATCTTTCTAAGTCACCACCAACTCATCTCCATGCAATACACATAAACCTCCTAATCTACCTCTCCAGTCCAGTGTACTTCACTCACCTAATCTTGCTGGTTTACTTGACTTCACTGATACTGCCCTTCATGCAGAGAGAAGAGCTTAATTTGGCTAGTCTGAACTATCTCCTTGAAAAGCATCTCTCTCCTCCATTGATTAACGAGGGAGGCAGTTCAGCCTTCCCTGGGGAGTCTAATCCCTGCTTTCTGTGAGCACCTTCTCAATGTCAACTACAGATACTGATCAAGAAGATACCACCGACCAGATGAGCAATCTTTCATATCACAGTTCATTTTACCCTCGACATTAGCAGGGGTTTTTTCCCCAGTTTTTATTAAAAAACTCTGAGTCAATTTGCCAGGGAAATTACACAGAAGAGATAAGGTATGAAAGAGAAACCTAAACGTCCCAAATAATTTTTCAGGTAAAGTATACATAAGACAAGCAGTGACTGTCACCACGCTTAAGAGTCCACAGAGTTGGCCTCTAAACTATATGTTGCTTGAGTACAGTTTATCCCATGAGGCCACAAGTAAAGACTACCTTCCTGCTATCAGATACTTAGGAAAAAGTACTTATATAACCGTAAAAGACGAGGCCACATGTTTGCACTTTGGGCAAATTTCGGAGAGCTTCCTCTAGCACAGAAGACATACAGTAAGAGTTTTCATTCCAAAATGCTAAATTACAGACCGTAAAAGATGTATAACATCAATACTACAGTTGTCTTCACATGGTGGTTCTCTGTTGTCATCATAAGACTCTGTTGCCATCATAAGAACTTAATTTAACAGGTAAACAAAAGAGATGTTTTAATGTACAAAACCTAGCCTTTTAAGAAACATGAATAGTTGCTTCTGTGGTGGTTCTGTTTCTTTTTTTTTTTTTTTTTTAAATGAAAACTTGGGGATAATCAAGACAATCAGCACGAAGAACCATAAAGATTTAGCTCTCTACATGTCTTATTTATTTCCACTTTGGAATAAAGTGCTTTCAAATATTCTGGCTATTTCACCACTGTTGTTCTTGGTTTTGCAATTCTTAGTCAAGGAAACGAACATCACTAAGAAACTAGTAACTACATGTGGGAATAAACAGCTGAATCAGAACGTACTTTTCCCACTCCTCTATCATCATCGTCCAGGAACTGACGAAAGAGCCCACAACTGGTTTCTCTGTTGGGATAATCATCACCTCCGGGTTCGTAAGATACTATCTCACTGTCTTCTTTAAAAATAAAAAAAACATTAAATAATTAAAACCAGGACATGTAGGACTCTGATGAGAGAGGAGGAGGAAAGGACTAGTTTGAAATTTTGGTATAAAGGTTACGCTGAATCTGGGAAATTCTGAGTTTCTCCTCACATACACCAGTGCAACAGGGGCACGCCTCTTACAGTGTGAGACATGCCAGTTGAGAGAACGAAGCAACTCACTTCATGTTCGCTGGAGGAAACCTCTGCTGGTATTTCAAACAAAACTAGTTTCTATTTTATTTACTTACAGGCGAAACTGCTATACAAGAAAGCATCTAAATCTCTTTTTCCTACCCGTTGAACTCAACTGGAGAATTCTCTCCAACTGTGCTGTAAAAACACGGCAGGGGAAGGCAATACCACATTAAAACAAGCAACCCGAACCAACCTCTGGGATGACTTGCCCACTATTTGATTAATTTTTTTCAGTAACAACCCATTCAGTTGAGTTCTTGGGTGTGGTTGCTAGTCCAACATACACACCTGCATACTTCTGTATTGCCTTCATAAAACCAGATGCATTTTCCTTATATATACAGTTCTGTGTTTCCTCTGGCTCCTCAGTAGAGCACTTCTTATCTAAAAACCCACTGCTATTCACTTCTAAAAGCCAAGAAGACGAAGTCTACACCAAAAAACTCACCAACTTCAATGGCAACAAACTTAACTGCCCAAATAACAAGCTCTTTTAGGAAATTCCTTGGCCTTCAAGTCATGACTTGCATTGTACAAACAGTTTCTGCAGTGCTTAAAATAATGCATTTTATTGCAAGCTCATAACAAAATCTGCAAAGAATAATTTGATTTCTCTTCCTAATGTTAATAGGATTATTTATATATTTAACAGTTAAATAGCTTTTCTTCAGGCCTTTCCTAAGTTTAAGGCTATCTGTTTTCACTTAAGGAACAGTCTTCTGCCAATACTTTTTTGGTACGTTTGCAACTGCTGAACAATGAAGTGAAAATATAATTGCTAACGTGGCTTCAGTCTAGAATAAACACACGATTAATAATATTTTATTTAGGTTTAGCCATATTTTTCTTAACCTTTATAGAAATCTTGAATCATGGCATATTAATGAATTTTATTAGATTTCACAAGTTGTAGAAGATGTCTTTTATCAAACTAACTCCACATGTATTGCTGACAATACTTTGTAATTTACACTCTAATGAGAAATAAAACATAATTCTAGCAGGGTCTGCTCTTAATACATTTTAGCCTAATCCACTACAACAGATTTTATTTGGCTCTTAAGTATTGAGCTTCCTGTCTAGAACCCCTCTGCTATTTACACGCAAAAGACCACACTAACAACAGATTTCTGTAAAGAATGCAAGGGGACCTCTTGTTCTACTTTTACCCTTTCAGGATTTGATTATTCTCGTATGTTATAAATTGCATCTGGAACTAGGCAACAGTATATCCATTTTCAGGTCTGAAGCTCCTTCTCCACTTGTTCATGTGGTCCTCCGCTTAACCCAAAAGCATGGCAGGGCTCTGACGACTGCCCAGGCAATTGGGCTGGCCAAACCAAACTGATTTAAAAAAACCAAAAATATTTATCTTTAAAGATTCCCAGGCCACTTCTAGGGAAAATAAGGAGAAGCAGCTTTATAGAACAAGTTACACGTTCCTTGTGTAAACTCCCTCAGCCAGTGCATATGGGGAAGCAACACAGGAAAGTTAGGAGCATAGCCTCAGGCTGTCTCTGTCCTCCCCATTTTCATCTCTCAAGAGCATCTTATAACCACATAATGACCCCTCAGCTCTCAGATAGTCTAAACAGCCTTTGTGCAATTTCAGGGGTAAATCTGAAAAACAACCGATCAAACCAAGCTACTTTTATGAACTGTGTTAGTTTTACTGTTTTTTTCATTCTTCAGCATCTTTATTATCGGCCAAGGCCTCGAAATAACTGGCATTCTGCTTTGTAAACGAGACGAGATGGACACTTGCAAAAAGTCACTCAAGAACTGAAAACAAGGAATAGGTTTCTGTACCCAGTCTTAACATTTTTCCACATTGCCTTTCAGAAAGAAAACTGCAAAATTACATGCCCTTGTAGGCTATTCTTGCACTCTGTCTCTTTATAAGGTTAAATGTGGAAATTTAGGATTTTACTAATGCCTCCCCCATCCAACAGACCGGCTATTTTTTCATACTGAAGCAGCCAAAACTAATGAAGTTTTTAACAGCGTCAGGTCCCAAATTCAGTCCCTGCAGATGCAGTGTCACTGTAACATCGGGCTGCTCCCTCAGAAAGCATCAGGCCACAAGAAATCTCCCCCAGGTGAGGATAACGTCCAATATCTGATGGTTGTCCCACCAGTAACTTGTGTGTTATCCCGAGTGGAAAACAGACATCTGTACCATGACCAGGCATCTTGTATGGGTGTGGAAACAGAATGAGTAACACTAACTGAAGTGTTCTTGTTTTACTGCAATTCAGTCTTTGTATTTTGGTCAGTGACATTAGAAATATGGAGCACTTCTCCATGATGTGTTTAGGATTCCAAATATGATGATGCTAAGTCTGCTTGCCTGCATTTCAAAGCTAATGCTGGAGTTAATATGTTTATCTTTTCCGAAAAGTCAGCCTCATTGTCAAGTATGCCTTGGATCCAGGTAACAGATAACATCTGCAGATATTACTTATTTTTCCTGGACATCACCTATTTCAAACTAGTTCATCTCAGTAAAAACTAAAAGAAGTCTCTGTCTAATGCCTGCTGGTAAGCCTATATGGATGTTCCAAGTGTCTTTTATGCAGCTCCCACACACCCCTCGGCACTGTGGTTTACACGAGGTGCTCAGCTCCCAGGGCAAGGAATGTCTTTTAATATAGGCTTGTACCCCCAAGTGCAATGGTCCTAAATCTTAAAGGAATGCTCTAATGGGACCCAGTAAAAAAAAAGAAAAAAGTAAAAAGAGAAAGGGGGGGCAGGAAGGCCCAGTATTATGTTATCAATATTAAGTGTCAGAAGCCAATGACACTACAATTACTGAGTAATTATTGAAAAATAAATAAATTCCCTGACACAACATGTTATTTTAATGGTTCTGAGAAGTCCTTAAAAATGTTATTGCTGGTTATCGCTCTTTACCAGACCTCCCCGGACCCAGCCTCTGACTCTCCTGCTGTCCCTGTGGAGGTGATGGTTTTGCAATCCCCCTGCCTGGCGTAACACCCTGCTGCTGTCAGGCAAGGCAGATGGTTCCACCTTTCTTTCCACACCAACCTGCCTGTTCTCACCACTGTCTCTTCCCAGCAGAAGTGTTTGTGCGCTTGTGGGCAAGCTGGAACATGGGCCTGGTCCAAGTGAAAGCTAACCCAACCAAAACCATGCCAGATGCACAAAGCACACAAAGGGAACAGGCAGCCCGAGCAGGGAGAGGCAATCATCCCTTTCTGTAGCAGCACCGACTTGTGCCAAATGAAAGCGATGACAACTTTAGACTGACTTGCCTCATCACAGACTCTCTCCAAATATTCCTCAAATAAATTTTTTTGCATGACAAGTCTTTCCATTGCCTGTTCCCATATACTTATCCAGACATTGGGCTGGACGTACACCATGGGAACGATTTCTGAGATACACTGGAGAAAAGGAAAGGACTTCAACTGTGCAAAAACCTAAAAGCTATTTGTCACCGCGTCATTCCCCAATTGTGAGTCCACTACCCACCCAGCTTAAATTAAAAAGTTATGTAAAGAACAGAACTAATGAAGCTGGATTTCCTAAGGACATGCAAACCACTTCCTTCAACTTCCTACTGCAATAAACACCAGCTCCTTCTGTGTCTTCTGCACAATTCCCTCCTCTCATCTTCATTTTCCTCTGTGACCCATTTCCCTCCACATTTAGGCCCAGATCCTCTTTCACAGTGTTTATAGCTGTTTCAGCCATGACTGGAACCTCAGACAAATCTCTAAATATTCACTGTTTCCCACTGACTTTCAATAGCTACAATGTTCTCTGAAAATGAGGCCCATGCAAATGCATCTACAGTTGGGTCTTTCAAACTGCTAGTCACTTAGAAATCCTCATGTCAATTCCTGACTCTTGGTATTGAGCCCAGAACTCCTACCCATCTCAGCCAGTACCCCCAGGAAACCTTCTGAGGATGGGCTGGGGTTTGCACTCAAGCCAGACCTCAGCTCTCATCCCAGCCACATGTAGCAACCAGTGCAAATATGGCAGCAGGCAACTTCCAACCCACAGCAGGTAGGGAAAAGTTTAAACCTGCGCAACTTTCACATGCAGAACTCCAGTGCGACCCACCTTTAAGGCATGGGCGAGGTGGTCAACACATACCACACGTGAATCCCCTACCACGTACTGCCTTCGTGATGGAGCAAAATCAAATGGTCTACACAGGACAGAAAAGTCCAAATGGAATCTTTCTTTGAAGAAGCTGACCTTGCATGGCCTTGAAGCCAAGCAGATATGTAGGATGACCGAGCACCCACTGCCCCTCTAGCAGGGCACATGTGCCGCTCCTCAAAAACGTGCAGTTTACAGGTTGCGAATTTGGAGACACCAGGGCACATAGATAAGGCTGTGGTTTAGCCACGCCGTACCACACACAACGTCTACACATTGTCATGGAGGATGCTGTCTATTTTGCTGCCTCATTAAGCTTTTCAGGTGCTTCTGAAGTCATATTAAATAACCAAATCCAGTAACTAACTGTAATGATATATTCTTATTGACATGTAAGTGTTGAATTCTTATACTGGTTAGATAACAAAGTGATAAAAAACTCCGACTTTTCTACCAATTTGTTATTTAAAAAGATGTTTCCAGGGTGTAAAAAAAAAAAAAAAAAAAATCACTGTTACATTTTAATACATACTATCTAACACGTAATTTCAAGGGCAAATTTTTTAATGCAGCATTTAAGATGCTTTCTTAAGAAGTCTGGGTCTTTGATATTAAATTTATGACCAGTCATTGCTTGACAATTGTAATTAATATGCTGGGTGATTTTCTGACTTGCTCTTCCAGGAGACATTATTATTTGTAGTCTGTCAGTGTAACACATAAATTATGAGCCATGTTCACCTGTAATAGACTGAAATGAAACTTCAAAATTGACATTTATGAAGAAAAATGAAAAAGTCCTTTCCACCATGAGAATGGGCATAACACACAGTCTGCAGCAGACTCAGAACAGAAGAAAGTTTAAGTTATGTATTTTGAAACACCTGACTGCCAAAAACAATTACATGCTTAAAAACAGATTACTCTTTAGTTGCAAGATCTCATAAACTGGGCAATGTCATGCATGATCAAGGAGTTTTACGCACACCATAATTTTTTCTTGCATACTGAACACTAGTATGCAGTCATTTTTCAAGATAGTCATGCGTATTAGTGCATCAAGAAAGATTTCTTGAAGGAATGAAAAAAATTACCTCCCTGAAACAGAGCATGAACTATTCATAAGAAAATAATATAAAAAGTTCCATCTTTTTCTTAAAAAAAAAAAAAAAAAAAAATTCTACCTAATCTTGTCTTTCCATTAGAAAGGTATGCTGAAGTTCAATTTTTAAATCTTGTGTAACAGGAAATTTCAAACCAAAATGAATCAAGACAAACCCAGAAGCTATATAAACCAGACACACACCAACCATGTACCTTGATGATCTAGATATGAAAAGCATTGTGGGAAGAACACGCTCGAACATTCACTAGATATTAATTTGTGAATTTGAAACAGCTGAACATTCTTTCAAAGCTGTTGACCATTATGTCTACAAAAAAAGATGTGTGCACATGCTAGGTAAATGCATTTAGAAAGCCTAAACTTTCATGGGCTTTTACTCAATAATGCAAGTAAATGGAGAATATGCAATATGTACTTTGCCAGGTAAAAAGCAAAGAACTTTTATTAAAAAAAAAAAAAAAAAAAAAGGCATCAGAACAAAAAAACAAATGAAAAGCCTGAAGTAAGTGCCATGAATCTGTATTACTGGAAACGTCTAGGTATGCTAAGCATCCCCATATTCCACTAACTTCCAAGTGGGAATCTAGAGGAAGCAACTGCAGCTCCAAGGTTACCTCTGCAGAGCGCCCGCGCTAGTGCGGGAAGTGCTCTGGAGTCCAGGTGTCCCAAGCCCTAACACACACGCTGGAAGGGCAGATGAGAGAAACAGCAGCAGCTAAGCTAAGCATACGCTATCAGGTCATATGGAAAGACGCTCTTTAAAGCAAAGAGTGAATCCTGGTTTTCCACCCTAATGGGCTCAGCAGGTGAGCTGCGTTGCTCAGCAGGAGTTGTGATCTTGAGCTGAAGCGTAGATATACTTAGTCACTATGTGCACCCTAAGGTGTGACGTTTTAAATTTCTGACAAAAAAAAAAAAGTAGAAAAATCCTTAACATGGATCAGAGAAAAACTACAGTTTTAGACAGAGCTGGGCTATTCAGAATACCTTCAACTTACACAAGCACTCAAAATCTGATAGCTTAAAGAAGTTTAAACCACAAACCTAAACTGAGAAGATCAAAGTGAAAACTAAACCAAATTTTGTCGTTTTCCATACTTCAGCCTAAAGTAAGCGAAAACACCAAAGTTTAGCCTTAAGCTTTGTGTCGATTTTTTGGTTTGCTCCCATAAGAAAGCCTAACTTTAATACTTCCAAGTTTTAAACTCATCAGAACATTTTAACAATTTTAGTTTGGAAAATGTGAGGCATACACAGTTCCAGGGAATAACCCTGCAGGGTTTTTTAGGTTTTGTTTTGTCTTGTTTATGCAACCAACTTTGCCTGAAGCATTTATGTCAGAGTTTGGAGTAAGGGAGTCTGGTTTAAGATTATCTGTCAGTGCTATCCCTCCCTGTCTATACGTTACTCTTTCCCTCGCTCCTTGTGTGCAACCCACAGAGCATAGCTACAAAGTAAAAAATACCCACCTCGAAGGGGAGTTCTGGGCTAAGCATAGACTGAACCAACAGCATCTCTCCTCTTAATTCCTGTATTGCTCTACGCTAGCCCACAATCTTGGGGTGACATTAGTTGTCCAGGTTGTAGAGACTAAAATAGGAGCGATAAACCCCCTGAACTTAGAGATGCTAAAATAATTATTGTAAATACAGGGGCAGTAAAAGTCTAACCAAATGATCTCAGATTAACAAATATGCCTGCAGCTTACTACTACTGATAGCATTATTGGTACTGTAACTATATAATTATTTTTCCCTGGTTTTAAAAGGTTTAGTCTTTGAATTAGTACAGTCAATGCATTCAGCCTACAAAAACATGTCTGTCCAGATTGAGGATATTTTTTTGCACACTTGTGGACAAGATGTTGGCTTCATTTTACAACCAACATCTTGTCCACATCAGGGGAGCGTTCTCACACAGACATGCATACCATGTGGGCTACCTGCTGAGTTTTGGCAAGCTTGGCAGGCTGCAAAACATAAAGGGTAGGCAGTTGTAGTGGAAAAAACCTTCATGGGAATTTTTTTTTATGTTGTGAAAAAAGAAAAAGGAAAAAAAAGGCAAACTGTTTCCCAATGAACCACACTGTGAGCTGGCATAAGGAAGATAAGGGCAGGAAATTGGATGTAAAACTTGTGCATAGGTCCTTTAACAGAGGAGGCACTCTGCAAGTTGCCAATGTGACATACACATTTCTTTTCTAAAATTCAGCCACTTTTTTCTTTTTAATTAGCCATATGGAAAGTTGAAAGACTTGTGAACTTACAGCATCAATCCCACATGTTGAGCTTAATTTCTGAGAGGTTTTACTCAATCTTGTGTCTTTAATTTATTTTTATACTCACATTTATACACCGTTAGACAAAATAACACACGTAGAACAAGATATGCCTTATGCTATGAGCATAGTTCAGTATTACTTAGTTCTTATATAAAGGTGCTAAAGTGTTTCAAATTAGGAAATGAAATGCACCCTACAAGTGGTTATGTTTTAGTGTTCCACCTTGGTAAATTTTACAAATATTGGTGTAGCCAACTATTCTTAGTTTCCTAGTATGATCTGGAAAGCAAAGCAGAATAAAAATGATTGAAGCTCTAAAACCAGCAAGAGCTGAAAGCAAAAAATGCAACAGCACCACCTAAGGCCCATCTAAAACAGTGCAAAAAGTCATCCGAGATGTTACAGATTCCTTATTCGTATTTATACAGCTGTAACATGCATTATAAAATTGTAGCACAGTATTTCTTCATGGCTTGAGTGTTGGCTAACCAAATCCTGATATGTATTTATTCACATTTAGATTTCCATACAGCTCACAGTACCGTATGAATCAAAGGGCGTGGGTTCAACTGCTAAATACATTTATACTCCTGATTTTTCCACTCTGAAATTAAGTGATATTGTATTTCAAACACATCATGGGCAAGAGAACTTTTTAAAGCATTTTAAACTATTGTGACAAATCTCATCTAGCCTAGTACCTGCTGGTGAAGTTTCGGAGCACAGAAGCACCCCCAGATGCAGAATTTCTATTTTCTAAAGTAACTTAAGTATCAAGGTCACTACAACTCTCAAAGAACTTTCTTCCAGTTTCCAGCCTCAGTAGATCCCTGAATAGAGGTATAACCATTTGTTCTCCTAGCTACATGATTCTTTACTTCAGATAGTTCCCCTTCTCTGCTTGTTTACTCTTCATATAACATTTATAAAAACGAAGCTGCTCTCTCCTAGCCTTGGTTAGCCTCTAAAGGAGATCTAAACTTCTCTTACACATCAGTTTATTCCCTTCACTATACCTCGCTGCCCTACACCCCGCCCCAAATGAGTCCCAGTGCTTACTGCAACAGCACTGGTCTCACCTGACTTCCACTGGAAATACCTCTTCCAACACATCACATTTGGTCTTTTAGGACTTGCACATTTACATCAATCGCTATACTGTGGGACAACTGAGTAGTGTTCAGTAATATGATTAAAGTCTGTTCCTAGTAAGGAACACAAGCATGCTCAAGTCACTTTTTATTTTATTCTCCTATTATTTTATAAGGAATTAATTTGTCATAACATATGGTATCATGTAAGTTTAAGACTTCATCAGTTAATCAGTGTGAGACCACTACAGAAGACAGACAAATGTTATCTCTTCCTCTGACCTTTTTCTTTCCTTGTCTGTAAATTAACATGACACTACCAAAACCAAGCAACCTTTCTGACAAACATGAATGTAAATGATGTAACTTGTTTCAGAGAGTTCTGCTAATGTAAGAGTTGTATTAGAAATAGATAATAATTATGAAAAGGGAGGTTGATACCACATCTTCTGCCAGTACTGCTACAGGAGAGGTTATGTGTGTCGCTCAGCTTGTCAGCTGCAAAACCTCACGTTGTCAAAAACAGCTTTTGCAGAGAAGATGGCTGTATGCAGAAAGCAAAGTCACTGAGGGCGTTTGTCCACACCACTGCCAAGGTGGACATGCTTAACGCACCACCATGTGAGTTACGGGCCCCTCGGAGCAGACGACAGCTCTAGGAGCTGTGTAGATGGGGAGACAGATGCTCAAGAGACAGACATTTAGATCAAGCAAGCCTGACTTAGTATGCTCTCTTCATTGCCCAGGCACTCAGCACCCCCCTCTGCCTACCCCCCCTTTATCCTTACCTGACAGATATGCACCTAGGAAACAGCAGCCCAGAGGTTTTGCAAGGCGCAGAGCTGCCAGGCTTCCAGGGAGTGGCCTCCCTTCTTTTTCCTATTTTACTCCAGGCACAACTCCAGCCACTGTCCCTTGTACTTAGACTATGAAAGGAACTATTTGAAACGAAATTCCTAAATAATGCCCTTTGAGCAGATGTGATTCCCAACCTGCCTGCAAACACAGTTCTTTCACTGTGCAGAATCTAAGCTCACACCTTCCCAGGATTTGTTTGCGTTATTAACACGAAATTAACAATACATTAACAATGTTAATTTGAAAACTCTACTCCAGACTTAGGTGGGGTATGCTGCTGGGTCCATAAAAGCTGCGTCTTAGGCTAGTGGTCCTCAGCACTCATTGCCCGATGGCAATAGTAACAAACTATTTACATGCTGCAGTCGACATAATGCTCTGCTCTCACCGTTGGCCTCAATTTTAGCTCGAATATCCTGTGGCCCAAGCATTAGAGTCTCATATACAGTGTGTTGTTCCCACAAGCAAAAGGCTGAATGCTACAGTGATACACACTTTTGCTCCTTGTTACTCAAGTGGAGTACCAGGTCACTTCATCATCTAGAAAATAATCTTAAATGATAATAATAAAATAATAATTTTATATGTTATGTAATATATATTATATATTACACATGTTGCCTATATTTACATATATTACATACATATATTACATACATCACATATATATTACATGTATTACAAATATATATATTTATTATATATAATTAATTATTATTATTGTTGTTGTTGTTGTTGGAATGTCTTCCTGGCAGCCATACAAATAACACAAAAAGGTTAAGTTGTTCACTGGTTACAATCAGATATTTCAAAAGATTAAAGACTAAAGCTTTCTATAGGTATAGCAGAAGAGTCAGTGGCATAGAAGTTTTATTTCAAGTGCCTGCCATGAGAAGGACCTGCATGACAAAGGAGAGATTCGAGTGCTTTATTCTCCGCAAACAAGATACTTTGTTATTGATGCACCTACCAAAATTCATCATTTTCATGACTTCAAGGGGAAACATTTTCTAACTATGCCTTAGAGTCAATATTGAGGAATTTTGCAATTCCTGATCCAAAAGCTGTGTTCTCACACAGTAACACAAATACCTCCCTTGGTCTCTCCTAAGACAAAGGCAGAGTATCTCTTGAAAAAACACAGTGACGCATACCCATTTTGAAGACAATCTATGCTCAAAAGTTATTAAAGACTTTCAATAATTGAAAATTATCTACTTACTTTCTGGAACTGAAGTAATACTTTGACATATTTTACATTTCCTACAGTTACCCTTAAAATACATATATTCCTAAGACTTTATAAAATATTTCTTTTTTAAGTATCATTCATCCATGCTTCATTCTCTCAATTTTACCTGAGGGAATTTCACAGTAATTAGTGCTCTCCTGAAGCAGATGATTACTAGAGTCCTATCATTATAAAAAAGGACCACAAACTCTGTTTCCAGAACCAAAATAACAAGTTAACCACAAATGCTGGCAACGGAAAAGTGGAAATGTCAGCCACTCTACATGGAATATTCAATGCCACAAAGCACATCAACAAGGACTCTCAAATGCAAGGCTGCTAATCTCAAAACACATTTTTTCAGCTGAGCAGAGCTGACTGTATTAAGTTGTAGACATTTCAGTAATAACAAACTACTTATTTAAAGAGTTCTTACAGAGACAGATAGTAAGTTAAGATCTTAAAGAAGAAAAGGAAAGCAATATAATGAATAGCGCACATCATCTAAACATGGCTGCTAAAGGTGCTTAGTATTGCTAGAGAGGTGTAAGATGCCTACCTGGGAAACCATATTCTATAGGTAGCTACGGCATTTTAGCATCTCTTGAAATTTCTTTTTGAATACAACATACATCTATTAATTATTCATCTTTGCATTAGCTTTTTTCAAGAAAACATACTGCGTTCATAAATGCTATGTTCTCATTTGATTTTGTGTCCTTAAGAAGCTATAGGTGAGTATGGACGTGCTGAATCCCTAACATTCTGGTTTGTAAATGGCTTTCAAAAACACTTTTCAAAGTTGCGTATTTTAATAAACGGGTTTCTTTAATTAAATGAAAGTGCCATAAACTGTCCATGTGTGAATCACAAACAAGAGCTGTGTTAAATTAAAAGTGCACTATCTTACTAATGCTAACAAATTAGGTCTGCCTTTAGGATAAAGTATTTCTCTCTTGAACTTGTCAAATTATTATGGTGTGATAGGAATGGAACAGTCATGCTAAATCAGCTTTTCAAAATTAATATTTCTTTGCAATCAATTAGGAATGAAATTTAAAATTTAAACAGATATTGAATACAGACACTCCTGCGCAGCATTATCTTCTTTCATAAATAAGCTCATTTTAGAGACATGATCTTTTTGCCAATATTACATGAAATTAGCATGGTAAATATTGAAATAAAATGTTTCTTAAGTACTACTTGGCCTAATTTTTTTGCAAGGCCGCACTTAATCTTTATTCTTCCATAATCAGTATTTATTGTGTGACCCTGACAGCTTGCTACTGCTGTGATAAATTATCTGAGTCAAGTCAGATTAAAAATGCAACCTTGAATCCTAATTATCTCGGCAGATCCGCTTAGTAATAGCGTTTCTTGTCAATTCTGGAATCACAGCATGGGTGTCAATTGCAACAAATGCCCGGGCCCCTCTCCAAAGCAGGCTCCCCAGAACGCTTTCTTATCTGCCATATGTAAATCTCAGATGCTCTGTACCCTTGGTGACCTTTTATTAGCAAACTGACAAAATGATAAAGCTAGTCATGGCAAAGCTCCCACTACTAGACAATTATCCACTACAGTTCCAGTCCGTGGGAGATCAACAAGACATTGTTAATTGTGATGCATTTTATATACTTCCCCTGCTAATGGACCCTACAGGTCATCCAAACCGGTAAGGTTAGGTGTTCATTTCACATCAGAAGGGGACAGCAATGTAATTTTGACCCACAGGAGAAGAGTTTCCATCCTTTGTTTTTCCTCCTCAGTATGATACCTGTCATTTCTTTTTAAAAAGACTCATGAAATAATTTATATACTCTTTAAACACATATATAAAAAATACAAGTGTCGGAAAGAATGATCTGCTTCAGGACTTACAAAACTGAGACACTCTCCGCAGAAGAGCATCAAGCAGGTTAAAATCACACAGAACTCCCTCTTGGTGCCTCACCATTCTGTAAACCTTAATCAGAACAAACCCCCTTCAGGTGAGAACAGGATTCAGACTCCAGGACATCCACCCTTGGCAATTTATTGAAGCAGACAAAAAGAACACAGGCAAGTACCAAAAACATGAAAACCATATAGCCCTTTTGCCCACAAAGATTATCTAACACGATTAGGATTCTGCAAAATGCTTCTGCCCATGCATACAGGTATTTTGTGGATAAATACAGCTCAATCTCCAGAACCATCCTGCCAACTCATGACATCTTGCAGTGCCTCCATTAAAATGTTAATACACATATAAGGCTAACAAGCAGGGCACAGAGAGAAACGAGTTGAAAATTGTTCAGCACAGTTCTATCTTCCTGCTCCCTGAGAGCTTTCCAGGGACCCCTACACCAGAATATCATCCAAGAAGTTTACAACACACCCCCAGATGTTGCACTAGAGGTTTAAAATTGGAAAAGTCTGCTCTGATTTTGGCGCTAGTCACTCCATTCCAGCTACCTTCTGGCTGGCTGCTGTTGATAAAAGCATCAGGCTCTGCAGGATGCAGTATCAGTCAAAACCTTGTCATTTAAGAAGCTGATACGTATTTGTTTTGTAATACAGTTTATTCCTGAAAGCACAACTTGGCCACTAAAATGAGTTAGGATTTTCTCAATTGCCCACAGAGATACATGCAGAGTGCACACTGAGCTACAACTCCTGCAGTCTTGTTACCAAGGATATGGCTGTTTAAACAGTGCGAGAAAGAACTGAACTATGATGATGTGTTGCATTTTGGAAAGATATTCTTACGTGACTCTGACAACCGGCACTCCCATGTCAGCAGCTCCTGCAAAAGAGGTGTGTGCACCATGGAGAAGAGAAAATAAGAAGGGGGAAAAAAGTTTCAGTTCAGTCAATTCCCAATATGCATTTGCTACTCTGAAGTGGATAAAATTCATATCTTCTTGAAGAAAGTGAAAGATTGATGAATTTTTTGGAGTGATTTCAAACTGAATGAGAAAGAGGTAAACTATGATGTATTTTCTTACTATAAACAGAAGAAAGCAAGAGAAAAAGAAAGCTTACAGGACAGATAGGAAATCCGTGAAGCACGTGAGAAAAAAAGATAGCCAAAAGGTGGACACTGAATACTTCAACTGAGACGTGGGCTTAAGAGACATGCAAAAACGGCCTTTTGCTACATTTTTGTCCAGTCGTATTTGTGCTGGTCACTGTACCCAAGGTAGTTCTCATGAATGCAACTGTGTTCTCTGTCTGGGTTGTTCTTTCATTGTTCAGTTTTAAGCCTACAAAACACGTACAGTACCAGCAACTGCAGGATTAAAGGCCATAACGGACTGACAGCCCCAACATTCATACTCATGAAGCAAAACTAAAACCGCCCAGTCTTGCACACTATGTTATAGGTTAAGTTCTTCGCTCAGTTAAATGATTCCAAATGCTAAGAAATAAGTCTATCTCACTATATATGAAAAACTTGTGAAGATTGTGTCAGTTTATAAATCAAGAAGATGGATCAGATTCAAATGTCTATATCAAGTTGCGTAACATTCTTCCAATAACATATCCTCTGAAACAGTCTCACAGCAGAGAGGAATATTTGGTTCAGACGCGATGGTTCTCTGAAGTGAAGCAAGGAGATTGCAATCCCAGCTGCAAATGGAATGAAGTAACTCCAAAAACTTTGAAAAAAAAATATAAAAAGCTTTGAAAGAAGATATTTCAGCATGGCATTATTGCTTCTTTCATAAGCGAGTTCAGTGTAATGACCTGATCTTTGTGCCAATAGTATATCAAATTAGTACAGCAAATACTGAAATCAAGTGTTTCACAAGTTCTACATGGCCTGATTTTCTTTCAGGCTGCACTTAACCTATAGTGATCATCCTTTAAAAGTACTCTTTGTTTCCCTATAAAGAAAGCATTCTTGATTGCTCTTTAATGGTTGTCTAATTGCCTCCTTTGCTGAACTACTAGCTGTTTTCTGTAGTTGCAGAGGTGTGCAAGCGCAACCATCACACTTGAAACAGATGAAGCCGAATACGGACTGGAAGATTCACACCGTTTTGCCTTCTGACTTAACAGAATTTCTCTTTGTTCTTTGGAAGCTGAACTAGTTACTGTTGTAAAACTATAGAACTTCCATATACTTCAGTATAGCTGACCCAAGAATATTAGTATAAATTAGTATAAAACCATTCAGGATTAAAGAAATATGCAATTCATGTAACTAGGCATCTTTCACACTCTTGTTGGAAGTATATCAATCTGGAAGTTTAGCATCAAAGATCAGACTAAACATACTACGCTATCCCCTTTTCTTTTGTGCTTACACACGTTCAAAAGGAATAATGAAAATGCTCTTGATTCACATCCACATACAGCGAAGAGAAGAATTTGTGCAGCAAGCTGTAGCTGCATCAATTAAAATACTTCTACTGTCAGGCTATGCTCAAATCAGGTTTCAATTTGTACTCCTTAAATATGAGATTACTGTAACCATGTTTGGCATCCAAAAGTGCAGATCTGTCCAGAAAATACCCTGCTGTTCCCCTCGCTGCTTGATTTATTTTTCATATACAATATACTGCATACATCCAACATGGTTTGTATTCCACACAATGCATCTCAGGCAACGAAATCAACAGTGTTGGCTCGGCAGGACGGGTTCTTCATTTAGACTTCAACCCTATCAGCACAGCTCCACTGGCTCTCTAACATTGCATCTGTGCTCTTACATGAGAAGCAGAGAAGGGAGGGGGATTCCTCAGCTGCAGAAGGGGAAACCAAAAGAGCCAGTACTGAAGGAAGGCAGTCCTTTCTGGTTTACTGCTTCCTTTCCCCTCGGTAGCACAGCGTATATATAAAAGTTTGCCTTTGACCCGACTCCTCCCATGCTGCTGTAAGACCACACACCCTTGCCTGTAGCCTGTGGATCTGCTGTATAGAATCATGCTTCTGCCAAGGGATAGAGTGGCTACATACCAAAAAAAAAAAAAAAAAAAAAAAAAAAGTTTTTATAGCAAAATGCTGCATTTGTTAAGTTCACATGCCTGGGAGAACATATGGCCCTTAATCCTTCGTGTTTTTTTAAACTATTAGTGATACACTTATTAAAATACTTGGTGGCTGTATCTGTAATTGAGATAGATTTCACTGAAGACGTAAGATGACTAGGTTACCTGAGCTGTTCTTATAGCAAACTCTCAGAGGGACACTACCTAAAGAAAAATTCCTCATACAAACCTGGGTTAGTCGGCAACTGAATATTTGGTGACAGATACTCCACCTTCTGGTGTTTAACAGCCAGCCACATATAGATGACTACTAGTCATCTATACCTGTCTGAGCTCCCTTTTATTTTTTTTTGAAGTACAGCACTGCTACTACAGATCATTGCAGCGAGTAAGCTCTTAGGAAATGCTGCCTCCTAGCAAAGAACTGGCGATGGAAGAGAAGCATCTTAGCCCTCTGCAAGTGACAACACTCTTCTTTCAAAGAAAATAACCACAGCCCTGCAGCAGCAATCTCCAGCTCTCACATACAGTCTTTATGGCTGCTAAGTACAGGACATCATCTTGAGAATGTCAGGAGGGCACTGAATTTCTCCCACTGACCACTTATAAAGCCACAGCCTTCCTTTTGCAATGTTCTGCTGTCTGCAGCATTTTCCTGGACTGGAAAAAGCCACAGCTGGTGGAGTCCCTCTGCAGCAGTGCCAGAGCTTGGGTACTTCTAATAAATCTCTATCAAGCAGTCTCACACAGTCCTGACCTTGGCCACCACCAAAGGGTGTGTTTTCTTCTAAAAGAGACTGCCCCTCCCACTGACCCCAGCAGGTTTCTCAGGCGACAAAACCCACTGCAAAGTCTTGTATCTGGGACAGAATAACCCTACCCTGAGGTACAGGCTGTGGACTACCTGGATGAACAGCAGCTCTTCAGAAAAGCTCCTGCGGATTCTGGTGGTCAAGGAGCAGAAAATGAGCCAGCAGCACACAGTAATGAAGGCTAGTCATGGCCTGTGTCGCATTTAGTATGATGGCAGCCAGCAAGTTGAGTGAAGCCATTACTCCCCTCTACGTAGCACTCGTGAGGACAGACTTGGAAGAGTATGTCAACTTCTGCAACCCCAACAAAGAGGGAAAGTGATAAATGGGAGCCAGTTCAGCAGGGAAGCACTAAGATGGTCGAGGCTGGACCATGCAAGATGTGAAGAGGCTGAGCAAGCTGGCTGGTTTTGTCTAGCTAGGAGGTTGAACCAATCTCTCCTCAGAGGTGTGTGCTAAGGTCAATAGGCTTCTAGCACAGAAAAGTTCAATTTTATATAAAGAAAAAAGGTTTCACAAGATCACGTTGGCACTGGAAAAGGCTGCCCAAAGAGACAAGATCCTGATCAATCTCACCTAACTTTCAACTTAACCCTACTTGGGGGGCCAGGGGCTGGACTACAAAACCTCTTGGGATCCGTTCCAACCAAAATTATTCAGTGTCTGAAAGACAACAGATATCCCTCATTTCCTAGAGGAAAACCAGATTGTCTTAGCATCTCCCTCCCAATAACAACATTTAGATATTCAATGCTGGATCTCATCTTAAAACCAAGCTATTAAAACTCAAGTGCCTGAAATACAGATCTGTGATTAAAGAATAGTCCTAGAAAAAACTACTTTAAAACTTCCACTGTATTCTTCAGTACGTCAAGAGCCCCAGCTTCCTGCTAAGGTCCGGGTAATAGGATTACCCAGGCTCTATCAATTACTCTATCAAAACAGAGCTCCTCTTTGATGTTAAGTACTTTAAGATCCCCATATGGAAGGCAAAAAAAGTTTAGCCCACATGTAAAATGCTACCTAGTGAGACTAGTGTACATTATTTTCTTAGCACTGTACTCCTCCTCTGCGGTTTCATTATGTGACATTTTCATTCATTCCAATATAAAGCAAGTTTCAGAGTATTCGGAGTTGTAACACACAGACACATTAATCACCAGCCTAATACATGTCCTGTGTAGTAGCTTTATTATCTTTTCAAAGTAGAGCTGTAAAAATAGAGAAACTGTGATCTTTTATGCTATCCTTTAATAAAGTTATTTTAAAAATGCTATAAAAATGGTTTCAGTTTTTTTTCCAAGCTACAGCTTAATGCAACTAACTCTTGTACATCCAAAACAGTAAAGTCTGAATAAGTAGTTTTAAAAGTCCCTGTGGACTTGTAATCTAGCAAGAGTGAAGAACTCTAACCACTAGAGACAGAAATGGGAAGGAATCCTGAGTTTCAAGTTACAAAACACGCCTGTTCTTTTGTCATTCTGATGGGGCACCGCCTTGCAAAGTACTCTCACTTCCGTGATAAATTTTAAACATCTATTCCTGTATGCCAATATTTACGTATTTAGGGCAAGGGTGGGTTGGCTTTTTTTCCCTCTTCTTCTTCTTCAGGCTCAGTATCAGCCAAACTCCTCATCCACTTAAATTAATGAGTATTTTACGCTCGCCAAGACTGTGTTAATATAACACAGCCTTAGTAGATTTGTGTCCTCTTTCATGCGAGGCATGAAGTGGACCAGCTATCGAGGACTAGCATCCTGTCCTCTGCCAAGGCAACTAGCAGGGACTTGAACGGCAGAGCACCTTGCACTTCACAGAGGGAATGTGCTTCCAGCAATACAGGTTGCCACTGTTCCCTTCCCTCCCTGCTCCTTCTTCTGCAGATGTGCAAGGGTACATCCACACATTTATGGCTTTCAAAAAATATCACTTTCAAAGATAGACCTGAAACCTCAAGTCAATTTGGAAAAAAGCCGAAGCGCTACAAAAATCCATGCTGGTAATAACAACAGCAATTGACAGCGTGCTTCAAACCTGGTCTGGCCATTACATGCCACTGTTTGTCCTAGTCTCCTCAGGTGGTGGCAACGCACATTAATTGAAGAGAAAATAGTGCACTTGACTTCCGTGCAATTTTCACACCTATGCCTTGGGCAAGCTAGCACTTCTGGACGGAAATCTGCCACAACCGTGCAATTCCCCTGATGGGAGACGCAGCTGGGATATGCACATGAACTGAAGTCGGGCTTGAAGAAAAAGTTTTTCTAACTAAACAGAGATGATTCATTGGTATAAAACCAGTACTGCTGCAACACACTTTTATCAATCCAGCAGGAAAACTGCCCCTCAGCTCTGTATGGAACAACCACCCAGCCACCCCCCGTGTCACAGGGCAGGGCTCTGGCCGGCACACTGGTGGGCTTCCTGTGGCCACTAACTCAAAGCAGGAGACGCTTCTGCCATTTTCTGAAGATTCTCAAAATTTCTCAACTTTTTCCACCAATGAAAACTAAAATTAGAACAGCAAAAACTCATCAAGTATAATTTTAAATCCATCATTCAATGGGTGTCTCTCTCAATATTCAGAAATTTCACCCTGGGCTCGACAAGTTTCCTTCCAGAAGGTTCAATAGGAAACTACAGGCTTTTGCAGTAACTTTTGGTTTAGGCAAACCAGGGTCTTCATAGAAAATGGATGTAGGTGAAAACCATTTATAATCTTTCTCAGGGAAGACAAGGACACACATTACTCTATACCTCTGACAAGGCCCTTGGCCTGAATTAACCACTTGGAAGTATTTTGAGAGAGATGTGATCAGCACCTTACCACAGCCTGCAACCAAACCCATCTAAATGGTGGCCAAATGGAGACGGTGACTGTTTTCTTATGGTGCTCCGCTGTACTAAGTGAGTATTCCTCTGAAATCACCAAGGAGCTGAGGCTGTTTGGCATACTGTAGGCAATTAACAATCGTGATGCAGATCCCCCTTCCTTTCTACCTCCCATCTTAATTTTTTTATTATTTTTTTCTTTCCTTTTTTTTTTTTTTTAAATCAGAGCTATTCTGAACTTTTAAAAATGAAAACAATTTATCAAAACAAGTACAAAATTTAATTCATACTTTATTGAACCCTTTAATTGGGGGGAAAAAAAGATGAATTCGTTCACTTTTATTTTTACATCTGGTAAAGAGTATGGAATTAAGGTATTTTGTGCCAAGTTTTGACTAGAAATGATTTTTTACATCCGAGTAATAGATGACTAGGGAAATGGAGTGGCTTAAAATGCAAATGTGGGGATATTAATTATTGTTGTTATTGGGACATTTACAAGAATAGCGTGGCACTATTTTAGAACCAGAAATGTCTAATCTTTTAAAACTACTGTAACAAAAATAGAACTAGAATAAAAACAAGCATTAAAAAGTGAATTCCCATAACGTTTTAGTTTGTTTTGTCTGAAAATTTATTTGAAGTCTGGAAATGCCTGGTGCACGTACTCAGTATTTTATAACTTAATTTGTTCAACAAGAACAGCAGTATTTTAACAAGGTGAAACAATTTCATGATTAAAGCACTGCCTGCTTCATCAGTACTAAAGAGCTCACGGAAAAATATCTAATCTTTATAAAGCAGAGACTCATAACTGCCGAGAACAAATGAAAAATGTAATTCTTTTTTGCTGCTTTAGTGGTAGCATGTGGTGATAGCAAAGTATTAGCATAAGCCAGAACTTGCTCCTACTTTTCTTTCCAGGCATGTAACAAATATCTGATGGCTATGCAAATTTCACCCAAAGCAAAGTTGTCCCAGCTGGCAAGCCATACATTAAAAGGTAAATTACACAAAGCTGAGGCCATCTGGACTAAAATATTCTCCTGTCAGTAGGATTTCAAGCTCACTAATTCCACAGAACTAAGGACAATATATTAAGTGTGGACAACGATATTTTGAGGTGTCGGCTTTTTACCAATCACCATTAAAAAAAAAACCAAGTGAAAAGATGAGAATGGACTACGAACTAATTTTGGTATTTTCTTGGAATATAATTTTTGGAGCTTACATAGCCTAATTTTAGTTGCATTGTATACATACCATACATTCAAGTTCCTAAATGCCCATTTTCTGACAAATGGCAAGTTCAGGCAGCCAACAGATCTAAGTTATTATATGAATGCCAAACACGAAGAATTTGAAATTTGAAAGAAGTCTCCCAGCCTATACATTTTCACACAACTGTCAGTTCTGCATGTTTCTGTGCAGGCCTTTACTATAAAACAATCCTTGACGGACCACCTTGATAGTTTTGTTTCTTGTTGAAACCAGACTACCAAAGCAGAAGAAATGTGTAGGAGAACGGACAGTTGAGGGCAGGAAAACTAACCAAACCTTTATAAACCACAGCAGAGTCTCTACTTATGTTAGTGGAAATTTCTGCATTTAATTTACATTAAATCACCGATCTTATCCAGTCTTGAAAAACTAATCTCTATGTTATGTATTATGGAATTTAAAGCAACATCTGTTTCGTTGAAATTAAATTAACATACTTCTATTTGATTAGCTTATTAACTGTAATTCTCAATATGCTGCAGGAACAGACACCAACTAGAGAGATACAGTTGACACCACCACCTGTCTGATACATAGTACTTTTTATCATAGACATGGAGGAATCTGTCAACAGTCAGCCAAAGCATCAGACGGATTAGGAAGTGACACAGGGGCAGAAAAATGACTTGCCTCAGATCGTGAAGCGGGTAATTGATGGGATGGGGAACAGAACCTGTGCATCTTGACTCACAGCTCCATACCTTTGCTAATGGCTTTCCCAAAAATCAAATGATGCAAGGAAAGAGCAGTTTGTAAGTTGTGCTACGTGAACAGAGACAATATTTGAGGAAAAATACATTTAGATATTTTACATGCTACTGGGAATATTTGTTATTCTTGTGCTCTAGTTTCCATAGAAAACATTTCCCATTTCATCCCCACATGAGATAAACAGAAGAATTAAAAGTGTACATTCATCTTCACTTGGCTACTGTCAGTAATTTCCTCTTTGGTAGCAGCAACTGAAACAGTCTTCAGCAAAAAAGGTACAACAGAAGGGATTGAATGCAAAACACCTCCCTTCCTCTGCAGCTTACCTAGCAGTGTTTGAAAAATACATATTCTTAGTCTCAAAGTTATAATGCATGAACGGGGTAAAGAGCGAATATGGCCTCCTTGCAGACTGCACTCTCTTCTCCTTTCATTCTTCTTTCCTATCTGGTGAGATCCTATGCTCGTCCTCACAGCAATGAGTCTTTGATACCCTGTCACCACCTCTTAACCTACATGGTACTTCTTAAATCACATAGCATCTCACCATCAAATCAAAGTCATCAGCTCTGTCCCTACTGTTTCAATGCACTGACAACTAGAAATGCTCTAAAGTTATTCAGGAAAAAAAACCCCACAGAGGCACAGTCTGAGTTGCATTAATTTCATTTTCACAAGAAATCAGGAGGGGGGAAAAAAAAAAAAAAAGAGTCAGGCAGCAAGAGCTACAAGGCTAATGGTGGCCAGTTCTTATGACTCTGAGCCACTTTGGCTGAATTGCTCCTCAGGGGCTGTCTGGTTTTGTTCGCCTCAAAGCTGTATCACAGACATGATCATGAAAATACTACTTTCTGTGAACTGTCGCTCTCATGTAAGTCTTGTCAGTATGCCCTCTTCCTGTACATAGTTTTTAGGCTTGATACCCAAAAGCAAATGTTAATGTAATGATTTAGCCAAGTCTTCAGCATCTGTCACTTGAAAACTGGGGTTATAGTTCAGATACTGTGGACTAGTTGTTGAAAATTAGCAGAAAACTTTTGGCTACAAATGAAGTAAGCATACAGACCCATCTGAAGACCCACTGTTCGAGACTGACAGCATTTGTCCCTTTAGATACCGTTCCCTGTCATGGCTGCTATAGGATCCCCAGTCCCAATTTCAGCTCCACAGACTTTGCCTGCCTTTGTCTGCAGCGCGCAGTATCTTCAGGAAGACAGGTGCCAAAGAGACAAAACTGGAAGATTTAATTTGGGAGGCTTCTTGGATATCTCGGTGATTATTCTTATTATAAGTTCCTCCTAGAACTGTTTCTACCTTACGCTGTTCTTTACAACTCCCACTGATGCGAAGCCAGCATTATAGCAAGGCACTTAATTTCTCATAGATGTTTAGTGAATTCCCCAAGGACTAACCAGTAGTTCTGGGAAGTACTGTGAGAAACATTAGAGCGCCAAACAGAAGGCTGTAGAGTTTTCCATTAGATGATATGGACAGAAAACAAATTGCCTATGACCAGCAAAAATAATGGAAATCTGCTTTCTCTAAACTCCTACATGCCAAGGCTAGTCCAGGGCTGCACTGCCAGACATCATTTAGCAGCTGCGTCCTTTCCCTCAGTACCCAGAATATTCATCTGGGTCTTTCTTGCCCAGCCAACAACTTATTAGATGAAGATTAGATTAATTTATCTAACTTTTAAGTCCTTTACCCTACTGTTAAGCTTTGTAAAAAATGGCTAGCAGGTTCCACAACTCTGATTGGCATAAAGTACGGTGGGCTCCCAGAAACCAGGCTTCCTACATATGTTTTGGGAGATCACTTTTTATTTATTATTGAATTTTCTTTTGCCAAATACATTTCCACATACTTTGGAACTAAAACCAAAGTTCACCAGCTTCAAGTGCTACCTAATTTGATTTCAGCATTGTTGACAGAGAAGTAAAAAGGGAACTATTTGTTAGCAGCATCACCTCCAAAGAACGATACCAAGTCCTAGATATTCAAACATGCATCCATGCGACTTCTGTGACACAGTGCTCACAAGACAGAGCTGCAAGCACCAGTATCAGCAAGTATCTTCTGATGATGAAGAAACAAAGTTCTCCCAGCAGTGAGAAGATTATGTTTACTAGAAATGATTCAAAATAGACAGGTTTCCTTTTACATCTGCTCATCACGATCCAGAAATAACCCTCCCATGAGAAATTTAATGCCTCCCTTCTCTAACTGCCCAAATGAGATACCGGCCCCCACACATCGTCACACTGAAGGACTCTTCCTGGACTCAGTTTGTGTATCCCCTCCCTTGAATTCTCCTTTATGTTTCAGTCATCCTGTAACTCAGCTGATCCAGTCTTTTATTCCCCCCAAATACTCATATCCCACAATTAAAATTTCTCCCTTGTTTTCCCCTGACTAGAAGAAATCTTCCACAAAACTCCCACGTTTGTACCCGCAAGGGGAAGCTATCCTCACTTTTGTTCATCAGCCTTTCCCTGTCCTCTCTTACTGGTCAACAAAAATCCCACCTTGCATGCACAGTCCGATCCTGATACTTGCACTGCAGCCCAATAATGACCAAATGGGAGCTTCTCAAGTGTGACGGGAGATCCTGCCTACACCTGCCTTTCCTCTTCGTGCTTTTGGGAGCACAAAAGTCTCTTGCTTTCTGTCTCCTTCCTATCTGATGATACTATCAAACCACTTACCACACGTGACTTTTAATATCACTTTATATGGGCCTCAGTTCACTTTCACTGGAGCTTGAGCAAGCAATGTCCTGCTTTTACTGAAGTCACCAGTAGTGTGAAATGACTGAAGGCTGAAACCATATGAAACCAATACATTTCTTGTGGTTCTTTCAGTGCACAGTAAGTGAGCACAGATTGGCTGCAAATTCAACCCAGACTTACAAACCTCAGCAAATGTTCTTGTGAACTTGATCCAACCTTCAGGTTTGTTTCATCCAGTTTCAGGTTTCATCGTGAAAGTTTCACTGTGCCCTACATGCTGCCCCAATAAACGACGTCTCAAACAAAATGAGGACATCAGCAAAAATGAAGAACTCTTCAGATAGCAATGTTTTAGTTTTATACCATATGTGAGAACATGCATTGACAAGCAGTATGCATACAATTACTGCTGTTACAAATCAAAAATTGTTCACGGTTAATGGACTTCTACTTTATTACAATTTTTGCCAAGAAACTATTTTCAAGAAATGTGGATGGAATACCTCTGTGCCATAGTTCTTTTCTTTCCCCATCATAGTCATTTACTAACAAACTGTAAGCCTTTTCATCACAACACAAGCACAAAACCTTCAGCATGCCTTTTAGACATTTGGGATGTGAAATAACAAAGCCCATACTTTACTGAAGCAGTATTTTCTGCCTGCATATACCATCACCGAGGTAGCAAAGGGAAGGGAAAAAATAATGTGGAAACTGAACATCTTTTATGGATCAGATGAATACAAAGCCAAAATGCACTTAATTGCCTAGCTCATTGAACATATGACATCTTTTCCTATGAAGCTTGTACTACTGGCAATGTTTCCTTACTTCTCAATCATATTAAAACAATAATTAAAATAAAAAAATCCCTAGACTTACTGTACTTCTGGGAGGGGACGTAGGTTGTTATATTATATTACATATCATGTAAGCAAAATCTTGTAAATTTTGTAGTCTGAAATCAAAACTAAATCTGTATTTCATTCAGTTTGGGGAATGATTTAATCCCTGAAGAAAAATATTGTTAAAACAAACAAACAAACAACAGGTGTCATAATATTAATGGTCCAAGTCATGTAGGAAGACAGTCAACTCCAATCTCTCACAAGCAACACACTGCTGGGATGACTGAGGTTAGTCCTCATTTATGCAGATGTGATTTGTAAAAGAAGTCAATTAGAAACTGTGACAGGAACTTTGCTATGACAGATTTCAAGGTGGATACACCTGAAGTCCATGTACTATTCCAGTCAAGGGCCCTTACTGGACTGGCCCTAAGTCTAAAGGGAAATCACTATTAACTGAAAAGGATGTACGCTGGTTTCCAATAGAGCAGTGGTACTGTCTACAATGTCCAGCCTAGGTGTGCTGAGTTACACTGTTCTAACTGAACCAGATGGACAAAATCAAAACTACCAGCAACATTTTACAGGCCCAATGATCAATTATGTGCACAGGACCTTAGGTGCCAATAAGAATAAATGAGGTTGCACTACATGGAGCATTAGAAGAAAAATGAGGAGTTCTTACCTATTGATTGTATGTTTCTTCTACTAGCACAAAGAAGAATACATTAATTTTATATAACTGCACTACAGGTTTCTACAAACCCTTTTCCCATCTTTCTACATTAAATGGCAGCAACAACAACAACAAAAACCGGCAACTTCTGGGTGCGTAATGACTAAGAACTGTGAAAGAAATCAGTAGAAAAATTATAAAACATAAAGGGATATGTTTTACACGGAAAAATTAATGGGAACAGGAAACCTAAGTACTCCCCTGCATGTACTTGAAACCCCCCACAAAATCATTTTTACAGTATATTTAGCAGATTATGAGAATTACATTTAGCAAGCGGTATTTTTTCATTACTGAAAATGGTAACACTCTTGGTTTTCTTTTTATTAAAGAGTTGCTATATAGCACTGGGTGCAAGTTCAGGGGATTTCTAGGATCTCAACATAGGTAACAGCATTTCTGTAGACGGTCAGATCCCAAAGATCACATTAAAAGCATAAGCTCAAAGTTTCAGGGCTGGAAATATTCAAAGCAGGCTCTTATATTCAAGCTCTGTGGTTAAAAAGTCAGCAGCAGCCCTGATAATCCTCTATATAGAGGACAGAAACTGTTCAGCTACTTCTTGCAAATGGCATTGCCCAACTGACCTGGTTTAAACTCCTTAACAACTTTTGGTAAATACTGACCTTTTAGAAATGGCATGTGAGCAAATGAAATAGGAAACTGTAGAAAAGGAAGCCACACATAAAGGCATAAGCTCACCTTGAACAGAGGGATGGTTCTGGGTTTGTTTTTTTTTAAACCCTTTATTAAGAGTGTTTCACATTCGAAGTTAGCGCAGGGAAGGAAACTGCTTTCAACAAAACCTCTGCTTTTGTTGAAATTACTTTACATTGTGTGTAGCAGGCAGGGGAACTTACTACCACAAACTGTTTAGGAATGCACCACCACCGCAGGAGCGATGGGTGAATTGGATGTTAACAGGAATGGTCTTGCTATCCACACTACAAAAGCAAGCAATAAAATCAACCTATTCCCAGCTCAAGAGTTCTTGTGAAAAGTTACTGATTCAAGGCACATGGGCAATCCCCAACACTGATAGTGGCAAACGTGAAATGTTACTTATATGCAACTGTGGAACAACCCGCCTTCTCTGCACCTTCATCCAGAGTGCCCCTTCATCAGCTTGTAAGGAGGCACCAAGATTATACGCTTTCCTCAAGGCCAATAAACTGCTAGCATTGCCCAGCCAGCCACAGAGAGGGACATAAGAGACAGTGGCAGAAGCCTGAAGAGGCTGGGGGCAGCAGGAAGAGCAGAGAAGAAAGTAGGAGCAGAAACCAGCTACAAAGTGTTAGTGATCCTTGAGCTTCACTGTTAGAAACAAAATAGGCTGCAGGCCTCATTATGACAGTTTCATTAGAAACACAGATTAACACACCTGACACATTAAGAAAGGCCAGGAAAAGATTATATGGAGGAGAAGCTGGAAGAACAAAAAAAACCACACCAAAAAACGCAGATTCAATAATTTCAGTCTAACAGCATTAAAATAAAGTCAGAGGAAAATTACTCAAATTACTCAAATCCTCAGTATTCCCTGTAGTATACCACAGCAGCAAATACCAAAGAAATAATGGTATGTTGGAAAAGAAAGGTCACACTGTAACAGGAGAGAAAGTTTAACATGGGCTGTCATGCAAACTTAGGATGATGAGGCTAGTCTCACTGAAATACCTCTGGTATACCTCTTGGTAGTGCCAAGGCTGTAGAGCACGTACCACAATCCACAACTACTTCCCTCTCTCTTACAGTGTCTTTCACATACATT
Source organism: Platalea leucorodia (assembly GCF_965183815.1). NCBI lineage: Eukaryota > Metazoa > Chordata > Aves > Pelecaniformes > Threskiornithidae > Platalea > Platalea leucorodia. The sequence continues at coordinate 130,839,586 of NC_138823.1, read as the reverse complement.
ACAAAAGCCACTCTAATTAGAAATGACTAGATATTAAACAGCCATGCAAGGCAAACCCACAACAATTCTTCTGTAAATCAAGGACAAATCAGCAGTGTCTACCCCTGTGGACCATCTACACCTGTAGATGGTATCACTGTTGTAATTACTTCCATCTCTGCCTGTATCCTCATACACCACTTGAGGAAAAAAGATGTGCCTGATTTAAAAAAAAAAACAAACAAAACCCCAACAATAACAAAGAAAGAAAACCTTTCTCAGTTCTCTGGGAAATTAGAACAAGAAACCTAGTGTCTGCAAACGTATTGCTTCAGGGAAACCAAGGCTCAGAAAGTATTAAATCAGCCTGACTAACTGTACTATAACCAAGCCAAATTAATTGAATAAAGCCTCCCTTCAATATTGTTCGTTTGCTGAACCAAGCAAGCTTTTTGACTGTTTCAGGCCACCTTAATCCAACACACGTCGCTTAAACAATGTATAATGCCAACATACACAACTATTGTTAAAATGCATTGAGTTAGATTTTAGAGCTGGACTTTCAGAAGTCAAAGGTATGTAACTGTCCACCTGTATTCACAAACACTTTCAACAGCTGTATATCAGAAGTAGCCCATGTATGCACACCAGTTTCAGGGTTTTATTTCTACTTCATCGTGCAAATTCTCACTTTTACAGCCTTGTAAATTTTCTTCACTTTCTGAGGTGTGGACAAGAAGTTTCAGGACAAGTTTCCAAGGACAAGACCAGAGCAACTGATCCTCTGTTTTTGCATTTGTAACAACAACAACAAAAGGTAGTCCCCATGGCTTTGCATATGTCTCTACACTGTTGAAAAATTATCTTCTGATTACGTGATGCCATACTATCCTAGCAAAAATATCTAGATAAAAAAAAAATTTCACAGATGATGTACCAGGGCTTCCTCCTCTTAGCACTAATAGCACTTTGCAAGTTAATGAGAGCAGCTCCAAAGGAAAATCAAAAGCCAAATAAAATTCAGTTACACAGGAATCTTTTCTTCTTACTTCTGTTTTGATCATATTAAAAGTTCCTTTACTATATAATACCTGCTCACAATCAAGGCAGTCAAGCGTCACTAATTCCTTGTCATAATATATATCCTCATTGCTCTTTTACTCTCATGTTTCATATCCACCGGTTGCTTTCAGTTGACTTCAGTTTTAACCTTCATTTTGTTTTGCGTTTCCACGGCATGAAGCCTAGTTAGGATTCCAGTGCATAACACAGGTTCCTTTCAGCTCTGTATTGAAGGTGCTGGGCGACTGCTATAACCTGTTATTCCAGCCATAGATCTTCCAAGAGCATTTTGCTGATGGACTGCGAAAGTCCCTTGTCGGCCTGCTGAATGCACCCCTGGCCTCATTAGGAACATAAGGGAAGAAGCCAACTCTGTCAAGCTCTCCACCTGGTCTCCATTTCTTGGGACACTGGAGTATTGCGGAGGAAGTGGTGGAATAATGAATGCATCTTTGCAGGATATACAAACTTTCTCTCTGGCTCAAAACCAAATTGAGAGGTCAACCCAACCGCAAAAATATTTAATGAAAATTAAGGCTGAGACTAACACTTTGGAGTAGATTTTATGTAGCGGAAGATGACATCAATATTCTTTCCTCAAGAGCCAAGTTCTCCAGCACTAAGAATATTCTCTCATCTGTACTTAATCTCTAGACTAGGCTATAGGCCATCCTAAAGCATGACTTGGACAGCCTTGGTATGCAACCTCCGAACTGCAGCCCTACCTCTGAATGTCTACCACAAGATAGAAAGTCGTACTTCGTGCTGCAACTCTATTTTGTTACGTGGCCTTTAGGCTTACAGTCCCTGTCCCTCACTGAGTACTGGCATGACTTGCAAATGGTGTGTGAGAGCCCTTACCTGGAAGCGTAAATGAGAATGAAGGAGAAGGGAGGAAAACATCAAGTGCCCATAGACACTTCAGGAATTATTCCAGAATCTGGTTTGTTACATTTCAATAAATTACAAATTAATGGGATATTCATCACTGGAAGGAATTTAAGAATATGCAATGTACTAACATATCTAAAAGCTAATATAGGAAAAAAAAGTAATGCAATAATTTGCATTTTGAACTACTAAATTTATTTGAAAAACTCATTTTTAGTCTTACTGTAGATTAATCCTATGCATGCTTTTTTGTAACAAATCTAAATGGGTAGCATTACCATGAAATATTGTTACTTTTTAAAAAAATCAGTAAAGTTAGAAAAAGAAGCACAACTACTTTTGTACAAAAGACCAGTGATAAATAAACTTTAGATTAAAGAAAAAAACAGGTCACAGTCAATGAGTATTACCAGCAGCTGGTCTGGACTGCCTGGGGATTCCAGGAATGGTAAGTTTGCCAATCTGTAAGTCATCACACGTAGCTCAGATGGTCACAACAAGTTTTTAGCAAAACACTGGACAGCAAGAACCTTTCCTAAAAAGTTATCTACTCCGCCTCTAATTTTCTCTTGTGCATGTAATGTCTTGTTGCTGTTGTTCATGGTAATTGAAAGAAAAAAACATACCAGGATAGGAGGTAACTAGCTGTATACAACAGCCATTTCTGTGAGTGGTAAAGATAGGAAGAACAGCTACTGCTTTCAGCCATTTTATCTCAATTGTACTTGAAGGAAAACCAATGTACAAATGTAAAATTTTTGCTCATCCTTCACTCTGAAATCAAAGCATAATAGAGTTTCCACAAATTCTTATTTCTGCAGAGGATATGAAACTGGCACGTTAGTGTGTTTTTCAAATAGCTTTGTGAGTATGTTAAATAACTGTAATATAAAGACTGAACGTACGTTATTACCAGAGTCTAATAAGAATAACGGCCTCATTATGCTATCAGACACAGAAATAGATATTGAGAGAGCTGTTACCCCACATAGCTGACAGTGAAATATCTGAATAGAATTTTTTCATACAGCAAACACACAGTCCTTCTGATAGCACTATTACTGCTTATGATCAAATTCAAACATCACAGAGAAGAAATGCCCTCCTTTTCAAAGCAAGGGAAACTGAAGACCTTCTTCCTTCCCTTCCCAAAATGAAGTGACCTGTGCAAGACACCTCTGCAGAAAGCTGGGAATTGAAACAGGACCAGCCAAGACAAAAAACAGTGCCAGAAAAACAAGATGATTTTTTCATCAATTTTGGCATGCCACATTGACAAAAGATGAAGAAATACTGATGAAGACAAGAATCCTGAAAGCCTTCAGGATTTCTACTGATGGCTCTAGTGTTTGCTAACTAAACTACATGCACAGAGGTGTGTATACACACACTCACAAGGAACAATGCTGACTTGGCAACGTTTCTTTCACTTGAGATTCATGAGATGGTATTTTTTTCTGTCCCTGAGTCTTCAGGGAGCTTTCTTTAGAAAGCTAATTAACTCTCAATTAAAAACAAAAAAAACAACCCCACAACTAAAACACATTCTTCCAGTTCCTACATGTTTTAATTCATCAAGTAATTTTTATTTCAGGGCATGGCATTAGGGCTTTTCCTTAAAATGCCAATCTGCTTTTTGATCTTTACTGCTGACATGAAATAAAAGAGCTGTACATTATATAAATCTTCAGTTTCGCTTAGCTTGAAACCGATAAAAAGAGAAAGAGAAAACAAAGCCAACTGCATAAATCCTTCCAAAGCAAAAGGCATTCCCCTTACCCTAACTAACATTCATTTCTGCACATCTTGTTTGAATTATCATCTGAAGTTTGTCTTGTTCCATCTCCAGAACAAGTCAAATAGCAGAACGTAAAGATATGGCTACATGAATAAAAACACATGATCTACTTGGTCACTGCAAACCGAAAAATAAGCTCAGACAGAAAAATATTATCTGGCAATTGACATGTTACTTTGATCCCTTCGTTTCTGTATTCTGTCCCATGCATTCAATCCCGCAGCTACTGGAAGCATCGGCATGAACCTTCAATGTGATGAGAATCAATAGTCTGAGGGAATCGCTGCACTTTTACAAAGCCATGATATTCAATTCAAATAAGACAGTATCATGTTATAGAAAAGGAAAGTTAAATTTTAAGACAAGGGGCAAGAACTGTGGTGCTAGGCGCTATAAAACGTAGCAAGTCTGAACAGGTGGTACAGCATTAGTTTATCAGATTCCCTGGCTCAGATTTTCTTGTGCAGAAGAAATGACCGCCAGTAGGATTCCTAAAATGGCAAAGTCTTTCTTGTCTCTACCCTTTTGCTTCTGAATCATGACATGAGAATTAAGACAGTGTACACTATATTGAAAAAAAGTTAGGATGGTTTTCTTTTAGTTACTTTCTTTTTTTAAATTTTGCTTCTTCATTCAAAAAGTCAAATTAACCATCTTGAGATTAAAAATCAGATTTTAAGGGGTTTTATATATTTATTTGTAGCATGCCTCAATTAATCTATAACATACCACCAATAATACACCTTCAAAGTTGAAATCTCAGGCCTGCATTAGAAAGACTTGAAGTCTGATCTTCTGCTTATCAGCTGAATGATACACTGAATACTTGTTTTAGAGGAAGACGCTCACTGTTTTGGAATTGTTCAATTTTGCATACATCTTCTGGAAAAGCATCCATTAAGAAAGCAAGGAGAAACAAACTTACTTCTCTCCAGCCTCATGAGTTTAAGTCTGATTCCAAACTGTGCCCCAACAACCATTCCAATGATGGTACACATACATCAAGAAGCAAAGAGGAGAAATGATGTCCTACCCCAAGCCAGTTAATAGTCTTATGATTAAAACACTCCTAAGGGATCAGAGAGGAGGAAACTGGATCTTGGTCTTCCACACATTATTCAAACAACTTGATGCTCATGCTCTTAGAAAAAAGGAAGCAACAGGATTTGCACTGCTGCTGAGAAAATGTTCTATAGAGCTTTTTGGTGGCACATCCAGTTATTGGGTATGACCTCTAAGAGACTACAGTCTTTCATTTGTTTCTTAATTAACTACTACTGATAACCTAGCCCAGGAAAATCTGTCATAGAACCACAGGAAAAAGTGCAATGTGTTTCAAAAGCTGTGGATGCTACTAGGTAGCTTTAACATAAATCGCTATACTTACTGAAAGCATGTTTAACTGTTACAACTAAATGCATACACAGAACAAACTATCAGAGGAAGGCCCCTGAACACACAGCAGAAGATAACCCTAGTGATAAAGAATAGACACAAATGGAAGTGGCCAATGGCAAAAGTGAACCTCCTATATAGAAAGGAGAAAGAAGCACTTTAAATTTCTATCCTGCACTGAGCATAGTACCTTAAAAAAAAAAAAAAAAAAAAAAAAGCTATGGCCTAAGAAATAAAGGACCAGTACCGTGTGGCTTGGATGCTCTGCTAAGAAACCACATGGATGTAGTCAAAGGGCATTGCCTCCAAATCCAAACCAGTCATCTTGTTATTGCATTAGTAACATAGTGCATACTAAATATATCACTACCTAAAGACTTACCACTTTTTAAAATAACTTTTAAATGATCATTACATCCTATGGTGTTGGCTGTTAAATTTACTCCTGGAAAAAGTAGGTAATAGCAGTAGAACCAGAATTAGTGAGCTGGACAAGACACAGAGACAGTTTGCAGTGGTTAGAACTTTACATGCAATTAATTCCTTTCATAAATGCATATGCTCACAGAAATGATTGATTTTACTTCTAGTGGTATTAAAAAAGGAAGCAGAGTAGGGAAATTTGTTCTTGAGAAGTCAATGACCACTGAGAGGAAAGGGAAATGGGGGGGGAAGCCTGGAGCCTACAGGAATTTATAATGGTAACAGTGAGGCCAAATCTTGCTAGTTAAAAATAAAATCTGGAGGGAGGAGCAAAAATGTTAGGACTGGCTGAGAGATGTGCAAGGACAATCTTGGACTATTCACCCAAGAATGCCATCCAGTTGTGATCACAGGCTTCATTTGTGCTCCCAGTTGTGCACAAGAATAAACTTTACAGACATTCAACAGCCTCATTCAACAGACTGCTTACAGGCAACACTGAAAATGTTCACCCCAGTGTGCTGTAAGTGCTTGCAGCATCGATGCTTAAAACCTATTTTAGTATATAACCTTTCTTGCATGATCTCAATGATCAACAGAAAACCGCTATTAAAAAAGAACCTAGGATTAATGTAATTAAAAGTATTTTGTTAGCTTTTTAAAGATTTTAAGATTACAACAGTCTTTGCTTTCAACATTTCAATAATATAGCTATTATATGATTTGCAGTAGAAACATGATATAATTAAGGCATCTTAGTTTTGGTCGTAGGTACATTTTAGTTTCGTTTTTCCCCACCATGATGAAAATTTTTAATCAAAGCAATTTCTGTATCTAAGGAAAATGTATTTTATAGAAACTGTATTTAATGCACATTTAGTTATTCTGTTTACGGCATATGCTTCCAATAATACAAGTTAGTATGGCACTTCCTACCTTCCATTTTCAAGGTGAAAGGAATTTACTCCAATAAATTATGCCTTCTTCCTACTTCTGGTACTTACCATCTCAAAGTTGAAATACCTCTTTTCAAACTTAATTGTAAGGATTTTTCATTCATTAAGTTTTGGAATCAAAGCTTTTTATTTTTAGCATTTCTTTTAGTATTACCTTTTTAGTCAGAGAAAGTATTTGTATACCTCTATTGTCTTCTCACTTGTGCCAATAATGCTGGGATGTTTGTTTTGTTTAAAAAAAAATCACAAACAAACCCATTCCCACAACAGCTGCTTTCCTCACTAACAGGTAACCAGCAGTATCCATATTAAACAAATTTTAGAATACGCAAATACTGAGGAGTCTCTCTCCATTAGACTGCACAAGCCTAAAAGCCTTGACAGTGTGCCGCAACGCCAGGGCTTCGCATTCCACGGTAATACAACAAACTCGAGAACCACTGCTGCCAAAGTCCCAGACCAACAGACTCCAAGGTCCAAACAGCACTATGTAGGTTCCAATAAACACCAAGCAAAATTCATAGTCATGCTAATTAACTTAAAGCTATAAATACGGTATCAAAGTAGTAGTATAAGCAATATTCATTACTGCTGCTAATCGCTGCATTTCAATGCAATACAAAATACAAAGGTGCCTCGACCCATATACAAAGGAAATACCTCTGTCAAGTAGTGGAGGATGTTGGCCCAAGCGCTCGTTTGCAACTACTGACAAATCACAGCCAGTATCCCATTCATGCAGTAGCACCACGGAACTCCTTGCAGACAAACCACCCCTGTATTTATAGGATGGAAGCAGATGAGCTGCATCTACTTTGGCAGCAGTCTGCCTTACCGACTCCAATTTTGGCTTCTAAGAAAGCAAACGGAAAGTAGGTAGGGAACAATCATCAATACTGGGTACTGCATTAAGGCTACACTAAACTTCGTCTGAAAAAAAGATCTGGGGCAATTCAGTCTGTGCCTGGTGCATGTGTTTGATGTAGCGATAATAAACCATTATGATCTATAATTTATATTTTGTCCACTGGTTTTAAAAGGAACGTTATCTGTCTGTATGAGGATCACACACTATGGAAGCTGCATCTGTGTGTAGTTACTGAAGGCTGTAATGGCAGTAAATCTCCAGCAGAGAAAGAGACGGAGTCTTACAGATTCAGACGTGCACAATCTGAAGGTTGTTTCGGAACTTAAGGGCACATACACAATATTGCTGTATTAATATGCCTGAGAAAATAACCAGGGGTAGAAGGGAAATGGAAAAAAAAGAGTATGTTTCAGGCTGGAAACAAAGACTCCTGTACCCTTCTGTCTCTACTATCTGCTTTACTGATACTTTATCCTCCCAGCTATCAAACCAGACAACCCAGATTTATGTTTTGTTTTGTTTTAGCTTATAATGGCCACCATACAACAGGGCAATCAGCAGAGCATAAAGCACACCCACTTAATCTTTCTACCACAACATATATTAAGTGTGCATCTTATCATACAATTTCGACAGTCCCTGAGAATCCGAAGTCCCTATTTTCCCAGGCTCCACAACAGCGTATGGCCCACACAGAACATATTGAACATACAAACCTGCAGAGGAAGATTGCTTTAAGGTCTGGAACTCACAGCAGGAACCAAGCTAAGTTCAGTTCCACTTGGAAGCCATAAAAGCATGGGTTTAAAAAAAGTGCAGCAGTATCTGGTGTTTGATATCTAACAGTATGAAACATGTTTATGACATGTATTAGGCTACAAAATCTGAGTTCATAGCCTGGGACAACAAAGCAGAACTCGGCTCTGGCATATGTAGTGGGAAATAGAAAGGCATGTCTCGTAGTGTAATGGATATTGCTGCTCCCTCAAGAGCTTGAGCTGCACAGAGCAGGTGGTTCAGTGAAAGACATCAGCACTTTGGAAAAAATTTAAATACAATTAAAAGAGCAATTAAATAGCAGCTGGTTTAAACAAGACTCAATTCAGATTGGGTTCTGCTAGAACAACGACTCAATACAGTTCTGCAGAATTATTTCTCAGAACTGAAAGGGTAAGAAAGTTTGGACAAAATATGTAGCAAGTAACTAAAACTGTCTCAGTCACACAGAACTCGGTTAAAAAGGGTATCAAAATAATGAAATCTAGATGAGGTATCTCTTTCAAGCTACTTTAAAAGTAGTCTGATTCCAAATTGGACAATCAAGCCCCATGGCACTTTCTGTGGTCTTAAAACAGCTTTTCTCTAATTTTTAAAAAAACTTCCCTCTCCCTCACATTAAGTAAAATAACCACAGAAGCAACAAGAGAAAACGCCCAAGTATATAATGGAAAGAGGGAAACATACCAACATACACAACAACATACCAAGCCCACATATTGGGAGGGGGGGGGGGGGGAGGAGGAGTTTTATACATTAAATGAGATCAACAGAAATAAGCGTTAAAAAGGGTCATGGTTAATTTCAAAATATGCTTTAAAGGGCAGGACTGTCTCCAGGAAGAACAGGAGTTACTTGCCAAGAAGGAAATCATGTCAATACCAGCTATTCTTAATCATCATACAGTGGAGAAAATTTAGTCATTTTACCAAGTGAACACCACTTCTTACTTTCATACCTCAAAGTCTTCTTTCTCCCTCACTGCTGACACCCTTTCTCTACGGGAAATATTATACAAAGCCCAACGGTGGATTCTGTGTTTGAAAAACTTTGTGAGTTTGTTTGTTGTTTTTTTTTTCCCCATTTTTAACATGAAATAGAAAGAAAAATTTTGCATCAGTATGACCCATGAGAGTTTGAATCAACTCAGTCTATCCTGGATTAAATTTTGGGTTAATCTTGCAGGCTTGTGAGTTTGTCTCTCATCCTCTAGACAGCAAAGACACAAAAGGAAACTGGTGGCCCATGTATAAAAACCAATAATCCCATACAGAATATTTTCTGAGAAATGCACTTCCAAAATGCAACTAACTGGAACTTTCAACCACAGTACACCTGATCAACAAAACAGTATGATGTAAAAGAAGGCAAAATAATCCCAGAATAGTAGCATGTTGATTCACCTAGAACAGGAAAAAGGATTTTAAATTAGGAATTACACTTCCTGTACAGTGTTCGTTTAGGATTAGAAATTAGGATTAGAAGACAGTTCGGCAAACATACTGAAAAAGGGGCACTGCAACTGCACAAAACCTTGCCATCTTTCCCTTCCATGCAGCATGCTCCATGGGTCACTCTCCTCCCAGAGGAAAAGTAATCTGAGCTACCTCCATTAAATTCTACGATGTACTTAGGTGAGAGGGAAAATAAGGAGCAGCTCTCAGGCTGCTCTTTACCATAACACAGCCTGAGACATGAGCAACCCTCCCATTCCTCCGTGCTGGAGTACTCTGGAGGTTTCAGTTCTGCCATCAGTCAATAACTGAAAAGCCAAGGCTCTGTTATTTAGATAAAAACTTTAAAAATTGGTTTAATTTCTTATTAGGTTATATAGGGCTGATAAGCAAGATACATTGTGGTTGAAAAACTTGAGTAGTACTGTAAAAAATTCTTTCACATATTGGACTACTATCAGTTAAATTGCACTTTTAATTGGGAAAAAAAAATAAAAATCTTTCTCCACTCACTTGTGTGGAGTACAAGAAAGTAGAAAATTAAGCAGAGACAAATTATCTCGTTTTGCACAAGATTTACCTTAAAAATAAAAGGCTAAAACCTCATCCACTAAGTATTTGAGCAGTGCAGCTGAAGGGCTACTTATGCCCTATATAAAAGTGATAAACAATTTTGTTACATTTTAATTCAACTGTTTTTCCAAATCAGGTGTTATCATAGCGTCATAAAACATGAAACAAAACAAAACGTATACATAGGCATACCATTTTGACACATACATATATACACACATTGCACAAACCAAGATCAGTTATACCTGAAAAATAACCGCACTTACCTGTTAATGTAACTTAAAGCAACATAGGTTGGCTGCTGAAGTTCTTGTTTCTCTAATACACGTGGGTCTGTATCTGGAATAAAAAATACATACACTGAATTGAGTTTTCTATATTTGCATTGAAACATAAGGGAGCGTATACTGCAAAATAACATAAGCGAAGACAAGAGATATAAAATAGCTCAACCCCGTTTATCCATATAGAGTATGCTTAGCACAGCACAATCATTTGTTCATTCATTCATAAACACAGTATTGCATTACTTTACACAAGAATTTGAAACATCAACAGTGATGTAATTTCCAACTGTCACACAAGCTTTCACAATCCCCCTCATAAATATTAGTTTTCACTGCTTTCCATGATTTACAGTGTTAAAAGGATCAAGCTTTCTTCTTTTTTAATGTAGCTATTTCTAAATATGGTTGACACATTTTGAGATGTTTCAAGAGTGATTAGATCTCTTAAGCTGGGCCTTGATACTTTTCTTCTGCATCTCTGAGTTTTGCTCTCTCCCTTCTCTACAGCTTATTTTCTGAAGCTCTCGATCAGAAAAGTAATACAGAAATGCGCTTGAAGCACAATGCTTGCCAAGCAGAGGATTGCCCACCAAAAGCCCTGAAGCAAACACAATCCAATTCCCTCGAGTGCTAACTTTCTCACTCAAATGAAAGAATATGTTTTCAATCACTGTTTTCATTGTCCTTTTCAGTTAAGTTTTTTGCTTTTATCTAACAAAGAAGTAGTCCTGGTTTAGATTTCTGAAACCAAAACCAAGGGAGTATGCCCAGAGTGTACGTACTTTTCTTATACAAAAAAAACAGGATTATTTTGAGGTTTCAAATACAGCCTTGTCCTACACTGCAGAAATGCACCTTTAGGAGCTGAGCATAAAGAGACTTCAAAAGTTCCCAATGGAAAATGTGCATCATGCCTGTGCAGATTACTACGCAGTCATTAACAACATATTTTATGCATTACTTTAAAGGCAATACTGGGTGCAACTTCTGCATTTTAACTATAAAGAATACAAACTGCTTTGACTAAATAGCTCCCCGTAGCACTGCTGCTTTCCATCTTTTATTTCTGAGAAGTATCTACTTGTGTTGGTGGTGGAGGGGAAGGGGGGAGCAGAACTCCAAGCAAAACCCATATTTTGCATTGTTCTCGCTTCATCCTACAACTTTAAGCATTGTTAATCTTAAAAAGCTCATTATCTTGATAGCCACATTTGTTTGACCTGATCAGTTGCTTCTCGTGGTTTTGTGGGTTTTGTTTTGTTTTCGAAACATGATACAATTATTTTGAAATCTGTCTCTGCCGCCCTGCCTTAAGGAAGATTTTTAACTGAACTGAATGGGGACCGTGCTTGAGGTCGGTGGGTTTGTCACACCACTGCCTGAAGCAGATAATGTCTTTATTCAGTGAGCAGGCAATCCCCTGTCCCACCCCCTCAAAGCTCAGACTGATCCTAATCTTTCTTCCTACACTTATGTCTGCAAAGCTCAGGCTCCAGGACTGGCTAACATGGCTTCATCAGTATGTCCCTAAAGAGATAAATACCTTTAATGAAGTTCAGAGAAGAGGGATAAAAGCACAAGTGCCAATCCAACCAGCAACCCCAAGCCTGTTATCCTTAAAAGAAGCAGATCTTGCTGGTGCCTGGGGAAATGCTGCAGTAATTACCAGCACACCACACTCCATATTAAGCTAACCAAAGACAGCAAAGCATCAGCTATCTTCTGTGTTATCTTTATAATTCACTTCTCTGAGGAAGTTAGGTTCACGCAACACACAAAGACCTTTTACTTGCCTTTGTTTCTAGAAAACCCACAGTCATTTAGCAGGTCAAGCATACAACTGCTGTCACGGTGAGCTCCATTAGATTTACACCTCGGTGGTGCACGGCCTGCCGTGAAACTGTCTCGATTCAGAATGTCTGCAGAGCATTAATCCCAGTCAGGACTATCTGAGATCTGCCTCAACCCAAGCTTAGGCATCTGTGGTTAAATGACTACATTTTGGCTAATCCAGTTCTTAAATGGGATTAACCTCCATCTATAAACAACAGTTTCTGTGACTGAAGGAGACAAAATTGGGGCTGGTTTACATCAGAGTGCTGCTTGTATCTGTGGGAGAGGACAAGGGAAAGCTCTAACGAAGAGTCCACCATCCTTCCGCTGCTCGCCAGTGGCTCACCGTAACACCAGTTGAAGATGACAATGCAAAGACAAAAACCAAAAGCCCCGTAACTTTTGCAGGAACGTGTTATCTAAGCACAGAGAAATTCGCCTGCTGGCACCTGCACAAAGCAGAGTCCTGTCTCTCAGCAGGTGCTGCCTGACACAGGAGGAATGGACTGCAGACAGTCTCTATTCAGTGTATCTATCCCTTACCCCTTCACGTATCAGACTTCAGATGTATTTCAAGTTGATTGTGTTGTATATCCCAATTCCACCAAAAAATAATCCAGGAGGTGGTCAAGAAAATCTTGTACGAGTTTAGCACTCAAAATGCTTGACACATTTTTATTCCTCTTGCAACCAGCTGCTGGGTTGCCGGTCGTGAGAACGCTGCATTCACTTCTGCACTGTAGCAGGAACTATATGTAATACTGTTGGATATTATTTCTCTGCCTCAGCTATAATATCAGAAGATAAAAAAGAAGCACAGAAACTTGCGCTGGAGCCACCGCATGGCCCTCAAGAGAAGAGCAGAAAAGAGCAGAGACCAGGCCAGCTGTGCTGTGGGTGCCAGCAGCCACACAGCCCCGGCACAGCCCTTCCTCAGGTGGAGGGACACGAAGGCCGCACCGGCGGCCCCACTGCACCCACATAACACCTACACAGCCTTGCTATCCAGGCCGCATGTACAGTTTGCTCACCACTGCCAGCTTTTTCTCACTGTCTTAAAATGCCACTGCCTCCATTCCCTCTTCCTCATCCTCTGCCCAACCTCAGCCAGCACCTTTCCTCTCTCCTCCCCCTTCCTAACCCCAGTTCTTGCTACTCTCCTGCCTCCCATCACTCTCTCCTGCCCTCACTGCCACACTGCTGCCCACTCCTCTCCCCTCAAAATGTCCCAACATATGAACAAGTTAAAAATCACATGGAGATGTCTATAACCACTTGTTCACTCTTGCACCACAGCACTATATGTATATACAATTCTTTCCCTGTACTGCCCTCTGACTCTCCCCTGCCCCTTATTGTATCTTACTTCCAATTTAGACAGTGTCAACTTACTTTCTTGATGCTTAGTTAGCACACTTTTGAGCACAGGGTGAATATACATTATTGTTAACAACTACAAAAAGACTGCAACCATCCCAGGCTTGCTTAAAAAAAAAAAAAAAAAGGGACAATAATTAGCATTTTTGTTCTTTTTTTTTTTTTTAAAAGATAGCAAACACAGCTACAGTGAGATTAAGCAGCAGTATTCCCTGATGCTGAACCTTTAAGCCTGGACTACCAGTACTCTGCTTCTCTCACACCTAAGCACATTCATACAGACACTAGCACTGTTTTCTAACACCACACATGCTGCCTAAAGCCACGGTCTCCGAACATGTTATCCCACTGACCAGGATGTTATGTATCAGCCAGCACTCTCAACTATCTGACTCGGGGATGAGGAGCAGGGGAGGGAAAAATCTGTTGTCAATCTCACAAAATGGTCCTGTATAATGTTAAATGTTTAGTCCATGTTTCTTCAAACATGCATAGGCTGGTCAAAGTCAGCCAAAAGTAACCTAAATAGTTTCCAAACAGACACCTATAATGGATTAAACACTCACAGATGACAGATTTTTTTCTTGAGGAATATTTAAGCAGTACAACCTAGGACTGATCTGAGCTCCCTTTCTTATAAGAAAAATATCCAGACAGCACCCACACAAAATGAACTACAGATTTTGAAGGGACTGGTTGATTAGCATTACTTTGACTAGTTACCCTCACTTCTTGAATTAACATGGGCTATCAAAGACTCGCTACTTCATTAGTTTTGCTGTAACGCTTTAAATCTGGTAGAACAAATTGCCACCCGCTGTACATTAGCTGCCTTCATTACTTGTCTCTTCTCATAAGCATTATGTTCCACTGATTTCATTCCACGGTGGGAAGAAGAAAAGCACTATGTAATTTCTGTAATGCTGTGAGGTTTTTTTTAGCTATGTCCTCTTATTTTACTATGGTGTTAGACTTTGGAAACCCTGTTTTTTTCTCTTTTTCTTTAATGAAATGTTATTAAAATAGAATTTTGATTTCATATGAACTACCCCAGGGTTTTGTGCTGGCTCCCACCACCTCATTATTAGAAGTAGTCTGGGTGCTAACATCCACGAGAGAGAGTTACTCGATCATCTATAGAATTAGACACCTCCAATTTCTCACATCCACAACCTGCTTCATACTGGGCAACCAGACAAGTAGCATGAGTGTGTAATTAAGGCTAAGAGCATAAATTGCACTGCGCCATCTTTGAACTGCTCAGGCGAAGCCAGGCATTTTCTGTGGAGCGTGTTCTAACAAACTGAACGACTGACTACTGAACCAAGCTATGATTATTCCATCACCTCACTCTACACAGAAATGACTTGCAGCTTGAAAACACTGCAAAATCCTAAGCTGGTGAAGTATTTTAAAGAGAGTGAAGAATAAAAAAAGGCATAGGCATCCTGCGTAAGTACAGTCTTCATCAATTATATAACTTTGTTCTACATGAGTATTTCTGCACAAAAATACATGCCACATCTTCGTTATCATATAATGGAGCAGTAAGTTTTGCCCTACAAGATACAAGAAAGTTATCATTAGCAACTTCACTTGAGAACTTCACTTTCATAAAGTCCCTGCATTTAAATCACTGTGAAAAATCACTTTTCACCTTATAAAGGGCACACGGAAAAGTGCTAACAAATTTCAGTGGCATTATTTTACAACTGCAAGCTTTCTTCTTACAGGACTAGGAAAGGTCACTACCACTAGCAAAGCAGTAAAGATAGTCTCAGAAGAAAAAATAATGATTTAAAGGAAGTAAAATTTAAACTACTCTTCAACATCTTGAATATGAAGTGGCCAGTGCTGCTTTTACCCTACTGTGCCACCACTTAACAGGCAGAAGTTGAGGTCAAGATTGACAAGAGTCCAGGTACCTAAAGAAGGACATATGAATCCCTGTTCACATACAAATGAAGTGACTGGATTATCCTGGATTATCAAGATGTTTTGGTAGCTGTAACCCTCCAACAGATTTCAGTGATGTTGTAGATATTACACTGGGGGGAAGGGGGGGCGGGTAGCAGGGGTGTCCATATCTTAAAAAGACTTCTATCAGCCGTGCCATTACTTAAGCCAAATAGTTGCAACAAAAGCAAAAAGACAAAACTCCCCTTGCCAACCCAAGGGTGTTATTTCTGTTTCTGTTTAATCTCAAAAAGAATAACAAAATGCCTCAAATGTTACGAAAATAATGGCCCTGCAAAGGATTTAAAAACCACTACACCTTATATTTACAAGAACCAAGGATTTGCAGTATGATCCGTCTCCCAAGACACTTGGAGATGTTTATGATAATCTCACCTTTTCGTGCAAGATCGGTGCAAGATCACACTGAGGTGAACTGCCAACACAGAGGTCCCCCAGACTCACCACTGGCTTTGTCAGAACATCCGTACACACGTTCCGCTCACCCACCACCAGGTTCACAGAGTGCCTGTCTTGTATTTCACTTGGCCTTGAAAACTGGCTGATATAAGTCAGCTCAGCTAATTAATTAAAACCTACACTTGCCTTGAAACTAGCTCGCTTCACTAATGACGCCAAGGCAAACATTTCTGTTGGCTTCCTCAAAAGTCCGCAATTGTTCTTACATGGTTGTAGCTTAAAAAGCCAGGAACAGATAAATTCAATGTTACTGGAAACTGTTCCCCATCCAAAACGTGCATTACAAGGAAGCCACTATGAATTTCACAGTTTCAGTTCCAAATGCAGTGTTATTCAGGTCTTCTTATGAATTTAAAGGATAAGATCAGAGACAACTACGAACTTACAGATTTTAACACGGTCTCCTAATTACACCTTTAACAGAAAAAAATTCTCCCTCATCTCCAAAAAGGACACGATGCTCTACACTTCAAAGACAGAACATTGGAGGATAAATACCATGATTCTGCAAGAGTTTCGAACCTACCGGACTTCAAGAACACCTTAATATTTACACACAAATTTAAGTTCTTTCCAGGATCAAGGTGTTAAATGCCACAGAGATGGACTTACCAAAATATGTGAAACAGATTAGACACCAAACTCTTCCACATTTCCAGATTAAGCTCTCATTAAATAGATGACTAAGAAAGCTACATTCAGGCAAGTACAAACAAGAAAACACTGTTTATTTCAACTTTCACAGTTTCAGTGAACACTAGAGGCTTCAGGATATTTTTTAGTACAAAATTCTCCCTGTTCAGTCTATCCCAGATTTGCAAAAATTTCTCAGTTAGCTACAAACAGTTTATTTCCCCCATCAAATTGCTCGTAAGTGCATGAAGCCACAAAAAAAAACGCTGGAGGACACAAGCCACATACATAAATATGACAAGAAGGTCACAAAGCTGCAGTCTTTTTGGCCTGTGGGGAGACAGCTCTATCAGGCTGACAGTGCTCTACTGGCACTCTGCTGTGGCTCAAAGCAGGCCTGCGTATTTTCCACTCAGCAAGTGATTGATTGCAATTGCTGCATTACTGCAGAAGGATAACGGAGTCCAAAGCCAAGGTAAGGTATCACAGGTCACAGTCCGAAGTTTAAACTACTGTAGACCTCTCCTAAGGCCTGCAAGCACAAAAAAGTTAGCATTAATCTTAACAACTGCAAATTACATATTACGCATTTAGCCAAGTGGTTAGCAAAAAGATCAAACAGAAGGTTTATTTAAATGAAGGCTGCCTCAGGAAAAAAAAAAGCCAAAAAGTATATATTGGGAATGCACACACAGGCAGC
This sequence comes from Platalea leucorodia, assembly GCF_965183815.1. Classification (NCBI taxonomy): domain Eukaryota; kingdom Metazoa; phylum Chordata; class Aves; order Pelecaniformes; family Threskiornithidae; genus Platalea; species Platalea leucorodia. The sequence continues at coordinate 130,822,144 of NC_138823.1, read as the reverse complement.
TGGAAGGGCACAGAAAGCAGCATCTGCTGACTTAACGCCCTGGTTTAGTAACACACTAGCCTCTTCACATAGGTGCCCCTCAGAAGGGAGCGAGGCAGTCTTCATGGAAGTTTCTGAAGAAAATGGGAATTTGTAAAAACTGCCTCTTCATAGGAAACGTACCCTGATCCCAGGGACGTCACAATCCAGCATTTTACCTTCACTGAGTGTTATGACTTCAGAACCTGTAAGAAGCAGTCAGAGGATATCACTGCAAGAGGAACTGTATAAAAAATGTCACAGAAATTCAAAAGCAGCCTGGTGAAAATTAAAGCACAAAAAACTCAAAGACCACCACAACCGACAGCATCCATTCACTGCTGCAGACCAGCATATGTGAAAACTCCATTTTATAACACAAACCCTGTGAGACACAAGAACTCAGAGCTTTGTTGTATGAGAAAACTGTATCTTGCTGGATGATAAGGTAGTATATGCTATTTCAGATTACCTACACAGAAACAAATCTGTGCTTTGGTCTTACAGCAAACAAAGAGTAGAAAGTTTTTTAGGTAACACTATTACTGAGCAATCCTGTTTCATCCTTGCAAGCTGCCACTACTTAATTCAGACTGTGAACTCTTAGCAGTAATGGATAACCCTTACCTCCCATTGGCCAGCCAAATAGGATTCTGATTACAGCTTCACATGTACTAACTTAATGCATAATTACTAAAAGGATTTCAGGGTAAAATGGTAGCTCAGCAACACATCTGTGTAGGTCATTTGACATTTTCAGTTTTTAATTTAAAAACCAAATAGTCAAGTAAATGTAAACACAAGGATTTGCAAATCTTCTGAAAAGTACCTTTCATTAAAAACAAAATATTTGTGATATAACCATATGTAAGAAAAAAGATATTTCAGATATGGACAACAGAAAAAAGAGTGAATGCATGGAGTCCAATCATGGATCCTTAATCTTTAAAATGTTCTAATTTCTGCAATTAAGTTAATTATTGCACACTAGTAAGTGACCACAGTGCTCCTCAGTTGCTGAAAGCAACCTTTGGATCTGTCATGCTGTCTTCAAATAGGCAATTAAAGTGAAAAATGAGAGTGTGCATACCTTTCCAGTGCCATATATTATATATAAATAACACAACACACAAATAAGAACAGGACAGAAGTTCTCAACCCAAACACTTGATCAACTTAGTCATGCCTTCATCTGTTTATTTTAAAATATATTACTTTGCTACTCTTGTGGTCCTTATTACAGACAATCTACTGCCTAAAGAAGAGTTTCCCCTTGCCAGAAATTAGAAGAACTTTCCATTCCTCTGTCCCCAAAATAATTTGCGTTAACCGAGGCTGGATAGTATCGAACATCCTAGGATAACCGCAAGGTAGTGGACAGATGCAAGCAACCGATCTGTTCCTTTGTTCCTCAGCAGGGCAATCTGGTTGACCAGAACTTGTGCGAGGTTTCCCTAAGAGTTGCTTTCTTGCTTTATATCAATTTACAGTACTGTAAACCAAGTGCAGAATTTGTGAAATTCTTTATTTAAAATATATATGTATTTTTTTTTAAAAAGGATCATATACTGTAAGTGTTCTCAGTGGGAAGCTTGAAGGTCATATGCAGCCTGTGAGGAACAACATCACAGCTCCCTTTCCATCCTTACAAGGTGTGCGAGCTCTCCACGTACCATCCTGCATCCAAACCCTCTCTCTCCAGCAGGCGAGCACAACTAGCATCCTCTCTCACCAGAGAAATTCAAGCTATGGCCTTTCCTGGTCCCAGTAGAAGCTGGTCCGATTAGAGATACAGCCCAGTCTATGTGGGCCTCCTCAGACCTCTGGCACAGCTAAACAACAGGCTACCACCTACAGCTGCTTCAGCCTGCAGTTGCCTCTGGCAGAAGGGATGGCACCCGATCCACCAGTTTTTAAGCCATCTCCCATGCACCCCCTCCTCCAAAAACCCACTCAAAACTCCAGCAGCAATTATGAAGCAGGGACCTGTGTAGAAGGCTATAACGATAAATTCATTAAGAGAATATTACTGTGCAACTGTGATTGCAGACATGCTCATAATATTCTTGGTAGCTCATGTCTCAGAATATAAAAACTAATGCTGTAAATCAGATACTTAATTTCTATTCAAATGGAACATAATGGCTGGTAACTAGCTGCAGAGCTACAAATGTCAAAAAGGCGTCTCATGATCTTTCAGATGTAGTGAACTGCAAGTACACACTTCATGTGCCGTGATGCTTTTCCACTTATTATGTTAATTAGTTATTTGAAACATACAATTATTGCTGCAACCAAGTGCAATAATTAATGGTTACTTTTAATAGGTAAAATATTCATTAATCAAATCAAGAGGAGCCCAGCATAGTGCTGGAAAGGTCCCTTACAGAAGGGGGCTGAGGGGGTAAGTTTGCTGCTACTTTATTTTATTTTACTTTTTAAATTGAGAGATGTATTCCATTTTTAAGCATTTGAAATGTTAACATCTTGCTTGCAACTTCTAAGTGCAAATATACTTAATGAAGCTTGAAATAGAGAAACATTAGAATGCCATTTTCATGGAATTTCCCAACATTTAATTCAAGTCAAATAATCTCAGGAGGTGCCACTGGAGAGTGTTAAAATAAAAGGTCTATTCTCGCTTAACAGTCAAGCACACGGGACATAACATATATTATTAGTAATCTCTAAAAAGATGCCATTTCAATAATGAAATGAGTATTTTTATTCCTCACCACGCTATAATGTTTCTTTTGTCTGAGAGTTTTAAAAGCTCGTATACTGTGGAAAGGCAGTCACCTTTAATTCACCCGAATCGGAAGCTCCCCAAAATTAATTTTAAAAAATTAAGTCCATAATTTAGGGTTATTATTCTATTCTGAAACAACAATAAAACCACCTTTGTGTCATGCAGCACCCTCCCCAAACACACACACACACACCAGCATAATGCTCTTTTTAATCGCTTTTGCAGGTCCCGACTACACTCGGTGCCCTCTGCACAAGTGGTAACACCACAGCTAGGTTGGCCGAGCCCTCTAACAGGGGCACATCAAAAGGACTTGTCTTGTTGACATATTTGTATCTCACCTCCCCAAATGACAGACCAGGCCAATAAAAACACTCTGCCAGCATAGCTGTGACTCCCCTGGGGGAGAGCAGGTATTGGGGATGCCTGTTGGGGAAAGCGTTTTTCATTCCCTGCGCTGACAGACTGGAGAAAAAGGAAGAAAAGGGCTGGGGGCTGCTTTCCAATGCAGACCCAGCCCTGCACTCAGGTTTTCTAGGTGTTCAGTCAGAAACCTCCATTTCCAAAATTCACACGTTTCTCCACTAAGGTCATACACATCACTATCTGTTACATTTGGAAGCCGACAAAAAAGAAAAATGAGGAGCATTCATCTTGCATTCCCACATTTTGCCAAAATTATGAGGAAATAATTTTGAGCTGTCAATGGATTGACTGAGGGTTGAGTTTAGTGGGTTTCTATGAGAACCGAGGCCTGGCCTGGGCAAATCCATTGGGAAGTTTGGCCTTTTTTGGGCAAAATCTGATTAACTAGTAGTAGAAGAGCCATCTTCACATAAACCACAAGTCTGTGCATTTTCAAATTGAGCATGTGAGGTGAATACATGCTTAAATCCATATTCTAGGATAAACAGTTTTGCATAAAGCAAGCAGTTATTTCAAAACAGCTAGTTTTCCTATTAAAAAAAATTTGAAAATTTATAGGTTTGTGTTTTGCCTTTTTATTATTATTACTCAAATACTCAAACCCTTGTTCTCATCTAGTTTTAATAATAAAAACCTGGCTAAACATTCCAAAATAAATAAAACCTAGTATTACTTTAAATAAAAGTTCAAAATATATATCTTGACAGTTCTGATGCTTGAGGGTTTTATTTCCCAAAGTAGTAATGATCTCCAGGAGTTAAAATAATATGATTATATCCCAACTCCATGGCCAGCTAAACCACAACCGAACTTCAGTGGCACATATTTCATCTGCCATGTCAGAAGATCTCCATTTCAGACTATCAACATAGCACTAAATTTTCAAGTGTCATTGAAAACAGGCCACTTCTAATTTTGGCTGGAAACACTAAAATTAACTACTACAGGCAGCACAGCTAGTATTTCACAAATTAAACCTCTTCATCTTTACTAGGAATCAAAAAGGAATGCTTTTTACTGTATGTTATTTACTGTGTCTTCACTCCTCTGCAAACAGTGGTTGCAGGGTTTTTTGGTTTATTTTTTGAGGCAGGGTTGTATTAGAAGGAAACAATGCATATTATTCCTGTGAGTCACTAAAATTGCTACAAGAAGCTTAATTTCTGTACTACTACTTTGCACAGTCTTGCAGAGGCAGACTGGATTCCTAATCTTCACTTCCTGCTGACAGGAACAGGGAGTGCACAAAACCAAGCAATTTCTTGTAAGGATGAAGGAAACGGCATCATTACTTAGCATTACTCAAGAGAAGCCCCCTCCAGAAGATGGCAACCATGGCTGCTGGAGCAACGACGGGAACCAACTGCATAAGAATGCCAGGTGCTCAGATAACCTTTATTTCCTGAAACGTCTTTTCCAAGATTCGTTTGGACATACTGGGTCTTACACAATTGTATTTCATTGGAAAGAATTTCACCACCAGTGTGCCTTATCCAAGACTATGAACAACTCCACATTTGTCACCAGTGCTAGGCATGAAACATCCAGCAACAAGCCCACCCCACAGGGAACAAGAAACATACACACACATCATGTATCAGTACATTTCTGGCAGGGGGGTAGGGTTTTTCTCTCTCTTAAGAGGAAGACGTCATCACTGAAAATATTAGGTTCACATTTATGCACTACTGTGAAGCAAAAAATATACTTCTCTACAAACAGGTAACTATTTTTATTTAGGTTTATTGCATCTCTTCTATAGCACCTTTTTAAAGTCTAATATTCAATTACTGGGATAACGAGAACAGGTATGGAAGAAATTCTTAAAGTGCTGTAAACCATAAGCCTGGAGCAACAAGACTATTTTGTTTGCCCTTAAGTACTAACTGTGGAACAGATCCTCTGCGGTTTTGTACCTTTGATACCTGCTCTTGAAAGTGTATTTCAAATTATCTCCTCTTACTAGTAAGGTGAAATAGATTATTTCACACACTAAAGTTACCACCTCAGTTCCAGTATCTCCAGCCACTGGAAGCCAAGTGTGCTAAGTGGTTTGGTGCCCTCCACTGAACGACACCTGGCCACCTCGGTCCAGCTCCCAGAGGCCAAGAGTTTGCAGAGCAGGGAAGAGGTGAAGTCTCGCAGCTTGACTGAAACTGCATCCTGTAATCTGCTGTCTCAGCACAACGGTCTGAACTTATACAACACAAAGATAAAACTGAGGTTTTTACCCTCACCCAACTACTCATGAACTGAGGCTTGTGGAGGGATGAAAGGAGACATTTTCTGTCCTGGGGAATGCTGTACCAGTTTCCTTTGGTGAGCAAACTTCAGGGTTTCAGCACAGCCAAACGATTTTTTCCTCATAATTAAGCGCAGTGCAGATTTCCACAGGCTGACTGACTCACCCTGCGGGTCATCCGCAGGGGCAAGAGCGGGAGGGGAAGAGAGCTGCCACTCACGGAGAAAAAATCGCTTTTAACTCTTAACCCGACCAGCCAGGGAGGGGAAACACGCTTCCCACGACGGGCAGCGGCGGCCACTCCTTCACGGGGAGACACAAGTGCAAGGAAACGCCTCGTATGCGTCCTTAGTAGAAGACCAGAGAGAAACGAGACATTCGGCTCTGGTGTGAAAAGCCGTACCGCCGGGGGCACGTCGTTAAAGCGACGAGGATCCGTTTGCACCGGATTTACCACGGTCTCTGCAAACCTCCCGTGTGCTTCCACGCCCCGCTCTGCCAGCGCGGACCCAGCGGCGGGCCAGGCGCCCCGCGCCCCCTCGCGGCGGCGCCCAGAGCGCGGCCCCGGCCGCCAGCGCCGCTCGCCCGCCGCCATTTCCCTCCCCGGGCGCAGCCGAGGTGCGGAGCGGCCGGTGGCTGCCGCTGGACAGCCGTTACTTCACCTCCCGCAGCAGGAGGGGTTTTCGCGCTGTTGCTCACCACCCGAGTTTTCTCCTCACAAGGCACCGGCGGCAGCCGCGGTGTTTCCCCTGGCGTTTCTGGCAGGCGCCCCTCAGGTGCTCTACGCCAGCAGTGACGGGAAGGATGGTAGCGAGGCACCGCATTTAATAACAATAATAATAAAAAATCTGCTCCTGTCAGGGGAAGCCAGAGCAAGCGACTGAAAGGAAACCTGAGCATGACAACCTGCCACGGAAACACGGGGCACTGCGAGTGCCACACCAAGGCCCCGCTCTGCGACCGCGGGCCACTGTGTTGTGAAACGGGGTACACAAAATGGCTTCCCTGATGAACGCAGCAGGTATGCTGGTTCGCCTTCACAGAAGAGAGGGGTGTGCAGCAGCCTCAGCCTTTATCACCACTTGGTACCACTAAAACATTCCTGTTAGAACTTACAATATTATCCACTGCTTAAATACTATGTGTGTCACTCCTCTTTGGCTATTTCTTTTCAGTCATTTCTTCAAAACAGAAAGGTACCGAGATACTTTTTCTACTTCCAATAGCTCTGATGTAGAGAAAGCCCAAATCAAGTTGAACTAAGCTAAGCTTCAATGTCTTTGAAAGACAAAACTTAGACGGGGGGGAAGTGATCAGTTTAAAATAGAAAATAAATTCAGATAAGCCTGAAAACGTTGACATTAAGTAGAGATTTAAGGAAATCAGTGAGCTTAATAATCAAAGATGTTTTAAGGCCAAGGCATTTTCTTACACATACTATTTTTACTTTATTATCCCAATCAAATATGTGCTGTGTTCAGCAAATAAAAATGAATTTCCCAGTGTGAACACAAAGGAAATGCAGTAAGTTACCGATTCCTTTAAAATTTTCATACTCTCTTTGCCCTCGCATAGAATTTAAATACAGAATTATTAATCAAATAGTCACACCAATGAACACAAAGTTAGCTTACCATAATGAAAAAAAAAAAAACAAACCGGCAATTAGGACAACAGGAAGACTGTTCATAAAAAAGCTCACAAAACATTACGTTCAATTCTTCGACTTCTGCAGTTTTCCCTGACATTCACATAAGCTGAAGCGTCTGTACTTCCTTAACATTTCATGTAGTAGAAAGCAACAGAAGGGCACTGCACTTTTGGCAGGTGGAAGTGGTGCTCCAGGTTCATACAAGTCAAGCTCTGGAAGGCTTCTCAGCAGAGAAAGCTCATTTTCTGCTCGGGAACACCTAAGAGGATCAAGCAGTTTAATAAATGCACTAATATGTCAAAAATCTGTTTTAATTAAGTTAGGGTAAGATAAAAGATACAAAAGAGAAAATTTCCTACAAAAAGTAAAATTTCTCCTTGCACTGAATTATGTATGAAGAAAATCCATTCACTCATTTTTTGCACGTGAGCTTGCTATGTTGTATATTTCTGATGTCTTGTAAGAATGCAAACAAGCAATGCCTCACTCCTAGCTCAGTACAACTTCAAAAGGTAGTACTGCTCTGTTTCAAAACTGTGTTAAATTTACTGTATTTACAAGTCGGTAGCCATTGAAAAAATAGGTTATTCAGAATCACCAAAAAGTCAGTTATTTTGCTCTTCTTATGTACTGTAAGTAATTAGAATCAAGAAGAACTTTGAAACAGGTAGGGGGGAAAGGAGGACATCAGTGACATTGAAAACTCAAGCAAGGCCCTCTCAGATCTTGATACATAAATATCGACAGTACATATACACCTTTTCTCTTATCTCAAAGATGCACATTTCTTTAAACAATCCAGCTGCTGATTTTACATTTAATTGCTCCCAAAAAAAAATTACTTCCTGAAGTGATGGTTTTGTACCTTCTAAATTCTACTATTGTTACTACTAAACAGCAATTAACTGTCAGAAGTTGATAGCATTATCCATTATTACAGCAATAAATCTTAATTTTATTCTGTTCCTCCTCTGATCAACAGCTGATTATGAAATAAAAAGCACAACATACATTTATCAAAATGACTTAAGGGATATGACAAAATGAAGACACTTAGTAGATAAAGGTTCTGATGCCAAATTTAAGGACAATTTAAACTCTGATGAATTTGGCTCAATGTTTATTCAGCTATGCTGTTTCTTACTCTGTTGGAGTTATTTTTAAACACCATTTTTCAAAATTCTCTAAAGAGCATTAAATAATTTGGCCCCAAAAGACTACCAGTCTATAGAAAGACACTTTCAACTTTAAAAATAATAGTCTTTCTCAAAACATATTTCAACAATCATCTTACAAATGTAATTGCACATAACATTACAAAAATAACATCACCTTTCCAGGTATGTTACTACATGCAACAGCAGATGGCTTCCAATTTGTAGTCTGTTTCTTTCTTCCCAAGAAATAGCTTTAAAAGTTTAACCAAACTCTTTAAAACGTTCCATCAAACACTTATTTGAAAAGGTATGGCCTATTAAAAGGGTATTTGTTCAGCGGAAGAGCTTGTTTGGTTTGCTGTTTCTAAACAAACTAATAAAAGAATCTAATTGGCAACAAAATCTTTCTCCAGGTTCAATAGACACCTGCATATCAGCATTAGGACAATATAACTGCATTCCTGCCAGGATCAGTTCACAATATTCAGCTAAAGTTTCTTTGAACTCTCTGCGTATTCAGGACTAACATGGAGTAACTAAGTATGGTAGACAGATTACAAAAGAAATTAAGACCACCAGCAAGAATACTCCCCTCCCCCAAAGCATTTTCCCTGGCCTTCCCAACAAGCCTTTCCTATTCCCTACCCCTGTTTCTAAATACATCTAGTACGGCTAAGTGAAGTATCTCCCTCTCCATTCAGTTCAGATTTTAGCAGCTTTTAATATTAATTCCTTAATGCCGTGTCAGTGTGCTCACCCCTTGCTCTACAGAGTGGTATTGATTTGCAGTGAGAAGCAGAGAAATGCCTAGTAACTCCTCTGTAATTTATTCTAGCTCTAAAGCTTTTCACTACAGTCAGTAGACTACCTAATAGCCTAGTCAAAATGAAGACGAATATCTTCTATGACAGAAAACTGCGGGGACGGTGGCATGAATTAAAGAGTATGGAAATAAACACCTTCAACAAACCACCTCAGTGGGAGACTGACATTGTCTGTCTGCCAATGAACTGCAGACAAGATGCTTAGAAAAGCCCCATAACAAAGAACAAGCTGCAGATTGTTCGAGGGTTCCCATGTCAGCACCACCCCTGAAGCCAGGAACATTAATAACTTTTCTTTTGCTTTTCTTCTTTCTGGGAAGAAGAAGGGAGTTGAAATCAAAACAAACAAACAAAAGTATCTAAAGAAGATTGCTTTTACTGCTAGTTGAAATCTGTCCATGCCAAGTACTAATGTAAAATGCTGGGGTTGAAGATTTCTTGGTTTTGTTTTGAAAGGGGTAACAGAGTCCTGCAATTCAGCTGAATCGTAAAAAGCTTCAGGCGCTCCTTACTAGAGGCTCTCCACTGCATTGGCTCAGAAGCCAAGCTTGCCAGTTTGATGAGGTAATTAGCCTTGCTTACATCTTTTCCTAATGAGATCTACCTTTTTCCTCCTTTATATACTTGGAAAAACACTTTACTAAATAGCAGATTGAGAGCTGTCAAAAAATGCTCTCTGTATTAACTTGGTAAGCAGAATTTCAATACAAGCAGTCAAAATGTAAGTTTTGCTGTTGTTGCATCACTGGGGTAAACACTTTCCAGCTTCCAAGTCTGAAGGCACGTACTGGCATATCATTGCAATACAGGATGAGACCCAAGTACTCCAAGAAGCCATTGCAATCTGACTTCAACAGAAAGAAGTGTGGTGGAGTGGGCTGTGGAAGGAAGGCACAGGAAGGTACAACATGCTCTAACATCCCTCAGTCTAAATCAGCAGTGGACTAGGACAGAGGTGGATGACAGGAGTGAGACTGCACTGCAGTCATGATGCAGCCTGAGGTAGTGTCTGCTGGAAAGACAATAGTCCATTCTCCATGTCCATGCAGTAAATGGCCTTCCTCTGCAGCTACCAGCAAAGATTATAAATCAGCATGTTTTGCAATATTAAAAGCCACTCCAGCTGCAAAGGAACCAAGATCATAAATTCTTCTCGATGCACCTTTGAACAGCATCAGGCAGTAGCGAGGCTTTCCTGAAAATGTTAGACAACTGTAAAATAGCTGCCTCAAATTTAGTTTCTATTACAGGAGATGGAAAAGACCTGTATGAACTATTTAATTAACAGATCAAGCCAGTAAGACCCATGAGGAAAGAACTCAACTCTTAACAAAAGGTTTTAACCCTGTTTCTTAAGAAGATTACTTTTTATATTCTATTTGATGTTTTTGAATTGAATTAAGACAAAAACATGGGTTGAAGAACATCTCCAGATCTCATCTCCCCATTGCTCTTAATGCATGTCAAATTAACAGTGGGGATACAGTTTGAGGTATTTGTCAGAAGGATCAGCATGCTAACTACAGGTCTGGGGAATCCACACACTAGCTCCTCCTCACGCAGGCATGAAAAAGGTCATTGCTAATCAGTTTCTTTTGTCATATGAACTCAAATGGCTCTTAATCTCCAGCTGATCCCTTAATTTACCAAAAAGGAAAGTAGACTACTTTTTCTACAACAGCAGCTGTAGTTCCCCCTCATGTGTTACCTATGCAAATTAGATTTCTGCTGTACACTAGACCTGGTTATTTAAGAGCAGGTTTGGAGTGGAAGGGGAAAGGAACATTGCAGTATCTGCCACGACCATTAAAGGATCCTTGAATTCTCTGGCTAACGATGATCAATAGCTGCAATTATTGCTCAGTGCTTTCACTGAGACTTGGACTCTGAATGTGAGAAGAGGAGCATGTTATGAAATCTGAATGGATGCCATCAGTAAAAGAATTGCAGTTACTTTTCTTAAGTCTGGTTATGCTTGACATGAACCAAGAAGGGAGCCTACTAGCTAGCACATTGGAATAGTGGACACGGAGACAGTAACAAGCTATGCCACATATCTCTAAGAGAGGACCCCTAAGAACTGAAGCAGATGTGCGAGTTTCATGGACTCTGTTGAACAGATTAGGAGATGACATGGAATATTTTATCCTTTTTCTGCTTCTCAGAGCAAGTCCAGAGTGAGTCCTGGTTTCCAGCATAACCAACACATTCTAGATCCTGTTTTCTGTCCTGGTATAAAGAACTTCATCTAACAAGGAGCAGCTTCATTCCTCCAGGTTTAAAGCAAAGATGAAAAAGAATTGTCATGAGGCAACTGGAAAAACATTGCACACAAAGTATTGTTTTAGCCTACCATCGCTAATCGTAAAGCTTATCTTAAAGAAAATTATTAAGTACCAAAAAGTTAATTTTGGTCCAAATTTTAAATAACAGAGTGAATGTTCTGCGCTGGCTAGGATCAAAGGCTACAAGTTCCATTTCCAGCTCAGCCACAGACTGCTTTAACAGTCTTGACAAACTAATTTTTTGCTCAAATCCCTTTTTTTTTCTCCCCCCCCCCCCCCGCCCCTTTTTAACACGCCTCAACCCTTCTTCTGTTTGCTGTGGATAAAATTAAATGAGATTCCTTATGCTACATTATATTTGCTGGCACAACTGAATAGCTACAGACAGGGAGATGCGAGCATAACTGTACTTAAAAATCTTGCCATAAACACACTTCTTTTCACAGTTCCAACAAAAACAAAATGCCATTTGCCTACATTATTACCAGTAGTATTAAGACAGTCATACTTTACAGTGTCCTACTGTAAATAAAGACACAAAGAACTCAAGCTGTACAACGCTGAGGAGAAAATGCAAGAGATTCTATCCTGTCAACGTATAAAACACTAGTCACTGCCTGCATCCAAACATTCAATGATCTACAAGTGCTTGGAGCCACCAAAAGAGAGTGATCGGGGTGGGTGGGGAGGATGACACCCAAAACCACCACTACCATGCTGAAAATCAAAAAGCAGCACTCAGTTTGAGTTCACTGTCATGTTCCTGGCAAAATGTCTGCTGAGCACTGCAGAGAATTTTATAGGCCTAGAGGAGACACTGAAGAAATACAAACAAATCAATGAATACCAGCAGTGAGAGATAAACAGTTTCAAATGCTTCATACAACTAGAATCACTTTGCAGCCAGATTCATTGCCAAGATGAAGACTTGGAAGGCTTCTGTCAGACTATTTCCAATTACAGTGCTTTATGAAAACACAGGGGATACAGTACGCCTTGATGAGAAAAAACAGTGTATATATAGGCTCGTCATCCTCGAGCAGAAAGCACTGAGGTAAGTACTAGTTGTTATGGATACGTCTGCATAAGTAATGGGTGTTATTGCATCTAACCTTCAGTTTTCATTTATTTTGTATTGGAGGGTGTGGGGGTGTGTGTAGAGATTTATGTTTTCTGTTATGAACTTTCATCTGCCACAAAATCCTGAAATGTTCTTACACTGTGTGACTGAAAAAATACCTTCAAGCGATGAGTTTAATGTAAACCCAGAGGATTCAAATATGATGATATTTAGAAGACTGTATAAGACTGAAAAATGCACTGCTGATTGTTCTTTTGATCAGTTTGTGTATTGCTCGGAAGTTTAAGAACTATTCTTTGATAAGCAATGAATATAAGCTGTTTCTCACCGAGTACACACAATTAAATGTGAACAGTTTTCATGACAGAACAGATACACAACTCATTTGTGTGTTCCTTGTGTCAACTGACCTCTTATGCCTTATGCTAAGAGCTGTTTTTCTGGTGACTGATGCTATAGTGGGAAAAAAAGAAACAACCAGCCACCATCATTGATGACTCACAGTTATTCCATGAGGCACACAGAAGCTAGAAATACCATCATATTCTATACGTTTTCCTTTGTATGCATAAAAGATAGGAGGAAAGATTCTAAGGACCAGAAGAGTCAACTATCAGGCAAAACTCAAAATCAGTTTTGGTACTGATACCTCGTAATACAAGATACACATCTGAAACCAGGTGTGTGGTTTTGTTGTTTGGTGGGTTTTTTTTGTTGTTTTGTTTGGGTTGAGTTTTTTTAAAGTAAATTTTAATTTCAATAAGAAAGCTCATAGCTACTAGTAAGAGTCTGTGTTCTAAGCCTTTCTGTTAGACAGGTAAATCTGACAGCTCCAGAAAAAGTTGGTTTATGTGTTTTGTATTCTTAAATGAAAAACACAACTTTCTTTGTCCTATTTAGGTAATAATTAAAGAAAAAAAAAACAAAAACACAACAAAAAAACCCCAAACAAGCCAGTTTGCCAGATCTGGAAATCAGTCAAGTGAAAAATCAGATTCCTAGATTTCTATCCCAGTGAAGCCAACTTCACAAGTTTGACCTATTGAGACTGTGTATAGGGTTTGGAAGCTATGGGCCTATAAAGCTCAAAGATCATTATTTGAAAAGCACTATATTAAACTAAAACCTTGGCCTGTTTCCATGGACCTCCATTCTTTAAACCCAAGCTTGAAAAATTTTTCCTCCTCTCCTTCTCTCCTCACCTGCCAGCAGTCCATAAAGGTAGTTTGTGCTTACATGCATGTTTTGGTCAGGTGAAAACAGACGAACAAGAGAGCGAGCCTTCAGTTCTCTCTTCCAATCCCCGGAGCCCAAGAGCCTCCAGCAGCCTACAGGAAGAGTTGCAAGGAAGTAATCTTTCAACCTCTTCAACAAACAGCCTTTGACAAACTCAAAGAATTTTTAGAAATTTTTGCTTCTTTACAATCTCTTAACAAACATCTACTAGGCTAAAACAACGAACAATTTTCAGAGACCTGTAACCTGGCCAAATTTGAACAGTTTTCATTAAAAACATCCTCTTTGCCTTCTCTTAAATGATAAAACTTGCTCCAAAACAGAGATATGGATCATCTGAATGAAAGGGGTGTCCCTTCTTTAACATTAGGAAAACACATTTTTTTTCTTTAAAAATCACATGGAACTTTTTATTAAAAATTACAAAAAAAAGAACATGTCCAAAAGCAGACATGGAACACAGAAATGCCAGTCCAAATGGTTTAGATGTGGAAAGGATAGAATTAAAACCATTTTTGAAATAGAAAATGTAAGTTCATTGAGAAGTCTTGCCAGAATTTATTTCCAAATCTCTGGTGGCTTGGTATTTTAAAAGTTATCTGCTGAATAGGTATAGAAGAAGGAACTGTCATGAACAAATAGCCTTACTGACAAAACAAGAGCATCTTGACAACATGAACACAGAAGGAGATACTATTTAGCAGAACCTTTCTTTCTTCTGCTCTTCTAAGTATTTCTTTGACCCCCCTCCTTTACTTTGAAACAAGAGTGGAGAAAATAAACTGCCAAAATAAACTTTACACCTTATCTCTTTAATGGAAGCCAATCTCTGAAAAGGAAAACTAAACCCTTCCCACTTCAGAATTTCCCAGCTTAGTTTGTGCCAGCCTCTGGCACCATCAGCATTTACTTCTTGTTCTGTTTTTCCAAATTCCCTTTAACTTTTTGACTGTTCCCTGAGTTTGTTTTTTGCATGACCCATAATTCCAGCTACCTCCATACACACCATCTGAAACGTTCTTTGAAGTACAGAGTTGACAAAGGGAATCAATTCAGACCAAATGGACAGCAAGTTCTTAGATGTATGTATTGTCTGATGTCATCTGATGTTTATTTTGTCATAACAATCAGCTGCACTACTACTTCCGCAATATCAGGATTAATTGAACTCCTTTTAATACAAGCCCTGCTCTTTTTAAAGCTTTAATGAGGTTTCCGAAAAATTTGCCACAGAACAGAATTTACCACCATCCACCTATATATGGGAAGGATGACTGAAATGAAAGTAATCGAAGAAAATGTGGGTAAAAAAATTAAAAATCAGACTAATATGGAAGTAGTATTTTGAATAGGATTTTTGTCTGCATGAAGAGATTTAGCTAGGAACTATATTATATCTATAATTCCAAAATTATGGCACATTCTTCATAAAAGTACTCAACTTCAGTACATCACTTAAGTCAGTCAGAAATCAGTAGAAAAAGAGATTTTTGTTTTTGGAAAAATCATTGCTGCAGTTAATGCTTTTAACAGTTAGTTGTGTATTTTAACAGTTATTTATTTGTATATTTTGACCACACACACACACACAACCCCTTTAAAAAAAAAAAAAATCCTGAAAATGCATACGCTCGTAAAACTAGCTCAAAAGCATCAAGAAATTTTAAGCTAGGAATGTCAGCCTACTGAAACGAACAGAAATCCTGAAAGCAGCAGTCCCAGAAGACTGTTGCATCTTCCAGGTGGCAGTAAATTCTTTAACTCTCATCATGGTGAATAACATGGAGGTTCTCCCGTGTTCTCAGCAATACTGGGCCATAAGGACCTTTTCACTCCATTGGATACGCAGCAGCATTTCTTCCCCCCTGCCCCCAGCCGCATCTCACAATTGTTTCTGGGAGAACTCCCAGTTTCAGGAATTGGTACATTCAGCATGATTGCTGCGGTCTTGCTATGCCTGGAACTTCATGGACCCGACGAGCTACTGGCATTTGGCTCCAAGCTCAACCAGAAAATACTGCTGTATGTCAGTACTGCTATAACTCTTGTTTATTTTACCCATTCTAATGTGTTCTCCCTCTGTCCCTCTCTCTCTCTCCCCCCTCCAATCTGCTAATAGCAGCTATGCAGCAAATTTTTTAACTTCAGAGGAAATCTGAAGACCAACAAAAAATGAGCTCCAATAACAAAATTCAGGTCTGTATTTGACCTGCCAAATGAACTGGTACTTTCAGCAAAAGACAAGCCAGACATTTGAACTCTCAAATACTGCAAGGACAGAGAGCAGCTCGCCTGTTCAGATGAACAACCAGTCTTCCGAGACCTCAGAGATAAACCAGACAAAACGCTAGACAGGAACAAAAGGTACAGTAACAGTGTGCAAGGGCTGCAGCCTAGGATAAGAACACAAATGGGGGGGTGGGGGTGGGGAGGCTTTCTGAATTTAGTAATTTTGCAAAGCCAAATTTAACTCATAAAAGTAAGTAATTTGAAGCTGAGCATAAGATTTTATCCTTCACTCCCCGTGACTTCTGGAAATCACAGAGGACCATACCAACTCAAAACTGCAGAACAAATTATGGAAAAACTGTTTGTACTTTGATACTTTCCCCATCACAAGTTTGGAAAGAATGTAGCTATGCAAACTCTATTTACAGCATGCTATAGATAGGGATAAATTTCTGCATGTCACGTAGAAAACTGTCTCCATCTCTGTTGCTGTTTCCTGCCTAGGATGTGAGAGAGTAAGCAATACTATTCAAAACCAAAATGAACTCAGAAAATAAGAGATATGAGAAAGGAACAGGTATTTACAAAACAATTTTCCAGGTATTTTAGACAGTTATTAAGATTGATTTGGTTTATATGCTATAGCCGCTGGCATAAGCTTAGAAGAACAAATGGCTTGATCCTACAACCCTTCTTCACACAGCTTAATCTTACTGACTTTGAGGAGTAACATACATGATAAAAGGGTAAACAATGGAGGCCCTGAGATCAAATAACTCAGATAGACAGATACCAAAGTGAAAACAGTATTAGAAGAACTGAGTCTAACTGGTTAAGAACTAGGTGTGGACTGAAGACATGTGTTTTTAGAATTCTTGTGATGCATTACATTCATCTTTTGGGCTGTCAAGCCATGATGACAGCACTGGCAGCAGAACATAGAAGATGAAGTTAGAGAATGCTCTTATCAGATGCTCCCACTCTCTGAAATAATCACAGCAGTAGTGGCAGACAGATGCAGGCTGCCCCATGAAATCAGGCACTGCCTTCCACAGACTGCAAGCCGGGCAGCACTGTAGCGTATTGGTAACAGTGGAGCTGAAGTTCAACTCTTGAAATCGCTGCCATAGGGGAAAACAGGTAGACTGCACTGGGCCACAGCTACAGAAACAGAGCAGAGACTTTACTTTTCAAATATTACTGCAGTCATGCAAAAGGGCTCTGGGGTCAGACCTCTCCAGTGAAGCAGTCAAAAATGGAAGCAATTAATTTGTCATTACTGAGTTTATCAGCCAGGATAAAATGAAGTGTGCGGGAACTGTACCCTGCGAAGCCTCAGATAAATGGTAATTTGCTCTGTGAAAAGTTCATGAGGCAAAAACAAGACCTCTGATACATAATACATCGTGGCTAAGAGAGGACAAGGGTGGCCGTGCTTCCGAGAACAAACTTCCTTCTGAGTCAGAATTCACTCAAAGTTTCAACTAAGATGAAAGTTCAAAATTCTATATCTGCTTACATTTGTGCTAAGTGATTGCAGAGTGAAAGGTGATGGAGATGAGAACTTGCAAGAAAATGAGAGCATGACATTATTAAGGAACAGGAAACCAGTAGCACAACAAAATAACGTCAAGGAAATGATCATTGGGGACAACAGCGGGCTAATACAAGCACTGAGATATACGAGTATGCCCACAAATCATGTGAGCTCATCAGCTATCACAACCTTGATTTTTTGCACAAAGTATATGTTTCGTCCCACTTTCATACCTTCTGCTCATTTTCCATTTCCTAGGTATTCAACAGAACCACTTCCGTGGGAGTGAGAAGGTCCATATATTCACCCCCTCCCATGCGGTTCACGACAGCATGCCACAGCTGGCTGAACTCCTGCCATGGCCTTACACCTTTCAGTGAAGGATTATGACATCTTTCAGCAAAGCATTTTCGAGTTTAAATAGGTTGTCTTAAGGCTCTCGCTATAGAACCATGGGGTTTCATGAATCATTGCAAAGATAGAAATATCTGCTGTCAACAAACAATCAGATCGCAACTGTTTCACATAAAACCAGAGGACAGATGTATGTAGAGTGGTCCCACTTTGCATTGCTTTACCAGTGGCTCAGAAAACAAGCAGCTGTGGAAGTCACAAGACCACACACCCTAGGTGAATACAGTGTTTTCACTGCGATTGCTTACGTTCCTTTCAGAGAGGTTCGTTACTGGAATTTTCATTATTAGGGGCATTGATCTGAATTCCATTAGACATCTTGCCATGTCCCGCTCCACATCCACATGACACAGGCCTTACTTCCACATAGGCAAAAACTGCCATATAAACAATACCTCATTTCAGCTCATTTGTTTTCTTTATGAACATGAATGGGTACGTTCCAGCAATCTCTTTTTGCACTGGACATTGTTTGGGAGACTGGAAAGCACCGAAGTAGTGGCACTCCTCAGAGACCACTAGCAAGGATGTCTCCGTGGTGACAGCATGTGTTAGATGTATTAAACCTGATGACTGCATAGTATTTTAGAAGAAGGATGAAGATAAATACATCATCAAGATAGGGAGACAGCAATTAGGTATTTCAATGATTTTTACTACCTTCAAAGATGCATAGTAACTTCACTGTGCTAAGCAGCAATATGAACCCAACGGATACAAAGTGTCGTCAACTACAGAAGTAGTTGGGACGCACCAAGAAAATGCACTTGCAGTTTTTCATGGGATTAGCAATGGAATCTGGTTATGATGTTTTGACAACTTAAGCACTTAGGTGCTTTGTTAATCAGCTTTTGAAACATGGAGTCTAACACTGCGGAGCAAAAAATCGTTTTAATGAACACAGCAAAATGAGATGAAGATTGCTCAAGTGATTAGCCGTTTTTCTTTGTTACATTTCAACAGGCAGATCTGTGATACAGACCTAGAGATGCTAGAGTATGTCCCAAGGGTAACGTCTTTAGCGAAGTGTAATGTTTTGGGGAATAAGTGACAACATTCTAAGTTGTGTTAATAGAAAATGTCAGATACTACTCTATGCGGCTGCTCATATTTTTCCGGATTTTATTTTCACACTCTTCCCCGTACTTTCCCCATATATATTCCTAGCATTTAATTTTCTTTCACAGTTCACATACTAAGCCCCTATATAAGCCTCAATATTACAGTCAAAACTCTGAATTCCAGTGTAATGCGTAAGACTATTGACGAAAAAATTTTATCTGTAGTTCTTCATAACTTGAGATTTTTTATATATATATATTTGGTAAGTTTTACATATGAAAGAACTTCATTAACCCTTCTCCAAAGTCATCTAGAGGTAATACCACATGAAATAGTTTTTTATAGGGGGTTTCTTTTAAGATTAATACCTCACATACCTGATTTGGAGAATTTAGCAATGAGCAAACACACAACCAGTTCTACAAACACCATCTGCTCTCCTTCATAGGAATGAGAAAACCTTTCAGGATGCTCAACAGACTTTATTTTTAAGAATCATGATGTAGAGATAACCCACCATCTGTACAAGATATTCTTAGGGGGAGCCAAATAATCTGTTCTACACAGATTACAGAGAAATGCACATTATAAGCCACATAGTTGTAATTTAAGGGAGCTAGGAGCCACATCACAGACACAACATGATGCTTCTCAGTATGCGTATAAAGGAACTGTGGTTTTGTCTCTGAGAAAAGAATATAGTTACATAAATAATACGGTGCCCAAGGTTAAAATTAACTCCATTTCCAAAGTAGTAACATTCTCAGACAAAGACTTGTAACCTTCTTGCCACCATTTCTTTCAAAAACATTGCTCCACATCAGAGCTCAAGACTCCAAATTGAACCAGGGCAGACAGTTATTAAAAGGACAAAAGGTAGGACAGACAAAGGAGAAATCAAATTAGACATCTGCTGTACAAGCCACAGAAAGAGACAACAACGACGAAAACTTCTTTTACTCCCAGATCCCATTGTTCACTCCCCTCTCCTCGTCCACTAGCATTACAACACTTCATGTTTTCAGGTTGAGCTGTAAAAGACTCAAGACAACCGTTATACTACTAAGGTAAATGTATATATTTTGTTCTGATATATTACATGACACAGGATAGAATAATACAAATATTTATTTCCCAGAGAAAATGTTAGAGAAGTAAAGCTATGATAACTGATGAGTAAGGTCTTTGTTTCCAGTCTAAGTAATCTCATACCTGTTACCATGACACACACAAAAATGCTAGCAAAGCTATCAGCTAAAAAATGAACTCTCTCACAGCAGTCTGGTTTGAAACTCAAAGTCAGCAAGTGCATTTGTATCAGCTTGGGATCGTGCCTCAGGAGATTTACACAGTTATTAGGTCTCTCTTCAGGTGCCCAAGGAAGTTACAAATTCAAATCGAGTTTCAAGAATAACAAAACACACTCCAAACCTATTAAAACAATTTAGGGAGCACTAAATACAGTAATTCCCTGTTGCAATTATATTAATGATGGTGCAAGAGAACTTCACATCAAGAAGCCTCAGAAAGTCTAATAGTAGTTAAATACATTGGAAGGCTGTTAAAGGAAATTTGCATTTATTTTATTTAAACCAGGTGCATAAAAGTTCTGAAGGAATAAGGTGCAGTTAGTACCATAAACAAACCTAAAAGTTGCTCAGATTCAATTTGTAGCCATTTTAAACTGAAATACATGCACTCAAGAGCCGAACAGAAGATGTAACTATCACAGCTCAGTTTTATTTGTTTATTTATTTAAAGTCATCCAACATTCCTCTGAAAGTTAACATTTTTAAAGGAAATATTTTCAAGTAAAACATTAAATGTGTTTTTCCCCAAGAGTAAAACAATTAGCACAGCAGGTTTTAATCAAGTGGTTTACATTCCCCTACCCTGAACTCTCCAACTACAAGTGTCACAAATAATATCTCTTTTCAGATATTAACAGGCTAAGAAATGCCAGTTGTAATTACAAACTTTATGAAGTTGACAAACGCATTCATAGTAACAACTGCTCCTTACCCCTATGAACTCTCATAAACCTAGGCTAAACCTAATGGATTCAGCTCTTCTGTGACCATGCTCTAGCAGTTCTCAAGAGACTGTTTTGCAAATTCTCTTATACAAAACTAATGAAACAGTATCAATCCAGCAAGTGACTTGTAACTTAGGAACGTTTTAGAGGATAAGACATCTTAATTCTACAAGAATTTGAACGAGGGAACTGAAAATCAAAAAGCAGTAGCTCTATTATTGATTAATCAAAAAGCAGTAGCTCTATTATTAAGACAGACTGTAACCAGTAATCTCACTTCGCAGGCCTCTAGCAATTATATGGGAAGAGCACCATGATTTGTTTCCAAGTACTGTAGCAAATCTGAGCAGCACAGTTGTATCCCTCATTAGCAGAATCTCATAGCACTTTAAATTCACTAATATGTCCCCCACTTTTTGCTTCAGAGACCAAATCCTGCTTTCATTCATCATTACATCTCAAAAGCACCTCCACAGATACTTCTAGAGTGGTCTCTCTAGCATAAAACTTCTCTGACCTGATCTTACGTGACTTTGTCCCAAAACTCAGCTTAGAAGATCGACCATTTTATGAACATGAGGAAAAAACAAACCAGTTTCCACTGGATTTGTTGTATGTCACCTGTACCTTCTGTCTCCATTTCAGTGGCCACCCTGCTTTCCAGAGCAGTACCTCTACTGTCCTCAGACTCTTCCCTGCCACTTCCAACACACGCACTCTAAATCCCACGTATGCTGTCCTCAGCTTCCACACGGATCCCTAAGACATCCCACTGCTTTAAATACGCAACTCTATGCCTGTTACTGGGCAGGCAGATACAGCCCTGTTTGAGCTCCATGCACACCAACTGGCTGCCAAATAAAGGGAAACTCGACAGTTCTCCATCAGTTACTCTGCAGAGGCAGTGATCCCCATCCCTAAAGTCTGCACAAAATTTCTGGAATCTTACTGTCTTTGAGATTTCAACCCCACAGCTGAATTGTAGCGTACCCCTGCCAACACATTCAAAAGCTATTGCAAGGAGATACAGTGGTCTTTAACTTTTGTTCCTAGTGAACCTAAGAAAGTAACCAACTGCCGTCATCTTCCAGGAAGAGCTGGGTAAGATTTACTGTAATTAAATGTGTGCATACATTTTATTTAAAAAAAAAAAAAAAAAAAAAAAGAAGAAGGAAAAAAGAGAAGAAAAAAATGCTTAGCATGTTACCACCTCCGTGGTTTATTAATTCCTCTAGCCATAAGCCTTGTAGAGAATGTAGAAGCAATGGTGACTTGACCCTGACGTGGCTTCCCCTCTTCTACTCCCCCATGACCTATTGCAGCATAACTATAAAGACAAAAGGAGCAGCATTCAAAACCTTAAAACCAGCAATAGCCTGCTCTGGCAGCCTCTTATTTCCTAAGCATATTTGCAGCAGCGTGACTGCCATCCTGGGGATGCTTTGCAGTATGTTTGCTGTACAGTGGAAGCCTCCATTGCTAGGAGGGCGCACCCAACAGCGTTTCATTCCTGGTGCAGATGCAGCAAGACTCTTCCTGGTTTTAAAGCCAAACAGAACAGAATGTTCAACCACACTAAAACCGGGAAACTGTTCCAGCTCTTGTATGTTTTCAGTCACTTTCTCTTGCTGTCCTCATACACCTGACCTACTTCCTGTAATTACAGGACAAGTATCTAATGACAAAACTGCTATTTGTTGCAAATCATTTGTAATAATTCAGCCTTTTGGTGCAGGAATGTGAAACTGCTGATGGGGGACAAACACTCACGACACGCATGCCAGGGTTATGAAGCTGCATATAATTTCTAATAGCCCTGGCATGCTCCCAGCTGTGTTAGAGAATGACACGGGAAGCCACCAGATTGTTACTGAGACACCAAGCAAAGAGCAATTTCAAAATGGACTTGGGGAGAGGGGAGAAGCTGAACACCTAGACTGTGTGAAAGGTTATAGGGTATTTATGCTACAAGCCATAGCAGGTTTTTTCCATCTTGCTTCTCTTGCTTAACACTTCAGCTTTAGGAGCAGTACACTAAGGAAAAAATACTAATCTCTTTTTCACAGCCTTAAATAGATGACAAAAGCTGTGGGAGAAGAGAGGTCATGACTCAAGTTTTAAAATTCAGGTTTTGTCTATTCTAGCAGACCACAGTGACAAAGAACTAGTGAAACAATGAAATTACAATATGAAGAAGCAGCGGAGTGAACTATAATTAAGCTCTGTTTCACTGCTTTCTTCCTCTTTCCAAATCTAATACCTAATCAACATTTTGGGAAAGCAATTGTGTTAATGGTTCAAAAATTCGGACCCTGAGGTTAAGTACAAGACCTCACAGTAAAAATTTGAGTCCCATAAAAGGTTCTCCATTAGGACTCTACCTAATATCATACCACCAGCACCATACGAGGCAGCATTTAAAATAAAATTACCTGGAAGACTAATTATTCCACCTAACTCTTAAGGCAAACTCCTTTATGTTCTGAATTAAGAACCCGAGACAGAGAACAATTAAAACTGTGTTCAGCTGTTTCTTTAACATGCAATACTTCAAGATCTATCCCATGTACTACAGTTTTAAGTGATTTTTTTACATGAACTATTCTGAACAAAGCAGGGTTTCTTGCATCTTACAGTACTTCGCTGTATATTGATTTCTGCAATGTTGTTCAACAGCAAAGTGCTTGTAAGAAGTCCATTGCAGAGAACCACTCTACTCTGCAATACACGGGAATGAACCCTCTATGGTTTTCATCAGAAATCTGATTAAAACATGTTTAATTTTGATGATCTATTACATTCCTCCACAGGATTTTTTGGCTCAGAACTGATGAGCAGCTGTTTGCCAAGCACAGAAGCTTTACGTTAGTTCATCAGAGATGCTTCAGCTCCTTCTAGCAACCTCACTCCCATAGTGTAAACCTTTATGGTTTTGACTACTGTCAAACAAAACCCAGCCTTGTGGTCTGGGTAAGTCTGCTTAGGACAAAGACTAATGGCCATTTCCATATCTGGTCAATTAAGTCATTCTCCTGAGTCTGGAAACAAAAATACATAGAGAGTAAAGTCTTTTAGCTGGGGTGAAATGACCTTTTATAAATCATATGATGCAATCCTCATCATTACCTTCTCTCAGCAGAATGCAAAATAAAGATGTCAGAATGAAAGAAAGTGCAACAGTACAAGGAAGATAAGAAAAAGACCATCCAGTAGAGACAGGACTAGTGTGGAAATTACAAGACCACGGTTCAGCCTTAATCTGCCCATTCTAAACAGCTAGGACAAACTTCTTGTATTTGCCCTACCTCAAAAAGGTCATAAATGATAGCTATCCCATTCAAAACAATCTTATTTATGAGAGCACGGATGGAGTGAGACCATATTATAGAAGAAAATGCTATTATGAGGCAAATATGTTAGTTCAGCTTTGCTGAACTGCTGGCACTACTGGCTGTATCCTCAGAGCATAGTATTTTCACATGTAACATGCTCACATTTTCCCTCAGAAAAAGGGAGAACGGCAGGACACAGTGGAGCTACTGAATAGAGAGAATGGGGGGAGCAGAGAGATCAAATGGAGTTTCCTCATATTGCCCTCTAACCTGCTCTGTGACACAACAGCAGGCTAGCTTTTTTCCTTTTAAACACAGATAAGCCTGGAGATTATTCAACAGGACATGCAATACCAGTTTAAGCATCAGCAGCACGCAAATCCTCGATTTCCCCTTTAGCCCTAAAGGGTATCTTCTGATTAACTTTAGAAGCAGCACCACCAGCCATAGGAGGACAAAGCTCTGCTTATTAATGCAATAAAAATAGACTAGCTCTGCATGTCATGCTGCAGTAATGGGCACTGAAATAATATTTTGCTACCTAAAAAAAGTGTGCTCTCTCAGCACTACTGACAGCATTCATACCCAACAGAACACACTGCAGCCTCTTCACCACTTAGCTCACATACCACCAAAGAACATATCTCTGTCACTTTTGAATACAGTTTTTCAAATTCCTGTCAGAAGTTACTCTGTTTAATACATGAGAAAGCAGCCATCCCTTTAAGTAGTGGGACAGCAACACTTACTTATAATGTGCAGCCTAAATAGTCCATCTCTGCTTTTTTGTACTGGACTTCTGCTACCAATGATACTTTCACTTGAAACCCAGCATCAAAAGCATTATCTTTACAATCTGATTTATTCTCAGGCAGTGCATAGAACTTCCTCAAGGAGAAACTGGTGAGGATTTTATTTGGAGCAGCCACCCAGAAGACATTGCTTATACCAGAGTTGTAACAGCAGCCATGAGGAAAATACAAATGCAAAGCTCAAGGGCTTTTGTGAACACTAGAAGTAAAAGAAGAATCCCCAATTCCTTTGTACCGCAGGGGCTTTTCTCCCCTTGGATTCTCTGGTATACAATTAGGCTCATGCCACTATCTTTTCCCTTCTCCTACAGTCTCTTAATCCAGAAAAAGAGCATCTCTCTCCTTTACACCCTCCCCCCCAATTTAAATTTTAAAATACGACTTAAGGGAATGATACATCTCTGATATTTCTACCCTTGAATCAGGGTTGGTTGAAACCAGCCAATGTATTTAAAAGTTGCAAGTGGAAGGAGAAAAAGAAGAGGAGTGATAAAGCATGTGATTTGCCTTGCTTCCTAAAAAATAGAAAACAAACAAGAACAAGAGAACACAGTCAGCTAATGTCATCCTGGCCAAAACAGGGGGAAAAAAAGGTTGGAATAGGCTTCTTGAAGTACAGCAAGGAAGAACTAAGATGAGAAAGTTCTGTTCTTGTACAGCCATAAATTAGCTAAACCCAAATTAATTTGTGTTTTTCTAACTTCAAACTGCATCATTCCAAGAGGGGAAGAGGGTCATCTTGTTCCCAGAGATGGGTTGCTGATGTTATCAACCTTCAGCAAGGAGGCCAAATTTGCACAAGTTACAACATCCCAGTCCACATACTAAAGCTTTCACATGATCTGCCTTACATGCCAGAAAGTCCGTGATTCAAAAATTGCATGGAGTGGATGGGGCCAAAAAAAATGAAGGACTGTCCTGCTTACCTATCTCATACCCTTTTGAAAAGGGCAGATCAACTTTGACTAAGCCAAAGAAGCAGAAACATACAAAAGTGGTCTTTTTGACCACTGCTACTGAAAATAATCAGAGCAAACCATTAGTTCTGGACTTCCATGTCTAATTTAATCTAAGAGCCAATGTGAAGATGGTTGTGACTACCCTGGAGGTTAAATCTGATTTACTCTGCTTGGTTCCACATTCCTGCAGCCTGTGCCCAGCCACATGCTTACATGGGTACACTGCTGTTACTACACTTGAGCTGAGCACATCTAAAGCTACCCTAACTTTATTACACACTACTATCACTGCACTGTAGCAAACACCATTCCTCTTTCTCCATCACCTCTTCACCCCCTTGCCACCTTGTTAGTTCAGCAGCAGCTTCATGGCAGAGACAAGATATCTTGGGTGAAACTCATTTATCTTCACAGGGTGACCAGTAAATCCTGTAACAGGGGACATGGGGTTTCTTTGTACCTCAGTCTGTACAGGGTACAAGTCCTCCCACCAAGCACAGCAATAAGAAGATGCAATGGGCAGAAGTACTGCAATTGAGATTATGTGGAGTGTTAGTCTAGGGGCAAAATTCACAGTTGGTTGCTTTCATCCAGAAAAAAAATGAAATTTTATTCACTGGGGATATTACATTTGGCAATCTGTGTTAGCACAGTTTCAGCATAGGTTTGCAAAACATTTTGAAATTTTTCTATCTATAGTACAAGCAGATTTTTTATAGCATTGCTTTAATCAGAAAGCCATACTTCTGCATACTAATTTTTATTACCAGTTTCACTTACATGCATAAAACAAAAACACCACCAAAGCCCAATGAAAACATGTATGAAATTTCCCTATGAAGGTCATTGTGCAATGAAAAAGGGTTATAAATGACACAGTCCATCAACATTTAAAGCCTGCAAATAAGAACAATTAAGATCAACTACAAAAGGGAAGTCAAACAAAAATCACAGGGAAAGGAATCACACCTTCAATTGATTTAAAAGGGCAGTAGAAACCCTGGCATGTGATTTACTGGCAGAAACTAAACACTCTAGTGTGGGCTAGTTGTAAAGAAAAAATATTGTCATTTTTTTCCAGTTTGAAGTCTAGTGCGCTGAATCTTAAGAAAGTACAGGTTCACCCAAAGTGCAAGCTTCTTTTGATGTTAAAGGGAAAAAAATTAACCTCCTCCATATCTTCTATATTAGAAAAGTTCATTAATGAAAGGCTAAACGTTTAATTCACTGGGATGGTTCTGTTTTTTGTCATTTTTGCATAGTTAACAAGATCATAATTCAAATAGGTCACACATTGTAAATATCCTCACTATATTGTTTTCCTTTCCTCTATAATTAGACCGCCTTTTGTTACCAAGAATCCTATAAACTCTTTAACTGTGAATGGTTGTAAACTGCTCGTATTAAAAATTAGGCATCTCCTCCTCCCAACTTTGTACAATGGGAACTGCATCAAAAAAAAAAAAAAACCCAAACCACCAAACCCAACTATGGCACATAAAATCAACATTACATCTCTGACACCTCTTTCTGCAGGGGTTTGACCCACATTACATCATCTGCACACTTTATACAGCTTCTGTCTTTTTCTCCATCCACACAAATTACTCTTGCCTAGCCGTCTACCAACAAAGGGAGACATACAAGCTCACTGACAGCAGAACAGATTCAAGCAGTCCAGCTGCCGCTGAAAATAAAATCAGTCGATCTTCACCAGAGCTGCAGGAAGGGCAGCATAGCAGCTACTCCAGCAGCTTCTGGGACACAAATGCAAAAGGTGCCCACGTCCTGCTTGCTTGGGCCAGCACACAGCAGCAGCTAGGGAGCCCAAGGGAAAAAACAAGATTTCCCAAGAGCCAAAACATCTCAGTGTTGCTCTGCTCTTCATTCTGCAATTTTTTTTTTAAATTAAGGTGCTTTCTGTGAACTCTGGCTAGACATAAGGGTAGTCCTTAGGGGAATTATGGCCCCATTCCTGAATGAACTGAGTCACTGCTGCCCCCCACAGGTTTTATTCAGCGCGTTTGGTTCCTACTTAAACTTCTTGCCATCCCTCTACCCCTTGAAATCAAACAGCAGCACCTGCAGCACTCCATGTTCTTTTGCATTACACGTTACATTGCATATTTACTGGAGTAAGTAGGGTCATGAGATTTAGGCAGAATTATTTTAGTGTATGGGTATTAAAACCCAATGACTGACAAGGTTTGCCAAACTCATTAGGATTAATGGCTCCTAGCAACAGATTTTTCAAACAGGCTCCTTATGCAGGGTACAGTCCTCTTAAATAGACAGATTTTATGGAAAGGATAGGTCAAACTGCTTACCCAGAGATGGCATAATCTGAACTGTTTTCTACAGCATTAGTGGTTTAATCAATAAGGTATAGCAAAATGCTCATGAAAATTCTCAGAAAGCTGCCACACTTATTCTAAGGCCAAATGGACCAGAATAGGGAATATACATATGTAGTTTTAGGAAACAGCACTTCCAGATTATTTTTTTCCTACCTCATCTGAAAAGAAAAGAGAAAGGGAAGAAAGAAAAAATTGTGGAAGGGATCTTTGCAGGTGATTCCATCATTCACCCACCTACGTGAGACTAAATTATTTTCCTGAGGTTAAACACAGGTTGGTTGGTTGGTTTGTTTTTAATTGCAATTTTGACAACAACTGCTGTTTGACACACTCTGCGTAAATTCTGATGCTGTGAGTAACTGTCTTCCAACAGCACATAGTGAACTCTCATCCACTATTCACTGGTAGTCTAAAACCCCTACATTTTTGCCTGAAAAGATGGATTTTGAGTTGACAAAGCATAGCTGTTATACTCCACAGAAAAAAACACACTTGCAGAAGCAACTTCAGCGCTCTCACATTTCAGGTCATTTGGTCAGAGAAAGAGATCATGGATTTCCACAGCTCCCAGGAAGAGCTGCAGGCTTGCAGTCTGCTTTTCTTCCTGGTGGCACTGTTAGTGCTACAGCTGAGGCAGCTATCAAGGAAAGCGAAGACAGACAGGATCGTACAACGGAAGACAGATCTGAATTCCCATAGTGAGGCAGGGGGGAAACCAACCAAACCTGAAGGATTTAGCTCAGATGAAACAGTAATATTATTCAGAAGTAGAATGTAATAGAAAGGGAAATAGTATTAATAGTTTAAAAAAGATGGTAAAATCTTGAGGGGATTATAGTCTCAATTAAGTACTACAGAAAAAGCAAGCTTAATTTTTCAGTAAGTACATCTATGCCCTGTTAATTTGCCCACGGGTTTACCATAACAGAAAGTCCAGAGGAAAAAGCCACGGAGATTTGTGTTGCAGTTCGCTGGCTGCTTCCCAGCACATTCCACTGAAGGGGTCAAACAGCCCCCGTGACCATCCTGGGTGCAGATACCAGACAACACATCCCCAGCACTAACAAAGGTACTTTAAAAAGGTGCCAAGCTGTTGCCTTTCATGATATCTCAAAACAACTGTGAAGCTCAGTCCAACATTCATTTGTATACTTCAAAGAATATTTTTAAAGCATTTCATTATCTAACAAAAATTCTGAGAGGTTTCCCTCTTCCTATTCTCTACTGTATTGGGGGGGGGGGGGGGGGGGAGAGAAAAAAGCTCCTATAAAAATAAAATGGTATTTGATGCACTACCATCATTACAATAACTAAAAGAAAACTAAATCTCTCCATTGCAAACTACTTTCCACTTGCAATAAAAACCTTGGTTTTCTCCTTTTAACCCCCATTAAAAGATCAGAGGGAATGCTGACATACAAGATTTGGCAGGCACTCAAGAAAGAGTGGGTACCCCATCAGACATCTCTTGTTCTTAAACACTAGGCCATCAAGTAAAAATGAATCTTGGCCTGATATCAAACCTTAACAGTAATCTATGGTAATTTAGCTGTTCATAAACAAAAACGTTCAACCTTTTTAAATTTTACCTTCAGGAGAAGTGAAGAGAAAGGGAAGAGTAATCTAATATTGAAAAACAGCTTGCAAAATGGCTGATTTCTTTATTAGACTCCTTTAATCTTGTTCAGAGCACCAATACGGTTTATGGATAAGGAACCCATATTTGGATATGGTGATTTACATCAATCTCTAAATTACCAATATTTCCCTTGAATCTTGGTGCATATTCCACTTTCCACTTACATTGTTTTGCCAGGGTTTCTTTCCTGGTACTATTGCTCTCCTCTTTCTTTTAAGAGAGAAATATTTGCTAATGATAAATATGATTCACCCTAGTCTGTCATAGAATATTAAATATTTCGTGCATAATCAGAAGAAGCATCCTAACTAGAAGCTGGTAAATCACCTTTACCTTTGGTAGAGTGCAAAGCTTAATACCAATACTGTAAATCACGTCCACGTTGACAGATGGCTAGCTTGCTAGCGTGATTAACAACGGTCACATATTACAAGCCTTGAAAATCTAAATTATTCCAAATTCACATTCAAGTTAGTTCCATCAAACCTCTAAACTTCACCTAATGCTGTGCTCTTTATTTCTTCTGGTATAAAAAAAAAAAAAAATCAGGAACTGTGAAGTTTAATAGCACCCACAATCACTTTGGCCCTAGACAGCAGTCCTATGAATGCTTCTGCCAGTAGAATACCAACAATGCATTTCCTTAATGGTTTGGAAATCTAAGGTCTTAACTGATTCAAGAAGAGAATCTGTGATCATTCCCATGGAAGTAAAAGATAAGTCTTGAGCTTTTCCAAGCCACCACACCATATTAGCTGTGAATTAATAGAATCTAGGTATCTCACACCACCTCCTCCCCTCACACAGAGATGACTGCCTTACATGCAGGTAGGTATATGGGTAGCTGTGTAGGAAATCTGATCTGACAAAAAATAACCATTTTTTCCCAGCAGTAACTCCAAAGACAAAACCAAGATATTATATACAGAAGCTAGCTGGTTAGACTTAATGCTGGAAGTCACATAACAGTTGTATCTCCCCCAGAGAAGTCCCCTAACTTCTTAAAAATGTATGCAGATACAGACACGTTGAATTTATTACAACCCTGCAATAATCATAAAAGCTTTGTTTGGCAGGTAATCCTAGAAAGACTTCTCTGGCATCTCCAGAAACATTATATTTTAATATAAAGTGGACTTTCCCCTTTCAGTACTGTAAAAAATGTGGAGCACTTAACAATTATTCCAATTCTGGTATCGACAATGGCAAAACGTAGATCCTGAATAAGGTTGCTGAATTTAAAAAGAAATCACTACATTGGTATTAAACGTGCCCCATTCTTATACGTGGGATTACCACACTGTGTGTAAGTGCTACCATGCGTTCCTTTGCAAAGCATGTACAGTATGGCAGCGTTCATTATGTACATTTTCAAGGGCACAACACTAATTAAAAAGTGTTAGGAGGACTCAATAAAACTAACAGGAATTGACATTTAGCTACCACATATATCTCAAAAATAGTCATCCATCACAATGTCAACTTGGGAAAGATAGTAACTTGAAGTATTACCACCATTTTAACATAGCATTAATTAGCTACCAATGTTGTTTGCCATAATTGAAATTTTCATTCCATGATGAAAGACAAATTTTTATATTTTGCACAGTCTTCATAAAAGATTGCTGTTACTGCAAATCATAACTTAAAAAAAAGATCTAAAAGGTTCATCTATTAAAGATTCAAGCACAGCTTTTTAGCAAGTATTTTTAATGAGCTTGGTTAGACAGCAAGTTACAAAAAATTCATAGAATAAAGACTAGATAGAAATATCTTAACAATTTAAATATATTGATCACAGAAAGATATTTTCCTGCTGTAGCAGTTCTAAAACCTTAGCATTTCTACTATGAATTTGGCTTTCCATATACTAAAAAAGCAAGCAAACAAGAATTTAGTGCAATTTGTAATGTAATTGTGTGATTTTGTTACTATATAACATACAAAGTATCAAACAAAGAAGAAACTGAGGAGATGAGGACATAAGGGATACCACAGAAATTAAACGTATGTTTCTGCAACCCCCTCCCTCACCAGGACATAGTAAGTACACTCCTTGAAATCAAAAGGCAACATATTTCATTATGAATTTTATTTTAAAAGTGAATTAAAAAAAAAAATCATCATCTGAAGTTGGAGCAGCTGTAATAATATGAAAACGGCCAGCAGTTGTTGATGTCAAACATACAATGACTACTCAGTGTTGGACAATTATATACAGTGTAGGGGTTTTACAGTTCCTATGGGGAAAAGGGAGATTTCACCAGTTAGAAACGTACTTTTTAGAATAAAATATTGTATAGAAACAGACATTCACTTTTCTTTGAATACAGAAAATATCATGAGTGAAATCCATCACGTAAATAGACTTACCATTACAAAAATTGTTGATAATTTCAGAGCAAAGGAGAAAATCTTAAAAATGAAAGAATTAACACTTCTTTAATCTGGGATCACAAATGGCATACCAGAAATAGCACTTAAAAAAAAATAAACCCAAAACCTTATTTTAGGTAATACATCTGAAAACATTGTCCCAGTAAAGTTGTGCTGACCTCAGCAGCAGAAATTCACCCCCTGTATGTTAACTCTATTGGGTCAAAACAAAAGGGCTATTCTACTGGGGACTCTCCTACTGATGTGACAGCTCAGATTTTAAATTGCTTCTCTTCACTCTGATCAGTGTATCAATGCCTCAAAGTAGTCCCAGCAACTGTAGTGGAACAGAAGAAATAAATTACTTCTCAATATATAAAAATCAGAATATTAGAAAAATATCAGAACATTACTCTGTTTCTACTTCAATCCTTGGGTCAGCCACCATACATAAAATAAAACCCAAACATGTGGAGTATCACTCTTAGTATGTTCAGAGTATGTTATTAGTATATGTTGTGACTTGAAGGTAAATAAATTGATTCATCTTCTAATTCCATTTTTTTCCTCTTCTGAAGTAGTGGAGACTTTATTTTGGAAGACTGGAAGAACAACTCTTAGTTGGGAAACTCTCAGCAATACAGACATTGAGCAAACAGGCATGATGGAGTTTTACTGAAACAATTAAAAAAACCTGGCAATAATTAGATTTTGCAAATCCTGCCCAAATTTAGAACATACATACAGTAAGTGTTAAGTAAGTTATACTATGAAGAGCAAGAAACTATGTTCTGTCTGCTAAATACCTACAAGCACAACAGCGAAGCATGTATTGTGAAGTATTAAAGAGTATTTTCTCTTGTTCCGTCTGCTAAATACCTACAAGCACAACAGCGAAGCATGTATTGTGAAGTATTAAAGAGTATTTTCTCTTGTTCCAGGTCTAATTTTTCTTCAAAGCATTAAGGAGGGAGAATCCAACCAGCCAGCCCACAGCGTTCAGTTGAAAATAGCATCGTATGACTAAAGGAAATGTTCTACAAGGAGGGAATATGCTGCTACTTGTAAGTAGGAGAACTATCCCAAAGACATGCATGCTTTATTTATTTTGGGCAAAACTCACCCTAAATCACAAGTGTAGACATGTTTAATGCTTCCCTTCTTCCCGCTTTAATGCTGCATACTAGAAAGCTACAAAGCGTACCTAAGAAACTTTTAATGAGGTACTACTGTAATATGGGGTTCCATACCCTGCCCTACTGCAGATGTTAGCACTAGTATGACTGTCTATAGACTTACAATAGCTGTTAATTAACTATAGTTGGAAGGTGGATCTTCTCAAGGTTCATGTAAGGGGTCACTCTTTTTACCTCTTAAAACACAGATCAGCTAGTAAAGGAGGGCATGGGATATCCTGTCTTCAAAGAACATCACAGCTCCCATCACTCCAGCCCTTAACAGGGGTTGGATTTGCTTGGTATTTCAAATATTACAGTTATCCATGTACTGACAGTATCCAGGAGAGGGCAGGAAGGGAGGGAATTTCCTTCTAGGACTAGAGTGCAGAAAGCTAGGAGCAGTTGCACCGCATTTACAGACAGAGTCAAATGGAGGAGGAATTTAAACTATTTGGCAGTCTCTGCTTAAGAGAGCGCCAAAACGAGAGAATAAAAGTAGTACTTTGCAGGGCTCAGGTGCAGTTGCAGTATAAAAGAAGAAACCTGCAAGAACTCATTTTGTATTTACATTGTTAAACTTAAAATGAAAGGCAATATTTCAAGTAAGTATTTATGCTACAGAGAAACATTACAAGTGCTAAAGATTACAACAAATATTACAGGCTTTAACATTGGGTATCTAACGTGTACAGAAATTATAATTATTTTAGACACGTTACACAAGAAGTTGCTGTAATATTTCAAAAACAAGCGAAATTGCAAAAGAAAAATCCACCTACAAATTACAGAGGTCTTTATAATCATTGCAGTTGTAAACAGTATTAAAATAATGTGATGAAATTACTAAGGTCCTCAAATATGACCTCCTGCCCATTCACCTCTGCTGACAGGAATGAAAAAAAATCATGGGGAGGGTAATCTAGAAACATTCATGCAAAAAGGGTTGCAAACACTGCTAAATTTTTGGCTTTCAGGCGAACAGAATGAGAGGAGAAAATTCCTCCTCTCAAGATAGCACAGATACAAGTGGAAAAAGATCCATACTTAAAATAGTAACAGGATTAAGTTTGGGTGGTGTATGAAATAACAGACACAGAACAGCACACACAAACACAGAAAGAAAAAATACCAAAAATATCTTCACCAAATAATGCCAAGGAAAACTTGAACAATTATTTGTGTGTGTTCTAGCTACTTAAAGTACATTTATTTCTGGCTGGCTATATATATAAAAAGTGTACCTTTTGCTCGTCTATCAGCTAGCAGGAAAACAAAGAAAAAAAAAACCCCATCAACCCATATATACATTTTATATATATAATTTTATACTATCTATCTGTCTAAAATAATTTTTAAAAAAAATCAAGGAAAATACATCTGGAATTTCAGCTATGCAGTTTCTAAATATTTAGAAAACAATTTGAGCAACAGTAATTTCTGTTATTACTTTTGTGTGAACAACCAAAGACAGATTTTACAGCAGCCTAACTTAGCTCCCTACAAATTCAGATCACAACTTTCTTTCAGTGGCACTTGTTAAACCTACATTTGATTTATTTTCAGTAAACGAGCACCTTCTTTTTTATGGCTGTTATATTACCCCAGCATTTACACCACCAAGTGATGTTGAGATACAATATACCAAACACCAAGTAAGAAATACCTGTAACAGAAGGATGGCCTTGAAATTCCATTTGCGTGTTTTTGAAAACATTACTGGTCTCTACGAGAGTTCACAAATAAGTCTACTATCACTATCAACTCACACACTCAGTGACTAAAATTTAATCTTTAACATGGTGATTTTGCCAGGAAAAGAAAAAAAAGTCATAAACACAGACTCACTTCTCAGCAGACAAGAAGCAATACACAAATTAACAGTATTTTAAAGTAAAACAGAACAACAGTAAAAAACCAAAACCTCCTCCCCTTCATCTTCTATCTTCTTTAGCTTTCTATGATTTTTTGAGGCTCTTATTAAAAAATAAAACCAAAAATCCTCTGCCCCTTCTCTTTAGGCATAAACTAGACTGTCAAGCAGAGCTACCTTGACCTACTCTTCCTTCATCACATTGTTTTTTGTCTGGTTAAGAGCAATTAATGTCTTCCACACAAAATAACTGGCACATTGGTGCTTGTCAGATTAATTTTGGATCCATACTTTGGTTAAATAGGGCATCAATAATCATGGTGCTCATTTTGTCACAGCTGAGGCAAGCCAAAATTTACCCACTTTCTCTGCCCAAAACTCGGCAGAAAAAAAAACATTGTACATTTATTTCTCCCATTCATCATGTTTCTCCAATGGGTTCAAATGAACCTCTGTCGTCTCTTGTTTCTCATGGCCCACTCAGTCAGCTTTTTTTTTTCGTTGTAGTCAGTATATAGTTTAGAATAAAATGTCAGAATTTTTTGCTATCTACTTGTCCATGTGCGTACGTGAAAGTTTATGCTTATCTACATGTTAATATGATCGAACTACACCAGAGTTAAAATTTATGCAAAGCTTTAACTTTTTTTTCAGAGGTGTGTGTAAGTCAAGTCATATTTTGGTTATTGTGATTCTCAGAGGGAAATTCAATGGGAACTGCAGGTGCTTATCACCGCGGGGGGGGGGGGGAATCACTCCCAAGTACAACACATTCTCAAGAATCCCCCTCCCCCGTAATACCTAGTCAATCTAACCTCAGCTTTCCAATCCTAAATCCCACCACAACAGGATAGATAGCTCTAATTGTTTAGGGGGTGTTGCGCACATGTATTTTGTAGTACTTTGCATGTTATTGAGATAAATCCAGCAATTTAGAGCTGCAGAGTAGGCTTTCCTTCAAGGGATGGATTTCTGTTAAGTCCTTATCTGCATATAGATGTTTATTTATGATCTTATTACCTGCAAAATTGTGACCAGCACTTTTCAAATATTCCTCAGGGTTTCAATTGTGAGAGTTAACAGGCAAGAATAAAAGCAGCATTTTAAATAGCCTGTGTTGAAATTTTATGCCTACTATGAATTCCTCTCAAAGAAGTGACCCAAAAGTAATGAGGAAAAGAATGTTCATTTGAGGTGCAAAACTGTGTCCAGAGAAAAAGCAGCCCCCCGACCCCGAGTCCTTCACCCCAGTGTCCCTGTCAAACAGCACGGCAGCTTCCCCCGTGATAATATATGAACAGGAAACTTCAAAGCAATGTCACAGCTTTGAAACTGTAGTTTAAGGGTAAAAGATGATTCCTTAGAAGGACCAGGGTTTTCAGTAGTACTACCAGAGAGAACAATAGATTCAGGTACAATGTTGGCAACGTTTAAGTGCCAACTGGCTATGAAGTACTAAAAGCAGCTGACACCACACACATCCACACACAATTTAATGTAAAATTCTAAGCACTCTTATAATTTCACCTGAATAAATACACCTTCTTAAAAGAAGCAGAAACCCCTGTCCGTAGCCGCCTTTGTATCTTTCTCCCTATCTGAAGAGGTGAATGTGAATGGATGAAACCAAGGAAGAAGCCAGCTATTCCAAAGTGGACAGTGTCAGCTGGTATACATATTGTTACTATTTAAATATCAAAACAAAAAATGGCTAATCACAGCTTATTTTTGTCTAAAAGAGATATGATGCAGTGAAGTAACAATCAAGCAGTTCAACAGGAGGTTGCTCTATTAGCAAAGGGAAGTGCAATGTTCAGGATGCTGTATTCACTCAACAGAAGAAAATCCTGTTTATCCTCCCAGAAGTATTTTTCAAATTAATATGTAAATAAATGTTTTTACAATACAGACAAACTATCCATCCGGCAACTACCCATCTTTTTAGTGAAGGTTTCACAATTTAAAAACATCTTTTCCTTTTCCACCAGAGAACTTTCTCCCCAAGTAAAAGCTATCAGTAAATTCTGCGCAAAAGATGACGGTACTTATTTGCTTTTTCTTTTTTCATTTCATTTTCTGCTAGTATGTTTACCACACATTCTCACAAAGGGCAAATGCTATTTTGCACCAATTTGGAGTATTCACTTATAGATCACATACCAGTGCTCTCCCACGAAAGCACATGTTCACACAGGTTTGTGAAAGACCTTATACGTATTTATCTCCATACAATCTATTTTTGGAGTTACACCAATGTGCATGCTTTTTATTGCCTTGAAGGTTATCTTTCCTTCTGAATTTCTTTCAAGTGTCTTTATCACTTTAATGCATCTTGGCAAGCCTGCTACTTCCTGATATATTGAAATAACTTTGCATTTTGAAGACTCTGAAGTTGAGAGATTTTTATACCAACTAACAAAGGAGCATGTCTTTAATTAATGTCTGTCTATCTTATGGTAACTGGAGTAAACTTTGTTATGAATAATGTACTTCTCTGCACTCTAATTTTCAAATTGGTTTCACAACAGTCTTCACAAAATGAATGCCTTAAAATTTTTGAGTGACATCTATCAACAGCACACATCTCCTTAATATAAACACATTGCCAATATCCCAATATGTCATTTTTGAACCTGCCTACTGTATATATTTCTTCTAATATTTTCATTGCTTATTCTAGCTTGAAGTTTACCTTGAAACCCTCTGGTCTTTCAAATAGGAGACTGCTAGGCACCAATTGATAATATTTCGGTACCTTCCTGCAGAAAAGCTATTATTTTATATCATTACCTGATTTCCTCTTGAAATGCTAAAAAGAGATGCCAAGAAAAACGCTTTCCAGAAAGTCTTTGACCCATCCCAGCTATCAAATATTGTTTCCAGAGAGGCATCCTCTAAACCACCACTTATTGCAATTCCATCTGATCCTGCCCAGTTCAATGATAGTAGTGTTAATTCTCCTCTAGCATGGAATGTGACAGGAAAGTAAATTAAAAAAATCTATCACCTCATGTTCTTGCTAACAGCCTCCCTACCAATCGGAGACACTGGCTAAAAAGCAAAACATTATACACCTACGCTTATCCAACTTTAAGCTTTATTGTTTTAATTGGTTTATTAACTGATCCTGCTCATTCATACCTTGTTTTTGATCCCTGGCATTTTATGCATAAAATAACCATAAAGCTGGTCATGTCTTTGACTTGAATATGGGTCTTTGCTTGCAAATATCAGCATGCCTCTCCCATTCAGATCTTTACTACTACCTTCCCTGCTTCCTCTACCCTGTAACTCACAAGCTTCTCTGCTTGCCCCATAGTCAGGGCTGCTTCTCTTTCAATCCAAAGGAGCATATTCCACCTAAAAAGGTCAGCGCTCATCCATTGTAGCAGAGTGCCACATGCTCACGTGAGATACATGGCAAAGGTATACAACACAAGCCTTCTCTTGTTCTGTTCAGAGAGAAAAGAGAAGAAGATAAATATTGAAACTTTCTAAATGGAAATGCTTGAGGGTCCTTAATAAGCCACCCTGAACCATCTATACATGTTCCAATAGGAACTTTTCGTACCATAAAGATTAGTATTTGCAGTCAGCTACATGCACAAAAACATAGACACTCCCCTATGTTTTGAAGTCCACATTGGTCTTACAGGGTCAGTATGACTCATGGACTGCCTCTTCATGAATACACGTGCATACACCATCCCTGAGGCTGGTGAGCATGAAAAGGTTGCATGCAAGAACATACCATCAATCCAGAATTTGAAAGACTTCTTTAATATCTTTCCTAAAGTTAAAACTAATGATACTCACTGTAGAGTAGACCCTGTAAAAAAACAAACAAACAAAAAAACCCCACACCTCAACCTGCAGATTATAAAGCATACCATACATCTTTTTTTCATAGGAGTAACACTGACAGCAATATTTCCCCATGGGACTCCTGCATTTACTCTAAGTAACAGTGTGAGAACCACAATTTCATGTTTTAACAGTCTGCTATAAGTTACTGCTGCTGGATTTAGGGTTTGGTTTTGTTTCTTAGACTTGTATTGATCTTATTTTTATTATCTGTTTATTATTATTCACCTAATTTAATTCTCTTATTGGTTTACCACTGATAAGAATACATGCCTGTTTTTTTGATTTATACAACTTTATTTTGATAGCTGATCAAATTACTCTTGTGGTAAAACTGAGTCTCAAAATAACAGCAACAGCTAAGGCAAATGTAACTACAGACCTTACTACCTGTTCTTATAGAAAAATCTCAATCATTTACCACTATTCCACAAGAAGGTGGGGATTTTTTTTATTCTTGGCTTTTTTTTGAACAATAAAGTGTACTTATTCTAAGGGTGAACAGTCACTGACAGACCCTATGCAGAAATCTTTGTTCAGCTTAAGTCAGGAGAATTTTAAACTGTTATCAGGGAGAGGACATGATTCCACAGTTTAAATGACATGAATTCAAGACTCGGAGAGTTTCAAGAGGTTGAAACTCTCCGAGTCTTGAATTCATATCATTTAAAGAGGTTTCTGAAGAGGTTACTTCAGAAATCCAGGAACTGAAAGCTCATTTGATGTTCAGGCAGCTACTAAGTTGCCAACTATTATTTATCTGAGGTAGGGGGAAAAAAACCAAGACAAAAATTCACCCCTTATGCACACCAGCGGTTACCGTCCATGTGTGATGGCACAGTCTATACCCAGGCTTGCTGAACGCAGCGACAGACTTAATTTGGTTTTGCTGTGCACGGTATATTGTAGCTGAAGGAGGTTATTCTAGTTTTCAAGACACCAAATTAAGCCTATGGGCATTGTGTTCCACTTAACTTGCACTGATGAAGTAAGCTCCTTGTTTATCCCGCTAACAAGCAGAAAGACTTCTAGTGTGATATCACATCATCATATTCTTATATCCTACCCCGGCTGTATTCTCCGTCTCAGCACCTCATATATACAAGTAGATACAAACCACTGAATATCATACGATCTCTTGACTAGGTAGCAAATCCTCTGTGTGTAGCTATAAATACATATGCACACATATACTACATCTGTGTAAATATATACACACATGTACAGACAAGATATATAGATA
Organism: Platalea leucorodia; assembly: GCF_965183815.1. Lineage (NCBI taxonomy): Eukaryota > Metazoa > Chordata > Aves > Pelecaniformes > Threskiornithidae > Platalea > Platalea leucorodia. Next base: position 130,781,568 of record NC_138823.1, on the reverse strand, counting down.
TATTTGCACACATCTACACATGCACGCACACATTCATTCATAGGTAAATGACCACTTAATAATGGTGCCCTGAAAACATGGGGCTTAAGAGAATTACAGGAACTCGGATGGCATTTTAGGCGTGAGGACATAGCATTCCCGTGGCACGGGGAGCTGAACAAAGGGCATAATGTAAGTGTAGAACCTTAGAAAATACAGACTGAGGATTTCTATCTTTAGTATTTCAATAACTTCCAGCTTTTGTAGAGGCATCATAAAACTGAACTTACAGTTCAGACGTTGTGTAGGTATGCGTGTGGAGGAAGGTCAATACATTAGATATTACAGCTTCAGAGATATAGCTCACAGTAGTATTAAGGAGAAGGGCTTGTGCATTTCATCAAGGTCTGGCTGCCCTGCAAATGCTAAATCACTAGTGCTTGTACTTCTGCAGATGGTTAAGTCAAGCTATACAACAGCAGGAGCACAGAATTACCTAGCACTGTTGCGCACAAAGCATAAGGCACAGTCAGATTTTCTGCTACTGCAGAAAAGGCCGTGTCAAATGTTACGTAATGCTATTCCCTATATATCCTGCATAAAATATAGCTACTGCTTAGACTGTATTAACTGCTGTCAAGTGCAGCAAAGGGATTAAAGAGAGGACAGCCAACCATTTCACACACGGGCATGCATGTCGGACAGGAACCATCCCTACTATGAGAGTAAAACCCCGTACCAGCATTCATCACCTCCTGACTGATACTAGGCAAACAACAACCCTAAGCCATATATCACATTCAGCAAGGAAGGGACTTTCTGCTTTCCCATCTTAACTTGCTAAAAGGCACAGAGGGCTGCCTCCTCTGACGCCCTCCTCCTTTCTGCCACTCAGGAAAACATCGTATCTCTGCATCAGACAAGCAGCAGTTTGGCAACCACCTCTACTATACAGTTTCTGCCGAGAGTTACAACAGCAGAATCTGAGTGTATTTCTCTGCAGAGCTCCAACACTTTATTTGCTTTGGAGTGTGGAAGAACTGATAGCTTGACATGTCAAAGCTACTTCTATTTCTCTGCTGCTTCCAAATATTTTTCCTGCAATTCCTTTCCTCTTTTTGTGCCTTCCTGCACTGCAAATATTCTAATCCACAGTGACAGCACTTAGGGCTGATTAAAGTGTTTGCAACTGATAACAAAAATATGCTCAAATGGCAGTCAGCTTGCAAGGACAGATCTGCTGCAGAGAAGGAAAATAATTTATGAGCAGAACCTGCTTTAAATTTGCAGTAGAATCATTACCTTCACCATCCTCAATGCATCAGGAAAGCAAATAATTGTAATTACAGATGGGACATAGCTCTTGCATATTTAAAATACTCAGTAATTATTGGAGTGAAGGAAGTCAAGTCAAATACAGCAAGTAATTTTTTTCTCCCACAGAAATGAAACAGATTTAATATTACCCTTGTCTAAAATTCATCCAGTGCTTTAATTTAATATTTGTTTAAATGATATTAGTCTTTAAAAAAAAGTAATAAAAATCTGACTCCTACACTTTAAAAAAATAATTGCTTTAGGGAGATGTAATGAACTTTTAATACATACCTTTTTTTTTTTTTCTTTTTTCTTCTCTTTTAAAATGGGAGATTGATAGCACTTTTTCGATCTCGGCACTGTGCCTGTGGGCAATGTGCTGGCTTCAACAATTCTCCAGCTACTACAGCCCCCTGTTAGGCACTGTGCCAGACAATGCCTTATCCAGAAGAACTAAAAATGGGCTATTGACTTCACTTGTAGTCTTGCCCAAGCTAGGCTCACAGTACTGGTTTCAAGACAATCCTGTGGTACAGCCTGACACACAGTTCTTGCAAAGGACAGGCTCTCTGCAATGAAAAACAAACAAGCCGTGCTTCACGAGCTCCGGTGAGGCTCAAAAACTTCCCACAAACTCATCTCCTGTGGCAGAAGAAATTTTGATGGAGATAAAAACGTGAATGAACACTGGAGGATCAGTATGGAGAGGAACACTGCTTGGGAAGTCCATTCTTTGATATTTAATTCCTCCTGAATACTTCCCTGTGCTTACAGCACTCACCACCTCTCCATCACACAGGATGGCAAAATAAGGTGCCGGGTCACCGCATAGCCTTTCCATCACCTGAGGGCATAAAAGGAATCTTTCTCCAGAAAAATTTAATGCCTCTCTGGCATTTTCATCCCAATGGCAATCTTGGTACAACTGGCCAAAAGATAAGACCAAAAAAGATGAGAGCTGACCTCAGGTGGTTAACAAGTCCACTGGTCTGCCAAAAGGCTAGCATTTGCTTGAATAACCTGCAGAAACGGAGATACCAGTCTCAAACTATTTCTATCATACCCAAATCTTTCTTACTGCAGCTTCGGGTGGTCACTTTTTGTCCAAATATCCATTTGGCAGGGGTGGGGGTGGAGGAGTGGGTCAAAAGGACACAAATTTCTCCCTGATTCTTAAAAAGCATCAGGTCTGACCCACTGAGGGCTTTTCTGGGAACTGGGACTGAGCTCTGCTGGCCCACTTTTGTTGACTCAAAACTGGACTTAACCATTTCAGCTCTGGCCTTCCCAGCACCACTAGCAGCAGTGACACACAGACTCTGCTCTGTATTTCTGACTGAGGAGGAAAAGGCCAGGCACCACTGGAAAGGGTCAAGAATTAGTCACCAGCAGTAGGAAAGGTGCCATTAGTAGGAACTAATGGCAGAGAGGAGTTTATCAGTTTGCGCCCTGTACTAACTCACAACACCTGCAGCATTGCAAATGAAAGCACAGAATGAGCGTTCAGTCCAGAACCAAGCCTGCCCATCACTGTCTACTTGGAGCCAATTCCCTTCTAGTTTGGCATTCCTCTTACAGTACTTTTGTCTACACCATCGTGCTCTCATAACAAGCTGTGTGGAAAGGCTTAGCACAGACAAGACAAGGGAACAGGAGTAGATGCTCCCTGTGGAGAAGCAGCAGACATTAGCCAAGAACAAACACGGCAGTTTGTTGTTACTCTCTCTGTTATTCATATTTGTCCCAGTACCTTCTGAGGAACCAAAATTAAGATAACCAGTCTGTAATTCCTCCTTTCAGCCTTTTAAGAAGTAGGCAGTAAGTTGGGCTTTCTTCTAGTTTCCATATACATATATAAAAATTCCTGAAATGGGTGACAATTACTTAGAAAGCACAAAGTACTTCCCTTTCCAACTCACAATGTAAAGAACCAAGCCTTGGAAATGTCTTTATGCAGTAAGTTATGAACATAACTACAGAGTTTTCATAGCAAGCAATCATAACTCATAATAACACAACCATGTATTTTTAAGCCACTAATGCCATTGATTTAACCAAAAATATAGCAAAACACAAGTTGGTCTATCTAATCCAACACAAACTAAGTTCACTTTCTACTCCTTTCCCCATCTTCATCTGAAAAACTACAATTTACCTGGGGAGGCATCAGAGCAGATAGTTGTTATTTTTTTGTTCTTTTAGGTAGACCTTGAAAGTCAGACAATGCAAAAAACCATGCCATCCGCTCCAAATCCCAACCAATTTTAAAAAAATATACCTACTGAGTTTACCAAAAAACTTGAGCTCTCATTATCTACTTTTGTTATCTACTTTGCAACCTAGTGGGGCTCAAAACAGGCAACTGAGCCACAACTTTACCAACAAAGGAAAAGCAGGGAAACAAATGAAACATCCAGCTGAGGAGTATCCCTCAGGGAAGCATTAATTCCAGCGAAGTCAACCCTAACACTGAGCAATGGAGGAAGCAACAAGCAAACTTGAAAATCCTAATTAATCCAAACAGAAGGAAAAAAAGGATGAGCCTGCAAGTTTTCCAACCCTTTGCTTTTGGTAACAATGAATCACACCCACTTTTGAAATTAACTCGAGCTAAGTCTTCAGTAAAAATAGTACCTTATTGTAGTACTGCCTGCTTTCTAGGGTTTTTTCTATGTACTTCATGTGTTCTGATCTGTATTGATGTTCCCTTTTCTTTCACCAGCCAAATCTGGAAAACCTAGTGATGAACTGCTTATGAATTCACCTAATCTAGGGTTTATGTAAAGGCATAGGTACTTTTGACATTTAAAAATGCATTTTAAGCCCTAATTTGACAATAAATGCTTTGAACCATGAGTATTAACAATGCCATAAAGACAAAGCTAACAGATAAAATAACAGTGAGTTGGTAAGGAATGGGAGTCTCTCTCCTAGTATTAAAAAAAAAAACCAAACCACCAACAAAAAAACCCACCCTCACATAATGTGTGGGAATGACAGATCCGCTCCAACTAAAAAGACAAAGTTGACGTGCTTAAAGTACATGTTTAGAATCCTAGACTTGGCTTAACTCAAACAGCTTTGATTGGATGGGGTCCCTCAACAGTATTAAAACTGCTCTAATTGCATTCTTCAAGCCAGCTGAAGGCTGACAGCTTCCGCTCTCCCGCTCGCTATCAGGGCACATCAAGGACTTCTGTTATGAGAGGAGCACCTGGTCCAAATTTATTTCAACGGCCCAGAGCAAAATGGGAAGGTGCTTAATGTTCAGCCACAATGGTGACATTTTTACGATACGTCCAAAGTTCAGAAACAAACAAATGAAGGATTTGAAAGGCGCATGAACAGAAACGGTGACAATAAAAATTCAACATTAATATATCAATTTTAAAACATATACCACCCGTATTCTTGAGGGCAAGGCCAAAAGTTCAAGGCAGAGAAAAGAAGAAATCTGTGTAGCTAGCTTGGAAGAAAAAAAAAAGAAAATTTTCTGTAACTTTTTGAAAGAAATGCTGACCTTTTACTAAAAATGACACATGTAATTTCATTTCATGTTAGATAACTACTAGTAGTACCACCCATGCTACCCAAAAGTAGTGGCACATTTCAGCTTTAGCAGAATAACAACAAGTGATATGAATTCAAAATTTTTCGACTTTTTATCTTAACTTGTCTGGTTTGTGGCTCCCCCCCCCCAGTGTTAAAAATCAAATTAACTGGGGCAGCAGGGGGAGATGCACACAGGCTAATATTATAAAATTTTCAGATCAGTAGTGAGAGATGAGTGAATAATTATTGAGAAATTTATTATAGTGTTAAAGAGGCTTTAATGTTTCTCAATGTCTTTGAAAAATACCATTACTATTTTTAATCAAACCTTTATCAACATGACACTCTTGTTCAACTCAAAATTAGGCCAAGTTTATTTCTGCAGCTACAACTGAATTAAAATTACAGTTATTATGTAAATTGATAGAAGATTTCTCATGTACAGAATGACTGAAGATTAGACAGTGCACTAAGCTATGGGGTTTTTTTATTTTAGGAATTGAAACACTGAAATTGCTTCACAGTAATCAATGCGCACAGTAAAGCAAAGACTACAGAAAAACTCACAACTATGCAATGACATAGGAAGTGTCAATTAACTCTATAAATAATGGCATTTAGGAACAATTTTAAACGTGTGTTGCAAACACAAGAAACAAATTATTCTACATTAAGCAATTCTGTAATATTTATAATAAAGATCCGAGTTCTACACCTTGGAAATTTCTATTTAGGTATAAGAATATACTGAAAAAGAGAAAGTAAATTCTTTAATCTGTATACTGGCTTTTGTACTGCAGCAGAAAGCATCTACTTCCTCCTACTTGGCAATTACTGGCTTACTTTCCAATCAGTATGGCCAGATTTGCTGCCTCATATGAAGTTATTAGCATGCACATGTGGTATTTTTCTTTACCAAATAGATAAAAGTGTAATTTAGTAACTGACTGAGAGAATCTGCAGTACAATCTAAACTACTAGAAAAAGACCTCATTCAAGAAAGACTGAAAAACATAACTACATAGGTAAAAAGATACCATCTTTAAAAAATGAATCCCAAGTAACTTATGGAATAGTTAATACTGCAATTTCTTTTAATCTTAAGCTGCAGCTCTGTCTGCTCATGCAATTCCCCCTCTATTCTGCATGGTGAATTAGAGAACAATGCCACAGCACAGACTTCTCTTGATGGCGGCTGCTGATATCAATCATTAGTATCGTCATGACTATTGCGCTTGATCAGCAGCATACTTCTCAGAAATATTTTCCTTCTGCTTGCTTCCTATTAACTGGGAGAAGTTTCCTTAAGGCCTTTCTCAAGAACAGCCTGACTTTAAGAAACACCATGTTTCCTTGTTTTACCTACGTAACACTTATGCTGACATTTTTCAGATAGAAATTTTTAGTGTACTAACAAATGTCTTGTTTTCACTAAACAAGCAATGATTAAGATGCGGCATTTAAGAGCATTTAAAGATCTTTAAAAATCCAAATCCCAACCCCACTTTTCCCCAAAGCCTCTAATGAAATGAACAGGTTTTCAAATAAAAAAAAATATCTCATGAGGAAAGACGTGTCAGGGGAAATAGATAGACAGTGGAAGAAAGAGTTAACAAAAACTGCAGTACACCTCAAAATGAGCTATAAAAGTTCCATAATGAACCTTCCAGTCCTGAACTATCTCTCAGGCGCATTCACTTTTATTTCTTTATGCTGCCATCTCTCACTGCAAGTGTAACAAGAAAGTTAAAATGTAATTTTACATGTAGGTATATCACCTCAAATTAGCAACATAAAATTACTGACATTTATTCTAAAGAAAGCTCTACTGGCTAGAGGTAAAATGCTGAACTAGCATCTGTCAGTACTGCTAATTGAGGTAAGGTTGGGAACTATAAAGTACTATTAAAGGAGTAAAATAATACCAAATGGAAATGCTGAGAAGGTACACTACCCTTTTGACACTCTAAATTATTATCCTGATTAAAGTAGCTAGTATGTTTGACTCTTAAAAGTGCCATGAACTGTAACGCGCTTCAGAATTGCAAAGAACATTCTTATGGGCCACAATACCTGAAAAAACACATTAACAAATTCTTGCAATATAGTACCTATATGTTTGATGTGTTTTTAATGAATTGTTCCATCTTCTGTATTTTTAAAAAGCATCCATGTTTTTTAGAAAAAGAAGCACGAATGGCACATTTTCATCTCCAGGTTCAGCAGTTCCACCTGGCTCCCTTCAGCCTAAGTTCTGTGCAGATCTTTGGACCACAAGCTACTTGCAAGATTCTTGCCATCATCTTGTGAATGACGACAACAGAATAAAATCCAAGAGTGGACTCAAAGGCAAAACAATTAAATCTCTATAGAGGAGTATTAACAAAACTTACCCAACTTTACCTTTTTCCCTTGTTTTACAAATCTACCTCTGTGATACCACAGCATGACAAAACCTGTAGAGCTCTGTCTATTCATTTGGGAACACATAGCGGATTTCACTGTGGCATCTAGAAGTCTTCTAAATAAATTCAGTTTATCAAACAAATATTCCTTCTTCATTTTTCAGAAGGAACATCAGGGGAAGAAAATCAAAGACTGTTCTGCCTCACAGTCTGACCTATGCCTACAATTTATTGCCAGCCACAGCTTTTAGAAAATTCAAAGCCTTACAAAACACCAGTAGCTGTGGTACAAAATAAAGACAATATGAAGAACATTCAAAGACAAGGAAGGACTATATTTCATTTACTTCTGTGTGACTAAATGTGGTAGGTTAATTTAACAGCAGCTACCTGCTCTTTGACAAAAATGCTGGAACCTGAGGGTAACACAGTCACAATAGCATGTCTACTCTGCTTGAAAATATCAAGTTGTACCAGTTTAAAAGCAAACATTTATGGCCAGATCCTGTGGGATTTATTTTTGTACAGACTGCTCGCATGAGGGAAAAAAAATACAGTATACATTTCTGACTTGCTAAAAACTTTCGTAATAGCACTAGTTAACAAAGAAGTTCATGCCTTCCCCTTCACCCCCCAGATAAACTGAAAAATTTCAACTGGTTTAACATTTGGACATACTAAAATGAAGCCAAATAGAGCATACTTTATAGCTGAGCTTGGAAATTATTTTCAGCTTATGAAACTTATGTAGGTTGTTCACAGAATCCTTAACCTCATGAAGTTCAACAAGGAGAAGTGCAAAGTCCTGCACCCGGGGAAGAACAACGCCGGGCACCAATGTATGCTAGGGGCCACCCAGCTGGAAAGCAGCTCGGCAGAAAAGGACCTAAGGGTCCTGGTGGACACCAAGTTGAACATGAGCCAGCAATGTACCCTAGTGGCAAAGAAGGCAAATGGTATCCTGGGCTGCATTAGACAAAGTATTATTGCCAGCAGTGCTGAGTAGAGGTCCTTCCCCTCTATTCAGCACTGGTGAGGGCCACACCTGAGGTACTGTGTCCAGTTCTGGGCTTCCCAGTACAAGAGAGACATGGACATGCTGGAGAGAGTCCAACAAAGGGCCACTAAGATGACAAAGGGACAGGAGCATCTCTCCTATGAGGAAAGGCTGAACAAGCTGGGACTGCTTAGCCTGGAGAAGAGAAGGCTCAGGAGGGATCTCATCAATGTGTATAAATATCTGAAGGGTGGGTGCAAAGAGGATGGAGCCAGGCTCTTTTCAGTGGTGCCCAGTGACAGGACCAATGGCAATGGCCACAAAAAGGAAGAACGCAGGAGGCTCTGTCTGAACATCAGGAAACACTTTTTCACTGTGAGGGTGACGGAGCACTGGCACAGGTTGCCCAGGGAGGTTGTGGAGTCTCCTTGGGGATATTCAAAAGCCATCTGGACATGGTCCTGGGCAATTGGTTCTAGGTGGTCCTGCTTGAGCAGAGGGGTTGGACCAGATGACCTGCAGAGGTCCCTTCCAACCTCAACCACTCTAGTGATTCTGTAAAAGAAGCTTCCACATTTTTTCTGTGTACTTTACAGTCACCAAAGAAGTATTTTCCATATTCTAAATGATCTGAAAGTCAGTTTTCGTATGGGAGACTGCATGTATGCACACATGCATGTACATATACACACACAAACATCCTCACTCCTTTTAAAAGGCAGACTATCAGTATTTAATTCTTTCGCCATCTCACGAATTCCACATCCCAAGGCCTTCCAAAAAAATAGCCAGCTTGAAAAGTCATGGTGAATCTACTGCATATGAACAGTTTTTGACAGGGGAAAAGGACACAGTTATTCTTGAGTTAAGAATGTCAGAATAGTCCATCAAGCTAACGAAGGAGTTACCTGCTGTAAAAAAGTCCCCCATTTCACAAAAAGAATAAAGAAAAGCCTCAAAAGCCACCAAAGTTCTCCCCTGTATTTTGTCAGCATTCAAGTGACATCCATACTTCAGAATTAACAGAAATGCACTGGTTAACTGGGGCATTAAAGCAACCTCCACAGAGCTGGAGAGTTTGTAAAGTTCATTAGTACCCAGACTATCTTCCTACAGACTCTTTGAGCCCCTCACAATCATCTGAAAGATCATCAGATTCTGACACATTGTTCTTATATATCTAAATGACCTTTCAGATACGCTCTTCAGGTTCTCACTGTTAACACTGCATGCCAAATGTCACCAAAATTTTTTGAAGTTAAGTGTCACCAGAAGACATTTTGACAGGCCATTCTGTTGCGAGATACAGCAACAGAATTCTGCTACACTGGGGGCGGGGGATTGAAAGAGAGAAAGAGCATCTGATCCCTAGTCAGGTACACCATTACTTCTGGTATCTGTCTTGCAGAGTTGTCAGCACATACACAGAGCCTTAGGGAGGAAGGAGAGGCCCCCACTCCAAGTAGGTCAAGGACCCTGGCATCCGCAGTTACAGAGGGCATTTTAAAGCGATCAAGGGTAGCTGGAGAAAACAGGCAGCATGGGCTGCGTTAGAGAGCAGTTCTCCAGTCTTAAATACCACCGAGGTTCCCAAACAATGCCAGCTCTTCTCAGAGTGACCACAATTTCAACAAATGCAGACTGATACACCGTTTTCCCAGACCTTAACGCATACTTCGGCATATGACCACTGAATAATCTCATCTCTTCTGAGAAGCAGGCTCAGCTTACACTCCATCACAGGAGCAAAAAACAGGGCACACACCACATAGTGCTCCAGGATAGCTCAGACTGCCAGAATGAATGTAACCTCTCCTTTCTGCAAGCCCACTGTACCTCTAGGTGCAAAGAAAGCAGACACACCAATACTTCAAGAGGATTAGGGAAGCCAGGAGCGAGGGTTGGGGACCCATTTTTATTGGACAAAGGGAAAGATGCATTGCTTCATCTGTACCAGTCTGAGTGTCCTTCTTTTGACTTGCTACGCTTTCCCTTCCAAAGAACTTCATGGCAATAAGATGACCCAGTTCAAACACACATCAGAAAAAGTCTGCCCCATTTTCTGAATCAATCAGTACAAATGAAACCCATGAGAAACTGGGTGTGAAAGAGCAAACCAGCTTCAAAAGACAGGAGCTCATAGAGCTTCAACTTCACAGGGACAGACAAGAACAATTTTCAATAAAAGGAGTTCCTAGTGACTTCCAGAAAACTGAAATATTTCTAAGAATTATTCAGCAACTGGAGAAGTAGGATACCTTGGGTCAGAACCATTTTTCAAGGCGTGTCCCTTTTCCCTTTGAAATTGTTGTCTTTTTATCAGCATTACCTAGCGCACCATGAGCACTCAGGACCATGGGCTTACACAGCCGGAGAGGAAAAAGTTCCTGTCCTCAGTAGCACGGCTGCACCTTCAAACATGCGGCATTTGAAGACAGCTCATCTGACTACCACCAACATTACAGGACGTTTATCGCGCTAAAACAGCATTAGAAAAAATGAAAATCCAGAGAAGTCAGACTTCTCAGAGACATACAATTCCCAACGTTAATTCGCTACTAGACAAAGAGCTTACCAAGGGAATTTTAATGAACAGGTAATGAACAATCGTGACCAACCTGCTGGACAAGCAACATAAAACACTCTTTTTATGCAAACAAGCAAATTATAACATCACAGGACTTGCATGAAACTTCACATCACGCACACTAAACATATGAACTAGACAGTGGTGCGTGTGTGTGTGTGTGTCTGCTCCACAGGCTCCCTGTCAAAGCAGACCGCCTACAGCTTCATCAGGAGGATACTTTAAAAACCTTGTGAAAATACAGATGATAAAAGGAACTGAGAGGGTGGTACAAAGTAACTAGCTTCTCCAAATACATACTCTCCACGGCTGTAAACTGGATTTCGAGTTCCTGGGGAAGCAGGAACAAATCCTCAGATAAAAAACACATCTACTTAATGAATAGATATGTGGGAGCAAAGAAAGGCTGACATTTCTATAGCAACAGAGTTAATGGTGCGTGGAAGTATTTAATTCCACATTTTCAATTAAATTTTCTGGCTTTCACTGTTTGTTTTTTGGTTACAGTGCAAACTACTTAAGACATTCTTTAGGGTTTGAGAGGACACAGATTTGAGAACTCTGAAGCAATAATGTAAGTGTAAAAGTCAGCAAAACCAGGTTGATTTTATTCCATCTACAAGCTTTCCCCACCCAGAAAAGTTTCCAGAAACACGAGCTGAACCTTGAGGTTTCTCAGATGCTCTTTCCCAGGCCTTTATAAACCAAAGGCAATAAAACATTGTAGGCAAAGAATTCTGATCTTAGACACCATGTACAGTACTTATAGCAACCACCCTATGGAAGTCTTGTTATTGCTGCCTATTAAAAACAGAAATCTGAAAACCAGAAAGTTAGAGCCTTGCTGCTGTGGAGTAAAAGAATGGCCTTTTTATGGTGTGCTACTGCTGCCTTAAGGGGTAAATCCTGTTTAGGGCAAACCCTAGAAACAAAAAAAGCCCAGCATCATTGTTGTATTAAACAGATCCCTCTTTTTGCTGATTTTATGGCACACGTAGAGCCCAAAACCTCCTTATCAGACCAAGTGCTCAACTACTTACTTTGGAGCCAATTAAAAAGGATTGTAAGATGACTTTTAAATTAAGGCTTTCAAGATATCCAACCAGCCAAGTAAACTGTGAGAGCCGGATGCCCGCCCTCAAAAGGTTTAGTGCTAGCGTCCCACCACCCACTCCCTCTTCTTTCATAAATAAAGTTATTCAAGATTCCAGGTTCCTCCTTTGATATATGCAAGCTGCTTTGTGGAAGGAGTGGTCTTCTTGTTTGCAGGTAGGGCGGGGGCAGGAGGAGGAGGGAAGCAGAGAGAGGAGAGAATCAAAACTACGCAGCTTCAATTCATATTACAAATGGAAAAATTGTAGGCTCCTAAAAATCATGGTCATGCTAGAAATCATATGCCAAAAATCCAACAGTGAACAGACTCGAGAGCTAATGTCAGTAAAAGAAATGAAGGTATCTGTCTGAGGTTAACTTGTGTCTTTAAAACAAAAAGAGGCTAACCTTGATTCTTTATCAAAAGCTGTGGTATTTCGAAGCAGCAGGACTTTTAGCAACGAAAACAACCATCATCTCAGACTCATCTAGATTTTTTAAAGGTATTTAGGTACTTAGAGAAATAAACATCTTTTAACGGATTCCTCCTCAGCTATTTCTATCTTTAATTCATAAAAATGATAGCTAGCTAGACATTTTAATTTTGTTTTAACCAGTAGCAATGGGAAAGAACAGGAAAGAAGTAACAACGTTTTCCTTTTCTCTTTTGCAGTAGTGTTTGAAAAGCAGAGTCTCCTCAGTTACATGCACAGTAAGAAAAGATTAATAAAACTTAAGACACGTTACTAATTATATGGTAATGGACCAAATTTACACTACTTGTAAACATATCCCCATTGGGAAGACGTGTCACGTATTAAGGTCCAATCATTATTTACTACATCACCAGGTCTGAATATGGAAACACCATTCTGGTATGTTACATAGGCTGTTTTCGGTTTTCTTTAGAATCCAAACACTAGTTTTATAACGTGTAAAAGCAAAACCCCAAACCACAAATGTGTATTTTTTTAAAAAACATAAAACACAAAACCAAAAATAGATTTTATATTGAATTAATGACCAAGAAACACCATTAAAAAGCATTCAAAACTCTACTGTCATTTTAAAAATTCACATCTTACAGTGCTGTATACCACCAAGAGCAAAGAAACCTCTCTAGGTCTGTTCTACTGCATTAGACACAAGAAACACAAAACATTACTACAGTAAAACTTCTAGCAGGTAATCATAAAATATTCAAAAATTTTTGTGTTTTTAAGATAACACATTAGAGTCTGCTTAAAATTAGCTTTTAAAAAATTAATCCTTTAAAAAAAGATCACACATGGGGTCAGTGATACTTTGCTAGTAAAAGCCTATATAGGCTTACTGAAGTTAACTTAGTCCAGGTGAGGATCATGCCCAAATCCGCGTATTTAACTGAATATGTTTTTAATGCTTTTCCCTCTGACCTTCACACTCCGTTGCAGCAATTATATTTTATCTATAAATTGGTGTTTAGTGTTGGTTTATGTTGTGGATAAAAACTTCAAGGTATTAACACTAGAAGAATATTTTGAAAAAGTTATTGCACACATACTGCGTTTTAAAATATTTATGACAGAAACATATACATGTATGTATGTGTATATATGTAGACACCCACACAGAGCCTAAGTTCCACTAGGGAGCAAAAGATAGCAACCTTTCATCTCAAAACCAAAGTAATTTCTCAGCTACAGAAATACCACATACAGATGAAAAAATTAGCAAGTCTGGGGTTTTTGCCTTTGTTCAATTGATTTTTTTTTTTTTTTTAGTATACCTGTATTTTAAATGACTTGCTTACAGTCTAGAAGCCTATGGTATAAATTTCATCCCAGAGTGAATTTTTATGATGGAGTTATAAACCCCTAAAGAAACAGGGTTTACAATGGAAGTGCTGACATAACTAACTATAGCAGCACTAGCAGTGCCTCTGTAATCAAGGCACATTATATTTATGAGGTAGGTAAAAGTCTGTAACCATCAATCACTGAAATCATATTGACAGATTCTAAGTTTGAGGTCCAACAGAATTAATGTATTCAGTTTCTCACACCATCGATACGAAGGGGAGAATTTGCAGGCACTTTTATGGGCTTAGGCTTTGACATCTTTACAGAAATCAGTGAGGGGCTGTCTTGCTGAAACATTTCATTAATCTGCTGCCTCAGCATCTCTAGGTTTTGCCCCAACCTTTCGCAAAATGCTAGAGAAGTAGATTGTCCAGAAACCAAATGTGACCTTATTCACATAAGTATGCTTCATGAGCTGGTCATTACAAACATTAATTCTATGTATATCCACCAGACATTTAAAATTATACCCAAGAATGATTAATCACCCAAAGAATATCCAACTCCTAAATTATAACTCAACATCCCTATATAAAACAATCTAAAATGTCAGCACCTCAGTCTTTATGATATCACACCGTTCCAATAATTCTGTTTTACAAGTAAATTCCTATTATACATTAATAAGTGCTGTTGGTGGCTAAACTTCATGCCTTTGAGTAATGACCAGGTTGAAGGCAATTAGGCTGGCCAGGTGCAGCTGGGTTAGGTACTAATAAAATGTTTTTAAATTTTACTATTTCCGTTTGGATTTTGGGGATGCATTCCAATCTGCCCAAATTAGGGAGGAAATTGTTTCCATGTTTTCAGCTGTTCCACGGTCTGACTATTACTGACCGATAACCCGCATAGATTTTTTTTTTTTTTTTTTTTTTTTTTTTTTTAAACTCACACACACACTCTCACTCACTGGACCCAACGTCTTTATTGTTCAACTCGTCAGAACAGTACAAAAGGAAAACTAAGAAACTATTATGTAAGTTTGCAGAAAGAGTTTTCAATTCAGTCACAGGGTTAGCCAGGCTTGAGTGAAACTTGCCTGAAAACAGAAAATCTGGGTTGATTTTTGAAATCTTTACATAAATGCAGAATAAGAATCGAAATGCAACCATGTCACCTTCCTCCCTCCATTCATCTCAAAGTCCAGACTGTTGTGGATCTGCTTTCCATAACATGCTAATATTTTTTTTAAATTACCTGAAACACTTTTTTTTTTTTTTTTAATAATCAAGCTGACTTAACACCATTAACACTAATTTTAAAAGCCATGTCTTTATTGAAGCGTATGTAGCATGTGCAAAGTGCTGTTGATGCCTGTGGCTTAGGTCATAGGAAGAAGAGTTTCTGAAGTGATACCACTGCAATCAGCCTGCAAGAGTCTTCTTCATGCATTCGTATGCACATTTATGTACACCTTCCTACCCTATTGCCCTCATACGCGTGTTTTCATGTGTGAATCTGCCTGAACCACAGCCTGAAGTTCAGCACGGAGAGCATCACACAGTCCGTGGCCAGAGGCATCAGAAAACCTCCAATGCTTCTTCCCAGGATTTTCTCAGAAGGTAAAACTACCACCAGGAACCTCAGGAGCTCGGGGACAGAAGAGTTATCCTGTTCCCCACAGATGAGTCCTAAGGCCTTTGCATGGCCCAGAGCTGCTCCACTGCATTATAAAGTCATTCTCTACTTCTGGAAAATGGAAACCTAAGACATGGATTCTTTTTAGGTGCTCACAGCAGCATTTATTAATTTTTGTTATCTACTTGTAAATGATGAAGAGATGCCACAATAGCTCAGGAAGGCCTTGAGCCACAATTTGCAGGTGACTGGGAGAATATTCTCCAGCAGGATCAACGCAAGCTTTCCCCGTTCCTGCTGCCCAGAAAGGCATCCCCAATGAAGCCTGTAGAAAAATGCTGCGTAACGTGGACCTTCGGTCTGACTGACTACAGCCACTTCTGCAGAAAAGCTCACAGCAACGCGGCAGTGCCGAGGACACACCGCACCAGTGGGTGGGTGACTGCAGAGACACATTTTGCTCCTTCCCGGTGCCCCAAGTTCAGCATAACAGGCTCTGCCACTCTTTGATAAACAGATTTGCATTCTGAACTCTTTTTAAGCCCTCATCAGAAATTTAACCTAGGAAATCTATGAAGGTCCAACCACATCAACTGGAAGGCATCACTGAAATGGACAGGATTTAGTCACAACTAAACTGCAACCTCTGCTCCTTCTGTAGCTTTTACACAGTTTTGAGTCTAGGGGGAAAAAAAGAAAAAAAATCACAGATTTTTTGAAACCAGAACAAAACTATAATTCTATGTGCCAATTGAAAAAAACATCATTAATTCCTATAACTCTATAATCTGAAATTAAACGTGGCATACGTTTACTTTTTTGAAGGCATTACTTTGCAGGCAAAATGAAATAGTAGGGCAGCATGCAGATATGGGCATACAGGGAGCTCAAAGAAAATTACCTGCTTTGCTTTCCCACAAGTGAGCAGCGCCCTGAGGAGGGCAGCATGTAGGCACATATTTAAATATGTAGAAAACTGTTCTGAATCACATGCTTTGCTAAAACTGCCTCGCCTTTCAAGGGATTAGTGAAGAACCACACACAGTCAATCATCATCATAAAACGTAGGTAGAAAGACAGCAGGATATTAAACTAAAGCTCATGAAAAATGCCAAAGCCCTTGTTTTCATGTGTATCAACAGAACAGATTTTTAGCATCTGTAATATCTCAGAATTTCTTCACTCTAAAGCATTGCCAGCCTAATTTTAAATGCGCTTAACCAAAACAAGAGGTTCAAGAAACAGGTCATCTAATACTGATTACAGAAGTAAAATGGGAACAACTATCAAAATCTGCAAAAACATAGCTATTTTTAAATAAGATCCAATTTTAAAACAATTATATTTAGTTTTCGGGTAAGTCAGTTTGACAACACAAGTGATAATGCATGCGATCCCCAAAACCCTCCCCCCAACACTGCACATTTTAAAACTCAATTGCTTAGCCAGACTTGGTCAGTAAATTTCATGAAAATAAACCAAGTTAAAAATAATTTAAAAATATAAATAAAAGGTATCCAGATAGTTTTCTCAATTACTTAACTAAATCTCCCATTCGGTCACGTTGTCTTGAACATTACAGAAAGGAACATGGTTTCCAGTTGCGAAGATTCTCAAAAGCAGTTACAATGCTTAGAGACAGCAAGAGTACAGACAAACACTCCATACATTTGCTCTGTTCATAAATAAAACTGGAGGCAGTTTTTCTAAGACTTTTAATATGGCATTGTGGTAACTGCCCAGTCTGCCTTTTCCTACCAGTCCTGTTTTTGTCAGTGGCCTCAGGATGATATTTTGAGGTGATAAATAGAACTGGACTGTAAATAGTGGAGTTTTTTTTAATAATTAATTACAAATTATTTTTTGAAGCTTCACAAAAAATCTGGAAGCATGCGTAGTACCAGTAGCAAAACAGACCTGAAATTTCCAAGATGGAGTTAACACATGTAAGGAACAGCGTAGCGATCAGCATTTGAGAAGCTAACTGCAAGGCTGGTAGCAAAAGGAAGAAACGCAAGGAGCGTGAGGAGCTGGGTTTTGCCAGCCGGTGTGCGGCCAGCAGGGCGATCCGCTGCCTTGCAGTGCCCTCTGCTGCTGCTCCCGCAGAAGTGGAGCCTCCCGGCGCTCTCCCGGCCGGCACCCAGGCTGCCCCCGCCACCACCGGCAAGGGAATTAAACGTGGGTGTCATAAACCCCTGGGCGAAAACTCTGCAGCCTCTGTATCATCGCACAGGCGCATATTTCAGGGGAAGAGCGTAACTGTGGGAAAAGCACCAAACTGCACAAGGCGTCACTTGAACAAAATCCCACGAGGAAATATAAACCTACGACACAACTGTTCCCTGAAAAAGGAGCATCCAGCAAATTATCCCAGAATATAAAAATATACAACGAGGGAAGGTCAGAATTATATTTCCACCAGTTTACAAAACTCCAAGTCCCATATTTCTTACAGTTTTTGGAAGCTACAAAGAACGCAATCCCCTTCTTCCCAGCTAAAAGATCAATAAATACCTATAACCTTAACCACAGACATTTAGGATTGCTTTATTTCAATGCCAGTCATGTGACTAAAAAAAAACAACAAAAAAAACCCCAAACCACCCCCCCCCAAACCACTAAATGAGCAATACAGACAGAGGGATGCTTTCAACAGAATACTCTCACAGCGACAAGAGATGCTTTTGAAACAACACAAGGGGACAATAAGAAATTGCACTTAGCTCCAAATTAAAAACACCATCAAAGGTCCTTCTCCTGAAGACGCTTCAGAGTAGTTTGGCAAGACTCGATTAAGCAGTCTGCATGCAGCACGCTTCCCCCACCCGCACGCGGGGGCCATCTTGGTTTGGTTTGGTTTGCTTTGCCTTTTTACTCCACAGGCACACCGCACAACTCAAGGTAAAAATCCGGACACGGCCAGCAGCCCCCGGTGCCCGTTTCCACAGCGGAAGCGCCTCCGGCTCCCCAGGAGGGAGGCACCAGTTCAGCACCGCTGCAGAGGAGGCTGCCTACACTACGCTGAGCACCTCCACTATGACACTCAGAGCAGCCAGCACCGGTGCTTCAGTCCTTCCCGTCAAGGACAATATTGTCACTAGCAGGAGGATGCAGAGCTGTACAGTCCCCAGATCCTGCAGGTGAGATGAAGTCAGACCAAAGTGCTCATGACAACACGTCCAGCCAGGTAAAGCTTTGGCTCAGGATTGCTATTGGGAACGTCCTCTGCTGCCCTCAACGCACAGGGAATGTCAAGAACATTTCGGGCCCCTCACTACAAGAAAGATGTTGAGGTGCTGGAGCGTGTCCAGACAAGGGCAACAAAGCTGGGGAAGGGTCTGGAGCACAAGTCTTATGAGGAGCGGCTGAGGGAACTGGGGTTGTTTAGCCTGGAGAAGAGGAGGCTCAGAGGAGACCTTATTGCTCTCCACACCTATCTGAAAAGAGGTTGTAGCGAGGTGGGGGTCGGTCTCTTCTCCCTAGTAACAAGTGACAGGAAAAGAGGAAACAGCCTCAAGTTGCGCCAGGGGAGCTTTAGGTTGGATATCAGGAAAAATTTCTTCACCAAAAGAGTTATCAAGCATTGGAACAGGCTGCCCAGGCAAGTGGTGAAGTCCCCATCCCTGGAGGTGTTTAAAAGATGGGTAGATGTGGTGCTTAGGGACATGGTTTAGTGGTGGACCTGGCAGTGCTAGGTTTACAGTTGATCTTCAGGGTCTTTCCCAACCTAAATCATTCGCAACCATGTAAAAAAAAAAAAAAAAAAAAAAAAAAAGGCCTAACACAACTTCCTTCCTGCGTATCTCAAGTTTTCTGCAGCTACATGGGAAGGTCATGTATTTTTTTCAACATTAAGCCAAGTTTTGCTACCAATGCTGGAGCAGAGATGTTAGCCACTAATCATTAACTGTTGTTACAAATTACTTCAGAAGGCTAAGCTTACTGCATCGAACAAGGATTTAAACAAAAACTTTTTCTAAGTTAAGTTACGCCAGAAGATTCTCAAATCACAAATTATATGCGCTTGAAGGTGCAAGCAGTGGCAGGCACAGGTATGTAAGGTTTCTGGAATAATCAAACCACTTAACCTAAATTGAAATTATTAAGTTATCTCTTAATATTAGTTCTCTTCCTACACTGAACAAAAACGTACTTCCTTTCCTAAGCTGTGTGTATTCTACTTGCATCTAGTGAGACATGTCTTTCAATTACTGCAACAAGTACTTCCATTAAATGCCTCTTCCACTTCAGTGAAAGATGTTCCAGTATTTTCAAATAATGTTTCTTCCTCTTACAATAATTCTTTTCAATTGTATTATTTCAGTGTTTCTTCAGAATAGCAGAGAGCAAAAACATGACAGAATCTTTGTAAAGCAGACAATAAAACTGCTAGTAATGTGAGATGAATTGCAGTCACTGCATTTGTATTTTATAACTGTGAACATCCAGGCAGTTCAGTAATGGAAGAAAGAAAAAAAGAAAAAAAAGGGAAAAAAAGAAATTATCATTAATGAATTGTAAAGTATGCTGTTAACTTTGGTGGGTCACTGAAAAGAAACAAAAGTAAGTAAAATACACGAATCCATCATTTATGTGACAAAGCATTTTAACACATCAGGCACTAAAATGCATGTTTTTAAGATGCCACTTTGCAGAACTCTGCAAAAAGTTCCCCATCTGAGCAACAAGGCACAACATCCAGCTTATTGGTAGGGACCACCAACCCAGGCTGAGCAGAGCAATAGCCTGGAGAGGAAGGCAGTGATCAAAGAGACATGGTCACGCTTCACCAAAACACACTTTCCTAAAAAGTGCAGGAAGAGATTTTTCTGCATCTTCCCCAGAGAATAACAAATGTGGGAAAGCAGCCCTGCACAATAATTCCTTTTTTTTTCTCCCATAAAGCTGAGGCTATAAGCTACACATGAAGATGGTACAACATCATACATGAAGAATAATCATCTCAAAAGTAGAAGTTGCAGGCAGTGTTCTTAAACTTCTAAGTAAATAAAACTAATGCTATGACAACCACAACCATTAGTGTAGGAATTTCATTAGAATAAATCTTAGTGACTAACTACAGCTTGAAATATAAAAGCTGAGAACTGACAGATTATAGCATCATAGAATCGTTTAGGTTGGAAAAGACCTTTAAGATCATCAGGTCCAACCGTTAACCTAGCACTGCCAGGTCTACCACTAAACCATGTCCTCGAGCACCACATCTACCCAACTTTTAAATACCTCCAGGGATGGGGACTTCACCACTTGCCTGGGCAGCCTGTTCCAGTGCCTGACTACCCTTTCAGTGAAGAAATTTTTCCTAATATCCAACCTAAAGCTCCCCTGGCACAACTTGAGGCTGTTTCCTCTTGTCCTATTGCTTGTTAACTTGGGAGAAGAGACCAACACCCACCTCGCTACAATCTCTTTTCAGATAGGTGTGGAGAGCAATAAGGTCTCCCCTCAGCCTCCTCTTCTCCAGGCTAAACAAGCCCAGTTCCCTCAGCTGCTCCTCATAAGACTTGTGCTCTAGACCCTTCACCAGCTTCATTGCCCTTCTTTGGACACGGTCCAGCACCTCAATGTCTTTCTTATTATTCTCCATCACTCAGAGGATGACTACCAGAAAGAACGGCGAACACTTTGACTTTCAGCACTATCTGTTCTTTGGCAGCAGCATTTTCCTATTCCACCTTTTAGTCTACTCAAAGGAGTTACTGTTAAGGTATTAGGGAAAGAGTTTCACTTTTTTCCCCTTTTCCTTAAGACAGTAAAAACTTGGAAGCAGTCTTCTCAAGTTTATAAACAGAATAATTAAAAAACAAAAACCCAAACCGAACCCACAGCAGGCAAGATGTTTCTCACTCTTAATTTTAAGTACGTTGGCCTGCAACGCATGGAACAAGTCATTCAAAGATAGCCATATGGTTGTACTGTAAAGCTTTACCACCAAGGGTCTTTCCCTCTCTGTCCTCAAAGTTACTGTAACTTTGCTAAGAAGAGAATTAAGTGCAATGGAATGAGAGCAAAAATAAAATAATGCTCAAAATATATAATATTCAAAGAACGTGTGGATGTGGTGCTTAAGGACATGGTTTAGAGGTGGACCAGGCAGTTAGGCTAACAGGTTGGACTCGTTGATCTCAGAGGTCCTTTCCAACCTTAACGATTCTATGATTCTATGTTTAAAAAAAAAAATAAGGCAGCATTGCACATATCACCAACCCCTAACACCTTACGTCTGCTGGATGAATGTGAGAGCTAGCCAGGTGTCACTCCAGTGACATGTGCCATCAGAGGTGGGATTGCAAGGTGTGTGGACACGGCCAAGCAAACAGTGACCTCACTAGCTGAGGTAGCAAGAGTCACGAAATGACAGTGGCACCAGCCTCAGCCGTGCCTGAGAAGGTCCCAAGAGCGCCTGGAGGACTTGCTGCATAGAAGTCGTTTCCTCCTGGGCGCTGGCCGTTCTGATACAAAGAAAGATGGATTAAAACTCTGCTTGGCTCCATTAACGCACAATCCTATTGACTTCCTGATTCCATTAGGTTTTGAAACTGCACTAATTCACACCAAATGGTCCAAAACACAGATGCACAGTATTTCAACCCTAGAAACTCCATAGCTGCATGTTACAGGGGGGTTCCCCCCCACCCCTGCGAAATGGAAAAGTTTTGCCTTTGGAAATGAAGCTGTCCGAAGACTAACTGGAAGTATACACAGAACACTTTACAGTACAAACATGGTACAATTTTATCTGACAGTTTTTCTACACTGTTTAGGAGGAAAATGGAAATCTTTATTCCCACACACCACCCTAAAGAGCAAACACGCAAGTTGAGGAGACAGAGCACTGCTTCTTCACCTGCTTTCAAACACTTGAACTACCTGCAGAGTTCCTCCTCCCTGGAAAGGGCACATCTTCTAAAATGACCTACCTGACCTTCATGTCAGCTCTAAGAACAGGGCTTTCTACGCTCTACAGCTTAAAAATTAAGTACTGCATTGAGATGAACTTGGATTCCACCAAGATCTGACTGCAGTTTAAGCTGGTGAAAAAGGAAAGGCTTTTCATTGCATTCAACACTCCAGCTGAAAACTGGGATTTCTTTTCTAGTTACAAGTGTAAATTTAGGAGCTGGATCTACTTGTTATTATAATAAGCCCATTTCTGGTTTGCATGCCAGACCCACTGCAGCTGAGAATCTACTTTGACAGTATTTAGGGGCAAAACGATGGGAAAAAATATCGCAAGGAGTCAAAGAAAATGGGGAGGGGGAGATAGGGGAAGGGGGTAAAAAGATAGTGTGACAATTCAAATAAGCATATATCTTTCAAAATATGATGAACCATTCACAATGCTTCATCATTATCAAAACAGTAGCAACTAATCACATTTTGAAACTCGGTGAAACAGAATTTAAAAGCAAAAAAGCAAAAACCCACCACTTCTTAACTCTCATAGCCTTTCTTTTATTTTGCTGCCGACTTAAGAGAACACAGCCGATATCTGTTCACAGGATTATTTTTTATTAAATGAGAACTATAAATCCCTCAAACAGAACGTTTAAAAGTAAGTAGTAAAATTTTAAAATCTTCCAATGGCAATAAGAAAAGGCAAAACCTGAAACAGAAAAATATCTTCATACAAGTCCCTTACCAAAATGTCTGCTGGTCTTCTGGGGCAAAGTTATTTGGTTTTGTTGTGTTTTCTTTTTTTTTTTTTTTTTTTAAAGAACGCATGTGAATTTCTTAAGGATTAACAACACTTAACAGTGACACAGAAATTAGTCTTACTATCAGTAACAAAATTCCATTAGGGATGGTATTTTAAAGTTTCTTTTTTAAACATGATGTTAGGACTAGCCAAGCCATTTCACAGGTCTTCAGTATACATGACATCTGTTAGTAGAAATAAATTAAAAAGACATTCATCCTAATTCAGTTGAACAATAAATAATCTTCAAGTATTGTCAGAAAGTTGTGATTACCTGTCTGTCTGGGGCTACAGAGGGGACCTATGTTGGTGTAAAGAACATTTATTCCCCCTGGCAGGTCAAGGAGAAAGTTTTTGACTACCTGCTTAATTTTCACAGCTACAGTAAGGTTTTGCCAACAGGACATGTGGCTACTCTTAACTCTGCATTTATAAACACGAAAACCATGCCTTCTTAAAGCTGACAAACACAGTAATAGGTCTCTCTGGTCTCTAACACTGCACACAAAACATTGCAAAGCATTCATATTCTTCATCACTAAGATGAAGTAAGGAAGTGAGATTTCATTCACGTTAGAGAGAAAGCAGCGAGCACAGACAGAAGCACACGGGCCGCAGAGTGATTGCCAATTCCTGTTCAAACCAGGACGCCACACTGCTCCAGGTATTAAACTTGAAGTTAGGGAGCAGAATGACCACCCCCCATGGCCCCTAACCCAACTGAGAGCCTTCTCCTATTATATCAACATGCATGGGTATCGTCAAGAGATGTGTGGCAGAAATTCCTCTGAAAGCTATGGACACTCATGTTAGAAATACTCTTCTCCAATGTGGTCTTCAGGAAGTTTCTTTTGGAAACTCTCCTAATTGCTACCAATACAGTGGCTGTATTCATTGGAGACATGGAATGAATCAAGACTGCAACAGCATCTCAAGCCTTTTTTCAATGAAATTTCTTTTCAACAAATCAAAGAACATAGAAAAAAGCTTCAGAAAATTTGAAAGAAACCATTTAAAGGTGAGGAACACATGTAATTAACATATTAACCTGACACTGACAGTGACTAAAGCAGCATTCTATATGTAGAGATATAAAGGAAGATAAGATAATTAATGCCAATCACTATAGACTTACAGAAAGAAGATCAAGTCCAACTACTGAATAGCTTTCTCACTGCTTTGACAAAGTTAAACTTCTGGTTGATAAAGTCAGTAGCATTTAACTCACAAATGAAACTCCACAGTATGTTCTTCTGCTGATATCCAGGGATGCGCAAGACTGGGAGAAAGGGAGGACAAAAAGAAAACCAGCAACCCCAGAGGAGTATCCTCCAACCAGCCTTGGCCCTGAAGGCTGTAGACTGAAAGGAGCACATCTCCCACAGCTCTCTGCCTGGGCAAACAGAAGTGAAGGTCTGGTGCCACAGAGGTTGTCCTAAACCAGACGTACCCAGCATTACAACAGCCAAAATACAGACTTCCTCCATACAGGTAGTGCCAAAACAGCCTGCAAAAATCTAGCACAACGAGAATGAACTCAGCCTGTTGGCTAAGTGCCTAAACACCAAATACAATCTTTTCCACAGCTACAATTTGCATGTTCCCTCCTCCTCACCATGGCGTGGGGGACGGACTGCAGTTCATTTGTACAGGGAACCCGTAAGACCAGGCTCACCAATTCCCTTCTCGTGCATGAAGCATGACAGCGGCTGCTCTCCTTGGCACCAAGCAAGGTGGACAACCCAAGCCAAGGGGCTGACCAGTCTGCCTGCTTACTTGACTTGTCATAGCCAAGCCAGGCACAGACATCCAATACAGCCATGAGCTTCTGGCCACCACCAGGGCAGGACACGGCCACTGAGGGCTCTGCTCTGCACACCAGTACGGAGGGAAGAGGAATAGAGCCCCTCCTGGGTGAGGAACTGAAACCACGTTATTTCTCTGTCGAGTAGAAGGTGCCAGAAACCACTTGCTTCACCCATGCTGGTATCAGCCTATAATTCTTCATTCTCTCTCATTGTCTCTCACCGCCCCCTCACCCCCAATTGCCCATCATGAAATCTTAATCTTTCTCTTCCTCCCCTAACATCTGGGGATGCTGGTTACTCAGCTGACATCCTACAACAGTACTATATACATTTTTAAATAGAGTTTTAAACTCAAACCCCCACTTCACTAACTGAACAAACTGAAGACTGGTTGCAAGTCTCAAAAGGTTCTTGTAACCGAGAAGTCATCACGAGCACATGAGCTTCTAGCAGTATCATTGCTACACTAGTTCTTAGACCCTTTTTATGCAACTTCTCAAAGTTTATGTTATTAAGCAAGTTACTACTGACATGTTTGCTGAGCATACAAATCCTGAGATACAGAGAGAAGTTGCAGAACGTTGCTGATGGGAATCAGGATGAAAGAAATCAAACTGGTCCATGTGTCAGAAGTCACCTAGAGAATGCCTGCAAGATTAACAGCATGGTGGAGAGGGGATCTCTGTCCAGGAAACATTTGTTTTGGAAAGACTAGGGAATCAAGGTGGATAGCTACTGGGCAGTGGGGTGGGAAGGCTGTAATAGAAAGATTTCAAATTTTAATTCACAGGAGTCCGAATACCTAATAAAGCACTTGTTTTTCATAGTGAGAATAAACCACTGGAAGAGCTTACCAAGTATTAAGATGACTGGATGATAGAAATGTTAAGCTCAAGATCAGAGGATACATGCTTTCAGAAAAGTATTAGGGCAAAGAAGTCCTTTAATCAGTGCTGTGCGAGAGGCTCAGAGCAGATCAATACAGTAAAGCTTCCTGGTCTGCAAATCAAATTTTGATAGAAATGTTTTGTTGGGTTTTTTTAAAAATAAGAATTTCAAACTTTAAACGGCCGCTGCACCCAGGGGACGAACAGACCGCTGGCTAACACTTGGCTCCAAAGCCTAAACATAAATCACAGTTGTACACAGTCACTTTTATCTGTGCCTCTGAGCCAGGATTATCTACAGGAGCATGTTGAATAGAGCTAAAACTCCTGCTGCTCAAACACACTATCAAGCCCAGGAAATTCTTACCCCACAACTCATTTCTCTAGAGCATAGGGTCAGCCATGGAAGAGCTGAGACTTCCCTCATGCTACAGGAATCAAAACCAATTTAAAGCAAACCTGACAGACTGGGGAATCCCACTGAATAGCACAATATTACTTGTCTACCAGTTGCAACATACAATGTTTTTTCTCAATGTGAGACATCACCACGACAAAAAGAGTCAGAAGAACCCACATCACGCAGGCATGAACCTCTTCCTCCCTCACCCTATGCAGGCAAAACCCACCCAACCTCACCACGCTTCTGGACCCTCCCCACGTCACTGATGACACATGAATGTCTGCACACAAGAAAGCAAGTATTTCATTGGGGCTAGAAGCCATTGCAAGTATTTATCTTTCCACTTGTGCATTCCCACACATACCCAAGCTGTCTGCACAGTGGTTATACCTCTCCTTCCCACTCCTACAAATTTGGTCCTTTGAAAGACATTCAAACTCTAGAATTTTTTGATTTTGCTGCCTGACAGGCACATAAATGGTTTGGTCAAAATCAGGTGGTGCTTTTTGTTTGGTTTTTGCTGTGAGCTTTTGTTTGTTTGTTTGTTTGTTTTTGGTTTTTTTAATATGCTGTAAAGCTTTGCTAATCTTCATTACTAAACGGGGGGGGAGGAAGATTGCTAGCAGCTCAGTTTTGTCACACAGTGAAAAACCCAAACCATTATAAAAAATTTCACCACAGATGTACCTTTTGCTGGCTCATTTTGACAGCTGTCATTTATAACAGTATTTAACAGTGTATTAGCCAGAGGAGGGAACTTTGCTGATTCCCACACCAGGTTATGCACAGGAAGAAAGCCCCAAAGCAGCATCTAATCCCTAACAAGGTTTGCAGTCCAGCTAACATTTGTACAGAAGACCACTCCAAGCCTGAACACAGCAAACCTGGAGTCTTTACACACACTGCGACCACATCCACGGGTCTTCTGGGCACTGACTCTTCCTTATTCGTCTTTGGAGCAGAGTTATCACCCGCTCCTCTTGCCAGGCCAGTAACAAATTTACCAAATCTCTTTGGTAATCTTGCCTGTGCAAGAAATTTAGGAGTGAGCTGTTCTCAAATCTTTAGCGAAAGACAGAGTAACAGCAAAACAAGGCATTAACTCGGCCTCTGAAACAAGGCTCCAAGTTAATAACAGACTTTTTATTATTGCCTGGACCTACTGGATAAAGCAAACCCTGGTGGTGGTCTTAGTTTAAGATACTCTTCTTGAGATTAAAGCAATGACACAGACTCCAACCAATATTCCTTTAAAGTCACATTATTGCCAGCTAAATATCGACAATCAGTTTAGGTAATCCAAACGAGTATCAATACCTACAGCAGCACTTTCTTGAAAACCATATGTCAATTCGTTTTTTCCCCACACAAGTGACTATGGAGTTCTCAGAACATATATTTTAAGTATCATGACTGGCATAAAATAATTGTTCAAATACAAGAATCCAAGCCATGTGGAAAGTACCACACCAAGAACAACGTTGTTCTTTGTGCCAAATGAAGATGACTGATCTCAGATAAGAGAAAGTGTTTTTTTTGTGTGCATGAACTAAAAACGTTCCTGGTACCCCCAGTCGCGATACTTCTTACCCTGGGCTTCCAAGGAAATGCTCACTGGGAGCATCCCATCGGATGTACAAGACATGGAGGCCAACCAAATGTCCTCGAAGTAACTAAACTGAAACCTTCGACAGCTATACTTCAACAGGAGGCTGGCACGTGCCTGAATGCACAAGAAAATGCAGTCTGTGGGTGCACCTGGGTATATTCAGTTAGCCGAAAAGCAAAGCAAGAAGCCAAGCAAGAAGTGAGAGATGCCACATTGCTAACAGAGGGCAGAAATATCTAAAAGGACTACGTGGCTTACAAAATACAGACCTGAGAAAAGTTTGCTGGTTCAACATCGATGGTCATCAACAGTTGCATGCATTTACCAACTTAGCTCTTTGGTAATGGCGTTGATAAGGAACAGAACTGAATATGGGAAAGGCTGAAATATAGGCATGCCCACTGCCAGTTCTTGCAGCAAGGCATAGGAAAGCAGCAACTGTTTAAGGTGAAGAGACTGATGAAAAACATGGAGACTGTTTCCTACACAGAAAACACCTCAGAAGACACAGTTGAAAGAGCTGAAACAGTGCAAAGGGCAGAAAAGGAAGCAGAAATAAAGGCAAATGAGGTCAGGCGTTAATCATGTTTGCATGTACAGTAGATCACCTTGTTGCAATTGAGGGAGCTTTTCAAATTGGACCAAAATCCCAGCTATCTGCTTCCTCTAGAACCAGGCAAGAACAAGAAACAGCAGTTGGTAAGGAGCGGCAGGGGGCGGGGGAGAAACTTTTAACCTACACCTGGGGGAA
Source organism: Platalea leucorodia (assembly GCF_965183815.1). Taxonomy (NCBI): domain Eukaryota; kingdom Metazoa; phylum Chordata; class Aves; order Pelecaniformes; family Threskiornithidae; genus Platalea; species Platalea leucorodia. The sequence goes on along the minus strand of NC_138823.1, from coordinate 130,753,042 downwards.
TCGAGCCTAAGAATCTTAATTGACTCAATTAAATCTGCAGAGAACAAAGATACTGTAAATACGAGAACTGGCTTGGAAAAAGGAAAGGAAAAACCCTCCAAGGCAGAACATTCTTTTATTCTATGATCTCCGTTGTGCCATGCAATTCAGAAGACAGAGTTTTGCCCCAGGGCTATATTAGGGGTTATGCTTTGTGGTTTACAATTTTGATATGCCATTTCTGAGGTTTCTCAGGATATCTCATGAGAGAGCAGGGTTACAGCGTATGACAGAAACACTTGTTCTATTACAGAAGTTCAAATCTGAGGAAGAACCCGTTACAGTATACTGAACTGTCAATCCAAGTGCCTATTTCTTCCTGTAAAGGAGATGCAAGAGAACAGAGCCTTTACTTTTTTTTTTTTTTAAGCTATTAAACAGATTCACAACATATAAGTGAAAAACTACATGGTGTCTTTCTCCTTAGGATGCTATCAGTGTCGCTCAAGAATTTGGGGTGGGGGCTGTCAGTTTTTGTGGGTTTATGTACCTGCCACAATGCTGGCACTTGGCCTCCTGACCAAGTATCCGAGAGAGAAACACTTCACATGAAACAGAGTCAGAGCCACAGCAGACAGAAAGCAGTAATGAACCCAGGAATCTCATTATAAAGTGCATCCTTACCCCCACGCATCAGCTGGGGAATTTTAACATTTCGGCTCCAAAAATATACACGAAAGCCACGACAAAGGATATGAATACTCTAATAAATATTGCAAGCGTCGGTCCACAAAACAACAGAATGAAAGACCCGAGTTTAAAGAAAGGGATTTAAAACCCGTGCGTAGTTTATGAACTGTACAGAATAAAGTGAAAGTTTAGCCTCGAAAAAAACATTATCTAAACCAGATGTTGGCTTCACAACACTCAATTTATGATAAATTGTTTTAATATTTATACCTAGCATGGACGCTGTAGTAAATCAGACAAAGGCAAAATATAACGAGCATTCTGAAGTAAAGAAAATTACACGCTCCCGCTTTGTAAAACCAGTTCGTTTGGAAAGCAAAGGGAATAAATCTCACAGCGGCTTAATGATGTTTTTCGTCACCTGCCGTGTCACCAACTACGAAGCCAAGCGAGAAAACCCGAAAAAAACCCCAATGATTACCGACAACAGCTAGACGCTGGCTTACCCCCCTTCCCCCCGGGGCGGGAGGGAGCGGAGCCGGCCCCGGCCCCGGCCCCGGCCCCGGGGCGGCGGGGGGCGGCGGGGCTGGGGGCGCTTCCCGCCGCCGCCACGCGGGGGCTCCCGCCGCCCTCCGCGACGGCGGCGCCCCGGGAAAGGGATTTTTGAAGGGAAAAGGGGGAAGGCAAGGGGGAGAGGGAACCGGGATAATCACGACACTGAGTTTTCAAGGCGCATGACCTTGCGGTACGGTGAATTACTGAAGAGCCACGCGTGAGTTTCTCGGCTATTAACGTTGCTTGTTACGAGCACTGCTGCTGCTCGTTAGCAAAACGGCCTTGCGGTCTAGCAATGCTTATTTGGTTCCAGGTAAAAAGTAAGGCTCTTACTGCCAGCTTACAGCTCTTCTCAAAATACCAGCGAGACTTAGGCATCAACACCAGGGGAAAAAAACCAACAACCTATATTCAGGTTGAAAGGTAAGAATGCATCAAATCAAAATGAAAGAGACGGGAACCAAGTACTTCTGATCAAAAACTTTCGAACTTCACCTTTGAAAAGGAAGAGACAATTGGGCAGAGCGATGAATGAAGGCAAGAGCAGGGCGCAAAGCGGAGACTGACCGTTTCATACAGCTCCAGAGCAAAGCGAACGCGAAGATCTCATCCACAAGAACACAGGTTTGCTGTCACGACATTGTAGTTCGGTGCCCTACTAAGTCATGTTGCCGACCACTTACGTCAGGAGCAGACACTGGAAGGCAAGCTTCTTCCCCCATAAAGCTGCCTGTTTTAAGCATGTTTTGCTGTCAAGAGGCTTCACCTCCATCCCCTTCCCCGCCTCCCAGAAACAGTCCAGATGCTGCCGGTGCAGCGTCAAGTGGCAGCTTTGGCACCACGGCTGCGGGGAGAGAGTGCAGTTATGGGTCGGTACAGGCTAAGTAACATCAGCTGCGAAGAAGAAAGCGTTTGTGTTATATTGTCTTTAAAAGACGCAAAACCACCAATTTCTGCCTGAAACAGCTCGCTGATAGAGAGGGCAGGTACTGAAGCAGGAGGGCAGACTCTTCACCTCCCCAGACTGAAGGGGAGCTCCATTTTTTCACATCTAGGAATAAAGGGTGCCACAACTGCACTGAAATCTTGTTCACAGCACCGCTGGACTTGCAGCTTTCCGCGCTACCCACTGGGCGCAGAGGGTCAGAAGGAAACGATGAAAGTAATGAGAATGGAGAAAACAGCCTGAGTGGGCTTCAGATCCCGACAGTAGTTTGAAGAAGACCCTCACTTTTCAGGAGTGTCTTCATAACCCCGGAGAGGGCCAAGCCAAAGCCAGCTCTGCCTCACCAAGTGGCTTACTGCGGGGGCCTCACGCTTACTTTATGGGCACTTGCAACACAGCCAACAGTCCAGGCAGCCAGGGAGCCACAGCAGGTAGCAGGGGGATCTCCTACCATTTAAATTTAGGAATTTTTTTTGTTGTTTTTACAGTTCCTTTAATAAATTTCTGCTAGCAATAGTCAGCAATCAGCTAAAAAAAAAGGGGAGGGGGCAAACAGAACAATATCACCATCACCCGCAACAAAAAAAGGCTTATATGCTGTTGGAAGCAACACTGAAAAGCAGGGCTTTGATGTTCTAGGTGCCACTCGCAGTGGCCTTTTTCAATGACAACCCAGATGAGTGCAGAAAGATCAGAAGAAAAGCAGCAACAAAGTCAGAGCACTGATGAATCCCCTGCTTCACTTTGCTCCAGCCCACTTGCGTGGTTTTGCAACTCTTCTCATCATTCCTACTCTACGTGAGTGGCAGCAACACGGACCCACCAGTTGGTTTTGTGTGTCACCGGACATTTGAATGAACCAGAGCAGTAAGCCAGAACTGAAGTCTTTTGGTTCTATTCATGTAAAAAAAAAAAAAAAAAAAAATTAGTTTCTATATTTCATTTGCTATCTATAACATTTAATTACTGAGGATTCCTCATTACACAGCAATGTTTTATTGACAAGCCTGTGCTGCCAGGAAACATTTGCTGCTCAGCAGCAGAGCAACTCGGTTCAATATGACGGACTGACGAAGGAAGCAGAGATACCACAGACGACATGTCACCATGTCTGCAGGTGCGATGGGGACCAGAGAGGGCACTGCGCTTCTGGCTGCTTTTGGGACTGCCATGGGTACAACAGACACTGACAAAACTGAGATCCACTCCCAAAAATCAAAATGTAGACACCGGGCATGGAAGAGTACTGCCAGAATGAAGTCAGAAAAAAAAATATCTCAGTCTAAATGTAAAACCTGTTCAAGTAAGTAATCCTTAGGAAACTGCAGGTGCTGCTGTATTACATTAACTTGATTTGCTAGAGCAAGCAGGCAGTACATTTTGTGCCAGGCCGCCACCAGTTTGAAGAACACTGTGCAGTTTAGGACAGGAGCTGACCAGGCTGGTTCCAGAGCACAGGAACTCCTTGGGTCTAGGATTTTGCTTTTGCATTCAGAATCAACAGCAAAAGGCAGCCCCAGGTCCAGACACAGAGAGGACTGAGGGTTAAGGCAAGAGGTACAATACACTAAACAGATTATCTCAGCCAATCCAGACAGCTACTGAAGTTCTCAAGTTTGAAAGCTACCACATAACCTCACCTGAAGGACTGAGTTATCTTAATAACCTATGATGATCCAGTGGGGACAGCTTAAGGGACAGCTGACATACTTCCCCAACATCAGATAACAGGGCATACAGTCAATGCTCATAGGTTCCCAATCTCCTAAGTGCCTTAGGGTTTTGCTGTCCCTTTCCAGGCATGGCACAGGTCAGGATGCCATACCAGCTTAGCAGATTCTTTTCTTGCCTTCAGAAGATCCAGAAGTTGGTTCCCAGAGGCAGCAAGCAACCTGGGGAGATGTCATCCCAGCTCTGAAATCTTGGATGTGATCAGCCTCCTCAGAAGAGGCTGGAAGTGGTATCTGTGCCAAAGACCTTCAGGTCACAGAGGTCCAGCCCAGAGAAGGTGCAGGAACTCAGGTCAGGAGAGAGGACGCAGACTAGCAAGCTCCACCACCAGCTCCCTGGGGCCACTCTTTTGGCAGATAACAAGCTTGAAGGGCTGCTTTGGGGGTACCCGGCTGATGTTTTTGAATGGGCTGGTGGCTTTTTTCAGGGCTGAAGCAAAATTTTGAGAGTCCAGAAGTAAACACCATCAAGTACAAGAGGGGATACTTTCACAGGACTGTTATTCCCTTTAAAACTTGAGCCCCAGCTATCTCTGTTTCACAAGGAGTTCATACACGTGGCATAGCTGGCAGTTTAGAAAATACTCTGCTTAGACATTTAAAAACCAACCCAAGGGGGAGGGAGTTTATGTGGCTAGTTGAGGGCCAGAAAGTGATGGTGCCCGCTGAGAAGACTCCTACACATCTGAGATCAGGCTCTCCTACATATTCACATACATGAGAATTACACTCCAGAGGGAAGATTGTTTGAGTTTTCCTGCTGGGCTGGAGATGGAAGCAGGCTGGACAACTAAGTGGTAAAAAATTCATTGACACCAGAGTTGCATCAGCTCCAAGGCAAACTATTCCAGTTATCCTCTTTTCCAGTTCGTGCAGGAGGCACACAACACAAGCAGTTGGTTCGATATACATGATGTTGTTTTGTGCTGGGCCCAGGAAAAGCAGTGGAGAAGGCAGGAGAGCTGTGGTTGGGCCTTCTGGCAGAATCCTATGCCCGTGGCGCAGTACCAAAGGCAGTAACTTACAGCTGTTGCTGCAGCCTATAGGCTAACCAGAACAGCCGTACATCAACATGCAGTTGTTAAGGAAGAACAACATTAGAATTCTTTCTGGTATGGAAATAAAATGGAAAACTGTAGTCTCGCATCCTTTTGCACATACTCCATTATGCTGCTGAAGTGGGCGTGCCACTCCATCTACCTGAAACTCATCACATCATGCATGAAGTCCCATTATAAGGTTGTAAGAGAAGTTACAACTATGAAGAAAATTAGTTGAACAGTAATTTGGGGGGGGGAATAAAAAGGTCCAAGAGAAGTGGTCTCCATGTACCAGAGAAAACATGTGAAACCAGGCTAGAGGGAACAAAAACCCTGACTCATCATCACACTAACCAAGTATTAGAAAAGCGAGGCAGTGTAGTCACGAGATGATGTCAGACACGGTGCTTGGGGTCCAGTTCATTTCCACAGCGAAGACCAGAAGAAAAACATTAAACCACCTTTGTCTCATAGCACAGTAGTATGCATCGAAACACAGGGAGCAGCCAGTCCAGAATCCAGAAGCATATACAGAAGCTGCTGGACTATGCCTACCCCACGGTGCAAACAAACCTTCTGCTCCCCAAGTGATCGTCATCGTTAACTGGACACCATAGTAGGGCCTCCAGCCATGGAGTCATACAGCACAAGTCCCTCCCTCAAGCCCTGGACAGTATGTATTGCATTCGTAAGTATATGCATTCTGCGAGTGAGTTGTGGTTTATCATTCAACTTTCACACTTCACGTTTCTGCCATCCTTTCACATGTCAGGACCAACTGTGCCACTCAAGCGCATCAGCGAGGCAGGAGGGATGGGGAACTGTCCCTCTCCACCAACACAGAGGGGCTGGAGGCAGCAGCCCCTCTGCGTGCAAGAGCAGCGAGAGCTCCCGAAGCAGCAGGTAACTGGAAAGGTTGCCTTTTCTGCTACACAGGTATGAAAATGCAATTCTGTCTCCCTTGCATACACACTATAGAGTGTGTCACCTTTATAGTATGCCTTCAGACAGCCTCATATAGAAACTGGATATAAAAATAGTGTTAAATAATGATTTTCATACCAGGATGCCAAAATTTCTCTCTTGGCAATACAAGAATGACACAAGTAATGATTTAGCAAAATCAAGTTCAGCAACCAGCTCAATCTCTTTGTTCCTCTAATAAAAGAAGTTCAGATTATAATTAGAACTCCTACAAAGAAACAAATATAATGATGCTGACTTAACGTAACATTATGTCATAACACGCACACACGTGTCTATGCATTAAAACATAAGTTGGCAAAATATACTTTTGAATGAAGCTGGAAAAACTAGGTTTTGAATAATATCTTAGGGAGCCAAAACCAAATACACATCAATGTTTGAATACAGTAAATACCTGATGAACAGTATTTTGTGACATTGTGAAGAGAGGCCAGATGGAACAAAGAAGTCCTCTTTCTGTCTCCTCCTCTTCTCCCTCCTTTTTTGAGCCTATTCTCAGTATCTACTCACAAATTATCAACCATTTTCAACAACTCGTGCTGCCTTCTGAGGAAGAAGCTGCAGAGTCACAAGAAGTCGAAGCAGATTATTAAAAACTATCAACTAAACATCACTAGAACTGATATAATTTTGCTTCTCATCTCATCCACACATGGAACTTCATCATTGTAATGGTGCCAATGTACTTGCCTTCAATAATCAGCCTTCCCCCTCTTCCCCAAATTGAAGACTTGGGTCAAACACAACCCGCCCGTAGCATTAACAGTATACATGAGAGCTTTGGAGAGGTCAGCTCTGACCAAGAATCAGCAACGGGCTTTAATGAGATTTAAAGTTTTTTCTTTTCTTTCTGTGTACCTTGAAGTACCCATGGAGCTGAATTTTACAGAGTTAGGAAGAGCAGACTGTGCCTTTTATACCCATTGAGTTGCAACATTTTATGGGGAAGGAGGTTTGAAATCCTTTTACTTTCATGTTAGACTATACTTTCTACGTGCAGCCATTCAAACAAAATATGCTGGATATCTCAAGCTGTACGCATTTCCATGATATACTTAAATTGCTGTTAACAATTAATTAATCTATCACCAAGAAGGATTAATATCTGCTTTTAGGGCTACGCAATCATGCTTACCTCCTGCGAAGAGGCTTAACACAAAGGAATACACTGATGAGACATAAAGATTGCATACTCATAAAAAAAAATAAAATAAGACATTTGCTTCACCCATATTTAAAGTACTGTTACAATAAATCCAGTAGGTCATTACTCTTAAAAACCTGACTACTGCAGTAAACATTCAAGACACCAGGTCATTTTTTCAATTGTATTAGGAGTCCCTTTTGGCTGTCCACTGCTGCTGTGCTTCTATTCGTTCTGCAGAAGGATACTCACTAAGAAATTAGCCTGCCTAAAATCCTGTAAACTTCTACCTGCCAGCAGCTAGCAACGGTACCATCACTGGAAACTCTCATGAAGGAGGTGGATACAAACACCTGGAAATTTAAAACAATGAAAACAACTATACGGTAAGCACAGGGAGAAAGTAAATCCAGTAGCATCACTTGACAGTAAGCAACCTCAATAATAACTATAGCAATGGAAGCTATTTGGTAAGATAGAGGAATAACAAGGAGAGTTCTTTGAAGCTAAAACAAAGCAGCAAGTAATAAAATGATATAATAATATACAGTCAGTAAAACACTAAAGGATCAGCACAACCAAGAACACGTAGCAAGTCCTGGGCTTCCTTTCTGAAGATGAAGGTAAAACACAGTGAATGCATGAGTGAATAAGCACTGCTGTATACCCAGGAAAGGAACTATAAAGAGGTTCAGAGATGGTACTGAGATCAATTAAAAAAAAAAAATAATTGAACAGGGATATTTTATTACTAATAATGAAAATTAAGAGATGAACAAGTAAGTTCTACTTAAAGAAACTCTGCTAGGTCAAGAAACCTTTCTAAAGAGGAGGAGTATAACGTAAGTTGCATTTGTGCATCCATCTTTAGGTTACACCCACCCACCCCCCCCGCCTTTCCAGAAAAGGTGTGGGCAACGGACAAATTCAAGTATGACAAAAAATTCAACGCAGCACCCAGAATAAAAGTTTGGCATACAAAATTAATCAGATAAGAACATTTTTTGTGCATCTTCATGCCTGTAAAATCAGACAGTGTTTCAGTCTCTATTACAATACTGTCCAGGAAAAAACAAAACAAAACCCCACACTTGTTATGTATTGCAGTCACTATTCCAGGGGAAAAACAAAACAAAACAAAACCCCACACTTGTTCTGTATTGCAGTCACTATTCCAGGGGAAAAACAAAACAAAACCCCAAAACAACATTGGATAAGTTCTAAAGGAGTTGTAAGCATCCAGTTAGCACAAGCTAGCAGTACACAGTGATCTTGCACTACATAACACAGATGTAGTATCAATGGCCAGCATCCCAAAAGGCAACTGCATATGCTATTTGAACATTTCACATAAAACATGGGAGCAGTGGAAGGTATTAAAGCTTCTAAGTCACTTAAACTAATACTTAAACAGAACTACTAGACGGCTTTGCTAAGTTATAGCTCCTGTCTTTTGTTATGCATCCCACCTGAGACCCTGTCCATACCTTAAGGCTGTAAGGCTTCAGTGTAAAAACAAACAAACAAAGGGTAATTTCTACATAAAGATAGCCATTTACATGAAGTTTTACTTAGACGCAGTTGACATCTGTAAGTGCATTCTGTCTCCACCAAGATTTCATGCTAAGAAAGCCAGATGAAGTTATGTCTTGAAGAGAGAGGAGGCAGGAGTGAGGCACGCCAGGAGTGAGACACCCAAGCTCCCACCCGTGCACACACACATGCTACACCCCACCCTCCACACTACAGTCCTCAATACTTTGGTCAAACGTCCTCAGTTTTCCGTACTCAGCCTGAGCGTGTTACAAGGCTAACCGCTTAGAAAGCTGGGTAGAGCATCTGAATTCTCCTGGCTATTTAAAGTTACTAGGATTCGCTACATGTAAGCATGGCGTTTTGTTCTTCCTATTCCTGTTGTATGAACGAGAACTCTTTCTGTTACGCTGACATACAGACATACTCCTCCTTTGTTCTTTCTCCACCTTTTTCCACCAAGTTAATCCATTCTCCCTCCATAAATGCAGCTCTCCGTAGTGGGGCTCAAGCTACATAGCTTGTACACCTTTCTTCCCGGAGTCAGAGGCTCAGAAAGCCTCCACATGTTCACAGCTACCAACACAGGAAAATTAAGAGTATGCAAACGAGAATTAGCTGCCTGAGCTTTCTTTCCAACCACATTGCACCATGGAGGCCAATTTTCTTTTTTTTTTTTAAAAAGACAAATAAAATGAGTAGTGAGAAAAAGCTATTTTAATCAGTATTTTCCAGTAAGGAATGCAACAGGTGCTAAGAACTGAAGGAAACCCACATCTGCTCCACTGCGACGGTAGGCCCTGCCTGATCAGATTTTATAATACATATTTTGCACATGCACGGATTACTCAGAATCTGAGGAATGCAAGCCCATACCGCTGGGAGACCATAAAAATATAAGGAATCCGCGGTCTTTCCTGCAGTGTGGATCTGGAATGCCTGTACTGTTTACACAGTGTTACAATAATAGTAGCCCCAAAACTACTGTCAATATGATTAAAGCCAGTAGCACTCCTAGCCCTAGCCAGAAAGCCATGAGGTTTACACGTCACGCCGAGATTTGAATCCTCTTAGTTCTGTGCGCAAGGTAGAAGCCCATCTGCCCACTTCGCTTGACCATGAAGGTGGAAAAATAAGAATTATCGCTGCTTTCGGAAGGGATTAAAAAGGGATAATATTGGGCCAGCTCTCTTCCCGGGTTTGCAGAAGTTTGGACGCCCAGGGATGCTCGTGAGCTGTTGACTTGGGAAGAACAGCTGCTATCTTTGCCTGCAGAGTCACCGTACCACCAGCCTCTGACTGACTGCCTTGTAAAAAGCTTTGGGGTACATGAAGTGAGGACAACAGTATAGCTACAGCAAAATTGTATTCTGTCTGGTTTGGCGGGGTAGGGAGGAAAGAGAGTCTCTATTTGGCCTTGTAAGGAGCCACATTCCTTCAACTGCCTTGTAACAAGTTTCAGGGGATAGCCACATTTATATGCGCCACACAGATAATGCACTTGAAATGCTTTGGGACTGATATGAATAGGAACTATTCTTCCCTTTAATTAGCATTTTTGCCAGATGAACACTGCAGCGAAGTGCCAAGCTGTGGAGTCCTCCTGCAAGGTCCAAGAGATACACAACCGACGGCCAGAGCATACCCGAAATCGGAAGATTTCCTTTTGCAGTTACGATTCGTTTTGCCCACTTGAATGAAAATAATGCAATTATCAAAACGATCACCCGGGATAAGGACAAAAACAGTGTACTACACAAACCCTGAGGAGTCACACATAAAACTCAGCTGAACTCTTGGGCAGCTGCATGATGTTCTGTGAATGGTGACTAACATTATAAACATCGACCACGAAAAAAGGAAATGCGCTAGTATACTTCCACAAAGAAAGCTTACCATAAAAACATCCAGAACTTATGTATTTTTTTAAACAAGCCAAACAGCTGATTTTACCCACGATGACACACACAAAAAGTAGTCAAGGATGACTATTAGACATTTACAAGCATATTTATCCAAAACTTCACCTTAAGTTCTGATGAGTAGGAAAACTATGCATCTAGAAACGTAGTAAAGACATTAGTTATACTGTTTGAGTGCTGGTGTTCTTGTATTACCAGATGAATTGCGAATTAAATAGAAAGACAGTATGGATTAAAGAAAAAAAAAAAAAAACAACAAAAAACATTGGCTTGTTTCCTAGCAACAGCTCAGCTAAAATTACTTAACATTTCTACTCAATCAAATGTAAATTTGACTATGTTATCCCTTAAATGTTGATTATAACAGCCCTTTTCAAATGCAAATTCAATGTGTAAAGTGAATGTAAACGTTGACAAAGCTGATACGAAAATCTCCTGATTAACATCATTTGCATGTACACAGCAACATTATTACAAACCTTCTAAAGGCAGAAGAAAATGGAAATTGGATAGAGAATCACCTTCTCCATCATCTCCTTCCTTCCCCCTTTGTTTAAGAGCAAAACAGACAAAAATATAAAGCCTTTTGGATTGCATGCAAAATTCCAACAGTTTAGAAGTGCAACACATGAGCTGTATCTGAATACCATACCTTGTGTTGTTAGCAAATACAATGGAGTGAAAAATTCTGGTTTATTTCTCAGCCACAGAACTTGCCAATTACAGGAAATACATATAGCATAGGGGAGACTATAAAGCTTTTAATACCACGTAGTCATTGACAGCTTGCAAGTTTCCTTGCCTCTTTTAGCTGCAATTGTTGCATGGAAAAACCAACAGGAGGTAGGGAGGAAAATGAACATGCGTTACTCCCAAAGTCTAAAAGTTTGTTCTTTGCACAGTTAATCAACTATGGGATTCAAACACCTTAGGCAGGTATGCATTCACTCGGGGCCAGGTTATTTTTGCATAAAACTTATAGAAAGGGGATGTTCAAAGGGATACAAATGGGATATTCAAAGGGGATGTTAAAACAGTTCTTCTTGTTGCAGCATTCCACAAGAAGGGCATTACAATTCATTGTTTTACAGTATTCGCGTTACATTAGGCTGATTTACCGCTACTTAGCCAGAAGTCAAGAGGAAGCTGAGAATAGATGCACTGTACCTTCAGCACAAAGCAAGTACTCTGAACTAACCTCTTCAGCTGAGAGTATTTTCTAATAGAAAATACCACCCTTTCTTCTTAATCCTCTCAAGAAGGACACTAGGCTCAAACAGAAGATTTACATCTATAGACATTACGCAGACTTGTGTTTGGCAATAGGCTGAGATTTTATTTTCCATACTGATGCAGGCAGGTGCCTTCATAGCTCACTGTGACACGCATGTGCTAGTCCGATACACTGACACGATCAGGATTTGCATGGCATCAGCTACATCAGTGCAAAATGGATAATTTGGCGTACATCAGCCATCTTCTTATGTTTTATGGTGCTACGTTTTTAAAGAAAAGCATAAGCACTTTCTTCCTCCACTGCACAGTTTTTTAATGTAGTTATTACAAGCCTGTTAAGCATTATCTTTTCTATCCTGGATTAGAGTTGCTACTTAAAGTATTTTAGACAGGACACAATCCCCTCCCTCTACAGCCCTAGGCTGCAAACTTAGCGATGTCAGATCCTAAAAGCTGAAGCAGAAGACCTTCTAAGAAATAGATGAGCACAACAGATGAGTATTGAGGAGGCACGATCAGTAAAAATATTTACATCCATATTAAGCACAAATCATCCCCTTCTCAAAAAGCCAATCCCACCTCAAAATCATGGATCTGGGACAGAGCCAAAAGTGAGTTTTGGGCTTGACCAAGACCTGGGAAGGCAGGGACATCCAGGATGACACACACAAGAATACTTCATCCTCCCATGCCAACTCCTGCCTGCTCCCCCACTGCTTACAAACTTCATATATGTGCCAGACAATGATTAACCAAAGTCCAGTTTCAAAGACATAGCTCATGTCTGGAGATGCATCCTGATCACCTATGAGCTGGTCTTCTTCAGCAAAGCCTGAAGCAGCAGGAGCTGGACCTTACCTCACTGATCCTTCACTTTTATGCTGTACATTTGCTGCTCCATCCAAATCTAGCTTCTAGTAGGAGAAACAAGGAGAGTAATGCAGACTTTTGTGAAAATCTTGAGATACTAAATTCTATTTTTGTTTGGAAAACTTCCAGAAACCCTTTTAGTATAGTACATACACATGATAATTAATACCGTTCTCTCCTTATTAATACATTTTTTCAAGTGATTTCTACAGTCTGAAAGCAAAGGTCGGTCACATTAGGTTCCAACAATCCACTGCACCGAGAAAGTAACTTCACCTGACTATGTGGTACTATAATTAAACACACAGCAAAATACTCCTTCATCTTATGACTCTCTTTGAATAGATGGCTAACAACCAGATTTTTCCAAAACATGTTTTTAGCTGGAACCCTAAAAAATAAAGCTGAAATATCTACATCATTGACTGCATGATTTACCATTAAATATACCATCAGTGTACGTGATATGACAGCTGTGCGTTTAAAGACCATTAGCGTGTTATTTAGCAGCTAACTGGGCTCTCACCTCAAGACCATGACACAACAGGTCGGGAGCTCATACCCACAACAGTGACTGAAAGAGATAAAGCAGTAGTTGTTGAAGCAGCAGGACATTTGCAGTTGGGAACAAAAATAATTGACAGCATACAAAGTTCCTGGAGAAAAGGCAAATTTACAAGTAACAGGAGAAACATTTGCTACAGAACAAAACTATGTAAACAAAACAAAGGCAAGACATGCACAAAAAGTTTTCCTACACAGTATGGACTATCACTGCCAAGAAAGTTCCAGAGACGAAGATTTTAAACAACTGAAACTTAAAAATCAGCAGAAAATCAGTTGAATGCAGACAGGGAACCAACAACCAAGAACAAGGTCTTCCGTACAGAGACCTTAATAGAAAGAAACAGTCCCACAGAAATAGTCTCAAAGGAATTGTTCAGCCTTACGTGAGGTGCTGTGGGGACTCCTAAAAACTGAGAGTACACTTATTCAAATTGCATGATGCACTAGGGTCCCTGGTTTAGAGAAAATTAACATTTCTTAACTAGTGGTCCAACTTATACAGGGAAAAAGACCCGTTTTATTCTGAATAAAACACCTGAAGTCCAAAGCTGTACAGATAAGTCCCTCTCACATATGCTTAGTGCCAGCATTCAATACAGTATACTTACAACAATGACAGATGTCAAAGTTGGTTTGAAAAATATTTTATTACCACTCATCACACTCTTAAAGACCAGAGCACATCAAGTTAAATGTTTCTCCTTGAGTTTCATATGCAACAGAGAAAAGCACCAAACGTGGTAAGCTGGACACTGAAATAGGAAAGAGGAAAACTATAAAAAGAAAGAAGAGAAGAAGAACTAGCTCAGACTTAGACAGGAAATTTGAATAAGATTTGTAAATATCACAGAAAATTAGTTTTTAACACTTTGTATTCTTCATGGGAGGCCATATCAGAATGTGTTTTAAAACAGAAGCAAAACCACTTATAAACAGGATTCCGAGACACAACTGCCTGTGCACTTTGATGATCCAGAAGACCTCATTCACTCCGGTGCAGAATATAAGGCACAATCCAAGGTACAAAAGGATTAAGGACAGACCAATGCAAGAGTGGCTAAGGGTGGGGTGCAGCAAAGTCAGAGGAGGGAGGAGAACAGACTGGAGGAAAAATAAAACAAATGATTGCAAAATATTAACGCAAGTTCCCAACTCTCCTAGTGAATTATAGGAAGAGACAGTTCCGTTATAAGCACCTGCAGCCAACAAAATCAAACCAAAACCCTGTTCTCATCCGGGAGGTAAATAGGGTCAAGGTAATCCAAGTCTCACTCTAGCCCTCTAACACTGGGGGCAAGATTTACCCTTAACATGACCTACGAGTCACTAGAAAACCCTCTTTTGGCCTTCAGATACTAGCGTTCATGTGAAAGAAGTGACATGAATTGAGGAGGGGCAGAGCTGGAGTTTATATAAAAACTTGGTTATAACCACACACAGTTTTAAATTATCCTTGCAAGCACTTTAATCTTTTATCTTGCAGGCAAACCTCTCTAGAATCAAACGAGGGGGGCGGGGGAAGGAGGGGAGAAACAAACCCCAAGCCAAAAACCACACACCTGTGAATGTATGTGCTGTTTGAGAACAGCGTGGTGACCTAGAAACATTGCCCTGCCTCATGATGGAGAAGACCTCAGACAGTCACCATTCACGCTCACGACAGAAGGCAGGAGTGTGTGGGTGTGGGGTGACAAGGAAGGCAGAAGAGAAAATAAATATGCGCTGTCTTCACGGCAGTGTCAGACTCCACAAGGCGGCCTCAGGCCAGACCACAATATGGTTTTGATTCTTAGAAAGAGCAATGACGGCACGTCCGTAGCCTGCGATTTCTGCCATAGCTTCTTGTATGGGCAGTGGTTTCTACAGATGAACTGATTCAAGAATAACTGGCTTCAGTAGGTAACTTAAAATTAACTTAATATCACAGGCACACTCCTTTCCAGCTACCCCGTCACTGGCACTACAGTAGTACTACGCACAGAAAAACAACCACATCACAGACTGTCCCTTGTCTAAGAAAGGCAAATGCAGGATAAGCACACTGAAAGAGTATGAGGATGTGGCAAGTGACACTCATTAAGGGACAAGCTGCTCATCAGCACCCGCTTTGATCCTCAGTGACTTCACAACTTAACACTACTTTCTGAGTGAAAAGCAATCATTTGAGAATTTTTTTAATATATCTCTGTTTTAAGAGCTAGCTAATCTGTTCTTACTAGCAAATGAAATCCTTTACCCCAGCCTCAAAGACTCCATTTAGTTCAATTCTTGGAGTTTATGAAGAACAGAGAGGACTCGTGAGGTGTGAAAAATAAAAACAAAACAGAAGAGAGAAAGAAGGTTTGCTAACTGCAGGAAAGAGCATTCCTTCTACAATATCTGTCCAACAACTGCTTACATTTTATTCATCAATTCTTTCTTCTTCCAGTTTCTGTCTTTCTGCAAAGACAACCTGGCAGCACCACATTTTTGTTATTCAATACAAGGTCAAATATAATCCCCGATCACTAAAAAAAAGAGATAAAAGTACTCCTCTAACAGCTAAAACTCTAGTAAGAGAGTCAGACACAGCACCTTGTTACTCATCTAGGGTCTCCATCTCTCCCTCACCTTCCTAGGGCTATTTTGGGCATAGTCTCCTGGTCTGAGCACACACAACGGAAGCGCGATCCCATCACTTCACAGAAAAACAGAGGAAAAGCAGAGGCAGAGAGGCAGTTTCCCTTTGCTGACCTCTAGCTCACAGCCATTTTTGGACTCCTCTGAGAACCCATCACCCCCTTGAAACTGTGCATCGCTGCCTGCAGCGCACCCCTGCCTGCTCTGCCAGCCCCAGCAGCTTCACTGACTACACACAATACTCTGCCAGTCTTCACAGCACTGATATGCTGTATAATTTCTCTCTCGTACTTACCATCTCCTTTAGGGTATGACTTTTTTTAATTTGGTGGGGGGGTTTGGGGGGGTTTTTTGGTTTGGTTTTTTTGTTTGTTTGTTGGTTTGTTTCAAGCCAGGTTCAAGTACTACTAACACACGTCTTACAGCAGCTTCTGGTTATCAATGTCAAAAAGCCAATGAATTATTGCCAAATTCATGGAGCTACAAGTAAGAATGTATGAGAGTCATTAAGTCCTACTGGAGTCAGATGATGTATCGTAAAGTTGTTCAACATTTGCCACATCAAAAGCTCTAACCAGATAAAACTGAGAATAGGAAAATCAAAAAAGAAATTAAAAAATCAACAACAAAGAAATATAAAAATAGCACATTCAAAAGATATCAAGAAATAAATACAGCAACTAATAAAAATAGTAAGTCCTTGGAACACTTGGAGCACTTAATAAACCCTGGATTCAGAAATGGTCTCACAGACACTGCTCTGAAATTAAAGCTCACAGACACAACACGAAACTTAGAAGTTAAAATACTTGGCTGCTGGCATAAGTATTTACGGTTCACCTCACCTGCCCACATACTTGGACCATTTAAGATTTTCTCTTTTACAACCAACTGAGAGGAGATAGTTATCAAAGTCTCAGCAGCACGGTATGTGTAATAGAGAAAAACAATAATAAGAGTACAGTTATTGTAAACATCTGGTTAAAAAAAAAAAAAAAAAGGGCAATCAGAAATAGAAAGTATTTATCTACCCTCTCCAGAGTAAAACCCATTTTGAAATCTGTGATCTTACCTCCTTGAAAGGGAAATTGGACTTCAGTTTCCTACCCAAAACAAAAACAAAGTATCTGTGTAACATATTTACATGTAGACAGAGGAAGTGTAAATATCCTTCATGCATGTATATGTTCGTTTTTCTATATTTATGTATAGGCTTATTTATGAGCTTACATCTCCTGATACGGTCATCGGGATCTTTTCAGCAGTGTGCAATCCATGTGCGACCCAAGCGTGTCAGGGATCATCCAAAGGTTTTGCTTTTGAGAGGTGCCAATTACCTCTTTGTGTCCTAGGTGCACAAATCCTTCCTGCCCACACACACCCCTGGCATCTCACAACCATTCCGGTAAGGAGGAGAAGACCCAGCCCTGCCACCAGCCCAGGACTGGTTCCACTTCCCAGGTTGGTTCTCCTCCTCCGTGGTTTGCTGAGCCATGTAACCCTTGCAGTCACTTCTAAATGGAAAAGACACGTTGCCAAACATTAATGTTTATTATTACAGTCAATCAACTGAACTATAATTCTACCATTGTTATCCATCAACACTTTTCCTGCTTAAGTGCAAGGTATGTTTACTTTATTACTGAGGAGCTCAAATGTTTTCTTTCATAATAAAGTATTCCCTTCCTCCTCCCACCTAAATCAAGGTGAACGCTCATGAATCACACCAAGATCTGGAACATTTTCATTTCTACAGTGACATGGCCAGATGCAGGAAAGCTGAGAATTAGGATTTTCACTAGTTTTAAGATCCGTTGAAAGATTTAGCAAAAAAGGGGAAGGTGGCAGAGCTTTCAAAAAACCAACCAAACAGAAAAAACCTTCCTCACCCCCAAACGCAACACCCAACATCACCACACAGAGTTGGCATTTTATTCTTTTCTCTTTTACAGTATTAATGCCGAAGCAAAAGTTTGAGATCTATTACACCAAATGAAATAGCCATGAAGAAGGGGATCAGATGGCAAAACAAGCAACACAAATCTTCTAAAACCCCAGACCTGTGATCACTGTGTTGACAAAAGTAGTTTAGATCTTATTCCAATCTGCTTTGCAAAGGGCCTTCCTATTTCCCTCACCCCGCTAGACAGAATCTGCACCAGTAATGCTGGTTCACAGTTACATAAAGACAAACACATACAAATTCCACTTCTACACTGTATTTAATAAACAGATTTGTTTCCTCTGTGGTCCATATATGCACAGAAAAGTGGTGGCTATCTCTTACAGGCAATGCTTCATCTGTTCACCTATAGTCAAGCTAAAGCAGTGGGAAATGGCAAAGAAAAATATAGGACTCTAAATCCTCAGTCCAGATCAACTAACTTTAAAGCTGGGTGCAGAGAAGAAATGATGGAAGTCACAAACAACACAGAAATCCCTGTCTAGTGGTAAGGCATTGGTGATTTTTAGAAGTCATCTTTGGTACATTTTAGTTCTTTAGGAACACTGGATATACGCCGAAAAAGAAAACTTAATCCTGACACCTTGTATTCACAGTTAGCTATGGAGCGCAGTGCTGGTAACCCACACTCAGGAAACAAGGAACACTGTTTTCATTTTCCTATATCCAGTTCAAAATAGTACCATTAAGCTGACACCACCACAAGTGTACATCAGCAGGAAAAGACTGTATTTATCTGAAAATCTTTACTCCTCATCAGAAGAACTCTGTATAAGCTGCTTCCTCAAAACTGGAACTGATAAAAATCAGCCAACCACATACATGTGCTCACTCAGCATGAGACCCGCAGATCACAAAACGTGTAGGAACTTGCTCCTTCTCAGCGAATGCCCACAATTGATCCTCAAATTCAAGCCCTGAACAAACATTAAAATACGGCAAGACACTATGCCGTTTATCTAACTCCTTAAACTGTGACCATCACTGCGGTTATTTGAGCACTTCAACACAACTGACAAACGCGCACTTAGCAACATATCTCATTATTACTACATTTTTGTGGCAGGCAAACAACAGACTTTTCTCTGTTCTCCTCTAACCAAGATATCTGCTAAAAGTCTGCATTTCCCCAAGCCAGCCAATGTGTCATTCAAGCCATTCTCATAAGGTCACGTCATCATTATTGGATGTCTTTCATATTACAACACATCCTAAGCAATAGAAACAAAATTATGGCTAAACAAGTTCCTATTATATTAACAAGTCCATCAAATCACTAGAAATGCAATGTTCTCAAATCTGTGCTACAGCACAGAAACAGCTCTGTGCTCTGCCCTGCACCATCTCCAGAAACAGCATCCAAGAAGGGAGGATGGAGCAGCCTCTACACAGGTCTACCTCTCGCTACCACGTCTTCTCTTTCCTTGGGCCGTGAGTAGGAAGAGCTGCCAAACTCGGTTTAAGTCAGTGTAAGTACTACAGGTTTTCCACATACAATTGATCAGCTTTGTTTAACTAAACCATATACATCAATTTTAAAAAGCACTCAGTACCAAAAGGAGACAACGCAAAAGACCATCCGTTTTCAGGGAGTGAAGAGCTCAGCACTTCCTAAATATCAACCCCTCTAGAAAAGTATCTTATGCTGATTATGCAAAAACTAGGATACATGTTGTCTTCCCCCAAATCACCAGTTGTCCCCTCTCAAAGCAAAGAAAACTCAAGAGTGTATCTATGGATATATGACAGTCAAAGTGTTACAAACAGAGCAATATCACAGTTGTGCTTTTCTCTAGGATGCAGAGCCCAGCGATCGCCTATGCAACCAGAGGCACCAAACAGTGCACGTCTCAGTGTCAGCCAGCACGTGATGTTCTGTCAGATACCATACAGGCAAGCTCCTGTTTTGTCGAACTCACATGGATATATGCTCAACTAGAAGTGGCAGTATGTTGTTCTGCCCAGGTAAACTCATACTGCTCAGGACATGATTACTCACTAGTTGTTTTGTTTGTAGGACTCCCTTTCCACATCCTACTGCACAGTCATGACACCATAGCATCAACTAGTAGAGAGCAAGGAGACCAGAGGACTGTGAGACTTCAGCTTCATCTACCTAATGATCAACAACACACTGCACAGCAAGGATACCAACAGAGAAAGCAGATCTCCTTTGCCACGCTGTAAGACAACTTGGGGCTCAAAATATATAACAAAGAGCAGTTCAACTTGGTGCATTGTTTTAAAACGGTGCACAGCCAATTTGCTGTCTCAGATGCTTGTGAGATAGAAGTCTGCCTTGGAAAGGAATCCAAATCAGATTTGTATCTACCCAAATACAAATGTGAAACTTTCTGGTTAACGGTCTTCAGGCTTATGTTCTGCTCTTAGTAAAAAGTCGGCGGGGGGGAGGACACGACACGGACACCAAACCACAAGCCAACAACCTTGCTTTCTTGAGTGCTTGTCATTAGCCCTGCCTACTGGATTCTAAAAACTGCCATCATGCAATATGTGCAATTGCTTAACTCCAGAGGTTCAAAGGTGGGAAGCTGCAATGGGCTCATGGTGAGTAAATTGGTGCGCAAGTCAGGAGAGGAGGTCCATAAAAACAATCTCAAAATTAGCTGCAGACTGCCTGCCAGAGAAGCTATTATTAAGAAGTCTGTTCTACTAAGCCACCTACCCACGACAACAAGGTAGAAAGCAACCAAAAGGTATCCAGAAGGGAAGGCCATTATGATCTTGAAAAGAGATCTGTTCTGCTGTGGAACCACTGCGAGAAGAAAGGGGAAGGCAAAAAAGAAAGAAAGAAAGAAAAAAAAGCAGTTCTGCTACAACAGCAACAAAACAATGTTTGTTTAGGAGAGATGGGCCACCAGCCCACCATTTAACAAATCCAAGGACTCCAAACAGGATGACTTTAAAACCAACCTTAAGAGAAAGTCTACTGTATTCTTGGAAGAACAGGAAGAGGATATGTCATATCTGAGGAGGAGATTGCTTATTTCTTTACCAGGAGTGCTTCAGCATACACAGTCAGTAACTGAGAACCAGCGCTTTGAACCCTGCCCTTTGGACTGAGCATTCAGTTCTCAGCATCCCAGAGCAGCAAAGCCAAGCAAAAAATTTCAAGTCTCAGATATGTAAAGTTCTGCTTCAAAATGAAAATATGGAGGGGAGTTATCTACATCCGGATCATTAGTGCTGCTCTTAAGGAGCATGATCTACATAAAATGAGTTAAAAAATAGCACCATGACAGGTCACCTGCAGAGGAGGGAAATTCAAAACACTAAGAGGAATTGAGACAGCTTGAAAAGGTAGCTGCAATAACCTACAGAAGTGATCCAATATGAGGAGGTGGTTAGTAATAGGAACAAGAGGGGTTTTCAAGATAAATTAGATAAGGACTTTGTGGGCAGTGTACTGAGGATACTTTTGGCATCCATTAAGAGCTCTGAATCTCATCAAGTACATGCCTCAAGCAGACTGCATGAACAACCCCAAACATCCAACCCCAAAGTGAGTCAGGAGAAAGTGGGTGGCCTGTATACTTGCTCCTGAATTAGGGATGTCTCTGACTAGCAAGAAAAAACATGGTTTCTATCCAGGCAGGTAACTCTGCCCGGCTTCTGAGATTCAAAAACCCCAAGCAAGACCTCCTGTTAAAGAGCTCATTAAAAAAAGCAGACTCCTTTGTCTTTCACAAACTCCTTTCCTTCCTTGCTTCAACTTCATATTTCTTCATCTTTACTCCTTGCTATACCCTGCTTCTTTGTTTTCTTTAGAAGGAAGAGAGCGAAAATTAGGAGAAAGACATTGGACATGAGTAAAGAATGGAGCCAATATGTGCAGATCCACATCTCCTCAACCCTGAGACCTGGTGTTTCAGCATTAGGTCTTCAGTTTGAAAGACAAACATCACACACATTGGTGAAGATGAGAAAGGCACCTTCCATATTTATGTGGTTAACGTACTAACACAGGGGCCTAAACAACACAAGTACAGTATATCATGCTATTATGCCTAAGTATGCTGTTCCTAAGCCACACCTTCCCTACAGAACATCAAAAATAAATAAATTAGAACAATCAGCATTCACAAGAAAAGGCTTTGAGATTTTACAGGATGAAGCGGTTCAGTGGTTCCAGGACAGAGGAGCAGCAGCAGCCGTGACAGAAAGGCTCCAATAAACCACTCGTCTGTGGAGCAACGGGAGAAGAGAACAGAACGAACAGTCAGAAGGGTCAGCAGTAGGTGAGCACGGACACCAGCCGGAGATTTTTTTTTTTTTTTTTTTTTTTTTTTAAGAGCAGTAACAGAACAGTAGGGAATTTCTGATTTCCCTAAAAAGCCTAAATCAGGTACTCACCAACTCTACCACAGAATGCACGTGTAATACCTTTCTAGGTGGATACTTACTATGCAAAGAGCAAACCACTTTGAGGCATCCAGAACCAAAGTCTGTGGTCTGTGTGTAGGTGTAGCAGAACACTCTGCTGAACGTAACTGCTTATCAAAAGCTAAACATTGCCAGGGCAGAGTTTCCTCCACAGACAGTAACAGGTAGGTATGGAATTTATAATCCCTTTCCTTCCACCACCAGTGAGGGCTTGACAGATAAGAAGAAAGGTGGCAGGTGATGAGGGGAGTTGAATTTTCCTAGTTTAGGAAGCAAAGCTAGGACAGAACAGAAGAAAGATGTAAAGGTCTGTCTTTGTCCCACAGGTCAACACAGACAAGAAAAAAAGAAATTTTTTAATTCCACCCCTCACTTTGTATGTTGTTTTTTCACTCATGAAAGGATGACTAATCCCACACAACTGTCTTCCCAAAATACAGAGACTAGAAGGTTTTGTTTCTTCTTACCTCTGCAGTTTACTATCTTGTGTGAATTTGCCAAAAACAAACTAAATATGTGGGCTCTTCCTAACCACCTCTCTTCAGTTCTCGCTTCTTATCTGAACCACCTGCATCTCTGCAGCCTTCTGAAAAAAAAACATTTACCTAGCCTTCAATTACAATTAATATTTTAAAATTACACATGCAGAAAGATCAGCGTGAATTATTGTTTCTAATTATCGATATAACAAGGCTAATAGAATACAATGACTGCATAATAAATTTTAAATTATTACACCATGTAAGTTAACAATACTTTCCAGAAAGCTGTATACTCAGTTCCATGCCATGGTTCTAGCCACACAGCACCACTAGAGATTATAAACAAATACTAACACGCCTTCAATATTTATGCACACCTGCTACTACAGAACAAGCAATTGCAAAATTATGTGTTTGGGCTCAATCTTGAATTCATGAGGTACCAAGTCTCTTTAGCAGCCACTTACACCATTGCAGGCAAAACTCCACTCCTTTCCACTATTAAGGGGTTGGGGTTTGGGGGGTGGAGCAAGGGGATTTGGTTTCCAAATGCAAATGCTATGGCTTCCATATACGCAGGGTCAGGGAAGAGACATTCCTTCATCTCCAGAAGTAGTGGTAGTAAGCAATCCTGTGGCTGCCACGCTGAGCTGTTGGCAAGAACAGAAGAAGTCACTACCTGTACACCCACCATGTTTTCAGAGGTCAGTGGAGTAACGTAGAATTAGGGTGATACTGCTACAGGAACTGCACTTTTTATTTAAAAAAGAAAGAAAGGAGAAAAAAAAATGCAGCTATCAATTAACCCAATATACCTCCAGAACATTCATTAAGCTTATAAATTAATGCTCATTTTTATTATATTTGTTTCAATATTTGAAATGCATTTGAGGCCATACATACAGTTCAGCTATAGCAAGAGCAGATACAGGATTTCTCACCCATCTTTTTCATGATGATTTCTAACTCAGAGATATGAAAATTGCTACAGAACTAAAATTCATCAGGTAAAGGCTGTTCAAAGGCAATTTATTTTTTTAATTAAAATCCAACCACTTAATATTAAAATACAAGAATGCAATTGAAAATATCCACAGAAAGTAACAGCAACTAATACCTTTTCCCTATCCCGGGCATCCAATTATTGTCACATACCTGAACAAGCTCTTGATATTTACCCTGGCTCTGGAAGCAGCTTGAGCAAGCCACTAAAACTCCCTGGCACATAGCTATGTTCCAGATCATGGTGTCCAACACAGACTTTATCTCCCCGCTGAATCTGGTCTAAAGAGAGCCCTGGGTCACTGCCCCAAGGTAAATGGCAGCAAAGACGGGGTACTTGCTCTGTTCTGAAGACAGGCTCTTCACAATCTCAAAAAACTTGCCAGCAAGAAAGGGGTTATTCTGGATAGCTGAAACGAGAACAAGAAGTTAGGTACAGGCAGCTAACTCTCTGGATAGCTGCCCTAGGACAGAGACCAAAATCTGGAACCACTGTTAAGCATGGCTGCTGAAGGTAAAGCATGAGGACTGACATAGCTATGGTGTCAGCATTTCCCATCTATAAGAGCATTTACATAGTTCAAGAGTATTTAATCAATTTAAGAGATTTTCTGAGGTGTAAGGAAAATGCAATTATAACCAATGCTAGGACTGTGTGGAAAGAGTCCTATAGCACAGCTTGAAAGTCTCTCTAAAGTATAGCAAGGGCTTACACTGAGCCTGGGAAAAGGAAGACTCACTAGCGTACTCCTGTGGAATGAAAGTGCATAAAAAAACCCCACGTAATATTATCTCCCTGCCCTCCACAACCACACCACTACCTTGCCCCGTGTCTTCCCAGGAGCACGGAGCACTTATAACTACAGTAGAAGACCCCAGATCATCCTAATTCCTCCCTGGAAGGCTGTGCAACCATGGAATTTTAGTTCAAACACCTTTTAGCTTTCCTTTTCCCTCCAAATATCATAGTAGTTCTAAGGAATTTTTAGTGAATTTGTTACTGTCAATGAACCTGTCAACTGCCTGGTCCACCCTGCCACATCCGTGGCACTCTGCGTGTGGATGAATAACCCCCAGCCTGAGAGCGCAAAGCAGCATGCTCCTCAGCCTCTTCCCCTTTCTGTACTGTCGCTGCTGCGGCAATTTTTCACTCCCCTTCCACAAATCCATCTTTTTCACATTAGCATACTCATGATGTGAGTCAGGAAGCTCTTGCTTTATGGGGAAAAGCAGTTATTTGGGGTTTTCCTTAAAGTTCCACTTATTCTTCCCTTCCCTCTACTCTATGCAAAAAAAAATGTTCAGGTAATGAAGACCTGACGCCTCGGTAGGAAGGCTCTGCAGGCATCCCAAGAGCTTAGCAGGATAAACAGGAAGAAAAGCTCCCTGGCCCCAAACTGAAATAGCGGCAAGTATATGAGTGGTTCACTGTTATTTTTTGCATCAAAACTGGGACCTTAACCACTCTCACATCACCCAGTTAACCCAGTACAACCATCAGTGAAGCCTGCGAGGTAGCAGACACTCCTCTCCTCAACAGCAGGTTAGAGAAGTTGCAACAGATTGCTAGAAAAACATGTCAACTTCCAGGGTTTCCCTACAAGTTTTTCACCAAATTTACTTGGATCAGTGTCAGTCCTTTGATCTGAAGACAAAGGAAGCAAGGGTAGACCTCAGTAATTTGGTACGCAGCTTTCACCTGCAAGCAGGCAAGCATCTGAAGTCTACACGAAGCCTTTAAATGAATTCTGAGGTCACTCCCATAACACTAATACACACACACACACACACACTCTGTGATGAAGATACACAGCAGGATTGCATCAAAATAAATGACTGAAATAATGACATAGTGTTGTTTTCTTCACTGAAGGCCACTGTCATCTACCACATAAGGGGCTGAGTTCACATTCATGTACCCATGCCAATCTCGCATAGCAGTGAAATTGGATCTCTTGCATCTTAAATGTACTACCTCCCAGTTCCTGGGTTACAGTTCCACTTGCTTCTATTGGGATAATTCCCAGAATTTAAGATGGTGACTACATTACACGCTGCTGAAGAAATAAGTGATACTTTAAATCTATTTCTCCTTTCCACAGCATACTCAGATATTCAGCAGTTCTATTTTTATTCAATGAATATTTACTATCTGTCAAAATATGTTGGGGAAAAAATGAATTTCTAGAAGGAACAGAAACATTTGCAGCTTACTCAAGTTTGACAAAGCAGTCTTTAGGGGAGAAAAAAAAAAAAAAAGAAAAAGGGGGGGGAAATCTCAGAAGTGTCCAAATATTTCCTAAATTAAAAAAACATTTTGTTGGAGCAGTTTCAGCAATGCCAACATTTCAAAATGAAAGTGCTCAGCATTTCACCAAAAAAAACTCTTAAAAAATAAGATGGCCTCTATTAATATGAAGTGAAATCTTTCTCAAAATCAGAAGAAATGTTTCAAAATTCGTCCACAGCTAAATTTAATCTTTTTGGACATAGAGAACTGACCAGCTTGGCTTCAAAATCCCACTCAATTTTTTCCCTTAAACTGATAAATTTCTTCTTCTATGTCTACTCCATCCTTTGTAACACAAGATAGAACATGAAAAAGCTGTAACTAACACCTGTATTCAAGTCAATTCATTCTTTAATGAATCACAGTATCTAAAATGAAACTGCACAGTAGTAATGTACTCCATCCTGAGCACTCATCAGAGACACAAACAGCACCACGGTGTCACCAGCATCTCTGGTGAAGAAATCCATTCCCCTTGTTTATCATGGCACAAGGTTAAGAAGGGGCCTCCTAAGAATTCAGGGTGAAAAATGTAAATATTAATAGCAAAGAAAAATCATTAAACCGTAAACTGGAATATTTCTTCTATTCTACAGATGAGAATATTGCTCCAGCCTCTCCTAACTAAAGAGAAGTGTAATAAACCATATGTACTCCCCCAAAGCAATTCCAAAAGTCTCAAGATAGAATTAGACACTGAGTAACAGGAATTGGTTGTTTAATTTTAACTGTGAAATTATTCACGGAGACAGTCCGTTAAAACCAAGGACTCTTTTTTTGTTAAACACAGCTGATTTATCAAATCAATTCTCTAATTGCCGCCGTTTCAAATTAACACCAATATCTTTGTCTCTGCCTTTCTTGAAGTGTATATAGCCACTATTTACCTAGCTGTTTATCATCCAAATTTTGAATTACTAGTGCTTACTAGAGACAAATAAAATTAATTCTCAGTGAAACACAGCTTATTCAAGAAAAAGAATTATAAATAAAAATAAATTAAAAAAAAGCAGCATATTCAGGAGCAACATAAAGATTCCACTAGAAGCAGCTGGCCTCAGTACTTATTTCTTTTGCATTAAAGTATTCTGCAGTTTGACACAAAATATTTCTGATTGTTTGTTTGTATTTGCGTTATTTGATATAAGAGCAAGGAATGGTAGGTAATATTGTCTCCAGATTGAACAGATATGTTTCTTCATCTTCTAGCATCACCTCTTTCTCAAATTATTTTTTATTACACAACTCATGGTCTTCTCACATTCCCCAAGAAATGATGAAGTGAAAAAAAGATAATTTAACTGGCAGCCACCTGATTATTTTACAGTTCGTGTAAGGACTGCAGGTTAGCTATGAAAACATCCTCTCACACCGTGAAGAGTAGACATGATAATCGCCACAAATTTCCCCCCCAAAGGCAAGTATGCCCTACACAAGTGAAGTATAACACTAATTCTACAAGTTACCTGATGTTTCCTCAGTTTTTCATTTTCTGGCTTGTATTTGTTGCCGTACAAGAGGAGCAATCCCTGCCCATGGTAGAGACACAGCCCTGCAACGGGTCTCACCCAAAGCCACTCAAGCTGGCAGAGGAAAAAAGGAAAGATCCCTATTGGCTTTACGTGAGGCCTTCAATCTTAAAAAGGAAAAATCCATTTGCTGCGTGTTCACAGATGTTTGTTTTCAGCCCTTTCTTCCTAGAAAATACACCACTCGAGTTTTACACCATTGAAACACTTTATGCCTTAGCCTTGATGTACTTAGTAACCTCAGAACAAGAACACATTTCAGCTCCATACGATTAAGATAACATAGAATTTATTACAAATGTTGCACTTACATTTTATCACAATTTAAATTCAAACCCAAAAAGCAAAGGAAACAAGACTTGGAACTGGAAAATAATCAGAAAACCCGCTCTGCTCAATATTACAAGTGGGGAAAAAAAATGCTGATTAGAACTGTTAGTCAAAAAAGACTGTACCTGACAGAAAAGCCTTCCTGAAATAGAAGAGCCTTCCTCACCACACCAACTTGCAAAGAGAATAACCAACATCTTTGGAACGCACACCCTTCCACATCACTGTGAAATGCATTTTCAATAAATAACAAAAATTACGGCTGTAGAAGTACTGGGCAGAGGATGAACTTAAGATAAATGTAGCCATAGATGTAGAAAGTTACTTTCTATGAACAATAATTAGCACTACTGCTGAGGTAAATACACATAATTGTTCATTTATTTTGCAAGACCACAGGTTCATGTGCATTACTGGCAACTAAGCACGGGTCTGTCCTCCAATTTCCAGACACTGAACCAAGCATCCCATATATCTAGTTGCCACATCACTCTCAGTGTAAAAAGCCTTAGGTTAAGATCTACGACCTCTTCAAAACAGCCAGTCTCAACTCCAAATGTTAAATTAGACATTCAGCAAATGCTAAAAGAGAATTATGCAATGGTAGCCACTTAAACGATGTTCACACTCCTCTGAAGAGCTCAGCTTTACGGGAACAAAATCTTCCATATGGACTTAAGTTTGCTAGGCTTTCCATAAATGCTGGTGTGTAGCCCCTCATCCTCAACTGTAGCAACATCAAAGGGTTGCGTCTTTTCATGCTTGTTCTACACAACAGACTGTGGGCTCCAATATAGAAGCTGTCATCTATGTCATATTGCACTTCATCCAACATGCTGATGGAAGTTTGGGCAACACAGGAGAAGGGAGAGAAGCACACATTTTAGCGATACCAAATGCCATTTTTGCATGTGCTCACAGCCAGCTTGTAATTCAACACCTTTTACTATCAAAGTGAGGACACAGCACAACCGTTATTAGCATTTCTGAGAAAATATTGAAAGGGCCAACTTTAAGCAAGCTGCATGCATTCAGCCAACAGATTAATAAACCACTCGAGCTCTTTGCTGGGGAATCTGGTCCCTTGACAGCCTAATATTAAATAAGAATTGAAGTCACTGAAGGCAGCAGATGTCAAAGTTACCACCAGACACAGAATTTCAGAAGCCTTTTTCCCCCTTCATATGACCTGAACTTACACGTATTTTACATGTAAGATTTTGGTCTGTCTTCTGCAACTATTCTTTTACTGAAGAAGTTTGGTTTTTTTTCTGCTAAACCTATCACTTAGGCAAGCAGCTGCCTCTGCTCCCAATGCAAGTACTGTTCTGTTGCATGACCCATCCTAATATTTGGGAATCGGTCAACTTTGATGAGAAGCATCATAGGTCCCAGTTCTGGCAGCAATACTACACAAATACCTCACTGGAAGCTAGCCAACACTGGGACTTCTTACAAAGTTAAGATGAAATGTTCAGCGACAGTAGATCATCTTAGTTTGTGTAATTACTGTAAAGCAGAATGTGGGGTTTCTTTCCCTTCAAATTCTACTAGCAGTTTCAGTGCAATACAATTAACAAACTCTACTTCCACTAAGGTAAGAGTGTCTTCAGATTTCTCTTTTGTATCTCTTCCATCTCTTCAGGCCCACCACTGTATGTTCAGACACTCGTTTTATTCACATCCATTTCCTCAGTGTTGGATGAGTCTCAGAGAAGCAGGACTGCTCAAATCAGCCACACAGCTGCGTATGGCATGTCCGTACTCATCACGAACTAAGTGAACACATAGTGGCTCATACAAGCAACAACCTCATCTGCACACGTGATTAAAAATATTCTTTGACTATAAATAAAAAGCAAAAATTAAAATAAATAAATTGATGTTGTCAAAATCTGATTAAGAGATTCAGTTTAAATATTGGCTCTTCAGCATCAGAGTCAACTTTGTATTAGCAACTAGCTTTAAGGAGCTACTTGACGCCCCACTGTAAAGGATGCAGTTCAAATACGGGTAGATTGAGGAAGAATCAAATCATGGGGAGGGGGGAAAACACCAAAAAAAACGCAGAAACCAAAGTGTGTGACTCTCTGGACTTCTATGAACAGCTGAAAATGCCCCAGAAGATTACTTACACCAAGTTAAGACTTAAATGTAATTTCAGAAACACTCTGTGGAACCAGAGGTGCTGTTCCTAACATCATAGCTGAAGACACTACCAGGACTGTAGGAATGCAATAAAATTTGCCATGTTGCCACAGCTGAATACTCAGCAGTTCGGGGTTGGGGTGTTTTTTTGGTTTTTTCCCCTTCTCTCTTGACAGTACTCTGGGGAATTGACTGGATTAAGTCCATTCCATTCTACAGCATGAATCTGGCAAATAGCATTAAATTAGGCCTTTTGCTCCCAGACTAGAGACATCAGAAAAGTCAACCAAACTACCTGCAAGGGATCGGAGCAGCCAAAACCAAGAGGCAGGGACACGGCCTAGCAAGGCGGACTAAAAGCCCCCCTTCTCGGCACATTTGCAGAGAAGGTAACAGCACTTCACATTGCTTGGACAACGTGCTGGTAAAAAAAAGCTCACAGAGAAACATTTACTAATCAGCAGTTTTAAATCAACGTCTATTTTCAGCTGTGAGCCACAGAAAATGTGAATACACTGTTTGATAGTATTGCTACAGATTTAAAGAGTTCCTCCTGCAGAACATAGTCTTGTTGCAGGGGACACCAGCAGGGCCTTACGAAAGACCCTGAAGCAGTGCTCCCAAGCTAGCCCAACTCTTCATAAGTCTTCAATACATCAATGCAAAACCCAGAAAGCAGTTGATATGCTGATGGGCACGTAGCACCACCTCAGAGTATTTCATCCAATGGGCGCAACTCTCCCAGGTTATTTGAACTGATACTTTTTCAAGTAACTGGTAATTTATCAGGCAGCCACTAAGATGTAGGAGAAAAAAAACCAAACCACGGTACACTGAATTATTTCATTAACATATGATTATTCATGAGTGTTATGTTATGAGTAAGGAAAGCAACTACAGAATCCCTCAAAACCCAAATATATTCTGTCCCCAGAATGCCACAACAGTGTTTCCTTATACTAAGTTGAGCTTCATCTGCAAGGTTGACCAAAAAAAAGATTCCTTGATAAGCATTTGTTCCCACTTTTTCAGAGATGCAATACAGCTCTGAAAAATGACCAAGTTCTTACCAGCACTCCACTGATGATGTGAACGATTATTAACCCATCCTGTGAAATGTGGCAGTGCAGCAGCACTGCAGCAGCCAGACCGCCAAGAGCCCGTGCCATACACGCCTCCCCACACAGAGCTGTTTGCAGCATCAGGTTTGTTATCTGCGCTGTAATACCGTCTGCCTAGCAATCGCCCACTTCAGTTTAAACTAATAATGGAATGTAACTCAATCAAGTTTTCTTGATTCCTCCAGCACACACAGAATGTCCAAAGCAATGTATTTTTTATATGGCATGTTACGCTTTGCTCTATATGACAAAAACTACAGTCACTTTTTAAAGCAACAAATTTCAGTGCACATTTCTAGGCCTATATCACAGCAAAAATTGGACACTGTTCGCATCAGGCTTACTGAGGAAGTAATTCCATTATAAGCTCCTAATCAGACATTTACTCCTTTATTTCCCAGACGCCTTCGGAAAGGTTAATCATCTTTTGGCTGAGCGCTTATCTGGTGAGTTTTCACAGATTCTCATCCTTCAGCTGCGCCAGGAGCCCCTGACGTGCACCAAACCATAAAGCTGAGCCTCCACGCAAGAGCTTGGATCCATACTCAGTGTCACCGGTGCAACTCCCGACTGATTTTTCCAGAGTAACGTAACGTACCCGCATCTTGTATTCACAAGCAGGTCAACTTTAACCTGCCGTCACGCTGAGGTGAAACATTACAGATGAAGCATGAGCAACCTTACATCATTCTCCGCCAGTTTGTACTCAAACAGCTGCATGTGTGACATCCTATGTGCAAAGTTTCAGTTGTGTCCTGCAAGTCCTGGCAAATGACACGCTCAATTAAATGTACGTGTGTGTTCAATCTGTAATACTTTGAGATAAGAAAAAAGTAATGAATACTGGCTATAGAATTAAATATACAGTTATTAAAAAATTACAGTATTTCAGCATAAAGTTCCCTCTGCGGAGAAGACTCAGAACCGCTGCATCGAGGATTAAACAGCAACACACAGACCACGTGGGCTGGACCGTATCTTTTCTGACACCCTGTGGGCCATGGCACCTAGGGGCTGATAATCCACTTGAGGGACACACAAGATGACTTAAGAACTTTCATTTTGGGGAACTGTTTCCCCTCAGCTTTCCTGGTGTAATGTGATGCAGAGTGTAGGAAAAACTAAGAATCTGAGATTCAAAAACAACCCCAACAATATCACAACAGTAGGCTTGTACCACGTCGAGTCATAAATTAGAGTTTCGTGGTATGTGGTTTTGTTACCTCATACTAGGCATCGTGATAATTATGAGAACCACACCTTTCATCTCGCTGACCTGTAACATTACATTAATGTAACGTTACACTCGCAATTTAAGCTTTGGTGATTTTTTTCCAGGTATTCAGGCCTACCTATTAAAACTTAATAAACTGAAATGCACGCTAGCTTCATTGTTTTGTAGCAGCATGTTGTTTCCTCA
This sequence comes from Platalea leucorodia, assembly GCF_965183815.1. Taxonomy (NCBI): domain Eukaryota; kingdom Metazoa; phylum Chordata; class Aves; order Pelecaniformes; family Threskiornithidae; genus Platalea; species Platalea leucorodia. Next base: position 130,720,535 of record NC_138823.1, on the reverse strand, counting down.
TACTTCTAATGAAACACGGGAGTCTCCAGTCCTTGGGTACTAAAACTTCTGTGTTTTTCCCTTGATTTTAAAACTCGGTCTGCTTCAAAGAATTAGCTCAATCTTTGCCAGTTTAAGCGCTGTATTTTATTAGCAAACGCAGAAAGCCGAACAGTTTCGGAGGGAAGCAGCCCCGAAGCGGCGGCAGCACACCTGCCGAGGCCCAGGAGCGAAGGTGCGGGGCGGCGGCAGCGCCGTGCCCGGCTGGGGACGGCGCGGGGACCGGATGCTTTGCTGGCGGCCGGGGCGGGCGGCGCGGTGCCGGCCGGCGGACCCTCCGCGCCGGCACGCCTCAGGCCCGGCCGGGCGCGGGCAGGCCGGTCCCGCCGGAGCGGGGAGAGGGAAAGTTGGCGCCCGCGGCCGGCCGGCAGCCGCGCCGCCCCCTCCTCCCCTGGGCGCCGCCCGCGCTGCCGAGGGGCGGCCCCGGCGGCCCCTGCGCACGCTCCCGCCCGCCCGCCGCCCATGAGGCGCCCTCGCCGGGAAGGCACTGACGAGTCATCGCCCCGCCGCCCGCAGGCCCGGCGGCGTCCCCGCCCCCGCGCCCCTGGCGGGACGGGCGGCTGAGGGGAGCGGGGGGCGGCGGCCGAGCGGGCAGCGGCCGCGGCGCGGGGGGAGCCTACAGGTGATGATCCGGCGCGGCGCTGCCCGGCCCGCCCTCCCTCCGCGGCCTGGCCTGGGCTCCCCGGCTAACGGCAGCGCCTCCCAGCGCGGCCGCCTTCGCCGCCCGCCCCCGGGGGCTGAACCGGCGGCACGGGCCGCCGGCCCCGCCGTTGCCGCCGCCTGGCCGCCCGCCCGCCCGCCCGCCGCCGGGCCCTCCCTCCACGCCCACCGCGCTGCCGACCCCGGCCTCCCTCACGCCGTCCCTCCGCCGAGAGGCGCCTCCCGCGCTGCGGCGGCCGGTGCGGCCGGAGCGCGACCCGTCCTCCCCACCACACCTAGCAACAGCGCTGACAGGACGCAGTGGCGGCGGCGGCGGCGGCGGGAGGAGGAGGAGGAGGAGGAGGAAGCGGAATGGCTGCCGCGGCGGCGGCTCCCTCCCTCCCTCCCGGGAGCCCTGACAGCCAGAGCCGGGGCGGAAGCAGCCGGCGGCGTGCTGTGCCCGTCCTCCTCCCTCCTCCACCGCCTCCTCCGGGCTTCTGCGCTCCCTCCTGCCAATGCAAACTAACTCCCCCTCGCCAGGGCCGGCGGGCTGCACGCCTCCCCCGCACCCACCCGTGCCGCCGCGCCGCACGCCGCCTCCCCGAGGAGCCCTCCACGTCGCCCGCAAGACCCCTCCTGCCACTCCTCGCCCGCCGCCGACCTCCCGGCCCCGGCGGCCGCCGCCGCGCCCCGACTCCCGCTGCACCTTGTGCCCCCCCCACCCCGCCCCGCCGCCGCCTCCGCCGCCGCACACGCGGCCCCCGCCGCCCGCCGCCGCGGGGCGCCCCCGCCGCCCGCCCTGCCCGGCGCTGCCCTGCCCCGGCCGCGGCCCCTGCCCCGGCCCCGGCCCCGCGGGGCACTCACCGATGTGGTTGTCCTCGATGTGTTCGATGAGCTCCGCCAGGGTTGGGAAGTGGAGCCCGCAGCCCCCGAACCTGCAGGCGTTGGAGAAGAAGGAGGCGGCGGCGATGCCTGTCATGGTGTTACATCGAGATCCCCCTGCGGTGCCTGCTCTGCCAGGGCCGGCGGCGGCAGGGCGGGGAGAGGCGGGGGCAGGGGGGAACGGGACGGAGAGAGAGAGAGATGGGGAGCGAGAGAGAGAGAGAGGGTGGGGGTGGGGAGGAGGAGGAGGTGGCGGCCGCGGCGGCGGCGGCAGCAGCAGCAGCGTCGGGAGCGGCGGAGGGGAGGGACGGGCTGGGTGGGGGGAGATGAGGCAGCCGCAGCTGGGAGGAGGGACCAGCGCGGCTCTGTAACAGCTGTGCTGCCCCGGCGGCGGCCGCCGGCAGCGGGAGGAGCAGGGCACCCGGGCCGCCCGCCGCCGCCGGGGGACACCCGCGCCTCCTCGCCGCGGGGGCGGCGGAAGCTGCCGTCCGGCACCGAGCGGGGGTGGGGAGGGGAGGAGGGCGCGCCCCGCCGCTAACTTTCCCCCTCAGCCTCTCGCAGGCGGCGGCGGGGCCGGGGGCTGCTGCAGCGGCCGGCGGGGCGAGGGGGGCGGCTCCGGGGGTAGGTGCTGGGGCCGGGGAGGTGGCGCCCGCTCCGGGGGGCTCTCCCGGCCGCCGGGAGTTGGCTCCCAAGGCAGCCGTCACCTCCGCCGCATCGCGGGGGGAAACAGCCAGCCCTGGCTGAGGTAGCTAAACCGAGGGGCGGTCGCTTCTTCCCTGAGGGGAGCCGAGGCCCCCGAGCCCAGCCCTCACCTGCCCGCCGGCGAGCTGGAGGCCCGGGGCACCTGCGCGCCCTGCGGCGGGCCAGGCCTCGGGGGCAGCGGGGTCTCCCCGCCGCCGGGTGGGCTCCGGCCCCCCCCAGCAGCCGGTTACGGCCCGCGGGCCGGATCCTTCCCGCCTTCGCCCGGCGGCCGCCAGCGTGCCCGCTGGGGCGGGGCAGGGGTGCGAGGCTGCGGCCCTGGGGGGAGAGTGAGCAGAAGTCACAGGCACCTCGCTCCCAAACCCTGTTTTGACGTTTTGTCTCCAGAAAGCTATTCAGCAGAGAGGCTGACTGATTAATTGATTTTAATGAAGGTCTCCCTAGGCTCAAATTCGCAGACAGCTTTATTTAAAATTAAAAGGGGAAAAAAAAGTGAGAGATTGCTTGTCAGGAAGGCTCTTCTTCCCCCCCCCCCCCCCTTCTGTTTTATAATCATTTCTCTTTTTTATGTATTTATACGATTCTACAATATTATTAATAATTTTGAGCAAAAGTGTGACTAAAAAAAGCCTCCAAATCTGCCTAAGACTCTCTTAATTGTGCAGACATAAGCGATTACACTGATCCTGCTGATGGGTAACAGTCCCAGGCTGTTCTTATCTCTGTAAAATTAAGCGTGTGCATAAGAATAAGCAGAGTCTTTGCCTGTTTTATTAACTGTATTGCAGGTGGGGATGTTCCTAGCATTGGGGTAGCCAAAGAATAGCAAAGCCTAAAAATGCAGTAGAGTAGCTAGTGAATGGAAAGACAAGTATTTGCCCGTTTCCTTAAAGCATGAAAAATCTTGGAGCTCGTTCCTGGCATCCTGTATATCAGAGAACCTATCGTTGATGGTGACAAAACAAGCTTTATCTTGCTGGTTATTTTAGTCATTTTCTTACACATTCACTTTAATATTTTTCTGATGTTTTGCCTTTGTCCAATTGTGTTTTTCTTCATGTATGAATCCACTCTATTTAGTTTATATCAAAGAAAACAAAGCAAGCACAAACCCTACTTTCCAGAAAAATACCATGTGAAGAAGCCTTCTCTTACTTCAATGCAAAGAGCTAGAGTTTGTGAATAGAGTTTACATAGCCATGAGATGCTGAACCACAGAACTATAACAATATTGTAAATGTTACACCTTTTTAAAAAATGGTAACATGGGCACATGGTAGTCCACAGTACGTTTTCAGGGTTGACTGTGGTCAACCCATAGTCTAGAGGGCTGGGGAACTGCTGCTGTTAGGCATTTCATGAAAATGTGTAGTTATTTTGAATAATACAGAGGGTTTTGGTATTGGACATCTGTCATTTGATCCACCTGCTATTTCACAGGTTACTATTCTTCTAATTTCTCCACTGCTCACTATGAGTTGACTCGGTGAAGGAGGAGTTGTTCCTGCTTAAGACCATGATCCTGGAAACTCATGCCGCACAAGCTGCTGTCGTGAATAATGCTACAGAATCAGATATGTGCAAGTACCTGTGTGAATCAAGACATAAAGCACTAAATAGCAGGTGGGGAAGAGGAGTAAAATGGTAAGATAAACATCTTCCCTAATAAGTTGCAGTTTTAGAGACTAATTTGTACAGTCAGATACATAGGCCTTTTTCAAACTATAGTGGTTTTGGTAAGCGTGAATCCTCAGCACTGTTAACAATATCAGGACTGTAAATATTTTTTGTTTGCATATGAATAGGCACTGTCTCAGTGTCGATCACTAGCATAATTCAAACAAAATTTCTAAGGTAGGAAATCAAGATTAATCAGAATGAGTATTAAATATAAGAATTTCCTGTGGCTGATTATCAAAGTCAACAGATGTGTGATTTAGTCTATTTGTTATGAAACAGAACTGTGATGGACGTTGGGTTGGTGTCAATAACTTTTAATAGCTATTAACAAAGAACACTGGTGACCTACAAAGAAATCAAAGCAGTTTTGTAGCTGTCAAGTAATAAACATTCATGGTTAACCACCTGCTAGCAACAGACAATGTAATGATTGCTTTCTGATGTGTGAACTTGTTCAGTTAGCTGCAGGTCTCTTTTCATTCATTGTTTGCTGAATTCTCTGGATTTTTGAGACCTTTTGAGCTAGGGAGACCGCTTAACTCTTGCAGCAGTCAAGAAGAGCTGGAAAGTCAGGAGTTATTTAGTATCCCATATGGTAAGGATTCAGGTCAGTATCTTTTGACGAAATTGCTCCTCCTACTCTGTAGGGCCTGATTTTGTAGGTCTTCAGCTTTGATAGCTTTACTAGAAGTTAGGACAGTTAAACAGCTTCATTTTTTTTCCCCCTGTGATTTAAGCACTTGGAACAGTCTCCCCGTTTGGTGGGTTTTTTTGTTCCATAGAGTCAGGAGGGTTTTCTTCCCAGCATAGTTAAGGGCCTTCTGCCCCTGGTTTTGGTGTCAGGGCAAGGGACCAGGCTCATGACAGACAGGCATGAACAAACCCAGTGAAGAATGCCCCAAACTTAACTCTTCTCATCCTGATTCACCATTGTTTTCATATTACCATCTGTGTATTACAGACAAAATACATTATGTCCTGATAGTAAGTGGTGTTTGTAGAAAGAACACATACTCTTCCCCATGTACTTGTTCTTTCCTTAAGTATCTGGGACACAGAATAATTTTATCAAACTTGTTATCAGTAGTTTACTTGATCCAATGTATTTTAAAGTTCTTGATTATGAATGATCATTTTCTTATTCAAGCTTTACTAGGATAGGAAACTAGGGTGTCCATATGACAAACTGGCAGACTAAGAGAAAGTGCTCAGAAGTTGTCCCTGTAGTTTTGTTCTGTGGGAGAAATAAATAGAAATTAGACCCAAGTGATTTGTCAAGCCAGGGCTAAGAGCTGAGTAGATCCATTTCAGAGGTGATAATAGCTATCTTAAAGGATACTTCAAATAAATGGAGCTGAGAAAAAGCTCAAATGGCTGGTAGGCCCTGTTTTATTTGTTTTTGAAGAAGTTATTTTGAAGGCCTCTAAGACCCTTAATTTAACAATCATTTCAGCTTAGACAGACTCCTAGGCACAACTGCAGGACTATTCAGACCTCCCTGCAAGGCTGAGGGCTGATTAGCTGAGTAGAATAACAGATCATCTGATTATCTGCTTATACATGCGTATGTTAGGTCTGCATCTTTTCTTCACTAACTTAATATCTTTGTGTGTCATTTTAAGTCCATTTTGATAAAGCAAGAAACATGTTTAGAGCAATGTTAATTCATTTCTTCCTTAAACTGACAGTTCATGGTCTTGGGTCCCTTCTCTCCATAGATGGTCTGGCTCTTAGACCTTTTTCAATGACTTTTGACCGCTGGTCTTTCTAATAACCAATTTTTACTAGTAACTTAGTAGTTATATTGTGGTAATTAACCGCTGTAACTGCTGGGCCTTATCTGAGGATAGATTGCTACCAGCCACTCATACTGTTCTGGATTCCTGAAAGCTGATGATTCTGTCCTAATGCTCTCTGGAAGGCTAGAGGTCCGAATTTGAAAAACTTGGTACTTGCTGCCCTTGGTGCTTTGAGGGTGATAAAACTTCTACTGAAGACACCATCCCTCTGTCAAATAGTAAGGAAAAGCCAATACTTGCTTTAGAGCCTTATTTAAAGCATAGTTTAAGTACTCGTTTTCAGCTGTGTTTAATAGTGGAGTGTTACTGAGAAGATTGTTATGACTCTTGCACAAGAATGACGGTAAATCTGTGAAACTTTTTAAAATTACAGTCTTACTACAGTTCTGATTTTTACACTATTGAAGTCATACTTGAAAATATCTACTTATGTTTGTTCTAAAGAAAAAATAAACTGAGGATAATTGGATATTACAAAGAAATGGTTGGCAACACCTTCCCCTAAAAAAATTACTGATTCATTTTTCAATAACAATTTTAATAATTTTATTTCTGCTTGCCTCTGCATACTGGCCATACAAGAAACGTCGCACAATTTGGGAAGATTTCATAACAGAGACGTATCATTGCTGCAAAATCATTATACAAGTAAAACATATTTATGCAGTTTGTGTCACAAGAATCCTATTTTTAATTTATACTGCTGAATTAGTTTTCTCTTGGCAGTGCACTGTGTAGCTTCAGGGTGCAATGGAAAAACAAAACGTTAAGCTGGGAAAGCACTGTATTCCCCACTAGTTCCAGATGCCCCAAAACAATAGATAGAAATCCTGCTTAGTTGAACTTTCTGAGAGACTTCCACATTCTCAGAAGGACAAAGCTTCAGATAAACAGGAGATCAAAGCTGCCTCTGTATTTCCAGTTACCTGTAACCTACAAAAATTAATTTTCTTGTCTTGTTTTGTCTACCAGGAAATTTAGAGCTAACATAATGTTATAGCATAAACCACTGTTACAGTGTTAGTCTGCCTTGGAATTATAAAATGCAGGCTATTTCAGTGGTCTCTTGTAAGAACCCGCAATTACACAGATATTGAATAACCTACTCTATTCTTACTACAAGTTATAGTGGAATACTTTACTAAAACCTTTTATGTTGTTTCACTCAGACAATTGGAGATAATTAGCATGTACTTTTAAAAATAACTGGCTAGAAAAATAACACAATTTTGTAAGTTTTTGTCAATGAAAGGTAAGCTTGTTCTTTAATGAAGGTTAAAGTGAAATGGGTATAGAGTAGAAATAGGTATAGAGTGAATAGGTATAGAGTGAAACTTTCAGTTTAATAGCTTTTACAGCATCTCAAAAATGCTGAAGTCTATAATTCTGAAATTTTTGCCTTTTCCACTTTCACTTGCTAAATTGAGTACCCAACTTGTAACTGGATTTCATGGCATCTACTGACATAATAATTCATGAAGTCAATTAAAAAAGGCAAATTCATTCCAAAATGTATTGAGATTATAGTATCATTTTCACAAAAATAAATCCTAAATCAGAATGAGCACTTCCTAGTTTTCTTTGTTTGGAGTAGAGGTGTGTTCACAACTGACAGAGTGTCAAACTTTCTTATCCTCTGACACTGAAGATCATTTAGGATGCTGTAGTTACAGGGTGATTTAAAGCAATCCTAGGGCAGCCCTAACTTAAGTCAGTGATCTGAAGTGCCAAGACATGGGACACGAGTCCCATGTGGTTTCGTGCCATCTCATGTTTTCCTTCCTATTCGCCTGTTCCTCTGCCCCAAATCAAAATTTACCTAGGAAAATCCAGGTCCTTCGTTTCTGGATTTCCCAGTCACAGGGAGCTGTGTATTTTAGAGCCTGCAAATTCAGAACAGACTCTCTTCTGTTTAGCCTGAGAATTTCCCATTTAAAAATTCTTCGTTGAGCCAAGAATACCGGCGACAGGGAGAATTCTGCACTGAGGCACAGATGCCAGCAAAAATCCACTTGCTGAATTGTACATAGGATCAGAGAATCCCCAGTGTTCAAGCAGGCAATTACGCAGGGAATTCTTCCTTGTTCTTGAAAGACGTGCCTTTCTCACATTCTTAGGTTAGGGAGAAGAAGGTTTTGGCATAAAGTTAACTGACAGCAGTAGGGATAGTTTGCAGTCTCTAAGAGAAGGAAATCAGGTAACTTAACAGGAGGCTTGGCAATCATTTACTGGAGCCTGACATCATTGGAAAGAAGATCTACAGTTCAGAATAAGATCCGTTTGCAAATGAAAGAAACCCCTATCTTAGTAAACCTCTCAAATGATCTCTGGCGAGCAAAGTGTCAGAAGCTCAGCTGCAAGAATATTGCGAATCACTTGCAATCACCACCAAGGGTGGTTAGTCAAATAAACATGTATTTCTTGCGACAGCTTAAATCAGAGATACAAATAACATGCCTGTTATCATCACACGGATCATGAAGACTGAATATGGCCACTACAATTCTGAACAAAAGAACAGAAGAACATAAACTAGTGAAAATTTATGTAGTTCTAAGTAGCAGCTGAGGACCTCTGAAGAGACTCTCCCCTCCACTGAGCAGATTGGTACACATGGTTTACTTAGAATCACCTGTTCAAATCCACAAATACATGGCATCGTTGGAAGTAGATATTGAACAGGAATAAAAACTGCAAGATCTCTGGAATACTAAAATGGAATATTAAAATGGTGCTGTGCAAAAAATCCAAAATGAGGAAAACCGCAGGTGAATAGTACAGTACTAAGAAAAAATAAAAAGGAATGGGGAGAAACTATGTGAACAGTTATCTGAGATCTAAATGGGGATCTAACACTTCCACAAAGACAGTATTTGCTGTTTGCCATCCTAGGCAAGGGATGCAACTCTGTATCATAGAAAATATGAATGCCCATTGAAGATAAGTGCCAAGACAACCCAAAGATTCCCTCCTTTCCTTTAGAGGAATGCATAGTTGTGAAGACTTCAAGCATTCCTCTGATACTTTTCAATGTCTATTACATCATAAATCTTATGTTAAAAAAGAAGTTGGCATGTTTCCACAAAATTTGTCCTTTTCTTCATCTGCATAAGAATGTATAAGGGTTGGAAGCTACGATATACGTAATTACTTTACACCCCCACTCATTTTGTGTGTATTCTGACTTGTGTATACCCACTGTCTTCAGTGTGATTTTAGGTATTCAGCACTTTGCAGAATTTCATCTGTAAACAGCTGCGGAAGCTCCTGCTTTACATAAACAAAAAACTACTCATCATAGTCTCAAAAAGTCATGGGTCTGCTTTATAAACAAACAAACAAAAATGCCTATGCATAATGCAGTATTTGGAAACAAACTTGGACATTACTCACTCTTCAGAACATCTCCTGATTCAGTTATCTCATATGAAACAAAAGAAGCTAACATGCTCCTACGTTAGATGCCAGGAGCTCCTAGTGAGGGAAGGCATGAAATAAAAGAGGATAGATTTGTGGTATTTTAATATGGTACTATAAAGCACTGTCAGAATGCTGAAGTGGCTCAAGTCTTATTTCCAGCTTTTGTATCTGCATCATGCAAATTCACCATATTTTAACCTAAACAAACTACTGACTGTCCAACAACTTTTTCAAACTACGGTATGCAAAAGAAAAAACAATGTTCCATAGGCATAGAGATACTTAATCTTACAGAAGAAAAAAAAAAAAGGCGTATCCTAAGTCTTACTCATTTTCAGTGTCTTTCTTACAAAACTCTTAATGGAAATATATTTTTGTCACTATTCGACACTATTTGTCCATGTATATCTACAGATGACAATTCTAATGTCTTCAGTTATTTTTCCTACTTCTGTGTGTTTATATTGTAACCAGACCATGGTCAGCCCCATGAAAGTATCAAGGGACATAGTAAAACAAGAATCCGTATCCCTGCTTTTCTGCTGTACGTGGACCAAACAGAACAGATATTATTTGCAAGAGCACACTGACTTCTTTTTGCTCTTGTTTGGAGTTCAGATTACTTGTGCTTAATTCATTCTCTGTACCAATCCATCTTCTAGCATATAATTTGAACACCCAAAATTGTACCAGAAAAAAGACTTGGGGAGCTTAATAAAAAGCTTTCTTAGCTTTTCTCTGAGAGAGGTTCATCAATGCATACATGTGATGATTTTTTATTCTACATCTATTTTTAATACTTCATTTTGTATAGTTTTGGGGTGTAGATAGATGTGTGACTCTATCAAAAAGTACAGTTAGAGGCTTTGTACCTGTTTAACAGATGTGACTTCTTGTGATGATAGTAAAAACGTACTCGGAAGCATTGGCAGGTTCACACTTTGCCTTCAACTGGTTTGTGTGGCACATTTCCACAGCTTTGCTGTAGCTTGAGAACCTGCATGTTCACATTGTGTTGTCTTGGAAGTACACACAAATATTGCCTCTTAAATTTTAAACCTGAAATGTTTCTTTGATGTACAAGCATAAAAAAACCAGAATTTAATTAAAAAGTCTTAATATGTAACAATATTGTCTTTCTATCTCCTCATTGGATTAGTAGTCAGATGTTGCTGGTTGGCCTTTTTTTGGTAATTGCTTCGTCCTTTGAGCATTGTGACAATTTTATATGGATAAAAGAATAATTAAATCTTTAAACTTAGTGCATTATGTAGATTAGAAGGACTCTTTCAGCTGAAGTAAACTATCATAGGTCTGTAAAAGCTGTTGGAGCTTTCATTTGGGGTAGGATTTCAGAGAAAAAAGTAGATCAGACTATGCGATTTGGAACTCTGGCCATACCCTAACCTCCACGCTGCAGGTTTTGCACCGCTGATTTAGGCCCTGATCATAGAAAGCAGGTGGATTCCTTTCCCCCATCCCTTAACTAACCCCAGCTGAAGTCAGAGGGATTCCACACCTACATGCAGTTCACAGCTGCTTTGCAGCATTAATGTTTTCTGAGTACAGTTCTTCCATCTGATCTGCAGTGTCAAACTAACAAGATTGGCAATGGGGAATTTATGATTCACTTTGGTTTGGTTTTGTTCTGATTTTCTTTTGTTTCTGCTGACTGGGAAAGCAGGAGCCAAATACTTTTTCGTCCTTCCTCTGGGATGCTGGTTTATTTGATAAACATATTAAAAAGACTGTTAGTACTCAGGCAATGTCCTTGATTCTGCAGTGGCTGTGTTGTACACCTTTGATGTTGCAGAACAGCAATGATGGTGGCTCAGCCTGACTCTAGAGAGCAAGATTTCCTTGGTGAAGGGATGGCGATAAGCTCTGAGAAGGGTCTGCACACCGTATTCCCCCACCTCCCAGCAGTGTGTCTGAGAGAAAAAAGAATGATCTCTGGAGGGCCACAGGAGGCTAGTGTAGGTGACAGTTTTTCTCTAACTGCTGTAAGTGTGTCGCCTGAATAGGCCAAGACAAATCAAAACCAGAAAGAAGAGTAGTTTATTGGTCTACAAGAAATGTAGATAGTTTGGTCAAGTGGAAGGAAATGGCCTTTGTTTTATTCACCACTGTTTAAGTTCAAGGTGGGAACACTTGACATGGTAGTGAGTTTTAAGGCCCTGTCTTAAGGACCTTAGTGAATCTAAGGGCTATTTATCCCTGAAAACTACCGTTACTATTGATTTAAGCATGTTTCCAGTGCCCCTCTTCATTTTACAAAGTAGACTTGTGCTTGTGCAGGCTATTTTCAGGTGAGAGGTCTAGTTCATAGAAAGCTCCAGGCTAAATCTATTTCTGGAGTCATCAGGCCAGACTTCTCAAGCTCAAGAAATGGGGAAGTTTATGCTCTCACCACAGCATCTGCCTAATCATAATCAGCAGATTTGATTTTGCTGGACAGGTTAAGTAAGTCCAGACCAGCATTGCTCATCCAAATCGTTTGAATATCCTTCACTGCAAGAAAACTGCCTCTTACTTTGTGAGTGATGCTGCTCAGTTCTGTCAGAACTGTCCATCTGCAGGGAAGGAGTAGAAGTGCAAAGAGGGCCACATCTTCATTGCCAGCATTTTTCACTGGAATAATAGAAGTTTTGGGAGCACTTCTAATTCCCTCTTATGTTTGTGACTTGTCTCCTTTTTACTTCTGGAAGTGTATGGGGAAGCATTGGGTCCCATAGCGATGGTAGTTGTCAGTGCTTCTTTAAGGACCCTAAACTCTCGACTTGAAGAAGCCCACAATTTCCTTACTGTCTAGTGATAATCTATTGCTAATTATCACTCAATAGTCTTATTACCAGATGTTAGCTGGTGTTTTTCCATTTCAGTTTTGAGGCTGTATGGGGACAGTTAACATACTGTCTTTTGGCCACACTGCTACCTGACCCACGTCATTTTGTTTGCTGAGTGGTGAATAGAGACACACTGGCATCTCCTCATGGAGATGGATTAAGATCTGTGCTGAAGGTATTAAGCTTCTCACTGCCTTGGATCACAAACCAGTTTTGTCTCATTCGCTACTAAAAATGGATGAGGTACCCTTTGGATGGTGGTATTCTCACCTTGCCGAGCATTTCCAATGGCCAAAGATTTTTGCCTCACTGAGTTCCATACAGTACCTGCATGTTTCCCCTTGTTTAATGCATATAAGTGGTCATTTGATAGTACACATTCAGTGTCTTTTGTACCCCATTTCCACACTCAGCGACCAAGCTGGCTCTATTAGTCACAGGAGAAAGTGGTTGGGATGGATAAGGACCAGCAGTTGTGACTTAGTCAAGGCAAGAGCAAAGTGGTACAACTGGAAGAGATAATGATAGTTTCTGTGTCATTGATTTCAGGAGGTTGGGACTACCTTGTTAGACACCTAGCTGCTCATTCTTTCCTCTCTTGTCAGCAGGCACAGAAGCTGCCTGTTCAAGGATGGAAAGGCTGTAGGTTTTTTTTGGGGTGATCAATCTCATTCCATCTTGGGACATGAGCCCATGGGACAGAGGACCCAATGCAAAGGGGAGTAGACAACTAGTACAAAGAAGATTGCAAGGGTGTGGTAAATCAGTAGGACAGTGCACTTCTGTAATCTGCTATACAGGCTGGTCATTTTCCCTGTAGACTACTCCATTAGAAAACTTCATCTCAAACAAATTTCATAAATCATAGAATCATTAAGGTAGGAAAAGACCCTTAAGATCATCGGGTCCAACATTAACCTATCACTGCCAAGTCCACCACTAAACCATGTCCTCGAGCACCACGTCTACCCTTCTTTTAAATACCTTCGGGATGGAGACTCAACCACTTCCCTGGGCAGCCTGTTCCAGTGCCTGACTACCCTTTCAGTGAAGAAGTTTTTCCTAATATCCAACCTAAAGCTCCCCTGGTGCAGCTTGAGGCCGTTTCCTCTCGTCCTATTGCTTGTTACTAGAGAGAAGAGACCGACCCCCACCTTGCTACAACCTCCTTTCAGGTAATTGTAGAGAGCAATAAGGTCTCCCCTGAGCCTCCTCTTCTCCAGACTAAACAACCCCAGTTCCCTCAGCCACTCCTCATAAGACTTGTGCTCTAGACCCTTCACCAGCTTTGTTGCCCTTCTTTGGACACACTCCAGCACCTCAATGTCCTTCTTGTAGTGAGGGGCCCAAAACTGAACACAGTACTCAAGGTGCAGCCTCCCCAGTGCCGAGTACAGGGGCACTATCACCTCCCTGGTCCTGCTGGCCACACTATTCCTGATACAAGCCAGGATGCCATTGGCCTTCTTGGCCACCTGAACACACTGCTGGCTCATGTTCAGCCAGCTGTCAACCAACATCTCCAGGTCCTTTTCCGCCAGGCAGCTCTCCAGCCACTCCTCCCCCAGCCTGTTGGGGTTGTTGTGACCCAAGTGCAGGACCCGGCACTTAGCCTTGTTGAACCTCATGCAGTTGGCCTCAGCCCATGGATCTGACCTGTCCAGGTCCCTCTGCAGGGCCTTCCTACCCTCGAGCAGATCGACACTTCCACCAAACATGGTGTCATCTGCAAACTTACTGAGGGTGCACTCAATCCCCTCATCCAGATCATCAGTGAAGATGTTGAACAGGACCGGCCCCAACACTGAGCCCTGGGGAACACCACTTGTGACTGGCTGCCAACTGGATTTGACTCCATTCACCACCAGTCTCTGGGCTTGGCCGTCCACCCAGCTTTTAACCCAGCACAGAGTGCACTTATCCAAGCCATGAGCAGCCACTGCAATTTGAGCCACTGCAGAAAAAAATCGGTGGTTTGCTTATTAAGCAGTGTCTTTCCCAGCTACATTGTAAGTCTTCCTTATGGTCTGCATTGTCTGCCTTCTGGTTTCTGGACTCATTTTTACCTGTTGGTTGTGATCTGTAAAACCATAAATGACCGAAGTTCTACTTATCTGAGACATTTACTCCAACTCTATGATACGCTAATGCACCTGAGGCCAGCTGAGGTATGTGGCTTGAAACCCATCATTTTTTTCTCTTTGCGGATCCCTTAAAGCTTTCTTAACAGAGGCACAGACCAAGGCCTTGTTTTTTCTTAGTTTTCTCTGGATTCCTCATAATTAGCACAAGGATTCTCTGGTGTCCCTAAATTTAAAATACGTTGAGAGCGACTGGTCTAAGGAAAGAGTTGTGACAAGCCAGACTTCTGTAGGGCCCTGGGCCATTGGATCTTCTTCTTTCCTTGGTTTATAGTAGACCAAGCTTATTATATTTCAGGACTACATTTTCTCCCTTGCCTGTTGGAGCTGAGTGTTGCTTGAGCAAGGATTTGAGGTTTGGGATTCTGGGAATTGTTCGCAAAGTGAGGTTTTTAGTATTGTTCATATATACATATGCATATACATATATATGTAAAAATATGCATATATACACAGATACATGCTTACATAATTTGTGATGGGGTTTTGATAGGTCTGCTTATTTGTTTAGTGGGGTGCCTGGGTTTTCTGACAGCATGGTGTTCCAAGGGTGAAACTGCCATTTAACCTAACAGGGAGAGAGGACCATAGTTTATAATTCCGGACTGCAGAACAGTGCCTTGCTCATTCTCACAGCACTAGCTGGAGAGTCAAGAAATAATCCTATTAGAAGGCCTCAATAATGCCAGAGGCTTGGAGAACTTGAAAAAAAATTATGCAGTGATTCTATACAGGAAAAAGAGTAGGAGTAAAACTTATAAAATAGGTAATTATTAACAAATCTGTATAAAATACTAGAAATTTATTTTGTTGAGTTAGGCTTATATGTTGCCTAATACAGATGAAACACACCTTAGTCATTGTCTCTCTGAGAACCTATTTTTTCCTGTAGTAATTAAAGAATTCCTTCAACAAGATCCCAAAGCCTTTTAAACAAGAAGCAAAAATCACTAAATCTCTATAAACAGGAATCTAGTTCACCTACAGCCGAAGCTGTTCCTTTCAACTCCATCTCAAACAAAAGAAGAGCATTCAGGTTGCACCACTGATGAAGCAATCGGTTACAGCTGTACAACTTTAATAGCAGGAATAGGTGCTTCCTTCCAAATATAACGCTTCCTTCTCTGAAAATAAAATTAGGTGGGGGGAATTTGCCAAGCCTGATTTACTCAGAAATGCAACTGGGTTTCTTAAAATTAACTTTTGTTATTTTAGCACAAGTTTTTTGTTGACACTGCTTTTTTCAGTAAAGTATTTAAAGTTTATATAGCTAAAGATTTAAGATTATCTAGAAGTTTCCAACCAGGAATTTGTACTGACCTAAATACATTGTGTTTTTTTTTTTTTAAACCCATTTAACTCAAGCCAGTGCAACTTCTTTGTACAAACAATCTTTGTATAATCACTGAACAGGAACAGGCATTAATAAGTACCCAGGCAAGGTGCAATATCCTTCAGAAGTCTTTTCCTTCTAAAATGAGCGGAGGCTAGATTACCGATGTGATCAGAAAGAGAAAAAGGCATTAGAGAAGTAAAATAATGAATACGTGCAGAAGCCAGAATTCTGCCCATAGAAAATGCTTATAGTACAATCTCGAGCACCTCTGCAAATACCTACAGTATTATTCTGGACCCATTTAAATCACTCGAAGTTATGTATGGATGATAAACAAAAAAGAACAAAGATGTCTCTTCAAGTAAAAATCTCTAGAAGCTTCTGGACTTTCAAAAAAGGCAGTGTCAAGAATATCCCAAGTCATTGCTATGCTGAATAATAATAGCAAAAAAAAAAAAAAGATAAGAAAATGGGAGAAAAATGGTGATATCCCCCATAATGCAACCCACCCCCCCAAACATTTCTATTTTTATTTGACCTTGTAAAGTTTTACAAGGTTTAGCCTGCTCTATTATATCCATCCCAACCTGCTCTGCTTAGGTTATGCAGTTGCAAACCTCTACAAAGGCACTTTATTTGGTTTTGAAATGGCTTGGTCTCCATTTGCTTAAAGCAATTGGTGTAACACAAGCTGAAATAAGCCTAGCCTGGACCAGAACAAGACTGTCCTCACCACTTTTTGCACAAGGTAATTTATATCACTCAAGAAAAGAGTTCCCCCTCACAGTTGGGATAATAATTCTTGGAAGTATGTTAACCACAAAATTGAAAGCAAGCACTTTGGACAGACCTCATCTGCAGTCTGCAGAGGCAAGAAGCCATCCTATCTTAGAGGGAAGTAAACTTCAGAAAGGGCCTTCTCTCCACAGGGGAATGCTCTAGCTTGTCACTGCCAACCCACATTACTGAACATTGGTTGTTTTTTGGTTTCGTTTGTTATGTGTGCTAACTGTATGAACATTCATTGTGTGTGTTCTGGAATAATGGTGTGGTTAATGCTAATTTCCCAAACACTTAATGGTTTTTTAAATAATTGGAGCATTTTCAGAGTTTGGCTTCTACCTTTCTGCCTTCAACTGGGAAAAGCAACTACAGTGTGTATGATTTTTCACCCAGAATTAAATGTGCCTGCAGTTTAAGACCCATAAATATTGCTTTTTTTTTTTCTCAATCAGTTGTTTAAGTGAAAATGAAAAGTAATTAAATTTAAATTTACAGTGAAAATAATTGAAGTAATGAGGGCCTAAAAATGGAAGTCTAATCAAAAGACAATACTACTTTGGAATGCAAAGTATTTTTGCCTTTCCTCTCTCTCTCTGCTTATCTATGTATGCATATGTAGTACGTGTACGGTATAGAATATATAATAGCCTTTATTTGTTACTTGTGGGTTTTGGACTCTCCAGTATAAGGACACTGACATACTGTAGTAGGTCCAGTGGAGGGCCACCAAGATGATCAGGGACTTGTGTGCATGATGTACAGGTAGAGACTTTCTTCACCCTGCAGAAGAGAAAGCGAGGAGGGGATCTTATTACTCTCACAACCCACCTAATGGGAAGGTGCAGAGAACACAGAGCCAGGCCCTTCTCAAGGGTGTACAGTGGCAGGAGAAGTGACAACAGACACAAATTGGATTGTGGGAAATGACGATTAGATATTAGGAAAATCTTTTTCACCACAAGGGTGATCAAACATTGGAACAGATGCCCAAAGAGGGTGAGCAATCTTGTCCTTGGAGAGAGCCTGAGCTTGGCTGGACAAGGCTCCGAGAAACCTATTCATGGGAGGGCATTGGGCTAGGCAGAGATCCCTTCTGGTCCAAATTATTCTGTGATTTTGTGGTTTTAATGATGCATGACATAGTGCTCTAAGCAAATTCTAAGCTTGAATAATTAGGCAGTCCTACCCACCTCCTCTCTTCCTGAAAAGTTTTTTAAAATCTCAAAAACTGCAAAGAAGATTGTGATTCTTCTCTGTACAGTAAAGCTGTCCCAGGAAAAAATTACGAACAATAGTTTATAACGTACAGCATGGCATTATTATTTTTAAAAGTCCTGTTATGAGTTACAACCACTAACACAACTTTTATCAGTCTGTTACTGAGAGGGGTGATGGCATCCTTTAAGTTATTTGTGCAGGGGTTCCTTCACGACGTACTGTTTTCCTTCAGAAAAATCTTTTTTTTTCCTTCCAATGGAAAAGCTGACCTATGGAATTTTATTTGAGATGTCTGTTGAAATAGTACGTTCAGTATACTTCACATTCCTTAAGTGTTGTTCAGGCTTGTAGCCCCTGGAAACCATGGGAGTTTGGGTTCCAATATGGCCTAAGAATATCAGTTTGAACATTTTGTAAGCATAGATTCTTGCCTTTTCTATTTTCACTGCAAGTACCAGTTAAAACTAAAATCCTGGCAGGTTTTCTAGAGAAGTTAAGACTATTTCCTGTGGCACATGTATCTTTGAATGAGCTTCTGTAATATAGAAACTGGACTGTAAATGTATTGAGTTAAGGCCCTGTTGATCTTCAGTATTTGCCAAATGGCTATGCTAGATTTCATAGACCAGTACCTTTTACCTCCCTCATTTCTTCCTCCAGGAACGACAATATGACTGAAGCAAAAACTGTGATTTACTGTAAATAAGCTATATGAAGGGTCTAGAGCACAAGTCTTATGAGGAGTGGCTGAGGGAACTGGGGTTGTTTAGCCTGGAGAAAAGGAGGCTGAGGGGAGACCTTATCCCTCTCTACAACTGCCTGAAAGGAGGTCATAGCGAGGTGGGGGCTGGTCTCTTCTCCCAAGTTACAAGCAATAGGACAATAGGAAATGACCTCAAGTTGCACCAGGGGAGGTTTAGATTGGATATTAGGAAAAATTTCTTCACCAAAAGGGTTATCAAGCACTGGAACAGGCTGCCCAGGGAAGTCCCCATCCCTGGAGGTATTTAAAAGATGGGTAGATGTGGTGCTTAGGGACATGGTTTAGTGGTAGACCTGGCAGTGCTAAGTTAACGGTTGGACTTGATGATCTTAAAGGTATTTTCCAACCTAAACAATTCTATGATTCTGTGATACTATATAAATTTTTCAGAGCTTTCAAGGCCCATGGGAGCTTTCAGCCTCTATGCTAGGATGCGTTTTAGATTCTTAGGGTCTTAAGTTTTTGACTTTGCTTTGTTTTTTGCTGAGACTTAAATGTGGCTCCATTTTTCTGCCTGAGTTTTTGCAGATAACTGCTGATGCATATATTTTCCTGTGAACCATTTCATTGTTGTTTTGTGGATTTGGAAATAAACTGCATATAGCAAACAATCTTCACTTTAAAAAGACTGCAGCTTTACTGCTGAAGAAGATAGTCCATTTTTGCTGCAATATAGGTGAAAAGAATAGATCAGGAAAATGGACTGATGTCATCTATGCTTGTGAGACAACTTAGGCATATTCAATGTTGGAGGGGCAGCAGCAGATAATACAGGAACAACATTATTCAGTGGATTTCTCAAAGACAGCAGGGGGTACTGCAAACTCAAACTTGTCTGGGTGAATAAATATATGTGGCCCAGAGCAAAAAAAATTTCAGTGTTACAGAGGGCTGCTTTTCTATGGGCATAAGTCCATCTTAACAAATGTTAGTGAAGATATCAAATCCCTGGAAAATATTGTCCTCTATTTATTTACAGGACAGCTGTTGCACTAAACTTCCTATACTGGCTGCCTTGACAGCATGCCTGAACCTTCTATGGGAACAGTTTAATCTCTGCAGAACTTTGGCCTCTCTGCTGAATATGTCAGAGAGTTCAAAACTTTGTATGTTAAGTCTCTGTTTTGGCTTCTCGAACTATCGTATCTCCTAAATGGAACAGAAAGCACCAAATTAATAAAGTAGGTTTGTTGTTCTGGCTTGACTCAGATTAGTAAATTATACCTCACTTGCAGTACTTAACACATAACACCCACAAGTAAATTCTAACTTTATTCTCCCTGCATTGCTTTCTTGAAATACAGGTTTATTAAATCAAGCATTGCCTTTTTATCTGTGTTTACAAAAATCCACCTCATGGATACACAGCCAAGACCTTCTAAAATAATTCTGTCTTCCATAAACGGTTTGTACAATCAGGTGTCCCATGTTATTCTTAAAGAATATATATGTGCATATATGTGATACGAAATTACTTATAAAAATAACAAAACTATAAGCTCAACTAGATAGTATTCACTATATAGTATATTAATTATTCGGTATATACCTCACTGTAACTTCAAAAAGGAAGGTTACATAAAAAATAGAAATCTAAACAGAAAGTTTCCATGGAAAAATTGCTAACCTAGGTACACCCAAACAGTATAATGATAGAATTAAATTTAATTTCTGACTCTAACACTGCTGGAATCTCCTTTAGAATTGTAGGAAAACACTGGATCATCTTATTTTTCCTTTTATTCATGCATCAAGAACATAAGCTCTTCTGACATAAGAGATCATGCACTTCAATTCCAATTTTCAGTTTGTTTCACAACTCGGTGTAAGTAATAATTAATGAACTTTTAAAGAAGCATGATGTGTTTTGTAGGGTTTTTTAATTCCTGAAGATGTTCTTTCATAAGATACATGATAGAAAAAGACCGTTTTTAACACTCTGGGTAAGGTTGTTATAAATTGTTATATTTTCAACCTGAGATAAATTAGTCTTCTGATAGTCACACAGTAATTTGCCATAGCTTTGTATATTAAATATAAGATTGGATTCCTACAGGCAAAATACTTGCCTTAACTCACAGGGGAATGAGAATTAAAATTCATGGATGGTGAGGGAGAAGGTGGTGGGTCCCATGACCGTTACCTGAGGGCTTTTGTGCGTAAGGTGTATGGAGCTCAAGAGGTGTACATCAATAAGTGGTTGCACTACAAATTGCATAACAGTGATTTTGTCAGAAGGATCTTGTATGGATTCTTCCTCTGTATTAAGAAAACTCCCTGAGATGGAAGGATTTGCTGTGATCAGTGGGTCAAGGGATACAATCTACCCCCTAGAGCAAGATTTCTTCACCTCATGGATGAGGGACTTCAAGGAGTCGTGAAGTCAGAGGCAATGCAGAATCACAGTAATTCATTCTTATCTTACCTCTGCTTGGGGAAAAAAAGTCTTCTCTAGTTGTATCAGATACAGAAAAAGAAAGCAAATGATGGGAATACAGGAAACGATAGGAAACAATAAGAAAGCAGCAATATTTCTTCTTTTTTTTTTCTTTGAAGATATTCTCTACAAATAGCTACCGTATTGCACAAAGCTAAACTAATTCTACCTATACATAAGAATTTAGGGGAAATGGCTGCCCTGATTGCTTCAGAGGTGAAGCAGCTAAAGAGACAGTGTCTTGGGGTCAAGCCCCGCCACCTATAAACCTTGTAGGCAAAACCCCTGACAACATACAAAGAAACATTAAAATGTTAAGCTTTCAAAATCAAGTTTGCCTCATTCAGTAAATGTCAAAATTAAGGCTCCAACAAGCTTAAGTCAATCCTGAAGTACCTTGCTTTTTCACTTGTGGTCTGTGAACTACTGATGGACTATAAGGCTTGCAAAACTATTCACCTGTATTCCTGTACCTACAACAAAGCAAGCAAAATGGCCAAAACCAAACTTTGAGTGATTAGCTATTTATTTAGATGAAACAACCATGGAAGTGCTGCAAAAGATGGTCCCAGGATTGTTTCAAGAAGCTTAGCTGGTCCATTGACTAAAATATAGAAAAGCACCTTCATGATGATATTTCGTGTAACATCTTTGTGGCAGAATTAGGGAGAGAAACAGATATCCTGGAACCGGTCCAGTGCCTTAGAAAGAGTAGCTTACTGTTTGCCCAATGCAATAAATGAATTACAGAAAAAAATATTATGTGATAGCCTGTTTTCTGCTATCCATAGAGGGTCAGAGTTAATTCTGACATTTTTAGTATTTATTACACAGGCAACTTAACTTAATTAACATTGTTTTGACTGCAGCAAAATTATGAATAACTGAAAGCAGAAATTTGAAACAGAGTATTAGAGTTGTGTATAAACTTGTTTGTCACAGCTCTACAAAAAAACAAAGAAAGAAAGGTACCTGACGTAGCTGTTCAGTTAGTAAAATGCATTTGCCACCCAACTGATATCCCATAACTTGGAATGGGTCTGTATCTTAGTTCATTTCCTGAACTAAACCATGTATGATCAACTAAGAAGTGACCTCATGCCAGTCTTCTCCCCAGCTCTCCTTTTCCCTCAGCTTTGGATGGAGGATCAGAAGTTATGATGGTTTTTCTGTACTGCTTGAGAGGGAGAGAGATCTCTGTGGAACCTTCCCGCTTAGGAAGTGCTCTATGTGGGAAGCAGAGCATGGCGGCTGCGATTCCTGAGGGCTCTGCTACCTTGTGGAAAGATTATACGTCAGCAAGGTACGAGGAATGACATCCCAAGGAGATGAATGCTTCATGAATGTATCGCTAATCTTATCTGGGGAGGCTATCTCTAAGGTCATCCATTTGGAAGTGCTAACGTGAAACTTTACCACCACACCTTAAGTTTTTATTGGTTTTTTGTCAGATATCCGCTAGCAGCTGAACTAACAACAGGCTTATTTTACAGAGATCACAAGATAGTTGTGGGCTAGTAAGTGGTTTGATTATACTTACTTAGGCTAGATTGGAACAAGCAGCTGAGAGCCAAAGTGTCTCAGGTCCCATCACCCATAACGTAAAGCCTTCATTCCACCGGTTGCTGTGGTTTTGTATGTGACATTAGGAATACATTGTATAAGTGTCTTTTATAAAGGACTAAGCTGCATTATGTTCTGACATTTTCTGTGTCAAAGTTGACTCTTGATTAAGCCAGTATACACCCAATGAAACGAAAGCTGTTGATTTAAAACATTATAAACCAGGGAAGAATCCAGCCTGCTGTTCCTACAGAGTTTGCAATCTCATTTTTAGATCTATAACAGACACCACACATTCCTGATGAGGATACTTCCCGTTTTTACACCTGGTACAAGCCATTCCAAATAAATTGTCTGCAGATTTTGATATGAGCACAGTTGCTACCATAAACTGTGCCATGCTGAGAATATTTGCATAGTTCAGAACTCATGACCTTCACATTATCATCTGTGTAGCAATGTGAACTGATGTCAAGAAATGTGGGGTTTAATCTGACTAAATGGGTTTTTTTCTTAAGCATTGTTTTCTCTTTGGGAATTGGATCCCTTCCCTCTGAAGTCAGCAGAAAACTCTTGTGAATGCAAGCAGAACTTGGACTGAAGCTTTAGTATAGACATGTGTTTCTTTTTTATTCTATGTCTAAGATTAAAAGGGGAGTAAGTATAAGAATAAAAACAGTAGAGTGAATGTTAAAAAAAAAGGAACCTTTGAAATCAGAAGTTTTACAGATTACTCAAATACATGTACAATAAGCTACATAGCAGATAGGAAATGTGATTGGGAGGTTTCTGTAATGTTTTAACGTAGAGAACATAGCCACGTTTAATGAAAGATGAACAGTCTGCATTTGGTAGAAGTGGCAGCTGGTGGTTTTAGGCTTTTCTAGTCAAGGACCCTGGAAATAGCTAAGCAGGCATCTAACCTACATCTATCTTTCAGGTTATAAACTGAGCCTATAAAGACTTATTCTCCACATTATAGTACCACCCAATTTGGGAACATTGCTTGTATCCTTTTTAAGAAAGCTTCAGAATTACCAGATTGCCTTCGCAGGAAAGCTGCAGGTCCAGACCATTTCCCTGAGCAAAGTGCTGGTGGGAACTGGCACGATCCCGGTTGCTGTGCCCCAAAGTTGAGTGTCCCCTAGAGAATTCAAAATCTGAAAGGGCCTGGTCCAGAGCTCAAGCACATTAAAGAAAGCAATAAGATGCTAAAAACTTCCTGTACACTGGTTGACTAGCCCTCTAGGAGTAAAATAAATACAGGTGAATGCTACGCCATGGAAGTAAGGGAGTGCTTTAACATGGACTTCAAGAAGACCGCAGTGTTGTCGATAAGTGAAGAAAGTCTCTGCAAGCATACGGTCCCAGCTATGTATGTCTCATTCCGGCAAGTAAACCCTTTCCTAACTAGTCTCCTTCCAAATGGTTAAGTTCCTGTGACTTTCTATGTGAATAAAGACTTGGCCTATCATTTGAGCTCTGATTTCATTGCTGGTGAGTATTTAAAAGTCTCTGTCACAAGACTAAGGATTTAATTGTCACTTTGCTTGCCAGTCCCTCCAGAGAGGCTAAAGCGTGTGGGAGCAAAGGTGTATATGTCAGTTGTTCCCATGGATAACTGGAGGACCTCCAAATCTCCATAACCATTGATATAACACTATTCAGCTACTAAAAATTCCAGTCTTCAGGTGGAAAAAGTAGAATTCCTGTCATGCTCCTAACTTGCCATCTTCTGCATAAAATACTTGTTTCCCCAGATGGCATTTCTCTTAAGAGATAGGACACCTTCCCTTTTTTTCCTTCTGTATTTAATCATTTCATCATCCATTATGTAGTCCATCTGCCCTCTTGTGGTTTCCTTTTTGATCTTTCCACTTTTAGTTTGCATTTTTCAGAGGCTTCTTGACTATTTTATATTTCCTGTTCTCTAAACGTGGGATGAGCTCACGAGTCAAGTTTCATCTCACAATGTATTTTCCTAGTCTGAGTAATTCTGAAATACATTTTTAGTGTTAGATGAGGCTGGGAATTAGTTGCAGCCCTGGAAAGACATCCAGCGTCATGAACAATATGGTCAGTTCTCTTAGGAGTTTTCCCAGTTGTTCTGACTTTCCCCTTTCTCCTACCTAATTCTAGAAGTCCCTGTTCCAAGTGGATTTTCAAGGTGTTTCTCAGCTGAATCGTCTCTTTTGAGGGATAGCAAATGAGTTTCGAAGGGTGCAGTTCTGGGAGAGGTGAAATGGTGGAATTAGAGAAAGATGCACAGCAGATGCACAGTGGTCCTAACACTTTCTATTGGAAATAGAGCCTTTAACTAAGAACTAGATGTAATGATCTCTTAGCCTGCATTACCCTTAGCCTGATGAGCACTACATCCTATGCATTAATGTTATTGATGTCAATAGGGCTATTTGTTTAAAAAATGCTTTCTAAGAGAGGCTTTGCATTCACCTTGGCAAATCAAACTCTGTGGGGCAATAGGAGGAGGACTTTGTGGTGTGTGGTTGTATCATGTGATGCAGGGATGCTCCTTGTATCAGTTGGTGATAAGGGGGAAGAAGTGCCTTCTTCCTCCTTATCCTTTGTTCTTCTAAGGGAGTAATTACTAAGTCTCAAGTCCTGCCATCATCACAAAAGGATGTATTTGAGCAGAGATGTGCTTCCCAGTGTAGTGCTATCTGGTGCTGAACACGGATCACTGAAAAGAAATCAAGGATTTGATTCCTGTTTGCGATTTTGACCTTTTTCACATGCTTTTCGGATCTGTCCCCCCAGATGGTGCAGCTAAGGGGTGTGTGGGAGGTGGCTGGCAGGAGACAGCCAGGGGATGTTCTGCAGCTCTTCAGAAGGGACAAGGTCTCTCACTGGTTCTCTTCCAAATGCTGCATTGTACAAGCTTTTTCAAAACCACTAGAGCTGGCTGAGGTGTGTGCTAGAATTTGCTGAATGACGTACTAAGACTTAACTAATTTGACATTTATTTTCTTCTTATTTTAGTTTGCAGGAGTGTTTTATTGTGATCTACTTCTGAGTCCCCTGTTCCACAAAAAACATGTACAATGCCATGAGTCTGTCCCATTCTTTACTGCTCCTTTGAGATTCTCAAGGAAGCAAAGTGACCCTGTATCTCACTTAATGAGTCTCCTTAAGGGGGGGGACGAGTTCAGTACTGAAAAAGCAAAGGGTTTCTCAAAGATTCCCAGGACAGAGCATAGAAAGTGAGAGAAATAAGAATGGGCCACTGCTGCATTTTGATATTCCTTAGCTTGGAAAGAATAACTAAATATCATTGCTAAAAGTACCCCATAGGCATTTCTAAGCCTATATGAGCTCTGAAAATTGAGGAAGCTGGAAGCTGCTTCCAGGAAGCCTCAGGGTATATCTATATAGAGAGCTGCAGACAGACGGAGGGTGCTCATCCCACACTCAAGTTCACTGGCTGCAAGCCAGCTGTGAACAAGGGCCAGGTACAGCTATTTTAGCACAGTCCTGGGCTTCAGCTAGCATGCTGTCTGCTTCTGGGACAACAGGCTCTTGCATCAAGAGAGAATTGTTTCCTTTCAGAAGTTCCTCAGTTTAAGTTAAGTTGCTACTCTCATAGCCACTGAAAATGAAATTCTCACCATTTGTTACTGTATCACAAGTCCAAAGCCTTTCTTTCCTTCTCAGAATTTGTAGTAAATGCAGTAAAAATATAATTCAGGCTAATTTAAGACTGTGACAGAAAGCGAAACTGCAAGAGCTTTTCACTCCTGATTGCTTGTACATTGAAAACCACTCTGGCTTCACTAAACATATCTCAAAGGGTATGTCTGGTAACAGAAGAGTAGGATCTCTTCTTCATTCAAATATGAAGTTTACTTACTGCAGGGTTTCTCACTCACCAGGCTATTTGAGTGTTGAATTGTGCTTTAACACAGAAGAACTTCTGAAACTAGAGAAATAATTAAGAAATAATTGTATTGTATTTGCCTTTATTCCTTGCTCTATTAATAAAGTCAAATTCTTGTCAACCAAACAAAAAACAATTCCCCAAAAGATGGTGCCTGGCCTTACAAGGACTGGCATGAGCACTAGCAGACGTATACTACCACGCCTCAAGTTTAGTTTAACTTTAGTAAATCATAGGTGTCTGCTATCTGTGATTGTTTAGTGTTCAGGATGAGGACTTGTATATCGAGACCCAGAAGGAGAGCACATAATTATTACTCTTGCCCTCCTTCCACAAAGCAAAAATAAAGTTATGGCATCAAGGTGATACGCCCTTCTAAGTGGAGCTCCTCTGGCGTGAACTATAAAGTGCAGCCAATTCTATCTATAGACAGATGCTCGAATTGTGTAGGTGTAGGGAAAGAAGTGTACTATCTGTGGAAAAAGCAAACAAAACCAAAACAAAATCCTATCTTGCAGACTCTCAGAAGTTAATTGTTATCTTAATTATCTTATCTTAGTTGTTTCCCTCAGAAGTTAGGGGGTAGAGGGAACCAAAAGAAAGCAATTTCATTTTTTCAATCTGTTGTGAAAGCCTGAGTAACTTAACTTTTGAAAGAAATAGAAGATTTTTCTGTTCATTTTAGGATAAAACTTCAGTATTATGTCCCAGATTTTGCCTCCAAAATATGTCAGTTGACATTCTAAACTTTTTCTAATAATGAAATTTTACACTTAACCTGAATATTAGAAGCCTGCAGAGATTTCAGCATTCATAAGAATAAATTTGGTCAGCAAGAGTTACTTAATGCTACCCAAAAGTTACTGTAATAATTAGAAATTCTGGGCTAAATTCTGTGATGAAGTAGCTGGCACAGGTCTAGTAACTTCTGTGAAAACTCACTGGTGGTTACTACCATGAAAACTTACCCTTTTTTTTTTTTTTAAACAACAGTCTTCATGTGGCTTCTGTGAAATGTAACACTTTTTTCTAAGCAAAAGTAAATTGTAGTAAAATTTAATTTGTCTTGTGGCAGTCTGTTGGCTAGGCCTGTGGTTACATAGATAGTATAACACTTAAATTTAGTTACTAAAAGGTTAGTTTTCCTAAGTCATTGCAGAGGAGTAAACCCGGATTCCAGGTACAGGCTGTGTTTTTTTAAGAAATGCCTGAGGGGAAAAAAGTATGATAAAGCACGGCAATTTATTGTTCTGCATTGTGCTTGGGACTGCGTATGAAAAATTAAAGGCTTTTGAACTATTTATACTATGGCTTTGGTTTTCCACTGCAATATTTCTGAGTTTAAGCAGAAGTAATATTTACTAAGAAAGCAAGTGGTAAATGGTTCTCTTGTGTTGCTTATTACACACATATGATGTCACAAATATTATGACATCATAATATCATAGTTCAAGATAGATTAGAGATATATTTCTGCTGCTTCTCTGACTGCTGATACAAACAGTTGATGATTGTGGTGTACAGAAATGGTCATGTTCAGTTAACACACACTAGTGTCATTACTCACTATTAGGTTTTGCAAATACTGATAGAGCAGAATCATAAGATTATTACAGAATTAATATGATCTGCTAATAGCAGAAGCCTTGCCCTCATAAGGCATATGTATGGAAAGTCCTGCTTCTGAAGCCAGGCTAGACCTTCAGTTTACCTGAAGTTTAGCTGACCTTGAGGTAAGAAAACCATAAACAGCCTAACCAACAGCAGCGGTGACAATTCGTTGGTACCCCAAGAAGCAGCAGTGTGATACTGTTGGGACCCATCTCATTCATATTATGCATATCAGAGTGAAGTTAGAGTGATTTTGGAACAGCAAATTTAAAACCAGGTAACTGTATGTCAGTTTTTATCAGCTTGCAATATTAAGAATATTAAAGGCTCTGTCATCTGATAGCCTAAATTGGTATCGCTGACTTTGGCAGGACTGCAATAATTTACATCAGAAGACCTTTAAATTTAGCTGGCATCTCATCTATGTCAAATACTGTTCTTTAAACCTGCTCATGTGAAATTGTAAGCTAACCAAATGTTGAAAACTCCTGTTGTTTTTAGGAGGAACTGGACTACATCGGTGCTCATGTTCAGTGTAGTCTTATACATTTTTGTAATAATGGAATTAAAAAACAGCTGATACTAACAAGAGAGAGTATGAGCTGTGTTTTTGTGGGGTTTTTTTGCTTATTGAGATTCAAAAACACCTTGAAGAAAACGACAGGTAGCTTAAAAACAAAGTGTATTTTATTTTTGAGAGTTTTATGTCATTTCTAATAGTACAAAAAATAACTCTGGTAGCTAAGAGGAACCAAGTTGTGTACCTAGGGTAACAACCAGTTGGGCCTTCTGCTTGTGGTTTGAGTTCATCTTGCACTGAGGCTGATGCAAATGTTACTACATATGATGGCCTGTAATAAAAACAAAAAAGTTCCCATATATCTCCCTTTTCCATTTCTTTGAGACACTTCCTAACTCCCAGCACTTCTCAGAAGTTCATTCTTTCATCCCACCTCCTCGTAACCTTTCAGTTCTCCTAAATGACTCATTCCTTCCTCAGTCCAAGGTTGAAAGACAAAGCAGAACCTTCTAGACCCATACTGGATGGGCCAATCAAGTTATTAGGATATTTAATATTTTCAGCTCAGCTCCTTGATAGCTGTTCAGATGATCCTGGAACAATTCCAGAAGATTGGCAATGGAACAGTTAAATTATACTTAGTCTGTTTTCAATAAATTTTAGAACAAGTGGTGTATTAAAACCAATTATTTTAATCAAGGTAATTTTTAAATCTCACTATTTGAAGATGCACAGGTATGTAACAGCAAAGTTAGTGGAATTGCATTTCTGCAGTAGCTTTTTTCACTGCCACTGTAGTGTTTTGGTTTCCCCTTTCTGTTCAGAGATTTAAAAGGTTAGCAGCAGGGCTTCTTGTAAATGCATTAAAAATGTAGGTAAAGCCATTAAAATGCTATTATCAAACCTTCTTGTCCAATCGAGAAATAACATCCTCAGTGATAAGTAAGGCATAGCTGTTCGAGTGTTGCTAGTTTGTTCTTTTCAAGTGGTCGGAATATTAAAGAGAAATATGAAAAACATCCCCTTACACCCTAACCTCACAGGTTAGGCTGCATTCAGCCCCTTTGGTAGTAACACTCGTGGTCCTAGTGACTTAAACCAGCAAAGCAGGTCCTGTCTCAATCACCTTCCCCCAAGGCATGGCCAGTGCTGCTGAAAGATCCGTGTCTCATCTGCACAGGCAACATAACCTCTACCACATTCCTTTTGCTTTCCAGCCTTGTTTGAGGTCACCTAAGTTACAGGCTGATACAACATTTGCTACATCAGGTTAACTAGACTAAGTTGATAAGACCCCAAGCAAAGTCTAAAATGACCAAACAAGCAAGAACAAACTAAAGGATAGCAGAGAACACTAGTCTCGTAAATTCTAGAGCGTAGAGGTGTCCTTGGAAAACCCATCCTGAAGGGGACCATGGCTGCTAGCAGTTTCAGCAGAGAAATCAAACACGGACTGGGCCTCATAAAACCATTGGTCTTTCATCACAGTTTGAGGTCAGGCCGCAGCTGAAGTAGATTGAAAAGGAAGGGAGAGTTTTCCTTGCGCCATCCCAAGAGGAACCACTGGAAAGCCTCGCCTTCAGAGAGAGGAGGAGGAGCACACATCTGTCTCATACAAAGGAATGAGAATGGCATTTCTTTTTCTATAAACAATTTTAATTCTTGTAGTAAAACGTGGTCATATTGGCAATGCAGCAAAACAAATCTCCTTATATGAGCACGCTTTTCTCTTCTGGTGTCTGTAGTCTCAAGAACACCAGTCAAAGACTTTCTCCAGCTGCTACATTCACACAAAGAAGCAGTATAAATGAAAGCGTTATTGCTGCCAATCATCAGACCCTCTGAAGGAGCTTCTGTCCTCTCTGAATGCTATGGGGCACAAACATTGATCACTATTGAGTATTGTATTTTTAATGTTTACCACTGTAAATGCCACAATTTTGAATAGATAAAGACAAGTAGTGTAATAACAACTGGACTAGCTACATCAAAAAATGTCCTGATTTTTATAAACACCGCCCCTTCTGTATTTGATATTGTGCCACCACCTCCAATGGGGAAGACTGATACACCTCTTTCACTTAGGCTGCCTCCGAATTATTTTTCACACTTCCTAAGAAGATCTGACTGAGTTCTCACTCTTGTGGATCTCCCTTGGCCGTCTTTGCCCAGTAGCAAAGTCAGTCAGCAAAAGGCCATCTCAGGACCAAAGTCAGTGCTAAGTAAGAAGAAAGGACAACCTGGGTGAAGGAGCCCAATCTAACACAACAGTTCACACTACCTATGTCTTTCTCACAGCCATTAACTTCCTCCCCTTGTCTTCTCCCAGGAGTTTGTGATCCCTCAGCAGCCTAATCACTTCAGACAGGTTGGGCTGGGAGTGGATATGCTTGTGTAGGCACACCTCAGTTTTCTCAAGGAACGTGCCAGCAACTCATTGCTATTTAACTAAATCACCATACTGATTTCTGAAACCTGCTCACATATGCTTCAGTGTGCTCAAACAGTAAACATCCAAGTACAGTGTTGCATACCTCATTCATCAGCTCTTACAGGACAGCTTTTCTTCCATCGCGGGAGGTGTGGTTGAACTTCCAACATCACTCACAAATGCTGCATCAACACGCAGCATTGTTTCATTATAGAAAGGGAGAGATTTTGACAAATCCACAGAACAGTGTAGAGACCACAGAGGATCACATCTGGATGAAGATCTTCCTTCAGTATGAGTCATTCAAATAGGAGAAACGGGGGCACTGTATCACCTCTTAGTTGAAGCAACGTAAGCTTCGAATCACTGCAGCTGCATATCTCAACATGGATGGTTCCTAATTGCTCTTTTCCTTCAGTTGTACCCAGAAACATTAAAGTACAGGCTGAGGTTCCAGGCACAAGAGCATCACTGGCCACCATTTGGAAACCACTGAAGGAAATTCCACCTGAAAAATCTTTGGGTTTACTGTATTTATCTTCTGTCCTCCAACTTCAGAGACAGTTGAATATCTACTCTCCCCTTTCACACGAGACTTTACAAGAAGCTAAAAAAGTATTCATGGCTCCTGGCTGAATGCAGGTGTGATCCAAGATGCTCAGCAGCATATTTACTTGAAGTTACTGCTTATTAAATCACTTTACCTTAACAATGTATTTCTAGAAAAAAAAACAGATTCTAGTGCTCTTTAACAACTTTGCAAAATCAATACAGAGGTCTTGACTGTATGTGTTTACTACCGCTCATTTGAGTCAGACTGTGCAATATGCCCAAAGGATAATAGCCCTTGAAACTAGGCATGTAAATCTTCAGTGGCCGGGTCACTATTTGTCATACCTCCAGCTGCAATTGAAGCTGCTTCAATAAAGTCAATCTGTGGACTGGTCTTGAATATCAAATATAGTTGTGATTTTAAATGACGTAAGTCTGCCACCTAAATTGCCCTTCCTCCCTCCCTGTAAAAATGTCTGAAAGAAGATTTCTGCTACAATTGGCAGGATCCTCTATAGTACAAACCATTGCTATGGTTCACGTGCCTGTGGAAAGATGGAGAGAGGACACAACACAGCACCTGAGCCTGCAGGTCCACTTGCTGCCCTCCCTGGTGTCCACGTGCAGTTCCATCTAGAAAGATGGACAGCATTTTTCCTGGCTGTCACAGGTGCATCCTAAATTGAATATGCCCCAGTGTCCCTGAAAGGACAAGTAAATGTTTGGCCTCGGTGAATTTTGCCATTCCTTGTGAACAGGAGAGCCCACATAAAGTGTATGGCCAAGCCTCCTGGAGCCGCTTGCTCTTTGTGGTGGAAACGCATCCCACCACTTGGCATCACGGTAAGAAACGAGAGCAAAGAGGTGGAAGGTGCGAGGCATGCATGTAGAATAATATTCACAAGGCACCATTTGCAGGCAGATAGTATGCAGCTCACTTGGATGGCAGATCAGAAGTGGCTCTGGAGAGAAGCTCAGATGCAGGGGGCTAATGCCTGACCTTGGAGAGTTGTTTTGTAAAAGTGGTTGAAGACTTCTCCTCCAGAGCTCTCCAGGCAAGGAGAGAAGGAATAAGATGGCTCTTGCCTCTGGGAGAAATTTTTTTACATAACTGAAGATATCCATGCTGAATTCTTTGAACCACATGTTGAGTAGATGATCTGTCTCTTGTTGATTTAATGTAGGATTTTGACAAAAGCGTGACTGAAAAAGTAAAGCTTTTGTTAGCGGCTTACCTCAGTGGGATGGATATTAGAAAGAAATTAACTGAAGTTAAAGAACTGTGGATATCTCATCTTACATACTTTAAGAAAATCTAATGAATTAAGAAGTCTTCTAAGTATGATTTAAAAAATGCATGTTTTACTTTAGGAAAAGTAAAGAAAGAAAAACACAGAGAGAATTTTAATTTGCTAGAATCCGAAGATGGGAAGACTTGAAAAAAGTATTTTCATTCTTTATCAAAATTTATCTTCTAATCCTTTGGCCACCAGTGTGAAGTGCCGTGCAGTCTTCTGAATGTAAAATGTAAAATTCCCTCCCTTCACATAGGTCTGCAGAATTATAATGTGTCGTCCAGCTATATTCACATCTCACAAGCTGTCAAAATACTGACGGGAGATACTGACCCCCCGTCCCCTGCTGGGAAAAAAATGTTGCAACTAAATGGCTGTGCTATAAATAGTTAAAGCTGACGATATTTCTGCAAGACGGCTCTTGTTGGCTGTCAGTGAGCTACCTTAGAACAACATTTCAGACAATGCGTGTTTCCTGCTCCAGCGCCGGCAGGGAGGAGGCCAGGGGCCTCGAGTCCCACCAAAAGAGGATTGCCACCGGCTGGCACACCTTGGGGTGTGCAGGAAAATGCCTTCATTGTGATCACTGGAGAGACAGAATTTATCACCTGATGTAGTTCAGCAGCTATTCTGGAGAAAGTTGCCTGTATTGGTGTCAGAAATTTGCTGCTATTGTTTGCTCAGGTGTTCCACAAAGCTAAAGGTTTAATCAACAAGCTGCCATGAGATTTAATTTCTTTTAAAGGAAGCTTATTTTTAAAAGGCATACCTTTTTATGGAGTGTACTAACTTAAAAAAATATACCTAGAAGTAACACCAAACTGTAAAGAATACAAGTGCCCAAGCCCAGAACAATCACTGACAACCTAAGTTAATTTTTGTTGTACTTCCCCTCCTCCTGTTTCAATGCTGTATAAATCCAGAGCTGGGTCTAACGTGGGACAAGGCACCCAAATTATATGGGCATTCATTTGTGTGTTATATGGCTTTCTTGGCAGTGAAACTGTTTCTGTCTTGAGTGTTGAGGGAAGGAAAACAGTTTCTCCTGCTGTTGAGTTCATGCGCTTCCTACATCCCATACACCACAGTCAGAGATATTAGTGCAGTCTGAATTTTACAGATACAGGAATGAACTTTTGCACCTAAAAAGACCCTAGAGAGTAAGAGTAGACTTGTGAGACCCTGGACCCGGACTCAATATCCTTGTTCAGATCTTAGCTTTACTGCAGTCTTTTTATTTCCTACACTGGGCAAGTCACTGAGAATAGGTATACTTCTATCTGGAGGTGTAATTGCAGCTTGGATTTACTTATGCGTGCTAACTTTAAATTAGCTCAATCAGTCAGAACTGTTGAGAATGGCAGCAAGAACTTCAGTGCTCTGCCATAATCCCTTTGGGTCTGTGAATAGACATTCATTAGGTAACATTTGTGATTTAAGTGTTGTGCACCGCAATATTTAAGCATTGTGCGCTATGACCCAAACAAGCTACTTTAAAGTTTTGACCTGGTGTAGGTTGTAACGTGAATAGTATTTTAGGACTACAATGGATTCCATCAGTTAGTGCTGCAGTTCCCAACTGTGTTAGGGAAACATAAATATTATTCTTGCCCAAGCTTTTGTCTGTCTTGTCTACTTAAATGGTGACCTCTTTGGGGCAGGAAATGTCTTTTATTTTATGTTTATCCAGAAAATAAGGCTTGGATCTTCATTGTGATTTGGCACAGTTATTGAAGTTATGGAGCCACCTCTTGTCTACACCTGGTAGTATGTTGTTTCACGCGTCTGTTGCATGAAGCTTTCGATGGGACATATTGCTGAACTCCCTTCTGCATGGAGGGGGTCCAGCCGAAGGGAAACCATCCACAGGTTTCTCAGGTTACTTGTGTGCTCTTGCTCGTTCTCTTCTCTTTTGTATAGCTCTGAAGCACTGTTTTGGACTGTAGGGAAAAGCATTCGGATATCCATTTAATATGGCAAAGAATATTGCTCTGTTTATATTTGGTGTTCCAGGAAAAATTAATAGTTTGCATCTCCTTGAAACCACACTCAGTGGATAATGACCACTGTCTTCTCTTCCCAACCTCTCGTAACATAGCCCTTGTTTTATCATAATCACCAAGTGATATCTGCATCTAATCAGGCAGGACCTACAGAGTTAACTGTCTGCTTTCTATTTTAATTAAAAGAAAAAGGTTTATAGTCTGAACCAAAAGTGCATGCTGTTCTGAGTAGGTCCTAGTTATTTACCAGCTCAGATATTCTTTGTACATATTACTGTTGTTAACTCTGGTAGAAAAGAAAAATAAAGTAAAAAGTTTCCATTTCTACTATTTATGAGAAGAGGGATTCAAAAGTATTAGTGTCATAAATCGCCTGAGACAAGTGAAATGTGTTATTCAGTACATTATAATGTTGTAACTTTGCCATTGGAAACAGTTGCCGAGCTAGGAACAGAAATCTGGGTGGGCCACAGGTTATGGTAGATGGGCAATGACAAAAGGTCTGACTTTACAGCGGATCATTTGTATTGCAAATGATTTAGAGCAGACTCAGAGTTGGACAGGCTTGTGTCAAATTGAATGAGCTGGTGTCCAGCCATGGCTGCACCTTTTGTTAGAAGGACTGGTGAGCACAGACAATAAAATGTTTCAGATGAAGCTACTATCCAAAGCAGTGGCAAATTTGCCAGGTACAACACATTTCGGCTTCATGAAAAAGCTCGAGCCCATGCATAGATTTAGGATGTGTGCAAGGACGTGGATATCTAAAGTCAGCACAGCTGTTGGTATCAGTGTCAGCCTACGCTTGCTCACTCTAGTTGCTCCATGCATATAATATGCTGGACACTCAGTTTGCACAGAGATGGTGTTTGATACTCACAGGAATTTCCTTTTCCCAAGGATTTGTATGGGATCTATGAACCAGTGCTTGGACGGCAGAGTAGTCCAAGCCAATGTCTTGCAGGAAAGACAAAACAACGTATTTTTTATTTCTGAGGATTTTAGAAGAGTAAGATAAAGCTCAGGACTGGCCATCTCTAGAGTTGTATGAATATTCTTTGTTTGCTTTGTGCTATTACTTTCAACTGTTACTAGTTCTGTAACTTGATTTGCACTGACAGATTCAGTAACATCATTCTTGTATTAATCCTTGGACATAATATTTTTAATGAAATTCTAGAATGGGAGGCCTTACTCAATGGCCGGTTCTCTTGATTGCATCTACTGTTGTTTGTTTGTTTAAGGGACTCTAGAAATGAGAAAATTACACTGTAATATGTTAATGCTGCTGGAAAGGGGCATGAAAATTGCTCACCAGGAATATGTGTTGCAACTTTCTTCAGATGATAAAGTCTGAGCTTGCTGTGTTCTCTCTACTTTCTCAACTACTTAATGTGATGTCCTTATTACTCTTCACAGCTTATTAAGTTTGTTATGCTGTTTCAAAATAGGCAGAATGAATGCATCTTAGGAGCATCCGTCATCAAATGATGAATTTGGGCTAAGTCCTTAACTCTCCTCAAAACATTGAAACAAATGATTTGCAAAATCTGTTTTGTGGTGTTGTCCTTTGTGTAAAGCAAAGTAGCAAATTCTTTTTTTTTCTGTTTGTGCTTGCATTTACAAGTCTGAAGCCAGCAGTACATTTTTTTCCCATCTTTCATTTTCTCCTTTGTTTATTCCTGAAACTCAACCTAGAATACTGAATAGAAGAATCTTAAAGGAAATATTTCACATCCAGGTTTTACCAAAACATGAAAAATTTCAGGCAAGTTTTAAAGCAAATGTTGTCCCAGAAGAATTGTTACTTGACTTATTTATTTATTAAATGTATCTGTGCCATATTGGTCTTAAACACAGTACTGCTCTGAAGTTGCTATTAAAACTGGCAGGCACTGTTACCTTAGATGAAGCTTATCTGCAAAGCAGAAACAGAACTTGTAGGAATTTCATGGTCTCCTCCACTGATGATGACCCAAATTAACCTGTTTTACTCTCCACTGAGAAGACTGAGCATTCCTGCTGTCAGGTTCTGTGTCTTGGGAAGCAGTAACCTTCTGCTGAAAGGCAGTAATTAACAGGTAAATGGAGTAACTTCATACATTGTTCCAAGTCATGTCACAGGTCTCCTAGTCTGCCTTGTGTTTTGCTGACCGCAGCTTGCTGGGGAAAATGGTGTTGCCAACATGTAAACTAAGAAATAGTCTGACTATTACGTTATAGAACCTTTTCTAATAGAAAAGTGGGCCTTTTTTTTTTTTTTTTAAATAAGGCTCCTGGTAATGATGGCGACCCTTCATATTATCTTCTTGTATGTCATGGCGTATGCCAGTGAGTGTATTGAACAAACAAAACCAGACTCACCCAAAAATTGAAAAAAAGGAAAAATACGCTTGTAGAGGAAAGTAATGCTTTAATTTGTACATTACTACTGGGTGTTTATTGCAGTTTATTGAAACAAGTTCACACAGGAAGAGTTAACACTTGCAAGGCAAGCAAATGCCACTGCCCTGTAAAAATTATGTGTCATTACTTTACCTGTACAGATTACCCTGAAAGACAAAGAAGTAGGATTGAACACTTGTTACTAACCTCTACCCTATTGTGCACATACCTTGCTATTTATTTTCCAATTTCTCAAATGCATGACCAAGGTAACCTGTTATCAAGCCCCAGCTGAGTTTGAGTGATTGTCTTCATGTGTACTGCAAGTCCACAGCAGATGCAAGGTAACATGCCTATTGAGAACTAAGCTAAGGTGCGTTACGCTACATTGGCTGGGGACTAGGAGTGAGCTGTGGACTAGGAGTGAGCATGAATTTTTTTTTTTGATTCATGTATATTTAGGAAGAGAAATGCTGCACTTTTAAACTATGTATGCATAACTATATAACATAACTGTATCAACATTATCTTCAAAGTATAAATTTTATGGTTTGCATACAGAAAGGCGGGATCAGTGTTGCCTACAGATTCTGTAATCTTTTTTTTTTCTATGACTAATTGTGCAAGCTTAATGTTATTTTTTTTTAATAAAGAAAATAGGCTTCTAGTACCTGAACAGCACTGGTCAGCCATCTGCTGGAAAGAGGATACAGCAAAAATCAAACCTCCATTTGTGTTTCTTGCCTTAACCCATCCTGTGCCTTTCACAGAAAGTAATCCTGGGGCAGCCTTTGAAAGGTGCCAGTGTCCCATGCAGAGACAATATTGCTTCTCTGCATAGCTGGTCTGCTAAGGCATCTAACTAAGCAGCTCACCAAAAATGCTCTGTACTTTGGCCGTGGAGCTTAGCCAAAGTCTGCATCCTTTTTAGCCATTAACTACGTCATCTTTTGATATATGCCTGAAGTATTTACCGTTTTTGCATGACCAAATGTTTTCAGGCTTAACAAAAACCACACTCCTCTGTAGTGTCTATGGATTGTCCAGGTCTAACATTTCAAAGGTTTGCAAGATCCTCTCCTTATGTCTGAGAGGATATAAATAGCATTCAGTTTAATTAACATCAGCAAAGGCATGTTGCAAATAGATTTGCTCTGTTACTGGCTTTCTCCATTTCTTAATTTCAAGATGTTAAGCTTTCCAAAATAAATTTATACATTTTTTTCAGGAGGAGAGGAGAAACTTCTTTCTGTTTCTCACTAGAGAGGAATTGTTTCAATTCAAATGTTCATTTTTTTGGTGAGAAAGTAGTGAGAAAGTGAAGTTATTGCTATGATGGACTAAGGATATAAGGCAGGTGAGATTGTGTGAAGGGGTAAATTAGCAGCTGGTATAATACAATTACCACATTTCCCTGCAAACTTCCCTGTTTGTTTCCTTTTGTAGCACCATTTAGTAGAGAAAAAGGAAAAAAAAT
The DNA here is from genome assembly GCF_965183815.1 of Platalea leucorodia. Lineage (NCBI taxonomy): Eukaryota > Metazoa > Chordata > Aves > Pelecaniformes > Threskiornithidae > Platalea > Platalea leucorodia. The sequence continues at coordinate 130,682,121 of NC_138823.1, read as the reverse complement.
TCACAATTCTTGAGCCTGTCAACATATCTGAAGATCTTGCACTACAACAGTGAGAGCATAGCTCAAGACAGAGGGCTGGGCAATCTTGAGTCTGGCTACAGTAGATGCCAGGCCAAATCTCATCATAATTAAAACCATTTTGGACGCTGTTTCCAATTATGGCAGCTGCCATCGGACCACGTTCCTCTCCCTACCCACACCCCCTCCTGGTCACGGAGGAGCCGGGTTGTCACTGGAGCAGCTCCACGCACACCCGCAAAACACTTCTGCCGCGGCCATCTTCACACAGCATGGGAGGAAGCTTTCTCTGGTGGGTGAAGAACGGAGCCCGTAGTTGTAATCGGGACTTGCAACCGAAAGGTTACTTAGGAGGCAAGTGCTCCAGTTTCCCAAAAGCAGGCTTAAAAGGCTGTAGGGTATATTTTCAAAGCACTGTGCAGGATTTCAGCCATGTGACTCATTAATGTCAATGGGAATCATGTTGTTAAAACTTCGTGCAGTGCTTTGAAAATGTATCCCTATATGTCAATTTTCTTTTCTAGGCAAAATTATCAAAAACAGACCGTGTAGGCCATTTTTTTTAGAAGAAGGTTTTCAGTATTATATGCTAATAAATCAACGGTTTAGCAGGCTTGATCTGCTCTTGTTCCTTCCTCCTCCCTCTCCACTTTTCATTTTATCATTGACTTTGATTTTATGCAGAGTTATAGTAACATATAGTTTTTGCAGACGTTGCCTGGAGGAAGACAACTGCAAAATCTCAGGGACTGGATTGCAAATTGTGTGAAAAGCAACAATTGTGATGTAGAGGGATAATAATATTTGTTGCATCATTTCAACTCTAAAGCAGAATCAGTAAGGAAAAAAACATACTTAGTTTTTTTAAATTACTATTTTCATTAGCAAATTGCAACAAATCAACCCTTACTTATTAAAAAAAATATTTCGTTTGAAGGATTTGCAATTACCTTTTCAGGATAACTCTGGAGTCTGCTAATAACAAAATATCAAATGACAGGAGTATGTGCTTCGCAAAAACCCAAACTAATATAATGAGATCTCTGGTTTCCCAGGAAGAATTATACTTCCTTTGATTCCATTGAATACAGAGAGAATTACCCTGAAATGCTTGTAAGCTCCGAACTACAACAGAGGGATGAATTGTATATTCCTATTAGCTGCATTTTGTATTTGTTCAGAACATGCTGCTACGCTTTCGATCTTTCCTCCAGAAGTCAAAGACATCTCCAATGTATAGTTTAGTACTTTTGCAGCAAAAGCGTGCATCATTTCTATAAGCTCCAAAGCGTTTCACCTTTAGATCACCAGTTCATGTCTGTCCTGGGAACCATATCTTAATTTGAATTAATCTCTGGAATAAAATGATTGCTGTCTGTATGGATAGCATATCATATGCTTCTGTAGTTCCATTTCTCAGCCGGCAGCTGTTCCATTCAGTAATTGCTCTTTTACAAGTCTCAGCAAAGACAGAAGACTAGAATTACACCCTCCTTTTCTCTTGAAAGTCACTGTTGTGGAACAGTTTTGGGATAGTGTTGTTAAGAAAGCTTGTATGCTGCTGCTTTGTGACTGTACGTGGCAACTGGTAGTCAATCAGAGCAGGAATGTCTCTTAGATAATCCGAGTTGAAAAGAAAACAGATCTGTCTTCATGATTGCTGAATAAGAGAATAAGAAACTGCCAGGATTCTCCAGCTAACTAGACAAAAGTAGATGGAAGTACTCCTAGAGAGGATAAACAAAGTGCACCCATCTGCTTACCTGCTTATTTTGATCTTCATTCTTCCTTTCCAGAAAGAAATCACATTTTTGTCCAGTCTGCTACGTTCCTTAGCTTTCTGATAATATTGGGTGTTAGCTTATGTTATGTCCTAACTTAAAAGAGTAGGATCATTTTATTTAATGATACTTTTGTGTAATGGTGTCCTCCTATGTTCCAAGAGCCCACTATTTATATAGCTTAAAACATCCTCCCTCTTATGACTTCACAGAAGATGGCATAGTGCCACTGAAAAGTGAATATCTGGATTATAACACCAAATGTAAGGATGCCACAAGGGTTACTCTGAGAGAGACAAGTTCCAGCATATTTTCCGGTAGTCACATTTCCTCCTTTTTTATTTATAACACTTTTTTTTTTTTTCCCCTGGCATGCAAAAGCTTTTTAATATGCTTCCCCTGAAGTGTCTGGTAGAGTCTACCTTCTGGACTATCTTGCAGTGTAATACTGGTTTTGGGGAAGACAGTTGTTAGGGAATGAGTCAAAGAATATAAGGTGGTCAGTGAAAAATTTGGAACTCTGTTCTGTACCCAATAGTCAGTAGTCATCCAAAATATAATACTTGGGAAAAACCTGAGATAGAAAAAGTTGTCTAATTTGTTGTTTTGTCTGATGTAAGGTATGGCCAGCAGCAGTTATTTCAATGTAAACAGTAAAAATGAGAGAGAAAGTGAGAGTAGATGCCTGGAGATTCAGCATGAGCAGCACTATGAAAACTTGAAACTCAGCTTGAGCTCAACAAAGAGGGGCTCTTATGCCTTTTTCCCATCATCATTGTCTTGTTATTGATAGGATGATAATTTCTCTGTTTCCATAATAATTCTCCTCCGTAAAGCTCAAAGCACGCTAGAAACATGGTTGTGCTCTATAAGCTGTTTATGCAGGTGGAAAAACTGGCACACGGCAGGGTCTGTCTTCTGACATGCTGCCCTGAAATCCCACCTTTCCCTGGTGCCGTCGTTGGCGTTGTGGTTCTTCCCCTTCCTGTACTCGCAAGGCATCCGTTTTGTTCTCTGCAGAACACCAAAAGCTCCTACAGAGAGATTTAAACTCTTTGTGTTTAGATACCATGGTGATAAATGTAATATAAAACTTCAGTGAGAGAAAGAGTGCTATGTTTCTAAAAGTTAGGGTTTGGGGTTTTTTTAAGGTACCAACAAAAGAAATTGTAATAGATTTCTATACACAAGGGTGGTAAAGTCACTTTTCTAGAATAAGTTGATGTACTGTGAATCTCATTACAATCATTACCATTATGATTAAGTAATCTTACTAAAATGCTTTCCACATCGAGAATGGGGGAATTCTATTTCGATGATGGTAATGCTAGTTACTCTCAACTATATGCTTTTGGTGGGACCACAAAGGGGAAGCTCTAGAAATGTTAACGAGATGTATATTTTGTGACTGCAGAAGTAATTTTAAAACATGAACCCTGTTATCCAGTAGATTTTCATTCTTTCACCAGGTGAACATGCTGCCTCATTGCCTCCTTTTCCAAAGATGTGTCAGTTTAGCCTCTAACCCTCGAGATAAAGTGAAATCTGTGAATCCATAAGTGAAATCCTAGGCAAGCCATGTTCTAATTAAGCCTAGTTCGTAAAATCAACAAAATACATAGTTTCTGTAGTCTTTCCAAGGGTTAATGGCTCGCTGATTCTCGTATACTCTTCTTCTGACATAACACATTAGTATGTAACTTCTGTTGTATTTATTTTTTATGTAACTTCAGATTATATTTTGAGTTTGTCCTCCACTTTTCTGTCTGTTGGAGGAAGCAAAACATCTTTTGTGTTTACCCCCTGAATGCAAAGACTTCTTTCCTGCTAACCTCTGAAAGCACGCTGACAGCTCATTCTCTGATGATTATACTGCTTTCCTTGGATCTGGGTGTGTTACAACCAAATTACTACAAATAGTATACGACCAGGCTGATACAGAAATTGAATAAAAGGGTTGAGGACCACCACAGCTTGGTAACCGGAGTACTTACTATATCATACCTGTATAAGTCATTAACCTGCCCCAGGCTCCTCCTTTTGGAGTGTAGTTGGAGAGTGGACGCTGGGCCTATGATCACTGGGTTGACAGAAGGAGATCTGTACCCTGGATCTGTTACATGGATTGCTTTGGACGTCCCACGATTATCTTCAAACAACTGAACTGCTCACGTAAGTGCAGCAGTTTGAACTGGAGATGCCAGCCAGGCTACCAGTTTGATCTAAAGCATGACTGAACCAGGTACCAGCGCAGCAGGTAGAAAGACTGACACAAAACTTTTCAGTGATAATCCATGAGTTCTGTATTCTAACCTATTACGGAAAGAATTATAATAGGTGCCGAGTTAAGTCAACTTGTTTATAGAGAAAATAACCAAAATGGAAAAATAGCTCAAGATCAGTCACCCCTTTGGCAAATTCAGTTTAACCTCAATTAGTGGAAAACCTGGGAAAGCATGAAGTGCTCCCACACCTTGAAGCTTTGCACCCCACATACCCATGGGTCTGCCAAGGTCTGGCACTTTGCCTGGGCTAATAAACTCTCTGACAAGCGGGAGCATTGGGGATCTGTGTGCCGAGATACCCTTGTGGCTCATGTCTGGCAGAGCTTAATGATTCAGGTTCAGCATCGTGTGAGAGCAGCTGCACTGCTGCTGGACCCTGTCCCAGAGCTGGCTCAAAGTTTCTCAGCAGCATAATGACTCAGTCTTGCAGTGGTGACTGAGAAATTTTGGTGCAGGTAAAGCAGAGGGAGGGAGGGAAGGAGGATTAGGAACAGTTATTAGGGTTTTCGTAGCGCTGTTCATGGAGGGGCTACAAAATTTTGTGCTATGATTTTGCTGAGGGAACGGACTGGGTGGAGTTAGTAATGTTTTGAGTGGAGGAGTCCATCAGAGAGCTGACAGATTTAGGGGTTTACAAGAAGCTTTCTCTTTCTGTCTCTACTTCTGGGTCCCCCTTTCAGTTTTGTTTCATGAGCATGGAGCCTCTTCCTCTTTAGTCCGTCTTCTGCAAGGATCACAGACCGTCTCTTCTCTCCTCTAATGCAGTCACCTGCTCCGAGCCCACCCTACACAGGCAATCACTTCTTCTCTGGGGTGGGAAGAAGACCAGGAAAGACACTAAGGGGAAGCAAGTCTTGTTTTTCAAGCCATTGCTGAGGGTCTGGAAAAGCACCAGGAGCCCTGCTGGGCCACAGACCCCTCTGATCCTGACCCCCACCCCTGGGTGGACATCCTGGTCCAGCCTCAGCCCACCCCCATCGCCAGGGAGGTGCCCGATGCCCGGGGCTGGGGCTGTCCCTGCTGCCCCCCAGCTGTCCTGCTCTTGGTTGGAGTGATGGGACGGGAGTAACCAAGCTGCAGTAACTTACCGCTCGGGCTGCCTGTACTTATCCCTCAGTAACTGCAAGGCAACTCAAGAATGTATGCCTTGCATTGATTAAAAATATTTTTGAATGCCAACAAATCCATTTTAAAGCATTTTCCTAAATTAAGCTGGAAAATTCACGGAGTCATCTTAGATTCAGGATTATCTCAGATTTCGGTAGCTACAATATTTATCATATTTCTAAACACTCATGAAATCAGCCTTACATTTTTTCTTGTGTCATATTTTATTTTTCTTTTAGTTTCCCCAGCACTTTGTGTCTTTTCCCCATATTTTGCTTTCTATGCAAGACTTCTTTCTCCCCCATAATCTTAATTTATTTCTGTTCACCTAGTTTTCATTGAGTGTGTGCATGTGTGTTCATTCTTCTGCAAATATTTTTAATCTGTATTTTTGAACAGTTTTCTCTGGTTATATCTCTTTTTTTATCCTCTCCATAAGAAGTTAGGAAAAGAAATAAGGGTGGGGAACAACAACGGTACCAAAAGTGGTTTCAGTATTTGGTGAAAAAGTTGCAAAGCAATTAGCATTGTTGCAAAATTCTGTTAAGCAAAGTTCAGAGTCCTTGTAGCTGTAGCACATGGTGAATGAAATTCAGCCCTTTGGGAAAGGTGAGCACAAGGTCAATGGGCCATGGAAATCCCTCTCTGACTTCAAAAAATGGAGTTTAAGATGAAATGTCACTTCATCTGTAGATATTATATTAGTTTCTCTTTTTTAATGCCTTTTGCTTATGTTGCTGTCTCCTTTATTTCTTCTCACTTTCTTCCATTTCCTATTTCTTGTGCTGTTTGGTCTTTTGTTCCACCTGCTGTCTTTCTCCACCTTGCTCTCCTGGCTGGTCAGCGCTAGAGAGAAAGGCCCACATGATGCTTGCTACAAGCACAAAGCAGCATTGATTTTGCTATTAGTCACTAAGGTACAAATAGATTCCAGTTCTCATGAAGACAGTTTTCACACAGCCAACTCACTGGGGGATGATGCTGCAAGTATTTGAAATAATGAAGGTTTTGGTCCAGTTGTTGTGTGAATTGAGCTGCATAATTACATTTATTTTCTAGTCTGGTTTTTCCTCTGTGTGTGTTAATTTTACCAATCTGGTTTTGTTTCAGGTGCCTCCAAGTACTGTTTTCACTAATGGTGTTATTACATTTAAGTTCTTGCCCCATATTTCATGAAAACTACCAGCCAAAAGATCAAAAGCTTTTCTGTGCAAAACAGATTGTTTAAACAGCTGAAATACTTCTTACATGTGTCTGCATCTACTGTAGATTTCTATGAAGTACTAAGTATCACACATTTAGGCATCTGCCATCTTCGAAGTGATTTCTGAGTAATGGATGTGAACAAGTCAGCTCTTCAGATGGCAGCTTTCCATAACTGTATTCAATTTCGTGAGTGCTGTTATTTGATATTGCTTCTTTTTCTGGTAAAATTTATTTTGAAATTTCATTATGTTTCTTTTTATACCATTTCCATTATCTATCCCAAGGGAGAAACCAAGACAAGTACTTTTGAAATAATAATAACACAGAAACTACATTTGTATTCTTTTAAAGTTGGGATTTATATCCTCTCTCACAAATCATGGAAATTCGTAACAATAGGCTCATCTGAGTTCAGGACGAATGGAAAAACATTCCATTGACTTCAGAAAGTTTTGAATCGGGACTTGTACTGTGTTCTTTGGAGTATCAATGAAGTATTTGTGCTTTAAAATATTTCTATAAATTTTTTTGTCTTGCATTTGTCTTTCCATTTCCTTTCTGAATTCTTGGCTTCAGAGGGTTCTGCAGATGAATTGTGCATGCAGAAAGTCCACTTCAGCAGTTTTACATTTACTACCTTTTGTTTTTTCACTGATTGCCCATTTAGTTATGTATAATGTAAATTAATGTCTATATTCTTTTTTTTCCTAGATGACTGGTATTTTCTTATGATGGCTTGTAGTTAGTTCTCTCTTTGAAGCAGACAACTTCAGCATTTTCAAGTTCTCTTTCTATGAGATCTTTCTTCATGTCCTTTTTCGCTGCTAGTTCTTAATTCCATCTAATTTTGCAGTACCTTTATTGAGATAGCGTTCATAGTACCAACTGTATTTGCAGAGGAGCATGATATAAATAATGGCATCATTCATATGGCAACATTTCTCATCCTACTCCGCTCCCACCCCCCCACCTCCCTTTTGTGCCCTCTTACCTTTTGTTTGCTTTTTTTGACCTTATCTGGGCATTGAAGTGACTGGGCTGTCCAGGGCAATGTCTGGGTTCCTCTCTTTAAATAAAACTGTCAATTTAGAACCCAGTAGTCTTTAGGGAATTATTTTTAAATCTGTCTACCCACGGATGGTGGGCTCTCTTCCAAAATTCCTTGATTGTTCTTTTATTTACTGCTTAAGAGGCATCATAATAGCTTGAATGTTTCTCACAACAACTAGTCAATAAACCTCCTGAGCTGGTGGGAAGAACTTAACTCCAGAGAGAGGAAGAATGTTTTACTCTCTGTAGGTTAAGAATTTTTCTAACAGCGTTATGTATGAGGGTGGTAGTGCTGTACTCGGCTCTAATTCAGTATACTGTTCTCTCAGACATTAAAATAAAGGTTGGTTTAGGTCAGCAATAGCTCATTTGCAAAGTAAAACATTGAGGTTATTGGTTTCCTGTGTAGCTGTTAATTACAAAATTATGATTTTTTTTTTTTTAAGTTTGCTTGCAGCAGGGGGAGGGGAAGAAGAAAAGACCTGGATTAGCAGGTCTTCATGTGTGCACACATATCTCTAATTAAAATAGAACAGATAAAGTCTTTTTAAATTTTTTTCCCAGAATATGGGGGAAACAAATTCTGTCCAGCTGAAAGCACAGTAAATAAATTGCATTCCTGGAAGGAATTTCTATTCCCAATTCTTAATATTGGAGTAACACACCAATTCCCTCTCCTAAGGCAGGAATTTTGTCATTAACATTTTTTTTGGGGGGGAAAGAACAAGCTCCTTTGTCATGTATGTATTTGCTCACTCAGTTCCTCTAAGGATTAACAGCCCTCCTAATGGAGGGCTAATGGTGAGACTTTTCTTGATACCAGTGGTGTTTGGAGATGCCCTTCGAATTGTTCAACATTACTGTACATTTCCTGAAGGCAAAGTAAGAGTAAATTGCCCAACCTTTCCAACAGTCCAACAGTGTGGGATCCAACTGGGCTGATGAAGAGTTGTGCTTGCTGATTTTAGGGGCCAAATTCTGATCTCAGTGAAATCAGTTTAAATTTTCCCCAAAAGCAGGTCAGCTATTTCAGATTTACACCAATGTAGCAGAGCAGATTTTGGCTGTAGGTCTGAATTTGGCTGATGTGCTGTAATGTAATTAGTTACTGAAATTCTAAAAATAATAACAGATGCTTTACCACTTCTTTAACCAATGGATTTTTGCATGCAGGTTTCTTTAAGAACAAAATAATCTGAAACTTCTTAGAAACGCATTCGTCTTATCTGGCAGAAAGAAATCCGTAGCATTTTAGCTTGGATCTGCTTAGTGACTGATGGGTCAGCTTCATTTAAAGACCAGGCTTGCCTAGTTTCTTATAACTTGGCCATAGGTTTTGGAGGACATCTGCAAATCATTGAATGAATCAGAAAAGTACAAATTCACAACAGTTCTACTCTCTTGAGTTGCGTTTGATATTTCCTGTTTTTAAGGTTTCCTTGGTGTCTAACACATAGGCTGCTAAACACCAGCTGCTCCCAGTGACTCAGATATGCGGACCTTTGATCAATTTATCTTGTCGTGATTAACCAATTTCTATACTGGACGGAGGATGTTACCATTTTTTGTGAATATAAATATTGAGCAAACATCCTTTGTATTTCTGTGCTGTACAAACCCCAGTCTTCAGTGTGTCCTGTATTGTACCTGCAGGTCCCTTTCTCCCTGTTAACCCAAATCCTATCAAGGATGCTCTTGGCAAAGGTTTATTCTGAACCTAAGGTATTGTCAATAATGGATTGGAGTTGGAGCTCTGTGACTAAACCGGGCTACTTTTTTTCTTTTTTTGAGTACCCATTTTCTTCCAACTAATTTTATTTAAATATTTTTATTTAATGTCTGGAAAGAACAACAAAGGGGGAAAGATAAAAATTAAACAGTTACGCCATGGTGAATTCAACCCATTTCTGTTTACAAAGTAAGACAACTTACTTCTTGTTCATTAGTGCTCTAAGTGGAGGGGTTTCAACTTTTTTGATTTGTGCACCTGCAAATGTTGCTAACAAACATGGAGACCCCTGTACAGTTCCAGTACTGATTTCCTTCAGAAGCTTTTGAAACCTCAGGGATCTGTGGATCATAAGTAAGAAACACTTCTATGAAGCATAATATGTATGAGACAGGTAGACTATGATTGCTACATATGGATATATAAACATCTATCTTCATATGTATATATGCACGTTAGTCTATCTGTTAATCATTATCTGTGACACCAGGTAAATTCCAAGAGACTCCTGAAATTCAAAACGGTTACAGGTACTAGAGGTAGCAGTATGCATGTTAAACCGGTTCCTCCTCCAGGCCTACACACATGTTCATTTCAGTTGTTGAAATCATTGATTCAGTCGGAATAGTTCTGTTTCTCTGCCATAGATCTAGTTATTGGCAATCATAGAATCATAGAATGCTTTGGGATGGAAGGGACCTTTAAAGGTCATCTCGTCCATCCCCCCTGCGATTGGCAGGGACATCTACAACTAGATGAGGTTGCTCAGAGCCCCATCCAGCCTGGCCTTGAATGTTTCCAAGGATGGGGCATCTACCACCTCTCTGGGCAACCCGTTCCAGTGTTTCACCACCCTCATTGTGAAATTTTTTTTCCTTATATCTAGTCTAAATCTACCCTCTTTTAGTTTAAAACCATTACCCCTTGTCCTGTCGCAGCAGACCTTGCTAAAAAGACTATCCCCATCTTTCTTATGGGCCCCCTTTAAGTACTGGAAGGCTGCAATAAGGTCTCCCCGCAGCCTTCTCTTATCCAGGCTGAACAACCCCAGCTCTCTCAGCCTTTCCCCATAGCAGAGGTGTTCCATCCCTCTGATCATTTTTGTGGCCCATTCACACTTAGTTGAGATAAAGGTAGCCAATTTGCCCTGTGATGTTTTGAAGTCCCCTAATACCAATACAGACTAGTGCATGCTTTCCTGGCTGTGTGTATCTATCCAGTGCCTCTCTCTTTCTAGGTGATCCTATGGACTCATTTATTTCAGTCTTTTTATTGAGCGTGCTTGGTATGTAATAATTCAATAATCACATTATATGAAAAAAAAATCTAAGCTTTTCTTCAAACCAGCAATGCACTAGTGCCCACATCACTCCAAATACCAGATTTAAAAACTTGACTGTTCTATACAGTCCTATGATGAAACTTTTTTTTTTTTTATTTTGAAAGTTTTCACAGCCATTCTACTTTTTTTTTAAATTTTATTTTAACAGTACTACTCCCCAGAATGGGCATTAGTCCAAAATGCAAAGGTTTCAAAAAGCTAAGAAAACACAGGATTATGCTGGAAATCCAGTCTATAGAAGATGTTATTGAATGACTGTGATGTGTTAGCTGCACCAAAGCTTTCAAAGTGCACGGGTCATATCTGGGACACTTGCTTGATCCATGATGCATGCCATAATTATAGACTAAGCTTTTATTCCATCGGGAGTTCAGCTCCCAGGTAACAGGCTTGGCTCACAATGTGATGGAGGGATCCTATGTTCCTTCCCCCTCTCCGTCCCAGGACTGGGTCACTGAACAGCAATCTTCCCACTTCCCAGTCATTACGACCATCCCACATGGGTGTGGCACCAGAAGTCCTCTTTGCTTAGAAGCCTATGATCTAGCCTGTTAATGTGTTGTCTGTTCAAAACAAACTATTATTTATCCATCTATAGATATCTGCAGAAAAAGAAGGCAAAATCAACTGATTCTTAATAAATCTTATTTTTCATTTTAAAGGCTGGTGAATTCTACTTAGCTCATATATGGTGCCTTCCGTCTAGCAAACATTATCTCAGTGGCTGTTAGCTTTTCCCCCACATCCTTCTTTTTTCTTTAGGCTTTTTTATTTATTTAAATTTTTATTTTGTTAGGGCATTGCCTTAGGACTAAAACATACAGATGGTACATGGAGAGAGTATTTTCCCATAAATATTTTTTCCTGCTGTTCTTAAGTATCATTGTGTTTCTTACTGAACATACAATCTCTCAGCCATCCATGGCTCTGTCTTCTGTTTTCTTCTCACAGTGACACTTTCTGATATAGCTCCATGTAGGCAAGCAGGTGAGTAATAAGAGATGGGTAGAATATTCATTATAAACTAGTGGAGAGATTGCCTTTATTCCTCAGTTCTTTCCTTTTCCTTTTATCTTCCTGCAGAGAAAAGAACAGAGCAGGGTTGGTTCTTTAGGGAATTCCTGGTTCTTCATCCCTTCTTAGGGTATCTGCTGCTGTCTTCATCTAACTTTTGTCATGGGAAAATGTTTCTCTAGGTTTAACAAAACCTTTTGCAGAGCTTCTGTCAGGTCTTACGAAAGCTTTACCACTTAGTGGGGTCCCCTTACTACATCTAGTTTGTTATTCTTGCATGTTTTGTTGCAGGGTGCATGCAGTCAGAGAGATAACATGTCAGCACACAGTTTTTGACAGTACCTGGACATACTGCTAAATGAAAGGCCTTTTTTTCATTTCTAGTTTAGTGTTGATTTTTTTTCCATTCCATTGTTGGGATAATCCACTTCTGTTGTTTTGTTGTTCTTCATCCATTAAATCAGCCCTGCATTTGAACACTTCTTCAGTATTAGGCTTTTCCTTTTCCTGAGATTGGCTAAAACAGTCAATCCTATCAACATATGCCAAGACAAATCCCCTCATCCCTTTCAAAAGGTGGACAGTCCAGATGTTGAAAAGTAGCTGAAGAAACCTTGTGTTCAAAGTACAAAACCAGGAAACTGGGAGGACCTAAACATTTTCTGAATGCCGACAGCAGTCTGGCTAGAGTGCCCAACAACCTTTTAGACTGTAATTTCTAGTCCCTGCCCAACAGCAGCATGAGTTGCACATCAGCACGCTGCTCATGCTAATCCACTCAGAGGCTGATAATCCCAGCCACATGGGCACCTGCAGCTTTGGTGATGTGCACTGACTCTTTTATTGTGAATTGATCTGCAAATCCACCATCGCTCTAAATTCTCGTCTAATTAGGAGGTAATCTGTCAATTCTCGTTTGCCACATAGGGTCCTGTTTCCAGCCTGTGAGAATTGACTCAGCAGGGCTGCTGTGCAGCTCTGATGTCTTTGCTTGCTTTTATCTTTTTTTTAGTTGCACTTTGCATCCCTATATTGTGAGAAAAGATGAGTCTGAAGGGATGTGAAGCATCTTCACCTGCTTCCTTCTGCTTGAAAAAGCAATTTTTCAAGAGATGCCTGTGTTTTGTGAAGTCCTCTTCCCCCTTCAGGAATATTTTCCTGACTTCTCATAGTAAAAAATCTGTCAGTTGTTTCTGCAGTTTTATGAAGAAAGGACCACTATTCAGCTCTTTCTAAAACACAGGTATTGCAAAATATATATGCCTTTCCATAAGAAAACAATTTCCAATGAAACACTGTCTGCTTACCTTGACAGCAAAAAAGAGGTGATCTTGGACTTTTTTTTTTTTTTTTTTTTGGTAGTATCTATACCGTAATCAGGAATTTTAAAAAAAAGGATGGGGAATATCTTTGAAAACTGCTCGTGACTGACTTGCTGGTTTCTGTCAATGGTCTTATGATATTGTCAACTCATCATCCTTTTGTATTTATAATCATGTTGTTAGACCCAAATCAGAGAACTTCTGGTACAAATTCCCGATGAAACAATATTCTTGATGGTTTACTCTTGTGAGTGCTGCGTTACACTGCATCTTTCTTGGGAAAAAAGGCAGCGCAACGCAAATCTGTTATGGTTGGTAGATATCAAACATACTACTTTGCGTGATATCAAACATACAACTTTGTTTTCATACATGGTTTCTTAAGGTCTTTGGCAACAAAAATGTAAATCAGACTTGCCCTGATACTAGGACTTGTCACTAGCCACATACCAAAATGCCGTAGAACAGACTCCCATGAGAGCAGTGCTTTCACAGAAACATAAGGCAGCCATGTGCATGAATACTTCATCCAGGTGTATCAGGCATCTATTAATTTTTTTCACACATTAGCTTATTAAAAAAAAAACACCTTCTAATTTTTGGCTATTGGTCTTACTGTTATTTTTTAAAGCATCGCAAAACCTGATGGGAAGCAGGACCTCTAAGAACTGAATATCCAGGCTTTTGAATATCAATACAGGCTTTTTGTACTTCATTTTGCTGGGCCATATTAATTCACTTTAGATTTTGTTATACTATAATAGTCTTCAGGAATTCTTCTAAAATTAGACCTGTAAGAAATATTTGATGTGAAATTGCTTAGATTTGAATATGAAAAGTGTCTGCAGATCAGCATGTTTTGGGCAATGTTCTGCAATGTCTGTGAAAAAGGCTGTCAGAGCTGGGTATGAATATAATTTTGCATTGTCTGGAAGTCTGGAAACATTTATAAGTAGATTATATGGATGCATTTTACTTTGAGTGTTTGGGCAGGGAGTGGACAAGTGAAAAAAATCGCAAGCCTAAAACTACGTGTTATCCATTTCAAGTCTAGCCTGCTTTCAGAAATGGTGGCTGAAGATTACCTGGTTTCTTTTCTCCACGGAAACAGTGTCTTGGATTTTTGTGACCTAATCAACAAAAACAAGCAAGGAACTGCTTTTTTTTAGGTGGTAAGGACTACAATATTTCTAAGAGTCATTCAAAGAAGTGTGTAGGACCTATCTATCACCTAGATGTCAGTCATCTTGCATTAAAAAAATTAAGACAGTATTGTTTTGCGTTCTACTGTAATGTATCTACCGATGAAGCTCAAAGACAGGGAGGGAGAGAGGGAGAGAATTGGCCTGCTCTTGACACAAGTGAGTTAGAACGGATAAACTGGACCTGTTCCCTCATTCAAAGACTTCCAGCACGAGGCATTGCTGATGGGGATGGGGGAGAACAAGGACACTCTGGGGATAAGGCGCAATATTCCAGTCTGAGACTTTGGAGATACATATAAATATTTAGATTTTTCTCAAAAATAGTCTTTGAGCCCTTTGGACTTTTATCTTATTCATACAGGTAGCTGAGCATAAGTGATGCTGTTCTTCTGCAAGAAGCTCAGCATGTTTTTAAGGCCAAATACTTCTTGCACTGCGAAGAAGTGGAACACAGAAGCAATGCATGTCGGGATTCAGGGCAGAGGAAACTGTAGACAGCATTTAAAAAAAAGAGACTTACGTAAAATCTGCCTTCCCTCCTGCTTCTACTCCCTGGGTCTTCTCAAAGGAGCATATGACTTCTGTGAATGGACAGGTCATGCACTGAGTAATGTTTTGGCTTGGTATTTACAATAGAGGTAATGGATGCTGGCAGGGGAGCACGCTGGGAGATCTGTCCCATCTGTTAAGATCTGCTACGGACTCCGTCGGAGATAGCTCAAGTGTATTATCTTTCTATGAATCATCATTGCTCCTCTAACAGTGTGCAGAATTCAGTTCAGCAGAGCTGGTAATGCTTTGGGTACATGTTAGGTAAGAAAGCTATTTTCTACAGTTCCTGCTCTGTGCTGCTGTCTTATGCGTCTTAGTTTTTAAATTGACTCTTACGTTATTCTTCTCATCTGAGACCTGCTGCTATGTTACCTTCTATATAAAACTCATAGCAGCAGAGCGCGTTTGTAGCAGTTTAAGGAAAGGTCCTGCAATGTAATACGTTTTCTTTCTTTTTGTTCTAGTTTTACTTGTTTCCGAGCGAATAGAGTCATTCTGAGTGACTTTTTCCCAAGTTTGAACATACCAGGGGTGAATTTGGCCTGGAGACAGAATGTAATATAATGGACAGAATGTGAATTATTAATGAAATCTGAATGACCAATGGAGTTTCTCTAAACACACTTTTTAAATATAAAAAGCGAGTTCTTGCTCTCTTTAATCAGATTATTGGCTAAGATTCAGGAATCGTTTGGCAAAATTATGTAGCTTATTCAAGCTAGGTTTACATAATAGTTCATAATGGAGGAAAACCTTGTATCGTGATCAACCTTCAAAATCACCACCAGCCTTCAAAATTCCAAACTAAAATATAAAGAACCACAGAAACGGATATAGCAATGCCCAGAGAAATACCTTTATTCCCAAATAGCTCAGCTGTAATAAGCAGAGTTTATTGTTTTAAAGAAAAGATTTTAACCTTCAGAAGACCACAGTTTTAATAAGCAACATTCATCCTGTTTTGCCTTTGTATAATTTAGTTCCTTTCCTAAGAAAGTTAGGTTTTTGATAGGTAAATACTAATATATATTGATTTACAATTAAAGATTGCTTTTATGCTTCATCTAATATTTCTTTTTGCTAACCAGCAGAATGCTTTATTTTCATATACAAGTGAAAATAGAATTTGCCTTTTAAAACTTAAGGAAAATTCCTAAATGTTATTATGTTATAAAATGATAAATGATATCTCTTATTTATTGGAATACTTGTTCTTATTGACTGTTGGGTAGAAATGCCTTTGGATAGAAAGAGAAATTCAAGTAACAGTGGAGAAAACCAGCTTTCTGAAAACCATCTGATCTGCCAAAAAAAAAAAAAAAAAAGTATGTGGAATGTGCTGGATGCATAGGAAAAAATATGGTTAATTTAAAACTGATTTCTTCTAAAGAAATTTTACCAGTAAATGGTCGACTTATTATTTCTGCTCATTCAGTCCTTCAGAATTTTAGAACTAGCACGTTCAAGCCCCTCAGACTTTTTATTCATAGCTTGGAAAAGGAAAACAAATTTTCCTACTATTCAAATCCAAATCAGTTTCTCGGTTTGAATGAACTCATTATTGACTTGGCAAAACTGAATAAATAGAAATGAGGAGGATGTTCTCTCTGGAGCTGTAAAAGGGCCTATATCGGTCGTGAGTTTATCCCTTAGCGTATTCTGTTTCCATGGGGTAAGGAAAAGACTCCACCAACTCAGTACTTGGTATCTGTTAAAAAAAAGCTTCAGCAGCAAATATGTATTTCTATATTATGTTTATTTAAAAAATAATTTTAAAAACCTGAATTTAAAAGAGGTAAGTAGGTGACCGTAATTTCAAATTAAGCAGCTAAAATTTTAAAAGGAGAGCACTAAATAAAACCCAGATTTATATGGCAGAAGCATGTTTGCTATTTTTTCAAAAACTTTTGTTGAGTTTGATAATAAGCAAGTGCTTGGAAATCACGCTGATGGGCTTGCGTCCACCAGCCACATGGAAACTCCCTACAACTTGCACACTGTCCATGAGGGTACGCCCTGATTCTAGAAATGGGCAGGCAGAGGGGCCTTCAGTATTTTTGTATTAAAAGGAATTACCATCTTGTGCATTAGGTGTCACTGCTGCCTAATCACTTGGGATGAAACCTTCTGTGTAATGAGCTAAGCGTGGTGGGATAGACAGAGAGGTGCTGTGGGTGAGCTGTGGATAGACCTTGTCCCTTTCCTTCTTCTGGCAAAGCTGCTCTCTGCAGCTCTTCCTCAACTGGGGTTTATTTATGTTGGACCAGCCATTTCCTTCAGTTAACAGCCCTGGGCCGAGTGTCTAACGTGTGATGCTCAGTAAAGCTTTTGGAGAGACAGAGAGCTTCATAGCCATGGCCTGTGAGGTCTGGGCAGAGCTGCACAATTCACCTGAGGTTTTATGCAAGAGGGAAAGTGTCCTGACAAGTCAAAACTTCTTACACCTTGTTGAGGAGGCTTACATTTTGCAAGCAAATAAATCACACGAGCACAAATAACACAAATAACTGATGAGAAGAACATTCAGTTCCAAAGAAAAATGGACATTTAACGCCTTTGGGTCAGGCTGCAGAAAGGGACAGCTACATACAGGAATAGTATGGTATTGGAGGGTAAATGTTTGTGTGTGGGGCAGAGCAGGAAAGTCTTCTAGGTTTGTCTGTGAAGTATTAAAAGCATTCCTAGGTGTTTTCATTGCAGCATGTGGTAGTCTCATAACCCATGGGTTTGAAGCTGTTTAAGGTCATACTCCTTTATTTGTTCAGGAGTGAAAGTCAGAATCCAGGTTGCAGTTTGGGCTGTAACTCTTCTGCCTGATAATCCAGATAAAAGCTACTCTCCTTAGTGCCAAAAGCATGTCATTACCTCCCCACAGTTCCTCCAGAGCTGTATTTTCCTGACCTCATTCTTTTTCTTTGATTACATGTACGTCAGTTGGGTGATTGAGTCTGTGCAATCTTCTGCCTTTCTACGTAGCTCTTTAGCAGAGATGGCTTTGAGAAATCTTCCTCCCAGCATGCTGCTGATTAGCCAGTGGCTCTCACCTGGGTTCAGGTGGGCTTCTGAAGGTTACTCAGTAATTACTGCAAATGGGGAAGACCAGCCTAAAATCAGCATGTCTGCTAGAATATCTTTAAGAAGTTGGTGGCAGAGGTGCCTTCGATAGATATCAGTTCAGTGCAGAGAAAGAACAAAAAACCCCTGTGGAATATGTGTGTTTAAAACCAAAAGATTTTAAAATTTATTTCTTTATTCTGGCTAAATCAAAGGACACTGAACATTTTGGCCCAGGACAGTATGATTAAACCATACAAAATGACAAGAATAGTACCTTCCTTACTCTTTCAGTACTAAAAATACTAAATCCTAATGGAAAAAAAGATTTGCCAGGGTTTTAGATAAGATCTGAACACCTTCCCACAAAATGAGGTAGGCAAATATCTCTCAGAAAGGTTAAAGTCACCAATGAGCTGTGAAAGTTTTACAGCACAGCTGAAGCGCATTTTGTATCCCGTATAAACACAGCCCATCAGTGCGGAGTCCCAGAGGAGCTGCGCAGCTTGGGTTCAGTTAGACAAGCTGATGTGATGGCAATAGCAGCAATGGGCTATTTTTATAGTTTGGAAGAGTCATCGTTGCCTCGCTGTGCTTGGGGCATGGGTCCAAATGTTCTACGTCTGAAAATGACCAACCTTTCCACCACACCAGTGTAACTTGTTTTTCAAAGCTTGTATTATTTCCATGGCGGTCTGTTGGCACTGTCCATCCCAGCCTACAGTTCTGGTTACACTTTTGCTTTCCTCCAGGCTGTGGCTGCCAAAATCATCCCCACCCCCCCGGAAAAGGGTTTTTGTCCAGCCAGATCAAGTCTCTGGTCCTTGTGGCCTCATGGACATTAGCTCTGGCGCAGAGAAGGGATCGCTGATAGGGGTAGTCTCTGGGTGCAGGGTTGGTTTCTGCCATGGCCTGAGGGAAGAGTAACAGCACTAGGTTTGTCCTTGGGAGCTGAATGGCGGAGGATGTGTCAGGGACACCCAGCAGCTGTGCCCAGTGCATGGCCACCATGGGCAGGGACAGCCCCCTGGGCCTCGTGGGTACAGGGACTGCCTTGGGGCCAGCACCCCAAAGGCCTTTCTCTGAGAGATGCTGGGCAGAGGGGCATCAGGCAGGCTGTGGGGAGCCCCATCACCCCAGTGTCACAGTGCCACCACCCGCCAACGCAGCAGTCACAATACCCCAGGGCAGGATAAAGGGGGCATCCTCTCGTGTCCCACTGCCAGCCTGCCTGGCTTCGCCACCAGGACAGAGCTGGCCCGGGGGCAGCCTGAAGACATCTGAGAGGAACTCCTTGAGGAGCTGTTGGAATTACTTGGAGGGGGCTGAGGGAGGAAGACTTGAGGCTGGACGAGGCTGCTGGAGGTTCTCCACTGCAATTCCAGTTCCTGGTGGAGCTACATTCAAAGCTCATCTGATGGATAGAAATCCTGCTTCAGCCTTTGGGGAACAGAGGCAAGCTCCTCAGGCAATGAGAAGACCCACCAACACCTGCAGGTGCCCAAGGCTCTCAGGCTTTTTCAGCTGGATGCCAGTGGCAAGACCAAGGGAATGCATTCCTGGCACTTGAGGAGTACTGCAGAGCTCACCGTCCTCATCCCCTGTGGAGCCAGTGGCAGCAGCTGTAAGAAATGGGATGCACAGATGTCCCAACAGCTTCCCCCAGTGCTTTGGAGCTCCCACTGGTGTCCTGCCAGGCACGGGAAGGATTCTTGCCCTCAAGGTCGATCAGGCCAGGGGCATATTGCTGAGCTTGAAAGCCCCTGAGATAGCTCTAGGTTGCGGGAGGAAAGGGGATGGGCAGTGCTAGTGTCTCCTGGGATGTGTGACCAGGATGTGTGACAGGCTGTGGGACGAGGAGGCAGGTCTTGCTCACGTGCTCAGGGAACAGCCGATCGCCAGCGCTGGGGTCAGGAAGGAATTTTCCCCCAGGGCAGGTTAGCACTGCTCCCCGGGGGTTTTTTGCCTTCCTCTGCAGCATTGAGCCTGACCACTTGTCAGGGCTCCTCTCGTCCATTTTGGCTAGGTTACTGCCTGCTGCTCATGCACCATGAAGATGGCCTCTCGTGCCCTGCAGCTGGGGGGAGGAAGGCTTTTTTTCCCCCAAGGTGGGCTAGCAAGTGTCCCTGGGGGGTTTTTGCCTTCCTCTGCAGCACTGAGCACTGCCCCTTTCCAGGGCTCCTTTGGGCCATTTTGGCTAGGTGCCTGCTGCTCAGGCTCCACGAAGGTGGCCTCGTGCCCCGCATCCGGGGAGAGGAAGCTTTCCAGACTCCCAGGGTGGGCCCCAAGGGTGGCCCCCGGGGGTTGCTTCTCATCCTCTGTAGCACTGAGCACAGCCCCTTGCCAGGGCTCCTCTGGGCCCTTTCGGCTCAGTTCTTGCCTGGTGCTCTTGCACCACCACGGCACCCCTCGGGCCCCGGCTCTCTCTGGCTCTCCTGCCCATCACGAGTTTGTAGTGGGAGCGAGCTCTGCTCTTCCTTGGCTCCATTTCCCCAGGTGTTCTGGCTTGTGCAAAAGGGCTCCAGCCTTGCTGCACCATCAGGACCTGCCACTTTCCAGCTCTCCCTGCATGCAGCACAAGCGCAGGGCAGGCACGAAGAGCACTTTTCATGCAATGCTGGCCAAGCAGTACAGCGGAGGAATTTTTTGAGGGCAAAAAGTATGATTGTCATCAATAGGTGTTATCCTTTTGAAAATACCTCACGGTACCACACACCTTTTGTGTGTGATCAGTACCGATCCTCATTCTTCAAATTCTCACTCTTCAGAAAACAGGGGCTGCTTGGCCTGTATTCCTGCTGCTACTTTCTGTAGCTCTGTGGCTTTCCTTTGCCAGACTCCAAGTGATGTTTTTTCAAGCTAAACTGAAGCTAAACATCAGCCTGCTCCTGGCTACACATGCTCACTATGTTAATGCTTGTGAGCATTGGCTCTGAAACAGATTCAGAAAAATAAAATAAAATCCTGTTACCACTTGTAATCTTTCTGATTTGTGTCCTTGAAAGTGTTTTTGGAGCTGAAAACCCCCTGGCATTTCAGGCAAATAACGGCGCCATCGTTATTCAACTCTGTTGTGAGCGTAGGGAGTAGAGTGGAGTGGAGTGGAGTGGAGTAGAGTAGAGTAGAGTAGAGTAGAATATTTATGCTATATTACGGCTAGCATTATGCATGACAAGCTCTGCCCTAGGTCTGAGGGTCCATCCAAGAGAGCGGCTATCTGCAGTGCAGGGCCCGGGCCCATCCAGGAGACAGGGTCAGAGATGGGGACACCTACCACATGGCTCAGGCAGGGACTGAAGGCCCCAGGCTGAGCTGAGACACGTCCCCTGTGCCCTTGGCAGGAGATGGTGTGGGTGGGGGTCCCAGGGGAGGCCGGTCCCAGCCATTGAGGCCTATGAGCACCCCCAGGACCCTGACAGAAGTAGACCTGCACTGCTCATACACTCTCCTTTAGACATTTGTGGTTGGCCACTTTGGAGACCGAGTATTGGGCCAGATGGACTTTCGCTCTGATGGAGTATTGTTGTTCTCATGCTCTTTTGTTTTTTTATCTTTTTCCAAGGGAAATAGCTCAGGCATCAGTGGATAAAAGGCAGGCAGTAGATGTAGCTTTTCTGGATTTTAGTAAGGCTTTTGATACTGTCCTTCATAGCATCCTTCTGGACAAGTTGTCCAGCTGTGAGGTGAGCAGGTACACAGTGCGCTGCGTGAAGAGCTGGCTGAAGGGCAGAGCTCACAGGGTTGTAGTGAATGGGGCTACATCTGGCTGGCGACTGGGCCACCAGCGGTGCTCTTCAGGGATCAATTCTAGGGCCAGTTCTGTTCAATATATTTACCAATGATCTGGATGCAGGAGTTGAATGCACCATTAGCAAGTTTGCTGGTGATATTAAACTGGGAGGTGCTGTTGACTGACTCTCTTGAGGGACAAGAGGCCTTGCAGAGGGATCTAGATAGATTGGATCATTGGGCTATGATTAATGGGATGAAATTTCACAAGTTGAAATGCTGGATTCTGCACCTAGGACGGAGTAACTCTGGGCACAAGTATAAATTGGAAGAGTGGCTGGAGAGCAGCCCTGTAGAAAGGGACCCAGGGCTGCTGGTCGACAGCAGGGTCAGTACGAGTCAGCAGTGTGCCCTGGCAGCCAAGAGGGCAAACCGCATCCTGGGGCGCATCAAACACAGCGTAACCAGCCGGTCCAAAGAGGTGATTATCCCGCTGTGTTCAGCATTGGTGTGACCTCACCTTGAGTACTGTGTACAGTTCTGGGCCCCACAAATTAGGAAGGATGTGAAGGTCCTTGAATGTGTCCAGAGGAGGGCAACAAAGCTGGTGAAAGGGCTGGAAGGAACGTCCTAAGAGGAGTGGCTGAGGACTTTGGATTTGTCTGGTTTGGAGAAAAAGAGGCTGAGGGGCGACCTCATTGCTACAGCTTTCTGAGGAGCGGATGTGGAGAGGGAGGTGCTGATCTCTTCTCCCTGGTATCCAGTGATAGGATGCGTGGTAATGGCTCAAAGCTGCGCCAGGGGAGGTTTAGATTGGACGTTAGGAAGCATTTCTTTCCTGAGAGGGTGGTCAAACCCTGGAACAGGCTTCCTAGAGTGGTGGTCGATGCCCCAAGCCTGTCAGTGTTTAAGAGGCATTCAGACAATGCCCTTAACAACATGCTTTAACTTTTGGTCAGCCCTGAATTGGTCAGGCAGTTGGACTAGATGATCGTTGTAGGTCCTTTCCAATGCAACTATTCTATTCTATATCTAATGCTGCACATCTCATCTGATTTAAGATGTCTACTTTCAGATGAGAGGAATTGTGCCCTAAAAGCGCCTCTTTATTCCCAGTGAAAGTTAGAGCCCTTTAAACTTAGATGTAGATACATATCAGAGTTGATCAGAGGAATCCCATACTTGGTAATTTGAATCACCAGTTTTAACCATGATATAAGCAGTAAGCTTCTATTTTTAAAATAGTGATGCTTAAACTTGTTCTGCTTTTTTTTTTTCTTACTGCTTTTCCTATAAAAGGTTCATTTTCATTGGTTAGAAAAGCAATTAAAACAAATGAGCACTTCATGCTCAGTCTGGTACTTGCACTTTTTTTAGCCAAAAAGGAAACAACACATCTAAAAATGTTTATTTAAGCAATTAAATAGTTTAGTATTTATCCAGATTCTCCATGTTTATATTTCCTCATCTTAAGAAATGGCAAATGAAGCATTT
Source organism: Platalea leucorodia (assembly GCF_965183815.1). Classification (NCBI taxonomy): domain Eukaryota; kingdom Metazoa; phylum Chordata; class Aves; order Pelecaniformes; family Threskiornithidae; genus Platalea; species Platalea leucorodia. The sequence goes on along the minus strand of NC_138823.1, from coordinate 130,659,233 downwards.
CTTATCTACTGAATTGTAATTTTTATTGGGAATTTTATCAAGCTGCATTTAGGTGGAAACTTTAACTTGACTGTTAATGGTCAAAAGCTAACATTCATTTTAGTAATTTACTTGTCAGAAAGTATGGCGTAAATAAGAAGATAACTTATGAAATCATTGTTCTGCATGTGAAATTAATAAAGCTAATGACTCTATGAAAGAAGCCATAATGATATCACAGACAAGGCCTGTGTGCCACAGGCATGGTATCTAAGAGTCATGTAAGGTAATCTCTGTCCTCGGAAGGATTTCTGGAAGTACCCAGCCAGCTCAGTGCCCAGCCGCTTTCATAGTAATCAATGAGGGATGAAGTCAATGGGAATCACACCCTCTGAAACCTTTGCATCTTCTCATGCCTTTGAAAAGTGCGTGCCTTTTCTCCAAGATCTGATACTGGTGAAGGATATACTCTGTTCAATAATTTCAACAGGGAAATCAATTTTCTTGCTTTTTTTCTGTCTCACGCATTTCTCAGCAGTGCAAATGAAGATTCTTCCCGCTCCTGTGAGCTAACTTAAATGCTCAGGGCAAATTCAGGCAAACTTTTTTTTTTTTTTAAACGTACAGCAGACTCTGAAAGTGCTTTCAGTCAGGAGAAATGTAAATATCAGAACTTGCTAAATTGCAAAGACTGAAAATAATGTAAATATTTAATGTAGTGCATGACTTTGCAACATATTTATAAGGTGAGCTGACCTCAAAAGTTTCCTTAACTACATATAACTAAAGAATAGCACCTTTTATCTCATTGGAGTTTAAGGAGAGCTCATTGATTCAGAATATTTTTAAAGTGTACGTAAACAGTTTTCAGGTATTAAATCTTGGCCTTAATGTAGGGTGTTATAAAATCAAATGTAACTTTAAACAGGCCTATTTTTTAATAATAAAAATATGTTTAAATAGGAAAAAATACTAGCTGCTATAAAGCAGCAAATGTTATCCGTCCTGTTAGAATTGTTTAAAAATGCATCAGTTTTATAGGTTATTTTGGCTCACGTAAATTAAAATTTATCAGGCTGGCTGAGGCTGGTGCTGCTGATAGCCTGTGTCCTTCCATCCAAGGGACTAAAGGTCTGGTAGTTAGACAGTGAGCTTGGTGTGGGCGTTTCAAGTGTGGAGACTGATTGAGTTGAAGTCCTTAGACAGAGAGGCCATTTGTTGCCTCGGCCAGGAAAATAAGAAAGCATTGTGGGAGCTGATAGACTGGCCAGGAGAAGCAGAGGCTGTTTCCTTGACTCCCAGGGGGATCAGAATCCCATCTTCTCAGAGGGGGTGGTTGAGCAGGTTGGAAACCAACCCACGTCTTCATTTGAAGAACAAGGAAGTGCTTTGGGAAAGCAGGTAGGTGCAGAGCCTACCTGTGCGTCGGTTCTGTGACTGTGACCGTGACCGTGGCTTGCCTCTTCTGCCTATGCCCCCTGCCATCCAAACTCCCCCTCACCACCTTCTCCCCGCTCCTTCATCTGCAAGGAGCAGCCTGGGCAGCAGGTGATGCAGCAGCATCAGCCAGGGGCTCTCCGAGATCCCTGTGAAGCAGGGAGGAGAGGTATCTAGAGTGGAGAAGAGGATGTGTGGGTCATGGAGCAATCTACCACCAGCCCATATGTCCTTTACACAGCAGAAGCAGCATTGGTAACACCTAACACAGCTCAGTCACACTTGTACCCGTGAAGCTTGATTCACCTTTTACACTGCTAATGTAACAAGCAGGTGAGTACATGGCCAAGAAGAAGCGATAGACTCAAGCTGAGTTGTTCAACAACCTCCCAGTCTCCTCTTGAGCTGCAGTATCGGTTGGGGCCTTCGCCCTTGCGACTGTATTTCCTTGGGAAAGGCCAAGAAGATTGTTATGTCTGGAGAAAATACTGCTTTTCTTTGCAGACATTCCTCTTTAAGAGAAAGGTGTTTCGAAGAAAAGTTAAAACTCAGCATATTAAGCCTGCCTCAAATGGATATGTTACTTTTATTGGAATTCTAATTAAATGTAGACTCATAAAAGTATACCTTCCCAATTTAAATATGACTGGCTCTCACGTCTACATGATTCCAAAACTTATGACGACAGATTAATGACTAGGCTGAAAGTCTGTCATAACCTGGTAGGATAAAGCTAATCCAAATTGACTATATGCCATGATTTTATGACACAAAGTTATTGAAAAGTACAAGAATAATTAAGTGGAAATATAATAGAGGAAGCATTTTCTGAGCTCTGGCACTGTGGGCAGAGCCTGCCACCTGATATCGTCGGTTAGAACAGCAGGTCTAGAGTAGTAACACATTTTTACGCTGCTTTTAAAGAAACTGTGGCTCAAGTAGTCCATCACTGAAATTCATTCTGAAAAAAAAGCGTGACAGCTTTGGCAGTTATAAAACAGAGGTGCTTTGTTTAACTGGGTGACACTAATTATAGGTACAAGATCTATAAACACACTGCTTTGCTCTCTGGAAGCTGGGCAACGTATAATAAAACTGGCATAACAAAAATGTCATCTATAAATAAATAGAAAATAACTGCACTTGTTTGATTGAACACAGACAAGAAAATAAGTTAGGACCATTTAAGCTTATTTTTGAGGCTTTGTTTTTTCTTTCAACAATGCTATCGAAATGGTCTTTGGAGTACCTCCATCTGTGGCTTTCTCTGGTGTTACTTACATACAGGATCAGCTGTGCACTGATCCAAGCTAAGTCAGCTTCATAAACTCAAGGTAGCAATTTTGGTCCGAATCTCTGTGGCTGCTTTAGACTGGCTACAGGTACGGTGCAGATGCCTGGGCTAATGATTACCAAAGTCAGAGGCCACATAGTCATGTCAGCATTATGTTCTGCCTGAGCCAATACATCCTAGTGAGAGGCTGACCTCACAGCTTACGTGTGGTTTCAAGACAGAGCTAGGACCGGCACCCCTCCGTGCAGGCATACCAACTTATTTAATGCTAGCTGGATTTGCCCGCCGTGTGCCTTTCCGTCACGCAGGGAAGACGTACGGTAAGGGATGTTGCATTCTTACTTGGAGGTAAGAGTGGACAAGTAGAGATGTCTGTTGGTATAGAGAGATCAGAATTTAAGGAACAGATTAGTCAATTGGAAGTATTAGAAAAACTACAGGTGAGATTCATCTCCACTATCCTGTATGTCTGAAACCTGCACGAAGCTCATCTATGCTGTTGATCCAGACTTCTCTGTGGTTGGTGGAGGGAGTAGTGCGCTTCCAGAGGATGAATTACCACACGAGTAGCAGACACCTACGCTGTGTTGTTTTGCTATTACAGAACAGTTTTTTAGTGACTTGAAAATGCCTCAAGTATTGTAGGTACAACATGCTTTGTCATTACTTTACACACTGTTTATGACATCAGGCCTTAATGTATTTCAGGCACTTTAGTACAAATAATATTTAAAGTGCTGCCATACCAAGTATGTATGTAGAACCAAAGAAACAACCTAAAATGTAGAGGTGATCTGGTTCGTGGTTAGGAATGTGTTCTGTATAGGAGAAATATGCTCGCAATGGGTGAGAGAAACGCGGGCAGCGGAGGTCAGGCGGTGGGTGAGGCTCCCTTGGCAGATGCTGAGGCGCTGCGGTGCTGAGCACAGTGTGAGCACCCGTAGAGCAGGCTGGACTGTGCCCGTCAGGCCAACATTTCATCACCCAAACACAGAGTGAGGGAACGGGGATGCTGCTCCCGTTCAGCCTTGAAAGCCTGAGCTTCAACCATTTCTTACCACTTCTGCAGAAGGGCTTATTCCGAGTCACTGTGAAACACCTCCCTGCCTCAGATCCACTTCTCATTTCACTGTGTTTTGGAAACCCACCTGCTGATCTCGGTGGTGGTGGTGAAGCAGCATGTCAGCAGGCAGCGAGCTCCTTGGACATGGTGGATTTCAGGCGTGTGAAGAAAGGTGGCTGTGGGCTACGTTTACAAGATTTTTGCAGTCTACCTCAGGGTTTATCGAGGGTCGTTTTATTCCAAAATCCATCCTATAGGTCAAGCTGTATTTTAATAATTTGGAGCAACGTATTGTAACTGCTCTCTTGTCAATAGCATGAACTCCAATGATCTGGCTATTCTCACAACTTGCATCAGTTGTAAATTCAGTAACAGCACAACTGTGCTGCTGACACCACTATGGCCAACGGCAGCAAAATTGGCTTTCCTTCAGCTTCTCCTTTCCGCCTCGCCATCAAACCTCCTGTGGCTCCTTTCCCTCTGTTTGCACCGAGGAGCCGAGCCCTAAGCCCGGCGGAGGAGGGTCGGGGCGGCCGCGGGCTGAGCGCGGCCAGATATGCTGGGGAGCGGCGGTGCGGGGAGCGGGGAGCGGCGGTGCGGGGAGCGGCGGTGCGGGGAGCAGGGGAGCGGGGGAGCGGCGGTGCGGGGAGCGGGGGTGCGGGGAGCGGCGGTGCGGGGAGCGGCGGTGCGGCGAGCGGGGGAGCGGGGAGCGGGGGAGCGGGGAGCCGGGAGCGGGGAGCGGCGGTGCGGGGAGCGGCGGTGCGGGGAGCCGGGAGCGGGGAGCGGCAGTGCGGAGAGCGGCGGGCCGCCGGCAGCGGGGCCGGGCCCCTCTAGAGGGAGCCCTGCGATGAGGAATGGCCCGGCAGGCAGGGCAGAGCCACACGCCGTTCGCTCCGCTTTCCTCCCGTCCTTGCAGAAGCTAAAGGCGCCCGAGCCCCGTGGCAAGCCTGCCCCCGCCTCGTACAAACCCACGGCGTTGTGCTCCCCTGTTTACCACGCAGCGGTATTGCCGATGCGCCCTAACCGCCCCCAAATGGGGGTCATCGACGTGACTTCAGTTCTTTGCCTGAGTTTGATACTTCAGTGCGCGCCACAAAAAGGCTGCTGGGCGATGGCATTTCTGTGGAAATATTGACTGTGGGATTTCAGTGCTAGAGCAGATGGGTCACGGGTAGCATTAGCAAGGAAATACAACGGGGTGTGCGTTGCAGCTTACACATCGTGCACGTTTTGAGCATGAGATGTAAGGTGAAAGGCCAAGTGGCTTTAATTGCAATTGCAGGAGTACAATTGGCAGCCTGAGTGCTTTCCTGGGATGAGAAAATATGCTTGTATAATTAGGGATGAGGGAAGAATATAGACAAAGGTATTCAATGTTAGTTTAAAAAAAAAATCTGTATTCCGAGCGGGTTTTCACGCCTTTGCAATTACTGTACTTAAATTGCCAGATATATCTCTCTTTTCAGCAGACAACTAAGTTTTCAAATAATATTTACTGACATTTAGTGTCTTTTAAACTACGTACTGCAGAGCAATAACAAAATTTTAGGATAACTTCATTATAAAACAGAGCCAAAGTAGGTAGCTTACTCTTAGAAAAGCTGAAATAACTGAAGTACTGGGAGCTAAGCAGCTTGCAAAAAGTGTGCTAGTTAGAGCTCTGCAACATGGAAATAAACGTGAAGTTTTATGTGCCTTTCCTATATTCTTGAGTAGTATATTTTAAAACTTCAGTTCGCCCTGGAGTTGTGAAGAACATTAAATATATCGCCAACTGGAAACATGACTGTTTACTTTAAGTGGCACCTGTAAATTAAAAATGAAATAGAAAATCAAACTGAAAAGAGAAATTCATTAAATTGAAATAAGCCCGAGTGAATAAGCGCAATATCTCACTCACATGAAAAAGCATGGGGCGAGAGCTTGTTTGCTGGAGACTTTTTGGCCTCCCTATGTAGTTTTGATCCTGACATTTTAAAATGGTGTAAATACTTAAAAGTTCTGGGTATTTTCAATTACTATTGTTAGACAGAAAACAAGGTCCGGTTTCTTCAAACCTTATTTCGTTGAATGTGTCTGACTCATAGGAAAAGTCATTCCATCATGTCTAGAAACTGTTTTTATTCAGAGCACTTGTCAGGAAAGAAAATAAACAAGTATTAGTTCCTGCCACCATTCATTTCAGAACAGTTACAACCAATATAATTAGGTCTCAGATTTAAAAAAAAAAAAAAAGGTCTGAATGAAAAGATATAAGATTATATGTGTCAGTTGCTGAGCATTTGGCATGAACAGCTTTTCCAACACTTGCTCTGGTTATTATAAGGTTTGAGTTGTAAATGAGTGCATTCAGCAGCAAACCTGTCAGGTTGGAGAGCTTTTCATTAAATGTTTGATCTAGAAATTTTTAATCAGTGCACAAATAAAACAAATTATTAAAGCACTACATCAGCTGCAGTATAAGCAATGGGGATGAACGGGGTGATGTAACCAGTGGGGAACAGCACAAGCATTCTTAACAGAAGGCCTGGAGCTACAGAACTTGTTACCACTGGAGATTAAACAGAGCCTGAGTCTTAACCTGTATCTTGAAAATGGTAAGATGCACCTATTAAAGACATTCCCAAATAACCTGGTGATAAATCATGTACGTTGTACAGCTTTACTGGAGAAGCTGGGGAGGGATCGCCTTCTAGAATACCTTGTGTTTGTGAAATAACGCTGGGATGGAGCATGTGCTGAAAGCACAGCAGATTTTATATATGAAAGGAAAAATGAGCAGTTTATATTCTCAGGTATTTACCGCTGTTCTCTGTCCTAGATGAAGGCAAGTCTGTAAGATCTACTTTAGGAAGTTACCTAAAGAAAACTATTTTGTGACTTCCGTACATTAATCAGGGGTAGTAGTTATAACTATGCTAAAATCAATGGACCTACTCTGACTTCTGTAGTTGAGGCTCTGATGCAAGTATTATTAACATTTTAGCTTAAAAACAGCAGTTCTTTTAGCTAGTCTGGTTAAAGAAATTTCTGAAAATGTCAGCAACAAGATGTTGCAACTACGCTAGCAATTAAAAGGGCAGCTCATTTACATATACCAGATTAAAAACCACCACCACATAGCAGTCAGACACAGGGTTACTCTGCCCTTCCTAGCAGATTTTTTAGGGTGGTTTTGTTTGACATTTATATGTAGGCTAAAATACAAAATGTCCATTTTTTAAATTTTTGTTTCCTGTCTTTGAAGAAATTAATTTAGGAAAGCTAACACAAAACTGGGGAGTTAGTTAGATTTTGCTCTGAAGGCTGCAATGAAGCTAATGTTTCATGGCTGAAAAGTCTGCCTCATGTCACTCTATCGGTAGCTGAGAACGAGACTGTTGCCTGCAGGTTTGTGCGCTTGAGGTCAGCAGCTGAGGTAGGTCAGTGAGTATTCCCATCATCCAGCTCAGGGGTGAAATCTTACCCCCATTCGAATCACCAGAAATTTTACTGCTGTTTTCAGATGAGGCAGAACTTTGCTTTAAAACATGAGATTTGGCAGCAGCAAGGGATCCCAGCAATCCATGTATAGGGTTACATGCCAGCCAAACGCCTGTTGGCTTCGTGGTGGGCTGTGCATACAAACTTTTGCACATTTTCATCTTCAATCCCAGGTATGACAGAGGCAGAGAAACTCAAGCTCTGCTTCTGATCTGGAGCTTCACGAGCTCTGAAACAACAGGAGGAGAAATATGGCTTGAAAATGCAGGATCTGTCAAGATTAGGCACAACCCTCGTGACAAAAATTCAATGCAACAAAACAGATCTGGCTCTTGGTCTCTGCACACATAGGTTAGCTAATGCTTGCCACATGGGAAGGCACCAAAGATAAAGGAAAGCAATTTTTGGTCAAAAATCTTTCAAACTCCCAAACTTGAATTCTGTTGTAGCTGCTAGGCTTTGGTGGTGCCTCCCTGCAGGGTGCAGGACCTGGAGGTGTTGGAGCACCGGCCACGGGGGCAGGAATGCTGCTGGGGAGCTATTATTAGTTGTCTTTGGCAAATGTGCCTTGAGTGCTCTGTAGGATAAGGAGATTAAGAGGTTTTATTAATTGCTTTAAGATGGAAGCTGGTTCTGCCATGGTGCCCTGGGCCATAGGCAGCCCCATGTGCAGCTGCACAGCCTCAGCTGGCTCTGTGGCTCCCAGCCCCGATGGAGGTGCTCTGTCTCCCTCCTGGTGCCTCTTTCCAGACCGCTGTGGGGACAGAGAATGTGCCTAATACAATGTTCCCTCCCTTGTAGTCTTTACTGCTGCTGTGCCTTTAAAATAAAATGTTTCTTTCCTCTTTTTTTTTCCTTTTTCATTTTTTTTAATCTTATCCCTCGCCTTTCGAACAGCAATTTATATCCTGTGTACCTTATCTCAGGTAAGATAAAAATAGTGGCTTCACTCCATCAGCGTAATCAGTTCTGTTAATATCTCTGATAGCAGGCTTGGCTCAGAGTTTGCATTACCCCATACGGGCTATGTCTGTGCAGGCACAGTCTATAGATACTTTTAAAAACTACTGCACATTTAAAGAAAAAATCTGCATGATGAGACAGTAGTCTTTAAGAGCTGTTTTAAAACAAAAAATTAAAGATGCTTTCTTTCAGTTTACAATAATCTTTAAAACACAAAGAACTTTTCTCAGATTGAACAACTTAGCATATTTTAGTTTTAGTATTGCTTTTTAAACACACTCTACGAAAGTACAAGCTAGTGCTTATATACACTGAAAAAAGTTTTCAGTTACAAAGCATTAAAAATTGTCATGTGTTTCGCTAAATATGGTAAACAAAAACATAATTAGATGGTAGCATTTGCCATCTCTGAAGAAGGATGACTTTGGTACGGCCAAGTAGCTAATAATATCCCTGTAAGCTGTGATCAGTTGTATTTCTTCTCTGATTCCCTGAAGATGTCCTCACATACTACATCTCATGGTTTGCCCGGCTATTTTCTGCTCCACTTTCAAGCCCAATGCTTCCAGAAGAAATTAAACTCCTTAGGAAATGCTCAGCTCCCTGTTCCAAAATTACTCATGTCCAGAGTCTTTCTCTTCTAGAAATATTTAACAGCAACAGACTTCTAGACAAACTTTCTCTTTGTAATTTCATTTCTGAGTCATTGACGGCCTCGGCATTTATCTGTGTGTATATTTTAGTAACTCACAGCAGTTCTTCACCGTCTCTGATCGTCTTACCTGGTGTGTCCTGTATGTCCTCCCCAGTGGGGAAAAACTGGGATGTAAACACTGAGTCAGCAATTAATACTAAAACTTGTATGAGCATCACCAAGTCTAGGATTTCAGCATAAGTCTTTTTCCCGTTGCGTTTCCAGCAGGCTTTTTGCCATCTCTTAGGGCTTTCCACAAACAAATTGATGTCTCAATCAGTTGCAGTTGCGTCCTTTTGTTCTACTCTCCTGCACGCAAATACGCTGTTACATTTCTGTGTGTTCCCAGGTATTTTTCCTAAAGAAAACGAGCTCTATTGCTCTCTGGCCATTTAATTTCCATTCTAACCCCGTGATCTTTACAGCGCTGTTTATTTCATGCTACCTTGTGCTGAGTGTCATCGGATCTTCTGGCAAGAGTTGTGTCGGTTTTCTCTCCTGACATTAGCTATTTATCTTTGCTACTAAAACAATACTTGAAACCGTTTAGAATTACAGCTTCAGAAAAACAAGTTCTCTCTTTTTCCACGATGCACCTGTATTTCCTAAAGGCGTTTCTAGTCAACCTTGCTATAGTTGAATGACTTTTAGTGGTGCTGTTTGCTTAAAGGAGCTAGGTAATCCATCCTGGATATTTAAGTGCATTCATCTTTTCTAGCAGCAGAGACTACAAAAAGCTGTTTTATTCCCCATTCTGATTTCTCTTCAAGCTCCGATATGTCCATTCCAGCTATACGAGCGGGGACGATGGGTGCTCTGTGCCTGGTTCATATGGCGGTTATTTCAGGTAAAATTCCCTTGAATTTAAGGTGCGCTTTTACTGAGCCAGAAGGATGAGATTTAATTTCTATGCTTCCCTGTTATTTGCTCATATAGAGCCCCCATCCACCCATGCTTCCTTGTAATTTATTGACGGGGCCTTGAGAGACTTTTATGATGACAAATATATTGGGAATTTACTTTTATTGTTGCTCTTATGAATTAAATACATCACTTTCACAAGAAGGAATTAATTTACTGTATTATTCTGTATCAGGTAAGTCTGAATTGGAATTTCTTGTTTATTTACACAACATGTTAACTTGGTGGCTAGTGTTGCTATTAGCTAAAGTTCAGCTATGTCTGAATAAGCGTCTCATTTGTAACTTTGTGTAATATATAAGAAAAACCTCTCCTTGGAGCTTTTACTGCATTTCATGTACCTTGTATTTTAGAAACCCTTTTTAATTTGCTCGTCTTGAATATTACACTGCAAATATAACTGTCTTTGGAGCACACAGTGTGTTGCTTGGTCCATGAGAGGAGGGGGAGGAGAAGAGGAAATCAGGGTTCATGCCATGTATTGCGTCTGTTGTCCTACTTCTCGATTTTCTGACACTTTCATATGTCATTTCTTCTTTTTCATACTACTCTGCTGAAGTTTGGAGACAAACTTAATGCATTGTAAAATAAAATACATGACTTGCAAATATTTATCTGTCTTGTTTTCTTGCATTATCATCTAAGATTTATGAATATCTCCATTTCAGAAGTGAAGATATTTGAATGTTTCTCCTTTTCAACCAAAGAACAAAATGTGCACAAGAAACTTGCAAAAGTAACAAGCGAATCATTGAGAAAGAGATGAAGTGAAAACTGATGTATTTTTTAAAGTCAAATATGGAACATGCTTCGAAAATCCAATCTGGAACTCACCTATGTACAAGTACGAGTTTTGTAAATGTTTTTCTAGGAGTAACTAGGAGAGGCATTAATGCCCGAGTCTCAAGTCTCCAAAACATTTGCAAACTACTCCAAGTATTTTGCTGTAATTTTTTTCCAGTGTAGTCACTTGTTGGACCCTGCTACATTTTAATGATTGATTACAGACATGGGATGAAATGTTGGCCCCACTGAATCCATGGGAGTTTTCCTTTTGACTTCAGTGAAGCCATGGATTTACAGCAGGAAAATGCAACAAACCTCATTCTGTACTTCAGCTAAAATAAAACCCATGACACATTCTGTGTTACAAGAACGAAAGCAAAGCTACACCCTTTCTAAAAATGGGTTTGTGCATCTATAAGCTTTTGATTAAATGAATGTTTTTGCACCTGTTGGGGTAAAAGTAATAAAAAGTCAAACTGCTGTTGTTATTTTGGTATGTGTATCTAATTTTATAATACGTACTGCAGTAGTTCATCCTAAATTAAAAAATCGGAAGTTAAAAGCTTTTTTCACACCCTAGTAATATAATCTCTATGTCACATGTGAAAGTACCATGTAATTTATATAGGCATGATGTCAGCAGTATATTATGTAAGTTCTTAGTGGCAGATGAGGTTTAGTAGCGCAGACTGAATTTTGGTTTACTTAATGTGATTTTTAGTCATTTTCTTCTCGAAAAAAGTATCTTAACCCCTGGGTTGCTATGGCTTTTTATTTCTTCCTGATAGGGCTGCTTTTTGCATGTGTCTAAACCAAATCACACTAAAAAGTTGTTATTAACTTTCTTTACTGATGTTTGTGTGAAATGCTGGCAGTGCTGCATGGTAGCAAACACTTCTCCTGCTGCACTGTCAAAATTGGGAACTTTGCAATTGCATGGGAACTGCTGGAGTTATTCCTCGTCATCTCCTTCTCAGCTTTTCAGCTGGAAAATAAGGCAGAAATTTGACTCTCCCTGCACAAAGCCTAACTAAGCAGACTACGCAGAGAACTTTAAGAGGGGTTGTAAATCCACTAACTGTGGGGAGGCTCCATTACCAGCCCTCTGCAGCCCTCACCCGTGGGCTAGCAAATGAGCCCCTGACAGTCCACACCTTTACCCTCGATTGACATAACTTGAGTTTCTGTGGGGCTTCTCTGTTAGGACAGTTCATGTCTTTCTCCCCGTCTCTTGGGTTCATATAAGTGTCAGTGTTAGTAAAAGCATTTGAAATAGATTCAAATGTGGATTTTCATGCAAAATATTTTCTCCTCTTCTGTTTCAAGCAGCAAAAACCTCAAAGTGAGTCATGTGAAGGTGTGAATAAGCCATCTTTATAGGACATTTTTAAAGGAGGAAGAGCAACCTTTGTATCTCTGACATTCTTGACATCCCCAAGAAGAGAACGGGTAAGAGAGAGTCTATTAAAAAAACGTTAATTACACAATATCTTTAAGATCTTTTTGCCACATGACCCCATGATTTTTATGCATAAATAGAGGTGCTGTGTTATTCCAGTTCATTAATAATCAGAGATGTGACCAAATGAGGCAGATCAGAATTTGTAGAATTAGTGGTTTTTCCTTCTTATTTAAATATGGTTTCCAAATCAGACTCTCGGAAACATACAAAAATGTCATCTCTTTCACCTCTTATTTCTCATTCTGCTCCTAAGACGAGAAAAACCAACAACCCAGACAACAAAAACCAGACCCCAAAGCCCAATCAAACAGCAAAAATCTCTATAAACCTTCATATGTGTCTGACTGGAGCTATACTATCCAAAAAATGTGTATCAAATCAGTCTTCCGTATTCATGCACTACACAAATTACAACTAGGAGTATTCCAACAAGTATCAAAAAGGGTAAATTAAATATAAAAGAAGTCATGCAGGAGCTCTGTGGGGGAATAAAAATGTCAATAATTTTGTGATCTCATCCCAAAAAAGCATGAAATAATGGTGTCCAAGTATGGAGGAGACAGATTGTTCTTTGAATTGTTATGGATATAGAAGGAAATAAAACGTCTCTCTTTTCTGGCTCCCTGGAAGAGACCACATGGCATACAGCTACGATGAAGAGATGGTTTGGGTATCTGAGATCAGACCCACTTGGAGAACCATTGCGTACTCACTCATGCACAAAAGGTGAGGAGTTAAATGGCATTGCATGTCAGAGCTGAGAGAACATTCGTGCTCAGTGCAGGCATCAAGAACAACTGTACACTGAGATCTGAAGGAGAGGAGGTTGGACAAACACAGTGTGCTTCTTGACATACCGGGATCCTCATGAGTGGAGCAAGAGAAACGATGGGAAAGGAGGAGGGACACCTCTCCGTCTTGCAGTTCTGGGCCTTGCGTGCGCCCTGGCTGCTCTCACTGAGCTGAGGAGGCCAGCACACAACTTTCTGCATGGATTAGCTTCCACCAGGATCTTATCTGCAGGAGGGACTGTGCCTCTCCGTTCTCCTGCCCATACTTTTTATATGGCAAAAACATAACCTGTGGCTCTGCTCAAGTTTACCAAGAGTAAGGAGAAACATGGAATAAAACTGGCTTTGGGTAACTTGAGAAGAACTAAAAGCCATCATTTTAAGTGTTGCTTAAAGCTCAGATAGATGACCCTGATCAGCACATCTCAAACTTTGGTTAAAAGCTGGCAGGTCTAGAAAGAGCCTCCTTCCACCACCAGCTCTATTGCTTCTCAGTAGTAACGCACACCTGTTTTGTCCTACAGACACTCAGCAGTTCAGTTCAGACAGGGGAGTTTCACGTTAAGTGATTTGACACTTCGCAGGTGACCTTCCAGGAAACGGAAAAGAAATGGCAACATTTCTGGACTGTGGCGTCTGCAGCATCGGTGTGGTGAAACACAGATGGCTCCTCTTTGGTTCAAGCAAATTCAAGTCAGTTTGCCTTTGCAGATAAATGCTGTCAAAGAGAACATGAATCCCTTGTTAGATCTATTCTCAGTGTCACACAGTAGCTGTAGGAGTGTCAGAGTCTAGGACATCATTCAGAAATAGGAGAGAATTAAGATTTCAATTTGATGTTGTAAAAACCAGGAGGCATCTTAATTTCCAGAAAACATAGAACTGTGGCAATTAATACTGTTATGGGACCAAATATGCTCCCATGTAAATCCATCCTGTAGCCGTACGTAAAAGAAACAGGGCACATCAGCATCTCTCGCAAAGCATTTTTTTGCATTGCACGTGCTCCTACTGAGACCTGGCTCCCTTTATTTTATCATGTCACCTGCTTGAGACAAAGGAATATCATTAAGTAAAGGTGAGACCATCAGATGAATGGGTGAGAAGATGTACTTAGAGCAAAGAAATGCAGATACGCCTTGCTTGGTATCCCACAGGACTGTTTCACATCCCTGTGATGTATCACACTTCCTTTCCAGCCCACTGAAGAAATGACACAGCTGAACAGGAACATTGCTTACTGTTTAAATCTCAGCTAACAGAAGGTTTTTTTTTTTTTAATGTTGAATACTACTTAACTTCCGGTTAACTCTACTTATTCTCCAATTTCTGTCTCAGCTTTGAGACTGATGTGGTACTTCCTAGTGAGCCCCTGAAACCATAGAGAGTACTTGGTTCCCTTTGCTCGTATCTCTTTCACTCTGTTACTAAAATAAGTAGAGACGAGATCTGAACAGAAATGTAATAATTAAGGAATCAAGTGTTGCATAAAGCCACTGGATTTACATTTGTTCAGAATATCACTAAGATTATTATACATTAAATAGCATAATCTGTACCTCCTTTTAAAATGCATTTTACTATCACCATGAATTAAAGCATATGTTAAGATCTAGAAAGCAATTTTTTCCCTTACCATTTTATTTCTAAGGCTTCACTTCTGTGTGACTAGTATAGATCTTTACTAAAGAGAAGAGAGTGCTGAATGACTTTTTTTTACTTTTTGTGGGTAGTTTCACATGATAAATGTGGAGATCTGAAGTGTTTAGTAGCATGTAAGGAGGTGAATAAATTACTGTTCGATTAGGCTAAAAGATATTGCTGAAAAGTACTTGTAACGAGATAATTGCAAGTGCCAAAGCTGAGAGTAACACTCAACGCTGGCAGCAGCTTAGTTAAACATGTGGTTAATGATGTTATAGGAAGAACGGGTATGTAAAATATTCAACTGTGCCAGCAGTAAATATTAATTTTATGTGACAGCAATAGTGTCTTACCGAGACTGATATATGACATACAAAACTCCTATAATTATTTTAATATCTTTGCTTCCCAATGATTTTAATGATATGACAAAGATTTTAGGTGTTTGCTGAAACAGCACTACTGTCATTTACTATCAATCAGACAAAATGTCATTCTAACTCATTTCACTGCAAAAGTCTGAGTAGTTTTCATACCAATTAAGCTACTGCTGTAAAGGGTATGTTCCTCTTTTGGGGTTTTATAATTAAAGAATAAAAATGACAAAGACCTATCTGGAAAACACTTATTAGAACATATAATGCAGAAAAGTATTTAAGTAGGGATTTTGCCATCAGAAGAAAGCAGCTTTATAAAAGCCTGAGTATAAAAATAGGGAAGCAGCATATGACTTTTTACCTTTAAATTAATTATGAAACAACATTACAGATAAAACAGGTAGTGCCTCATGTAGTTGATTCCTCAGTAATTTTCGTTGTAAGATTCTTCAATCACTTAAAAACATTGCCAAGTTTTGAACCATTCAGGATGGAGTTTTCCATGCCAGCTGCCTGCCCTGGGCAGGAGTATTTTGGAAAGCTGCTTCCAAAAGTCAGTCATTCCAGAAACAATATTCCAGAAAAGGTTAAGTTTCCTTGCCTACCATTATCCCAAATCTCACAAGGCTTTTTTTTGCTGGGAACATCTAGTGCTTTTGGAGCAGGAACTTGAATCTCGGCAGAATGACCGTCTCGCTGTCACAGGAGGTGCCTTTGATTAGCCTCTAAGATTTGCCCAAATTTGTCCCCCGTATAGAGCATGTTCTCAAGTTACGGCTTGTCAGCTGAGCTGTGGCAACTGACTCGGCGTACAGTCCTCATTTGCTGAGTAGAGTATGCTAATCTAAACCACCTTTACAGGAGTTCACATTAAAGAGTTGTTCTTCACAGTGACAACACACAAGCAGACATCAGCTCAGCTGGAAAGCAGCAACTTTGCAGGCAGGGGAGTTCCTCTTGTCCTATCATCACCCTGCAGTTTGCATGAAGAAAGAACTCGGCAATTACATTTTCTCAATGTCTCTTCCCTGGTCTGTGTCCTCAGGCCGGAGGATTGACACATTTTCTCCTCTGTGAACTGCTCAGCAGCCAGGCACTGAAGTGAACGCAGAACAAAACAATGCTGCATCTCGGTGCTCCTTTTCACATCCCCATTCAGAGATCAGAGTAGTTGCCTTAGGATGGAGAGAAGGTTGGTAACAGGCAAGAGGAAAGCAGAAATAGGCAAGGCAAGAGCTGGAAGAGGGAGGAGAGCAACGGGAGCTGTGGGTGACAAGTGGAGCAGAAGTTGGCCATGGGGAAAAGCAACAATACGCGACACATATTGCAGCAGATTTAAACCCGAGAGGAACCGTTGACTTTATTCTGTACTCATTCCCCGCCAGGACTACAGCTCATTTCAAGAGTCAAGAGTCTTCCCTCGGGACTTGAGACTCATTTCAGGAATCCAGAATCAATCTGCTGTGCTGTCAGCGAAAACCAACGTAACCACCTATCAAAGCACTTGTCACCAACCTCCCAGCGGCAGACACACACAAACCGCTGCTGCAAGCTGCCCGTCTCTTCAAGTGGTAAAGATCTGTCCAAATAGGTACGTGGCATGTAAAGTTACTGATCTGACTAACGTGGTGGTCTTGTTCGTCTTGCTGTTAGCATGTCTTTTTGCACGGCACTCTGCACGGGGCAGAATATTCAACTCAGGAACTTTAAACAAAATGTATTAAATTAAAGCACAGTGCACATCCAAAGTGGGTCCAGTTATTTACTCACTATAATCTGTGTAGCTACAAAGTCACAGGGGGTCTACAATATCATTCATAAGAAAGCAACACCACTAGACTGATAACATAATACTATGGCTGATACTTCACCTAGCATTTTGTTTGCTTCTATCTGTGTCAAATTTGTCATAACTGATTCTTACTACACAGGTACCTGGGGGATTTGGGCCCTGTTATCCTTGACTGGCAGCTGAATTCTCCATTGCCAGTTCCAGTTTGGTCTTACTGAGAAACCTGGACTAAAAAACGCTGCACCTACCCCAGGAAAACCCATCGATCAGCCACAGTCCCGGCTGTGCATCTGTAAAAAGTGTGAGTACATCAATTGTATGATGAAATCTCAATGAGAGATGCAGAGCTGCTTCCCGCACTTAAATCTTTTTGTCATGGCCTTAAGTAACTGCAGTGTTTCTGTACGTTAAAACCCTTCCTGTGTGACAGAAGTAACTGCATTTATTAGTTTAGTCATCTCTGTAGTTTATAATTTCAGGACGTTTAGAGGTAAGACACTTTGCACTCGGCATGCAATTTCCAAGGATAATACCTGACAAAACGAAGGCTTACAGTGACAGCACCATTGAGCCTTATCCTAAGTAGTTAAATGAGTTCAAAACCTATCATCAGTCACTGATAGGATCTGCTTCTATCTGCTTTAAATCCTCCATAAAGCGCCAGTGAATTGTTAAAAGCTGAGGATGACTATTGGATAGCCTAATATAAGCCTGCGAAAGAATGGTATTATTGGGAGTAAAGTGCTGTATTATTGCCATTTATAAAGTATTTCCTGATTTTGGCAGTACATGTTACATTACCCTCTTAACTGAGTATCAGAGAAAAACCAAGCTGAGCAAGATGTTGCATATTCTAAGACCCTGACTCAAAACACTTGAGGTTTCCTCACCAGTCATCTCAGGCTTAGGTGCTAAAACACTGCATCGAAATGAAGTCATGCCTCCTGGCATGAATCAGCAGCTAAACCCAGTTAATTATCACGTGTGTCTTTGATGAGACTACCTCTTGGATCACTACAGCGTGGATGGTTAGGTGCTAGAGGGACCTGCAGACCCAGGTGCTAGAGGCACTGCTGAGGAGCATTAGGCTGGGACAGAGGAATTATTCGGAACACACGAAAACCCAGGAAAGGAGGCACTGAAGTAGTTACAGGGTGGAAAAATAAACTTGTCGCCGCTCATCGTCCCAGATAATTACAGACATACTGTCAGCTAGATGCAGACTGGCATGCGTTGAAAAAGCCGCGAAATACCCGATTACATCAGTTAAGGCTCTGTTACTGTGCTGCCACAGCGCCCCTGGGTCGGCCGCGGCGCCGGGGCCCTGCCGGGCGGACACGCGTGGGCCGGGCGGACACGCGTGGGCCGGGCACACCTGAGCGGCGGGGGCGCGCCTCTGCCGCGCCGCAGCTCCGTGCGCCGGCTTCCCCCTTTCTCGGACATCGCGTCCGAGAAAATGAAACGCGAAAATGAAAATTAGCCATTTGCTCGGTAAAAAGCAAGCAAGCAAACAACCAGAAGAGTTTGGGGCTGCAGGGCTGAACGCCGGTGGAGCGCGGGCCTCCCCTGCGGCCGCCGCTCGGCGGAGGCTCCGCGCCTGCCGGGCAGCGGGGGCAGCCCCCCGGCCCCAGCGCCGCCCCCGCTGCGCCTTGCCAAGCTGCCGGCCCGCGGGGGAGGGAGACGGGGCCGGCAGCCCCCGCACCGCCCCATCCCCGCCCGGGCGGACAGGCAGCCGAGCTCCGCGGCCCGGGTGCCCGGTTCCCCCCTTCCCGCCGCGGGCGGCGCCGGACCCCGCCGGGGGGGCGGGACATTGTTTCCAGGCTGACTCACCCCCGCTCCGCCCCCCGTCCCGCGCCGCCGGGGGCGGGGCCGGCAGAGGCCACGCCCCCGCCCCGCGCGCCCGGCCGCCCCCCCCACGCCCCCCCTTCACCCCCCCGCCCACCCGGCACGGACCGCAATGATTTAGAAGTTCAGGAATCCCACGTGACGTCACGGAGGGTGATGTAATGCTTCTCTAAATAGAACGTATTGTAACCGTCCCTCAGTCCAACGTGGTTCCTCCGGCCGCGCTGCCGGTCCCGTCCCCGCCGCGCCGCGCCGGGCGGTAAGTTCCTAAAAATACGGGGCTGCCCCGGGAAGGCGCCCGGCGCGGCGCGCAGCGCACCCCGCGCTCCGCCGCACGGCGCGGCGCGGAGCCGAGCGGAGCGGGGCAGCAGCGCCGGGGTGAGCGGCTGGGGAAGGGGCAGCCGGCGGCCGCGGGGGCTCTGCCCTCCGCCACCGCATCTGCTCCGCAGGCGGGAGCGCCGGTCCCTGCCGCGCCGCTGCCGCTGCCGGGCGCGGGGATCCCGCCGCCCCCCCCGCCCCGTCCCCCGACCCCGCGGTGCCCCGCCGCGGCGGCGCGGGGAGAGGGGGCGTGAGCGATCCCCGCGTCCCCCCGGAGGGTCGGGCAGAGCAGGGCGGCGGGGGGCCGGGGGCGCACGGCCGCCGAGCCGCGGGGCAGCCGAGCTCCCCGCCTGCACCTCGGGGAGTTTGGGAAGTCTCTGCGCGCCGCTTCCCGGCATGGGATGGGATGGGATGGGATGGGATGGGATGGGGCGGCTGCCGCGGGGCGCAGGCAGCACCCCGCTCCGCGCTGCCCCGGGCAGCTCCCGGCGGAGGGGCCGCGGTCTCCCCGCGCCCCGGGGCGGGCTGGACGGCTCCTCGCCCCTGCCTGCCCCGGCGGCACCGGGCAGTGACAGCTCGGCGGCGAGCTGCCCCGCCGCCCCCTCTCCCTGCCGCCCCTAAACTTCTGGACAAGTTTCGCGGCGGCGGCGGCGTCCGGGCGCCCCGCCGAGCCGGGACCCGCCGGCGGTGGCCGGGGAGCGGTGCGCGGTGCGCGGCCGCCTTCCCCCGTGCGACACCCGGGGTGCCGGGCTGCTCCCGGCCCTGACGTCATGCTGCGGCCCGGTGCGGGGCTGGTGCTCCGCTTCTGATGCCGTCGGGGCCGGGGCGGGGGGGGGGGGGGAGTGCTGACAGGGTCCCCGCTCTGCAGCCCCGCTGTCCCTTTTCAGCCCCGCTGCTCCGCTCACCGCCCCCCTCCCCAGCTCCGCGCCCCCTCCCTCGCCACTGTCCTCTCTTACAGGGGTCTCTCTCTCCCCAGCGAAGTTTTCAGGACGCTA
Source organism: Platalea leucorodia (assembly GCF_965183815.1). Lineage (NCBI taxonomy): Eukaryota > Metazoa > Chordata > Aves > Pelecaniformes > Threskiornithidae > Platalea > Platalea leucorodia. The sequence continues at coordinate 130,639,389 of NC_138823.1, read as the reverse complement.
AGAGCTTCAGGAGTGTAAGGGGAATACTTGCTAAACTCTGCCTCCTCTATTATTTATGTCCAAGCATGGTGAGTGATCCTTCATCTCCAGGGCTTAATACAAGCTTTACAATCGGAAAGAGAGAGGTCGTTCAAAGATGGGGGTAGGAATAAAGGAAAATGAAATGTCCATATGGTTTGTTTTTTTAAAAAAAGCCAGAACGATATTAGGAGTATCTTAAGCAGCAAGATTAGAAGATTTCCATACATTATCAGTAAGAAACAGTGCTTAGCTAGATGAAATTAAAGCTTGAAGGGAAGCATAATAATTCCTGTGAAGCATCTCGCTTGCACTTTCCTTGAGACCGTGCAGTTTTCGGAGAGATATTCACCCGCTGGCTTGCACCAGCCTTTCCTTGTCTGGCCATTTGGACAAGCAGCAGTGTGACAAGTAACAGTGGTGAAGGAAAACTTTCTTGTAAGAAACTCTCATGCAGAAATAATCCAGAAACTGGACTGAAAGAAAATTGAGAGGTGGACGGTGAGAGCCGAATGCAGAAATGTAGCGTAATTTGGGGGGATTTTGCTGAAGGAGGTACACTTTCATAAGGGTATGGTTTATTTTCAGTAGAAAAGTGTACAGTGTTGAAAGTCCCTGCTCGGTATTTTGTAACTTTCACGTGGTGAACGAGGTTGTCGGTATCAAAAGCTTGAAATTCTTTATAAAAAATGGCTAAAATCCTTATTTGTGACTCCTTAATCCTAAGGGGAGCTGTACAGGTCGCAAAGCACTAGGGAAAAGTGTGATTAATGATCAGTGATTAGTGATAAGTGATTAGTGGTTTTATTCAAACTGTTACCTCTGACCAGAAGCACACATCAGAGGATTAACAGGCTCTTTAGATAAATGCTCATTAGTGGAAGGGGGAAAGCAAAGATAATAGGCATGCACACAGGGACAACTTTCTAGGAAAATCATTCCTGTCTCTGGCATAATAAGCTCTATTAGCAGAAAGGCTCTTTAATTTAAAAGTTGCTTTTATCTTGTAAATCAAAGATAGATGTGGAAGTTCGCTGCGCTATTATAGCCTAAATTTTCCCATATCCACTAGATGTGGATTATCTCAGTAGTGATATTTTATTAAAAAAAACAAAAAAACCCCAAAAACCAAAAAACCAACAATTGAATCTTTAAGAAACTGAACATTCCCAAGTGCTCAAGCCCTGCATCCCGAGGCATCCGCTCCCAACAGGCAGAGCAGAGCTTGCTGGCAGCTAACTAGATGGCGCAGTCCTGTTCTTTGTGAATGTATCGTCCTGGGTTATGAACTTAGCAAGTAGCAGCTTGCTAGGTGTCCTTCAACACTTACAATAAAGTTGATTCTGTGCTGGGTTGGAGGCTAGGCAGTGCTAGAAGTTTGTAGTCACATTTTCCACGTCAGTTAATCTAGTGAGTTAAGGGCTACTGGAAAAATTAGTCTCATTTACCGTAAGAAACAGTGAGTGATAGAAAGAAGGAGAGGACGAGTGAGGGGCAAATAGCTACAACCTGGGACGTAACTCTTGATTGAACTGTTTTATACTGCTTTCATGAAGTACAGTTCTGATGGTCTTAATTAGTGAAGCCTAAAAGCTCTCGGGAGTTTCTCCCCCAGCTATCACTGGCAAAGTGAGGTGTTTTTTTAAAGAGTCACTCAAAAGAAAGAACAGTTGGCGTGGTGGGTGAACAAAACAACTCGGACCTGACTGTACTCTACAGAAAATGGTAAGGAGTCTATTTTTATGATAACTAACCAGGGATTTCTCATTACTCTTTATCGTGCATGGATTGTGAAGAACTTGTATCTACTGCTGTCCGTAGACTTGGGGATCTTTCTGCCATTCCGTTAGCTTATGTGGGATTTATGTTTGTTTGCATCTCTGGAGATCGTCAAAGTTTCAAAACTTTAAATGAAAAACTTGAGTGAAACAGGAAATAGAAATAATGAACTTATGGCATGAAAAAGAAACTGCTGTCGTCTCCTATTGTTACATCTTTAATTGGAGGCTGTTAGGAGTAGTCAGACTAATGCTTAAAATCAAGAAGTTTTGTAATAGCATATAAAAAAGGCAATAAGCTCTGTCTGCCACTCTTGAATATTGGATGGCACTCTTCCAGGAGTTAAAATTGCAGTATTTGAAAAACTTTACACTTTTAGAACAATCAGAACCCTTTCCCCCTCACCAAAATATCCATTAATAGTTCAGCTTCAATTTATCGAACTCTACCTCTGCTAATTTAAGCCGGGGAATGTAAAGGGAAGCAAACCATGTACATAGACTAAAAGAAAAGATAGAAGCAAGATTGTACTTGTCATTTTATTTATGTCACCATTTATCAGAACGACTTTCACAGAGAAGGTGTAATAGGTACTTTTTAATTTGATGTTCAATTTCTCACTTTGAGAACCTGAAATACGCTGTAATCGCTTACGTTTATCCTGTGCACTGCAGAGGAGCCTTCTCTAAAAGGTTGTTTCGGTGAGAGCTAGAGTTCACTCTGGAGATGATAAGAGAGAGGCAATCTCATAGTGCCTTCAGAAGGCAGCTTTTACGTACTGAACCTTTCAGCTTTGTGTGGGCAGAATCTCTGTGAGCTCAGTAAGTCTTACAAAATGATTTGAAGCTTGGTTATTAAGTTGTCTGCTTGTGGCCCCCTTTAAAAACCTGTCTCTGTACCCCTAATCAAGGCATGAGGATCCTGAATGTTAGAAGAGTTCTTGCAAGATTGTTGTTGCTTTTAAAACAGTTTATTTAATCAAAGACTTTTCCTCTAATCTTTGTCATCCTCTGTCTCTTATTTCTGCCATTAGCTAACTTTCTGGGTTTTCTATAAACCTGTTGCTTTGAGGACTTATACCTATGTTTGTGTATTATTAGCCGTCTTTCAAGCTTAATTTTAATTCCAGTGATCATCTTTCCTATGAACACTTTATTATGAGAAGATTATTTCTGGACAAGATTTTGCAATAAAAGAAGAGCAAAACTGTTTCTACTTAAAGCATTTTTTTTTTATTATTAAGGACCATATGATTTATTATTGGAATAAAATGGTAATTTTTCTCAAGGCCCACAAATACTGATTTTTCTTGTAACTTGTTACAGGAAAACTCTACTCAGTAGATGCAGTTGCTGGAAACACAGATATATGTATAAAGCAACAGGTCTTTCAGTTCTGCTTCATAGGTCCAGGTGATTCTTTTGCTTTGGTTTGGTTTTGGCTATCTCATACTAACCAAATTAATAGGTAGACATACATAATTAAGATAACTTATTTGGTTTAATCTTTCGTGTATAAACTCTCATTGCAACGAATACCTAGGAGTCCTAGTGGAAATATTTAAAATGCTTTGAGATTCTGTCAGTCATAAGTACCAATGGCAGGGCCGATTAGACAGCTTGGTAGGTTGTTGCCACTGCAATATCTCAAAACAATTTCTGTTGATTTGTCCTCTCCCGCTCTCCACGCTGCATGCTATTTAACCCCTGAACTCCCCACCCCAACCCCCGATTTCTAGGTAAATTATATATTCTGCTCTGCAAATGATAATGCTCTAGGGCTTTTAGGGCTCTGGCCCTAAAAATGTATTTTTAGGGCTTTTGCGGTTTTTTTTGCCTTGAGAAATGATCGAAGTTGATTGCAAATTTAAAGCAACAGTTTGGAATAAGAACTGTGAAAACACTTTTTCCTCTCACCGAAACTTATATTACTATGCTAATTTACAATTTTTAAGGTGTAGTATTCTCTGACACAGACAAAACAATGATCTCTGACAATATCTTATCACGCTGTATTTGAACATTATCCATATTACAGCAGTAAGTACAGAAATCAGCTTCAGAAATCAGCTTTTGTAGACTTGACATGTGAAAACAAAACTCTGTTTTGGAAACTTTTTTTTGGTTATACAAATAATCAAAGAAACAATTTTAATTGTCTCAGATGTACATAACAAGCATGATATAACATACATAAAATAATTATTTCGGTGATGTGGTGAAAAGACTTGTTGAAGCAGATAAGCTGTTGTGTCTTGTTACATCCAAGGAGCTGTTCTGTTGGTTTGTGCATTGATCGTTTGCTCCTATCGTGGCTCAGGTTGAAGGGGCAACCCCGACACTTTAAAATAATAGTACGTCTACTATTTTTCACTAAGGTGTTATTTTACTCTGTAATTAAAAACACTGAGAGTCAGCATTTTTTTACTAGCCATCACATGGGAAATGCAGCTGTTATTTGCCCTTAGAGAGTTTAGAAAGAGTTGGTTGCCCTGGTTTGTAGGTTTCTAGATGGTGATATTGAATGCTATTTTATAAACACGAAGAGCTTTTCTAAGGATTTTGCTGAAGGCTGTAGGATTTTCAAAGTAAAACATTGAAAGCTTACGACAATTTCCTTAGCTTAAAAGATGTTTTGCTTTTGGTTCTTGTTTCCGTCTTATATTTTTTTGAGAATTTGTTCAAGAAGTCAGTCCCGCACACAACTTCAAAATAAATGCTTCGAAACGTAGTCATCAGCAGTGTTTGTCTAGGTGTCTGGTTTTAATAATCTCATCCTTTGAGACAGCTCATGGCACTGTTGTGACACCCTTCCATGTAAGGTGATTTGAAGGTGTGGGGTGCTTGGCCAGAGAGCTCCACTCAGCGGGTGATAAAAAGGGCAACGTCTGTAGAAGAAGGCAGGAGGAATGAGATTTGAATTTAATTGGGGGAAAATACTACAAATCCTCTATTACCTTTGCCAGCATCAGGAGCCGATTCTGCTTTTCTTTGGCTCTGAATGTTTTCATTACTCTTACTAGGGTACCGAGACCTCTGCTAACTCAGGATCTGGGCATCATTTGATCTCAGCCTCAGCTCTCTACCCCACATAAACTCCACAAAAACTTTCTATTGCCTTTTTGTCCTTTGCAGTATTTTCTCAAATGGCTTTCTTTGCTCTCATCTCAATTTCGTTCCTCTTTGAGGGCCTTGTCTTTGGGTGCCACCACGCAGTGAACATTTTGATGCAGCTGAAGTGCTCGGTCCCAATCTCGATATATTTGTGTGTTTTGAAGTTTTCTGTCCAGGGATGTACTGAGCTTAAACTGGTCATCCTTGAACACCTGCCTAAATTTAATACAGAGAAATGTATTTAATTAGGCTGATCTTTTTCTCACTTAGAGGAAGAAGCTGCCTTTTTACCTGTTTACTTTGCGGGCTTATGCCTTCAGTTACTCTTTCATTGCAGGTAAGGCAGTGTTGTTCATAGCCAGCTTTTTCTGAGCTGTTTGCAAGTACTCAGAAATTAATTCGGGTCATGTGGGAAATTAACCCAGACCAGTGGTTCCTAGATTCAACATCTGAGTTTTTTTTCTCCTGGCCAAATGTAAGTAATGCTAGTTAATATGTGATGCTCAACACAGGGGGCTCTGTAGCACAATAAACGTAATTTGAGATTGGGTTTAGGATGCGTTGTATGGAGCGGCTATAACAGTAAGCACTAAATTGCGATGTTACCTTATTGCACTCTCTCTCTATTTTTTCCTTTATTGTGCTTTAAATCTTTTAGTTCTGGAGTGCTGAGTTGGTATGGTAATTACCTGTAGAGTAGTATTCTGTCTAAGTAAGCAATGGAGCACTCCATGATATGGATGATGATAGGAGTAGGTCACTCGGTTGTGCATTGATGCTGCAAACCAACTGCCAGTAATTCAGTCGTGTGTGAACTAGTTTACCATTATTCCGAGTCCAAATATACCTCCCACTTAACTTTTTAAAAAACTTAGGTTCAACAGCAATAGTCAGTTGCTAGGTGAGGACCTTCAAATTGTGAATAGTAAATCATACCTCCATAGGCACTACTCTGACTTAGTTTCAGCCGGTTGGTTAAATCTGGGCCTACTTTTGGTTCTGGTCAGGTCAGTGAATGAGTTTGTCACTGAATATTTTTAGGAGCCCAGCAGGAACTCCAAAGGTGACCTGAGTGTGTGATGGCAAAGAGCCTGGAATTGTGCTTGTCCAGAAACGAGCACTGTCTGCATTAGAAATTTGGGCATGCCAATACCTCACTTACAGGAAACTTCTTTTCTTGGAATGGTAGTAAAATACAACCTGAAGAAACTAAAAGCTGAGCAATGGAGTAGGAAAAAAATAATCAATTGCTTTGTTCAGGAATATCTTTTACTACCTACTGTTTAACTTCATTACTGAGTGAATGTTTTAGGAAGAAGAACTCTGTTCAAGGTCTGTGAGAATTTCAACCACCACATCGACTTCCTTTTTTGTGACTTAAAAAAAAAAAAAGCTCCTTTTGCTGGTGATGGGCGGGGGGGAGGGACATTTGCACTTTTTTTTTTTTTTTTTTTAAGGTTGAAGAGATCAGGATCAACATCTGTAGAGACTTCCATCATTTCCGAGAGAGTGCACAAAATGAGGGAAAATAAGAGATTCTGTAGTTAAAAACAAGTTAAGGAATTTTCCTTCTCTCCTCACTTCCATATCCTTAAGTGTATCTGTGTAGCGCTTAAAGGTTATCTTATACTTGTTATTAAATAAGGCCAGTGTAAGTTTCTTTTACGGGCTGTGCAATGGGAAAGTGTTTTAAAAAGACAGTGGGGAAAAATGAATGATGTAAAAACTAAACCACTTTCTACAATTTCTGTACTGCTCTTTCATTCTTCAGCACTAATAAAGCAGTGCATGGACTCAAGCATGAAAACAGATTAAATTTGAGTAATTGCTGGTTTATCACAAAAAGTGAGAGAAAGCAGTAATTTAACTATTTTGATGTGAATCTTTAAAAGACAAGTTTCTCTAAATAACTTGCTATGAAAGTAGAAAGGATCAAAAGAGCCATGGCTTTTATGACTGGGTAAGGAGAATTACATTCTTGTGGATTTAAAAAATATCATAGTAGAGCCTAATTCTCCACTCACCCTGATACAAATCTGGAGCAACTCTATTGAAATCTGTGGAGTTACCGACTGCAATAACACTCATTGAGAAGAAAATTAGATTCACGGGGTCTATTCTGAACGTAGCCTATCAGTTGTGCGCTGTGCAAATCCCATTATTAAAGTAATAGCCTGACATGTCACGTTAAGGACGGCTGTTTCCCCAAGATGAACATGTTTGTAGCTCTCCTCATCTTGTGACTACTTTTTAAGGGGGCAGGGGGATATTGAGAATACTTATTTTGTGCTCAATTAATATTCCTTCCGTGCACTCTCCTTCCTCTCACGCGCTTTATGTGTGGGTGCGCAGTCTGCACTCTCCATCATCTATCTGTCTGTGTCTCTTTGCCTGTGACAGTCACCACTCTGGCCTCAGGCTTGCACGATGTAGATGAAAAGCCCACCACGATTTTCAGTTAAACGTGGCAGGATCTAATTCTGCTCTTAAATATGATGTGCATTTTCACTCTTAACAATACTATTGTGAATTGGGAGTAACACCTTAGCCTTCAGTTATGTTTTATTTGTGGAGTTTTATGTTGGTTTTTTTTGAAAAAGATTTTTTTTTTTTGAAGAAAAAAAAAAAGAGAGAGATGGAGGGGGAAAGAAATGGGAAGGCAGCGTAGCCCTGCAGTTTTAATAAATTGAAGTATTTGTTTGCAGCACTGGAAAGCAAGGCCCAAGCCACTTGAGCATCCTGCACAGTTCCCAGGCTGGCCTGCAAGTGAGAGCAGACAAAGTCTTTCAGAAGTTGGGAGAAAACTTGTCACTGCCTGAGCTACTCTGATTTTTTTTTTTTTAAACGGTGATCAATAGGGAATTTTGAGTAAAAACATCATAAAGAGTGGTAAACAGTGTCCAGTGTACAACCCCCGCCTCCCCCAGCCCTAATCATGTACACTTGCTTCCAATTTTCTTAATTTGACCCAGGGTATGTGAGGTCAGCTCTGTAACTTTTGAAATTGGTATAAATCCATTGACTTCTCTGAAACTGTGTGGAGTGAGGGTATGGCCTACAGTTGTTGATTAATGGCACACAGTGGGCAACTTCTGCATATAATCTTTTGTGGGAGGATGTAACGAAAAGTTTTAGGCCTTATAACTGACCCTGGTGTGGAAGGGCTCTCTGGACCCTTAACAATCCAGAGGTTAATTTATAAAAAAAAATTAAACAAACCCACAACTATTATTTCATTGCCAAACATTTTAAAAAAGCACTATTTATGTAGGCCCTATATAAGCACACATTGTCTTATGTTCTTTCTGCTGGCTTTGCGTTTGACTAAACCATTATTCTCGGAGTGCTGCTGTGCTGAGATCATCAGTGATGATGGTGTGAAAACAAACAAGTTTTAGCATGAGAAGTCACTATATAATTTGACAGGGAGGTTGTCAGCACCAAAACATCCACATTAATTTAATCTCTGGTCAAAGCAAAATAAAAATCAGGTGGCTAGTGGGAAAAATACATTCTTAGGAGGAGGGGAAGGGGACTGGATCTAATTCTGCAAGGTGCTGTGTCAACTAAAAGGAGGACCTGTCTCAATCCCCATTGAAGTCAATGGGCGTTGAGGGCACTTGGGGACTAGTGGCATTGTGTCCTTTTTCTCGAAAGTTTAGTAAAACTGCTGAGATGAAGCTTAATTCCTCATTAATTCAAACTCCTAGCAAGTTCTTGGGAGAAAAGCTCTCTTTGTTAAAGATCGAGATACCCTCCATCTCTTCAATAGAGAGCTAAAAAAGTACGTGCTCTAATTCTGTAGCCTTCAAGGAGTCCTTCAACACGAAGAGCGACAATAAGAGCTGACGCTCTGCACATACCTTAACGGTATAAAAATTCTGCTTTGGAGAAAAACATTTCTGGTCTCTGTTACGTTACATAAAATAAGGACACAGCTTCCTATTTTATTCTATTGAAGGTAATCTTTAATGTTATCAAGAATGATTTTGTATTCCCTAGTGTTAAATTAAAAAGCTTTGGGACTAATGAATGCAGCTATGTGTAGTCAAATAGGTGCTGTGAAAAATAAGCTATCAAACGATGTGCGTGCTACCCGCCCTTTTTTTTTGTTCCTCAGTGAAAAATTAGGATGAGTTGTTTTTAACATAAATAGTTGAAGTCAATGAATCCCAGATGCCTCAATCAACTTAATAATAGCCTAAAATTTAGGGTTTCCAGATAGTTTATTTTACTGCTATACTGCGGCCTTACACTTGTACCTCTTACTGGATTATCTAAATTGAGTGGAGCTTGCAGGATACACAAGGAAACACTTTGAAAACATTGCTCCCTCTGTAGCAGTTAAGATGCTATGTATGTCTTGTGTTTTCTCTCTCTCACGTGATGTCTGATTTTATACAATTTTACTTGCCAAAAAGCTGGTATTCCAAAATATTAGGACAGCCTATTTCTAGGCTGTCAGTCTTCCAGTTTTCATTTCAGAGTTTTTAGTCAGTGCACTGTCAGCCAAATGCTTTTCAGCAGACTGAAAGTTTTTAGGGACAGAATAAGCTTAGGAAAAATATTTTGAGCATTGTGATGAATGCTGAATTAATCTATAATGAGGACAATAAGAGATACGATGATGACTGTCTTATCAAGCTAGTCATGGAAATACTTTATATTTTAAAAAAAAAAATTTGAATTTGCCATGTTGGTTTCAGATAGCTTAAAGTACTGAGGATGCCTTGCAGCAAAGTGTCAGTTTGGCATGCTGCGTACGATGAGGTCCTTGCTGTATCTCTTATTTCGAGGAAACACCCTGCTTTAAACAGGGGAAGATGCAGTGTTGGGAGTGCTGCTGAGCCACGGGGCCACATTGCATGGTGTGGGAGCACGCACTGCGCGGCAGGTGCGAATGTGGCCATGGAAGCCACCTTATGCCTTTCGCTACTAACAAAATTGCCAGCCACCAGGGTTCAAGTGCCTTCAGAAAGCTCAAGAAAGATTTCAAGCAGATCTCTTACTTGGCTCCAGTGCATAAAAAATACTGGTCTGGGACAGGAAAATGCCCACATCTACATTTACAGAGGTTTTAGTGCTATGTAGCACCTGAAATGGGCAAGCGGCCCACGGAGAATGCATTTTGTATAATATCGACTGTTTGTAGTTCTGACGTTGCAGAATTTTAAGAGCAAAACCAAGGCTGCAATCAGGCAAACTGGTTTGTATGGAGAGACTCTTGTGCACATAGTGCATGATACACAGCAATAAATTGTGTAGCTTATTGCTGGGGGAGAAAAAGGCAAAAGCAAATACTCAGTGCTATGGAAATAACAGGTGTTTGTTAAAGGCTGGTTGTGAAAGAGTGAAATTAAAATGCAGAAAGCAGTACATTTTTAGCCTCTTACAGTTCTGTGGATAGCGTTTCCCTCATATATCCCCTGCCCTCCTAATAGCCATCTTCAAAATATCTGCTAAAAAAGTGTCATCCTTTTGGTGCCCACATTAAAACGCTGGTTACTTCTCCATCTAATGACCAACTCGGCTTAGAGCCCTTTGGGCTCTCAAGTATGGTGCACGTGAGATGGGCTCTAAAGAGGCAAGGTCCTGACAGAGCCTCTTCTTTCTTGCCAAGCCCCATATTTAGCACAGAGGGGATTTCCTTGCCGTTGTGCAGAGAAGACAGTTGGGCCACAGGGTTTCTCTGCAGCCCCATCCGATCCTGAGTTAAATCGAGTAGCAGTTGCCAGAGGTTAAGATGGGCACCCTGCGAGCAGTGGGTTTGGAGGGGAGTTGGTCTGTGCCACGCAGCCAGGCCGGTGACTTTTTTGGAGGAAAAAAAAAAAAAAAATGTTCCTTGAAGCCTTTCATGAGAAGTTCACTCAAAAACGCAGAGGCCTGAAAGTGTTCACAGTCACAGATCAAATTCTGTGACTAGCTTCAGCCAAAATGAAAGGGGAGGAAAATATGCGAAAAAGTCAAAATACTTGATTTCAACATTTTTTCAAAATGAGATACATCTCCTTTGAAAATTGACTTATATTAAGGAAGACACTCGGCACTAAGTCATTCAGAGATTAATAGGTTTTTTTTTTTTGGTGCTGAATAAAGCCGTTCAGATTGATGCAAACATTTTAATGTTTATCTCTCTTTATTTGTCTGTTCTTGGTTTAGGGGACTTGAGTTTCTTTACCTTTCTTGTCTGCACAATATAATATTACACATATAAGACAGGGCAAGCTGCTGGAAAGCTGTGTTGGTTGAGAACTTCAGACGGCTGGGTAGAGGCCTTTTGTTGGCAGAAGTGCCAGATCTCCCAAATATTTCCTAAGGTTTGGTCTGATCTGGTTTGATCTGACTGGGACAAAGAAGATGACTGCTGTCCCTGGAGGGCAGTGCAAAATTGGCTTCATCAACTGATGGGGTCAGAAAAAATTGGCTGAAAGAAACCAAGTCTTTGTATGGCAACTTCACTGAGAATAAATTTAGTAGAGGCTGTCCTCTAAGAACACTGTCAGAAATATCTTGGATTTTTTTTCAATTAAATCATTGCACAATTGTTAAATTCAGAAATTGGAGTAAATGGAGAAGTAGTCTTTCTTGGTTATGCTACCGGCTTGGGTTTTTAGGGTCTTTTTTTTATTTATTTCTTCTTTAGGGGAAATGTGGATGTTTTAAATAGAAACCTATTATTGGGAATTATCTGGTGGAGGTTCTGATAAGAAGTTAGATTAATTTGAATATTCAAAAATGGATTAAGGGGGAGCTGAAGGAACAATTACCATTTTACAGGTACAGATTTTTTGTTTGCCTTTGAGCAAATCAGTTACTCAATTTTTGTCATGAGACATACTGGGTTTTGAGAGGGAAGAAATTCTTACTTATTCTTGTTAAGTGTGGAAGTGCTTTTCTTGCAGCTTTTCTTAAATCATGTGGAGTCTTAATATCCATGTGATGGCTCTTTAACTTGTCTTTTCAAGTATGTTTTTTGGTGGCTTGATGGTATGTAGAACATTTCCTTCCTGTACTACAGCATTTCTAACCAAAATCTGAGTATGTTTGAAACCTTAGCTTATTCACACTTCCTAATCATAATCCCCTTGGTTTCCTTGTCAGCACCTTTTTGTGGTATTTCTCTGGACACCTCTATCTAATATCTCCAGAGGTTATTCTACAGAGTAACCTTTGACAAGATCTATTACTTACTACTTACTGCTTTTAACAAGGTGAAAAGAGGTCAGGCTGTGTAAAAGGCAGGCATTATTAGATGACTGCTGTAGAGTCTCTTGGTGGCTTGTCCATCTCTTCTGGCAGCACCGCCTGCGAATCAGTTCAGAAGCCTCCTCTACAGCACAAAGAAAATACGTTTATGACTGGATACAATCATATGTAGATAAAATACGTCCTTGGGAAGGTGGTTACTATGTGCATTACAAAGCTCCAGGTTGTTTCACTATCATCAAGGTCGTAGCCTACCGATGCACCCACTGGAATCTGTGAGATTTTTGCTGTCAGCTTCAAGTGTAACAGGATTTCAGGCTGTTAGTTTTTGTATGATCCATTTAATTGAGCTTCATGACCAATGCTAATGACTTTTGCTGCTGCAAGAATTGAATTGGTAATTTGGTTACCCTTCCTGTCAGAGTTCAGGATCTTCTAAATGTGAGTTGGTGTGGTCTATTTCTTTAACCAAATTGAGATGCAAAAGCGGCCTCTTTCTGATTTGAAAAAACAGATTGCAAAATCTCCCTTTGTCAAAAGAGTAACTACAAGATCCTTTTGGTTGACATACAAACCCTTAGAAATCAGACAAAACCTATTTTCTCACAAATTAATTAAAAAGCTGAGAAATTGTACAGGAGAGTTTAGACAGATCCCAGAGGTATCTAAAAGGCAATTTTAAAAAAAAAGTCTAGTCAATTTATCTGCATGCATCCTCTAAAAATGAATGAAAAATCTTTCTAGGGAGCTTTGAAATATCTTGGTCTGGGGTTTTTCCAATGAAGGACGATGATTTTTCAGTCTGGTTCTATCCATTACTTACCACAGCTTGCTCCTTTGTGATTTCTGTACATGTAGAACCTACAAAAACTGCTGGTATACCTTTCAGATGCTATAGTACAGGGGGAAAAAAAACCCCACTATCTGAGGCTTAACAATAAATCATAAAGATTTTTCCTCTCATCCCCAAACACTGAAAACCAGACAAACCTGTTGCTAACATAGCTTTCACTTTCTGTCCAGAGTCTTATCAATTAACCACATGCAGCCAGTGACTGAAGTGCTCTGTCTTGGGATAGAATTTAGATTTGATTTACCTAACGGGAGCCAATTGCCGCATGACTACCATACGTGTATGGCATGGGCAGCTGGGGCTGAGCCCTGTGCAGAAATTAGGCACGATAACTGTCTTGAGAATATCTAAAGGTATATAGGGAGAGCAGGGTGTAAATGTGAAATGTATATTACTTATTTTTGCTTCAAACAGGAAAATGAAAAATGAGGAGAAGTAATGCTTTTTTTCAGTATGATCACATAGAGGTTAAAATATATACTGCTAAGGCAAAACAACTTTCTGCAAGATGAAAAAGGGGTTTCCTTGCCACGTTTTGATTCCTGATGTTCTGTTTGTTTCCCGTGTCAGCAACCTCCCAAAAATTCATTCACTAAGAAGTTACATGTAGGAGCGTCCTGGCATATTCCTTTTTGCCAAACTCACTCTTTGTTTTTCAGCATGCAGGCAAATCCTTTTTGATTTTTTTGGGGGGTCTTTTAAATTTTATTTTTAATTTTATTTTTTTAATTGCAACCCCCCTTCAGTTCAAACTCGTTGTAGCTGAACATTTAGCAATTTACCAAGTGAATTGGCCTTCGGCTTAAGTGTTAAAATTAAAAGCTGTATCCTGTGGGCAAAGTAAGGGCTCTGTCCTTGCTCAGATGAGCAAGTGTTTGCAGAATGTTTCTTTGAGGCTGAACCCTAGAGAATGAGACCAAAAGTCTGTAAGTTGCCTGGATGCACCAACATGGCAGAGCAGGAGAGGGTTAAACAAATCCTTACTAATAGAGAGGTGACAGAGCTGGGAGCCAGTTTTCTGATCCATTTTTGGAGTGAGAAAGATGGAAGACTATCTAGTGGGGGCTTCAGAGGCAGGAGGTGGGTAGAGCTAGGGTTGGGCTAGCCAACAGCAAGGTGAAATCTGCTTCTTTCTCAAAGCCTCTGGGTTTTGTGGAGGCTCTGACAAAAGCCATGAAGTAAGCCTCCACAGGTGGAATCCATCCCTGCTAGAAACTGTTGACCTTTTACAGTAAACCTAAGTCTTAATACAAGTTTAGTACAACAATCCTAGTATTAGGATTTGTGCGTTTTAAATTCCAGCCACCAAAGTAAGGTGCTACCAGAATAGGAAGGAATTACTTTCCTCTCTCTACCCTGTTTTGACTGTGATATGATAACTCACAGTTGATGAGTAACATCTGATTTACATTGTCAGAGAAGCTTGTGTATGTGCTTCTTTGTTTGTTTGTTTTATTTTTTCCCCCCAAACCAACCACAAAACCCCTACTGCTCATCAGTGTGAAACCTTGCACTGACTTAAAGGGGAATTCCACATACAATTGCAAAAAAAAAAAGATACAGAGCCTGTAGTGTGGGAAAAAAAAAAAACGGTGATGCTGTCTCCTTCTCTCTCTTCACATCTGCTTTCATGCTTCCTTTTACTCAAGATTTTCAACTATTAGCAGCCTTAGAACCAGTGTATGTCCCATTCCTGTTGCATTAATGCTGTAAGGTGGGTTTGCATGGATTTTACAGTTTGCCTCAGATGAGACAGAAGACTCTGTACGGTGGCTGAACTATCACTTAAAATCAAACTCCTGCTTGGCAGTTCCCTTAGCCAAGTTTGAGGTGGCACCCAGCTTTGCGTCCAGCCCCCAGACTGGTGGCTGGAAAGTCTCTCCACTGAACTACCAAACCCCTTATTAAGTAGAAGACTGTGAAGCTGTAAATACAGAAAGAGTGAGTACTTGGAATAGTAGGTAAAGGTCAAAGAAATTTAGAGAAGTTAAAAAGAAAAGGGAAAAAAAAAAAAAAGAAAAGGCCCACTGAATCCTTGTGGGTGTGGTGACTGAGAAGATGAATTCCCTTGACTGTTAACTGTTGTTTGTCCATAGCCTGGTTGGGAGAAGTCAGTTCAATTTAAATGCATTTTAGATTTGCTATAAGGTACCTGTGTGATGGCCAACTTTAAGCAGATGAAGTTACAGCTACAAATCTGTTAGCAGTTGAGAAACTCACAGCTCACTGCCCCCCCCTCCACATGTACCTATGACAAGACCAAAAAAAAGCAGCTACAGGGCTTTCTGTCCAAAATCTTGGCTTTCATTGTAGGTTTTGCTTCAAACTTGGACATGAGAGGTCTGCTCGGCCTAGCTGGGTGCTTGCGTGTCACCCTGGGTGTGGCTTTTTCAAATGGTGGTTGACCATGTGCTCCATTTGCATCAGGGGGAGCAGAAACCTGGGACCTGCTGGGAGCCGAGGCTCTTCGTAAAGAGTTTGGGCTGCGTTGACTCTTGCCGCTGACTTGACTCCTGCCGAGGGGGATGCATCTGTCCTCCCTTCGCAGGTACCTGCGGGATAGGGGGAAGGCAAGTCCCCTGCCCTGCCTTTTCCTGTAATGTTCTCGGTAAGTGGTCCGCCTGGGCTCCCTGCCCGAGCACAAGCTGTGGCACGTATATCAGGGAATTCCCCCAAATCTAGGGTCATCAAAAGTTACGTCTAAACATGGTGCACTGCAGTGTTTCTAACAGGAAGCACTAGCTTACCAGAGCAGAAGGGGTGTTTGCAGGTTTCCGGGGGTATTCAGTGGTGGTGGGAGTTGTGGTAGGTGGGTGAATGTTCCTTCCCCATGAGCTGGACCCAGTTTGGAAGATGGGATTTTCCTTTCTGGCGGGCCATGCTCATAAGGAGAGAAGCTCTGTGCTCCTAGAGCAGCATCTTCTGGGGGCCTCCTGTGTTGAGTCTCTTAAGACTGCTGAAAAAAATTTGGAGGAAATAGCCCCAGGTGAATTGGAAGAGGGGTGAAAGCACGGAAATGTGCTATTTCCCAATTGGTGATGTTCTCAGCCCCTCCCACATCTCCAGGATAAAGTTCATTTGCCGTAAGATAAGGTAGGTTTCCTTATCATGAACAGAAGACTCCAAAACAACATTGGCTTTAATTTCAAAGCAAAGGGGAAATGCTAGTTCAGAGGAATCTGTGAGTCAGTGAAGGTGTTTTGTGTCAAAAGACAAGTTCTTTTCTGGCTGTAAACATTGTTACACTGTTTACAATATAATACTGTTGTTTATACTTTTAACTTTTTGCCTATTAGAACAAATTTACTTTCAAGATGATTAAATGCTTTTAATTTTTAACGTTCTTTTTACCAGGTTGTGTACTGATTATGATTTCTTATGGAATAAATGATTTAGGTTAGGTGATTCTCCTGTGCCAGCTGGCTAAAAAAATCTTGCGGTAAATTGGTATGGTATTAAATCAGATTGCTGCTGTTTCTGCTGTTGTGCTGGGACTCTGCTCTAGGATGCTTGTAATTTCTGCATTTCCAAAGGCTTGGAAAAACACTCTAATGAAAAACTAAACATAGTGGGTAATGAAGGCTACAATTGTTTATACTGATCCCATCAATTGGAAAATGATCTTCCCTCAGCAACTCTTTTACCAGCAAATTAAGACAGCAAGTGAATATGTTGGTGTTAGGGATTGGGTTTACTTCCCAGCAACTTCTTGTGGGCTCTAGCACAGTTTTCTGCCTCAAACCAATACGAGTTCATCTTCTTTTCCTCTGTGCGAGGGTTTTTCTTCTCAGTTATGTGGTTTGTGTTAAAAAAAAAAAAATAATATGTATATTTTGTAATTTATTGCAGTCCAGGTTTGTTGTCTTTGCTATCTGAGCTCTTTGAGAGTGACCGCGGGCTATGCGCATCTGCCTGCACTTCACATCACGAACATAGTTTTTGGTTACCTGCTATGGGTTTCTTCAGATGAGGTTGGAAAAGCTAGAGGAACTTCTCGCGTTCTTTTCTAAATAGCCAGAAGGAGGAAAATCATAGCATTTTGATGCAAAATATCGCTATCGGCCATCGCGGGCGTCCTTTGGCCAGTACCCGCTGCTGGATAACTCCCCCTCAGAGGCAAGGATGCTCAGCTACGGTTCGCCCTGCTCAGCCTGCGATACCGGTGAGAGCAGCCCCTCTCCCCTGCCCGTAGTCGCCAGCAGAGGCTGCTGCCAGCCCGCGCCTGGCGGCGGGGCGGCTCCGGGTCCGGGGCGGGGCGGGCCCGGGCCGGGCCGGGTCGGCTCCGCCGCCCGGCCCGGCCCGGGCCCGCCCCGCCCCGGGTAGCGGTTTATCGTCTCCCCGTTTCGGAGGCGAAACTCGTAGCTTTTTTTTTTTTTTTTTTTTTTTTTCCCCTCTCCGATGTAAATTTTACATCCGTTCCGTCTATACTTTCTGCAGCGCTCGTTGGTCTACAGCAAAAAATCTTTTAATCTGTCCGCTCCGTTTCGTGTAGGCAAGCATGCGAGAATAACTCAAGGGACTCAAAGTCAGACGTATATAAATCTCTCTGAAGAGCGGGAGAGCTACCCGGAGAAGAGAGTGTTTGCGAGATCAAGATTAAAAGGCAACGAATTAATGTGTTTCTGCCACGGGGCATTAAAAACACTGTATATATTAACAAGGATCCTAATATTTTTTCTGATAGTACGCTACTCTCTAAAAAACCAGAGCATCATGGGTGTCAGTGATTATTTTGTATAGACAAACAAGAGCTCTCTTTTTTTCCCCAGGAGTGCATGGAGTTTAATCAGCAAGATTTACATCCTGGGCTTGTTCTCTCAGCAGAGTAGTAAATCATTCCTAAATCTTAAGGAGCTGCTCCACAAATTCTGCTGACTATCAGTGTAAGGCTTTACATCCAACAACATTGATTTATTTAAGTATAGGTCTCGTGCCTTTTGAGAGCATACCATCTGCTTAAATTGTGTTTACTGTATGGAAGGAGTCAGCATTTTACTGGTGAATTATAGAAAAATGATAGCCTGACTTACTCTTTAAGTGACACCTGTTTAGGTATAATTTGTTAATTGCTACTTTGAGGCTGATTCTTGTGTTCTTCAAATGAATAGATTTAGTTAATATCACGTACTAATTTACTGAATAGCTACTCACTCTAATGCAACAATAATAACTCGTAATTACCTGCTGCAGTTACTCCAGTCTGCTTGCAGGGTTCAGCTCTGCAGGAGAGGGAGGGAGAAATACGTGGGATAGAGAGAAGGTCATATTCTTCACTGGTGTGAAGTCAAGTTATTCATGCACATCAAGAGATTGTAGTTTGTAAATCCACCACCCACTTGCTCGGTGTTGGAAGCCTTTCTCCGAAGGAGCTCTGGTGAGGTACAGTCCCGGCTTCCTGCAAAGACGGCTTGCCGGAGTCAGCCTACGACTGCAGTGCTGGCGTTCGCAGAACTGCTGTTCTGAAGCATGTAACATCTACATTTTAGTCTAATTACAATCCTAACAGCTGGCCCCTGCTGAAAATGATTGACAATTTTTCGTAGTGAGACAGGGGGTGTTTAATTTTTTTGGTGAAGTGATTCTGCATGTTTTATTACTATGCCCAGTTTGAACATGAAATATGTATCTGACATTCTAGCAGCCTATGTATATGCACGTATGTACTTTTGCTAATGTTATTTACTTAGTATACATGGAAATTTGTCAGCTCTGAATGTGAGACTTCCAAGCGAAGCCAGGCACATGAGTGAAAACTGGAGGTGCTGTGTCGGGCGTAGACCGCTCTCACTGTGCTCAGCTGGAGCTGTCAGTGCTCAGTCAGTGAAAGGTATTTGGTTCGGACCTATATACGGCTGCTGTAGGCCACATTTCTGTCTATGAAAAACTTTATGCAATTGTAGTGAGTGCTTTTATTGGTGAATAGTTGCTCTGCATAGTTTTCTTTTCACGGCATGTACTACCGTATACACCGGTAACACAGGCGCTGCATAGTGGTATCTCCCAGTTTAGTGCAGGACCCTTAAATTAACATGTGTAAGAAACTTTATATTCTAGCAATACACAAGAAAAGGTATAATTAGTCACTTTACTATAGGAAATAGGCTTGTTTACATACAAAAGTATGTAAACAAATGTATGCCAACAAGTACAGTATGTAAACAAGTACATAGAGTACTGTACATGCAGGAGAGCATCGATTGCAGTGTTTGTCATTGATTTCCCAATTGCTAGTAGGTCTATGATGGTAACACATTTAGCTGCAAGGACAACTGTGAGAGAAAACCTTTTGTTTTATAGCTCTCCCCTTCTATACAAAGCATACTACTGGGAAGGAGACTCCTGCTGTGAAGGGGCAGCGGCCACTACAGAGCTTGTGGGTATTTCATGTACGATATTCTGGGTATTAACATGAGTGGACACCGTGTTGCTAAGAGAAGATACTTTTAGTGAGATAACTGTTTACAGGAGTACTGCAGCTTTGGCTATCATTAAATCCAGGTGCACGTAAACTGTGTGCATGAGCTGTAGTCACTTGGGTGATCTCACAAGTGGGTTTCGGGTTTTTTTTTGTTTATCTGGGGGAGGCTGGGTTGTTGCTCACTTATGACTGGTGGCCAGGTTCATGGCTTAGGAGTGAACTGCTGGGATTGCTCTAGTCATCTTAGCTGCTAGATCCTTCTCAATTTGACATACTCTTTTTTTCTTTTTTTTTTTTTTTTTTCTTTTTTGTTTTAAATGTGTCTGCTGGGCACTACTAACACAAGTCTGTGGGTGGCTAGCTTTGTTCTTGGGCTTCCCTCTTCATGTTTTTGCCCTGGCTGCTCCTCGTGCTTGTAGTGCCTCAAAGCTGGCATCTCATGGCTGCCTTTGCCTGTTTTCACTATCTGGGCTTTGACTTCCAGGCTCCCCGCCACCCCCACCTCCTCCGCATTGCTGGGTATTAACTGAGTACAAGCATCACATCGCTGATGCATATCAAATCTGGAACGATGGTCAAACACTCTACCCACTTGTGTCTGGGTGTTTCTTGGAGGTTTTGGATTTCTTAGGATTTAGCTTTGAGCCCCCATGCCCAAAGCAGGAAGTCGTATTGCTTTTCCATTTCAGCTTACTGGTTTTCAGCCTCCTACTCCACTTGTGTTTAGGAGTAACTGAATCCAGTTCTTACAGTCCTGAAATGCCTCTTCCGTAACATCTTCTACAACGAGAGCAACATTAAGACATGAGTCTCTTCTCATGTCTGGTCCAATTTACAGTAGGCAAGGCTGGTGCTCTTGGTGTTTATATTTGGTAGCCAGCAGATGTGGCAATGTGCCAGACCTATTTTTATCACCATAAACAAAGATGCTCTGGATATATCTTGGTAGTATTGCCTCAGCTGGTGCTAATGGGTTTTGACCTCCTTGCTGTGCCTTTTTTCTCAGCATTTTTGAATTGGTGTACATCCTCTGCTTTTTTTTTTTCTTTCTCTTTTTTGCTAAGGCGGCTGATCTAGTCTTTGCTAGTTTCTACAGGTACAGTGCCTTTTTGCAGGGTTGCTGGATTCAGCAGCTCTCCTACAGCATTAAAAACTCTGCATGTTAGCTTGGTTTTGTTTGGCTCTACCTTATTTTCTAGGTGTTCTTGTCTTTGAAACTTAACCTATGTGTTCAGTCAGAACACTGCCTGACCCACAGTGCCTATTCATCCTCAGGGTATTAGATGAAGGAGCTGTGGTGTTGTATTGCATTCAAATCAGTGTCTTGCTCTGCCCCTTTGCCCAGGGGTGGGTGGTACTCCTGTGAGTCATCTACTGTAAATGCCAAATGATAGCATCTTTTGCTTCATGATGTTCTTATTGGCAGCGTTATGCATCACCAGCACTCGGTCACATTCCTCCCGCCTAATATTGCTGCTCATCACAATTGCAGTGATCATGTTGCAGCTGGCTCCACAACCTAGCTGGAATCTAGATAGGTGTTTGATCCAGTGGCACAGTTGCAGAGATAGCTGATGGTATTTGTACATAGACAGTCTTTGCTTAAGTTACATGTCATGTATTCCCCTCTTATAGGGAATTTTTCTGTCCTCAATCACTGCCTGTACAACTACATGAACTACTCACTTACCCCTCTCCCTGGGATTACTGCAGCATTAGTATATAAAGCAGTTCTGTTTCCCACAGTTGTCCATAGTCAGTGCATTTTTTTTCTTTCAGTCTTTCCTGATGTTTTCCAGATCCTGTGCACAGGATCAGGGTGCCAGCAATCTCAGTTAGTCTGTCTTTGTTCTGCCTTCTAAATTCTTCAAACGTGTTGCTATGTACTTAATCTTCACTAGAATTTATCATTGTTTTGATCCTTTCCCTGTGTAATTCAGCTGCCTGTGTTGTTTGCAGATATTTACCTTGGGTTAAATTTGTTTCCTTCTATTGATCTTTCTACAAATGCTCTTGCCCTAAGTAATGATTTTTGTCTCTCTAAACTTGAAGCGGATGGCTGCATTCTTAGTTCTGTAATGCAAGCATCCATTAGTTTTTAATGTCTCATGGTATCAGGTCGAATTTTTTCTACAGTATCATTTTATTTGAAGTCGCGGAGCTCACTGTACACAATTTATCACTTTTCCCAATATTTCCAGCATTTTAAACATAATTTTCTCATTTACTTTTTGTCCATTTCTTCCCTATACTCTTCACTATTATGCTGGGGGAACAATGGAACAGTAAAGCAGTAAAGCTTTTTAAAAATTCACACAAATTCAGGTCTTGCTTCTGTGACTGTGTAACACATTCTGTCTGAAAATCTAACTTTTCTGGTCGTCTGAATCCCTCCATGTTGCCAGTACTTTCTGTTTCTAAAAGCTACATGTGTCATTTTAAACTCTCTCTCTTGCAACTGTCCCACTAGGCTGGTTGCTGCCATCCTTTTAATGAGTTGGGCACTGGTTATTAATGCTAGAGGATTCTGTTTCAAGAGTGAAACTTTTTAAAATAAAAAATAGCCTGCTACTTTTATCAATGCACAATGCTACATAATATCTCTTTAACTTTCTAAATCTATGGGCAGTTTTGGTAAAGTCAATGGGAATCAGCTGCCCTTCATCTCCTGGCCTACAGGTGCATGGGGCTACCCTACATCCCCAGTGCGCCCTGGAGGGGCTGTACCAGGGATGCTGTTGTGATTTAGCGCGGGGCAGTCCAGGTCTGCACGACCCATAGTGAACCACGCTGATGCAGACCTGGCTGCAGCAGAGCTATTCAGGTGTCTTCAGACTATGTTTCCTGGTGCTCTGAGTCCTACGGGGGGTAAATTTGATATGGTGCAGACTGGTCTGAATTGGTCTCATGATAATAGCTCAAGCAGGAGAGCGGCGTTTGAACCACCAGCCTGACCTCACAGCCCCACCAGAGCCTAATGGCCTCCGTGTAGCACCAGGTCCAGCGTTTCTCTGTAGCATAGTTAATCCACTGAATCTGGTTAAACCACCCATGGATAATTGAGAGTTGAGAGTGCTTGCATGTGCTGAAACTTAAGCATGCAATCGAGTGCTTTGATGAATCGAGGCGCTAATGATTACCCAAGGTGCAAACCAGTGAGGAACTGGAACCAGGATTCCTGGGACTTCAGTGGGAATGTGGAGAAAACAAAGCAAGTGACTGTCTTTAAAGCTGATTTACAGAAGCAGGTGTGCTAATCCTGCAGCCCCCTTACTCACATAGTTAGCTTGGGAAGACCAAAAATACTGATACTACTCCTGTCTTTTCTGCAAACTTGTTCCTCCTTAAATTTTTAACTTGGAAGCCTGTCTCATTTTTATCTGTTCTGAACACAAGACTTCATGGCCCATCATCTCTTGTTTTAATTTGTTCGGACACTGATGCTATCTCTCACCTGAAGTCCCTTTGCTCATGTGCCCTATCAGTAGAACAGAGAGAATACCACCTCCATACCTTCTGATGCTGGAAGTTTATGTATGCTAAGCTCTTTGCAACTGGAAAGTGCTTATTATTATTATTACAGCATTATTTTACTGTGGATCTCCTACAAGTTTTTAACTTTTCCAAATTATTTCCAAACTTGCATTTCTCCTGCATTTGCCAAATCTTGAGACTCATTCCAGATTCAGAGCCAATAACATTATCACTGTTAGTCAGAACTTGCTTGGAAAGGGGATTTCTTCCATATTGGCCTACACTCCGTCATGGCATCGAACACTTGGAAGGTCTTGGCCCCTTTTCTGAGCACCATTTCAGACACATTCATGCCAAAGGAGAAAAAGTAATTGGCTAAAAAGAAGTGATCATAGTATCTTTTTTAAAAGTCATTATGTTAATTTTCCTTGAGGGACTTCTCTTTGGATTGTTCTGTAACTTAATTTAAAAAATAAAAGTAATCTTCGTTCAAAAGCTCTCTCGTGGGTTCTGGAGGGGTTGGTACTTTGCTTATAATGAATTTATCTCTTTTTTTTTTTTTTTTTGTGCACCAGAAGTCAATCAGTATTTTTATAAATTAAAGACAAATGAGGAAAATGCAAATACTCCCTTGTGCTGGAAGGATATATTTCCGGGGAGAAACCAGGCCAGGAGAGGCTTTCAAACTTCTAAATCTGTTTTATGTGGTGTATAAGAGATTGCTGTCATCACCCAGATGCAGGAAATACCAGTGCTGGGCTTAAGGGGGACAAAGTAAACTCGACAATGGACTGAAAAGAAAAATAAACAATCAACCAACCATTTTTATAGCTTGTTTTTTCTCTTGCTTTAACAGTAACATTCACCTTCATTTACCAGAGTTCTGTGAAACATCTGTATCAAGCCTTAAACTTGCTTGACCTTAGTTTAGGTTCAAGGTTCAATATATTCCATGTGCATGGATGATTTTACAAATCCACGAGAGCTCTGACTCTATGCAAACCTTTTTCCCTGTCCTGGATTTGGCCTCCTTCTTGCTAAATAAATCCAAGGACAACTTTCTCTCTCTGTCTTTCTTTCTCCGAAGATTGCTGCAGGGCTGCCCTTGGGGCTTGCAGGGTGTTACAGGGCTTAGGAATAAAGAGGGAAAGTTGCCTTGGAGGATGAAGTCAACCTACCATAACAACTGCCCTGGACGGAGTCTTTTATAACTCAAAGAATTAAATTGAAAGGCTTCATTTTGCTAAATCTTCCAAAACAAACGGTTCAGCATTTGTATAATTTTAAAATCTGTACTTCTTATCTCATTTGTAAAATCAGGACAGATCTCTAAATGGCTCTGAGCTGAATGATTTCTCTCCTCCAGCTGCCTACCTGCATTTCTTCCCAGGGCTCTTGCGAGTTACTTTAAAACTACATAAGAAATAGTTGCATGGATATAGTTCAGAATTTGGGTCTTACAGAACCTGGTGGCAGGCAAGCCACGAGGCTGGAAAAAAAAATTGTTACAAAATTTTTTCAGCTTCCCAACACAAGTTATATCAATAACACTATCATTTAAATACATTTAAAAGTAACTTCTGTATGCAACAGCATACAAGCTCAATTGATATCTAAAGTGGTATCTTTTACAGCTACTACCTGAACACAGATGGAGTTTGGAGAAGAAAGGATGAGAAAACATGCCTTGTTTTCAGTGGCTTAGACAGTTTCTGCGCTGGACTGTCCCCATAGCATGCGACACCCCACCCTGCTCAGGGTCCTGCATCATGGTTGTTTTCCACCTAAGGGAGGTCTGCACGTACTCAGCTGGAGGGTTTTTTTTACGTGATCAGGCAGGTCACCGTGCGGAGGGTGAAGCACTCTGTTCCCCTTGGATGGTGAGGGATATTTCCTCTTGCTAATTCCTGCCAGTCCTGGGGGCAGGAGGTGCCACGTGCATGGAAGTGTGGAGATTGGAGCCAACCTTCTGCTCTGGTGGCAGCAAAAGCCCATCTAGTTGCAAAAAAAACGTGATGCATCTTGGACACTTTCTTAACCTATCACTTTCTCTCTAGTTTCTGCTTTAAGAATATGAATAGCAACAGTGTCATCCATTTCTTTTTTCAGTGTGCTGCCATCCATGGCTTTAAAGGCACTGTACAGACAGGCAGGCAGCATTACCCTAGCTCAGACAGCTGCGGTAAGTTCAGATACAGAGGAATGGGTTTTTCTGACCACATACAGGCATCTACATGGTGTCTGAGCTAATCCTTGAAGCTTCTTTCAGAGTTGGTAGAGAGAAATTGGCAATTCTGGCTCATGATTCCTCTCTTCCCAATATGGATGCCTACGTCATGTGCCTATTTCTCTCCATTGATTATATGGAGGAAGTCTGGGATGATTGACTGAAGTGGCGATGATGAAGATGCTTAAAGTCAAGTTGATCGTGTGGGTGTCATACAACGCAGAAGCCTCCCAGATTAGCACGGGTGGGCAGATTTCTATCTGGAAGGGGCATATCCATGTCAGCAGAGTTTTGTGTGTGGATTGATTAGCCCCACTGAAAGACATGGCTGATTGATTAGCTCAGGAGCAACCTCTGCCCAGCTCTGCATCGTGCTGCGTAAACAGGCACGTTCCCTCAGAATCAGCTTGAGTATTTTGTGTGGCACAGCACAGTCATATCATTAGCCCAGGCATAACATTTTGAGGCAATAGACTTAGAAGTTAGTTTGTGATTTTACATACCTATAGGCATGTTGTTAAATTGAAGGCTTTGCTCTCTGGAGGGCAGGAGTTTTGTTGCAGAAGCATGTAAGGCACTGGTATTTGTTCTTACCCCCAAGTGGAAAATGCCTCCTTGCAGGCTGGCAGGAGACAATTCTCCTTCTGTAATGATTTTGATATCATGAGATGCAGGCCTCATTTATCAACACACCTCTGGGAAACTATCACCACCACCCTTTCATCCCCCCACAATCAGTTCCATTTTTGCCTTGAAGTAAATATACTTTTAAAACAACTAAGGTTTATGGAAGAGGGTTCACAGAGCTGTGATAAAGCACTTCAGGCTGTAACTTACACTTGTTTCTGAGGCTTCACTTTTATTGCTTTAAAAAATTCTCATATGATCTCATTTTAGAATTGGGTACTTCAAAGGTTGTTCAATCCATGTTCCTTCAAGGCTGCCTATGCAGCCCTATAATTTTTTTCCCATGTTCTGTTCTCTTTTTTTTTTCTCCTTTCATCCTTATTAACTGGAAAACACCAAAGGGATTTTCACACACCAAAATGAATAGTCTTGCAATATTCTAGCCATGCTTCTTTAAAAGTTACTGTAAAATCACAGTCCATGGTGGATATGCGTTTTCATGTTCATGCTCTATCAGCAAGTGCCTGAACTAGTCTTGCTATACAGACTTGCTTACTGGAGATCTGCAGGCAGACCTGTTCTGGTAAAACCCTCCAAAAGGGATTTGATTTAAATTAGAAATAATTGTTTTACCAGCTATGATTTATCACACAATTAAAGCCTTCCATCAAAAAGCACAAGCTATACAGGCTTTGTGAAAAGGGATGAAGGAAGGGAGGGATCTTTGCCAGCATATACGTAGTCTGATTTTCTTTGCTTCCACCTCCCTGTCCCCAAAATATAGAGTCACATCCAGTAGTGAAATGGGCTTGATCTCTTTAATAGATTTTGAAATTGGGATCTTCACCCCTCTGAGGTTTGACTGCTTGAGTCGCAGGACTGTGTTCTCTGCCTGGAAGTTGGGGCCTTACTAACATTGCCCTGTCAACTCCCGCAAAATGGATTTTGTAGTCAGTTGTGTCATGTGTGTGAACAGAGAGCTGATCTGGAATGATAAAATTCCCCAGAGACTGCATTGAGGATGAAACCCAAATATTTCCCCAATTCTTCCCCTAACTCTATCACACAAACAGCCTCCCCAAAATATTTTTTTCACTGTGTTTTCAGTTTTTCCCTTTTCTTTTTCAGTAGGAAAATAGGAGAATTGGAATGAGGTTGCCAGAGAAAGCCATTAAGAAAAGAAGATAGAGAGAGCTTGCTTGAAAAAATTAAGTACATTCCTTAAGTTTCTTGTTAGTGTGAAGGACCACAATGACTGGATTTTTTTTTTATTTTCCTTTGCTGTGATACTTGCCTACCAAAGCGATTCATTTGCTCCCTTGTACACATAAGATTGAAATCTATAAAGAAAAATGTGGAGTCTACTTAAAGAGCTAAGCATTGGTGCTAGAAGCAAGACAACCTGTGAATGCTGCTCACAATGAACCGAAATGAAATATGCTTTCGGTGTATTTATCTCTGCTCTTCTATGTTTGTTACAGCCTAGGTAACGCTCAGGAAAATTTTTTCCAGGTTAACTTCAAATAGAAGATGCAGCCTGTATCTCAACATACGTTTTTTGTTATTCGTGAAGTGACACGAGGAGACATCCTTATATTTCAGATTGGTTAGTTAGCCCAGATGTTCTTTCATGAGTAGGGATATTTTGCTGCTTCTTTTCTTACCATTGCCTACCTATAGGAGCCAACTTCTTAGGTCTACAGCCCAACCAAGACAATACCAAAGGTGTTGGTGTAGTATCAAAGTGCCTTGGAGAAGCACCTCATTTTTTTAAACACCGTAACAACAAAAAGTTCATAACACGTTGTGTACTACAGCCATGTGCATGCTATGAAGTCATAAAAAAATGCATGAAATAAAATGTTATGTATGTAAATGCAAAATGAATGATCCAAGATCAGAGGCTTCTTCACGTGAGACCAAGACAGTATGTAAGAATGAATATGAGGGGAGAAAGAGGGAAGTGTAGCGTATGAGTCTTCTGGAGGAGGTGGGTGGTAGTCCTTGGAAGGAGACTCATGATAGTCCCATTTGTTCTTGATACTCTCCAAACATTTCCTGTTCTTCAGAATTTTGCACAGATTCGTATTATTTGGATGATCCAACCAAAATGGCTGTTAAGCATTTTCTTTGTCTGTTTTGACCCGTAAGAAGATAATAGAACCTATTTATAACTGCCGCTAACTGTCCTGAAAGAAAATCAAGTGGTATTAATATTCAAAAAGCTATTTGTGGCATTGATAAATGCAAAAGCATTAGTCAGTATCTGAAATTGTTCATATAAATAGCTCTCTCTGTGAAGAAAACCTAGCCTTACCTATAAAAATATTGGGTGGTGTGTCATGCAACATTATGACAGCTAGAGTATACAGACCTAATGGCCTTCATATTGCTAGCATATACTTGGGAAGAAGTATCCTGCAGTAATACAGCTTTCTGAGAAGAACTCCTGGCCCTCCTCAGGTGCCTGATGGGAGGCGGACAGTGCACTGAGAGGATCTGTCAAGCACTTAGGATGAAAGTGTCTTTCAAAAAGTGCTCTGCAGCTCCAGACACTGAAGCCCGCGTTTGTAATCCCTTTCTTGGATGCAGTCCCTGATATTACTAACCTGTAAAATCTGCTTTCGCAGGAATTCTGCCATCTTGATGACGCCTTTATTTTGTGATTATGTTACCTCTATAGCGTAGGTACTCTGCAGTATAGATAGATCTGGTCAGTTGATACAAGACACCCATAGCATGGTTGCTGTACAGGCATAGAGATGGCAGTAAGGTCAGTGATTCCGTATGCAAAGATCATGGCTCTTTGGGTTTTTTGTGTAGTGGTGTAGTGGGTTATATTACCTATATTATTAGGGAACACTAATGCTTACATTCTGATTACTTTTGAAATAAGGGTATTTTTTCACTGTCTTGGTACAGATCTCAGTGATCTTCTGTTCCTGCAAGGGGCGGGGACAAAGGAATTATGTATTCATATGCTTGCTAGACCATCAAAACAGCCTATATATGAAATCCTCTTTTTAGAAACTGAGGCAATTATATATTGAGATAGCTTTTTAGTTTTTTAAAATTCTATTTTAACTTCTCATACAAAGAATTCGTTATTCATAACTCTCTACACCCTAGTTCAAAATGAGATAAATGATATTAATTAAAAATGCAAAAAGCCAGATCAGTCTATGCAGTCCAGTCCCAAAATAATGATCTTGTAGTTAAGCGGTACATTGTAACTATAAAATACATATATATATATATTTATTTCCTGGCTTTGCCACCAACTTTGCATGATCTGGGATAGATCATGTAAGCTAGGATTTTTCAGATGAAACTACAAATATATAGGATACTTAAAGCTTCTTGCAGTTAATTATGATTTTGGGCATCTTTAAGCTCTGTTAAAAAAAAAAAAATCAGTCTTTAAAGGTGTGTTCTTTAGCCTCTTGTCTATAATTTTCGCACAGTGTTACGTCTTCATGTCAGAGAGAATACTGAGAAGAATGAACAAAATAATGTCTATGTGTCTGACCTTTCCTTATTTGCTTATTTTTTAAGATAAATATTCCCTAAAGGGATATGATTTGAAGAGGGTGTGTGCAGCATGAGTTGAAAATGAAGCTTTTTAAAGTATTTCTGATTGGACACCTAAAAACTGGAGGCACTCAGGATCACTACTTGCTCTTGAAAATCTCAGCCAAGATTTTTTCATTTTTCCCAGAAGAGCTATGGCCAGGATGGCTGAGGCTTGAAAGCTGTGTATTTACATAAGTGCAAGTTACAAATCTGTGGTTTTTGGAGATGTTTGAATTTCACCGCTTTACACTTGCAGCATGTTATAAGTTGCTCTGAGTTGTTCACAGATTGTGAATGTACAGCCTACGGAGAATTACTCCTTACTTTGCCTCCTTCTTTTTAGGAAAAGTAATATTTTTTTCATGTGTGTCGGTTTTTAATATTCTTGTTTGTAGTTATGGATTGGTCACTGCCAGAAATTTGTGGCTAGTCACTGCCTGGGAATTGTTTCATTTTGATGTACTGCCTCCTTAACAGAGGCAATAATCCATCGGCCAGAAAGGCTGCTTTTTTACTGCAATGTAGCAGTCTCCTGAGAAGAGTTCTGGGGAGTTTTGCATTGCTGAAATGCACTTGCAGCCCTTTAGGAGGGAAAGAAGTGTCCCTTTGCACACTCACACCTACCCCACAGATTTGCATGCTTGTGCACACACAGACACGCACACTCGCTCCTGCAGCGCAGAGCTCTCCTCAGTGCCCGCCAGGCAGATCTCTCTGCTGTGTATCTGCTCGTGAGAGGGGTTCCTATAATTTGCATGTGCATTTGCCTAATGACGGGCACCGCTCAATTGATTCTGGAAAGCAGCCTCATCCCCCTGCCCGACCACTGGTGGCAGTTTGCTTTGCAGCACCTGTATTAATTGAGAGCAGAGTAGCAACCTATGTCAGATGTCCCCTGCTTGTGAACTGGCAGTGGAGCAATGACTGCATTTATGTCCCTTTACCTCTGCATCCCAGTCTCTCATTCCTTGAGGTATGGCTTGAGGTCTGTTTAGCTGGAAGTACGCAAGCTGTACCTGTCTGGGTTTGTTGCAGAGCCCTGGGTCCAACCCTAGACTGCACTGGCTTGGGAGGGCTCCTAAGGGACCAGCAGCTGAGCAGCCTCCCCACAAGTGCCTTGGGCTGTTTAACCCTCCAACAGAGACCATCAGGAAAGCTGTATGTCAGACACTGTGGGGCTCCCTGGGGCTGCAACCACGGAGAGGCTCCTGGGGGTGTCAAGGCAGGACCTGTCCCACCACCCCAGCCAGGGAGCAGGGCAGCCAGGGCAGCCCCAGCAGCCATGGGCATCGGCACCTCCCTGCCTATCCTGGGACTCCTCTGAGATGCTGATCCTTGAACTGCTGTTCTGAGGTATGGAGAGGGAGGCAGACTTTTGTTTCTCTCTCACATGTATCAAACGTATTTGCGGGGCATCGTTAGTGCTGGGGGTGGAGGAGCACCTCCGGCCCCCATGAGTACCTCTGGGGCACTCTCGCTTTTGCCTGAGTTGCAGGGAAGATAGGGATCAACGCTTTTGTGCTCAGAGCAGGCATATATTCGCACAAAAGTCTTTGAAGACCTGTGTTGGATTCTCATCAAAGTTAGCCCCTCTCTTGGGTCCAGTCCTTTAATGGTCGAGAAGCTTGACCCAAGGGTTGCGGACACATCCAGGGAAGAGGGGGACGCCAGAGCCGAGCTGGGGGGTCCGCGGGAGGGTGGGGGGAGCAGCACAAAATGGTTTGGATTTTTTGCTTTGTTTTGGATGTCTGCCAAGCAGTTTGTGAGCCGTCCTGTGCTCTTTCCAAGTCAGATACCTGAACTGCTGGGGCAGACAGTCCTCAGCTTTCGCTCTGGTGCTAGCTGTCCTTGGGTGTCGCGGGGGACTCTGTGCCGCTGGCCTGTGCGATGAGGAGGGGAGGGAGGGGGCTTCGGCGCTGAGCCTGCCTGCCCTGGGCATCGCTCGCCTCTCCTAGTGTTTTTGGCTCCAGGCCTCGGTAGTGGCTCCTGATTTCGGAGCCCTGGGGAGGGCTCTGCCTGCAGCGGGGCATCATTTGTTGATGATACCTGCCCTGGACGTGTCCCATGATTACTGATGTCGCTTCAGGTAGTCCAGGAGACTGAGACTAAAATACCTGTCCCCACCAAAAAGGCTTTAATTAACTTTTGTGAATTGTTCTTCTGGTCCATAGTTTTAACTGTTTTGATAAGATGAAAGCCTCCAGTCTGACAAAAAGTCTCCAGAAGGAGCTGGTTGTAATGTGTAAGTAAGTGGGCCACCAAAATACAGAAACTCTTGTTTTAATATCTGCAGCTTCTCTGAGTGTATCTTTTTTCTGAGTTACTTGTTAGTTCAAGCAAATCCTTGCTTACTGCTTTACTTGCATACTGCCCTTTTGAAGTCCAATTGTGCTGTGCTATATTCAATGCAAATAGCAAGGATGATTTGGAAACAACTTTTTAACCTGGTTCCAAAACTCAAAACCTCTTATTTTAATGAAGGTATTTTAACCGTAGGATGACTCCATCTTGATACTCCTAAAAACATATGGACAAGCCACAATCCAAATGAAACTTACCCGAAATAGGTTGTTATGCTGCTGTTAGTAAAACTTGTTATATGATGGTGAGAAACGAAGTGTCTGAAGATAAGGTGTATGTATTGGAGATTGCCGGTAGCTTTGCACATACAAAGTTTGAAGTGCTGCAAAGCAGCCTGCCCTTGATTGTCAGGGCTGAAAAGAGCAGTTTTTAGTTTTTAATGTCTAAGCCTCTCTACTGCTAAGTACTGCCTGAGGGGATGTGTGGGCTGCCAGCGTTCTCAGCAGAGATTTGTTACCGCAGAGAATTTTATCTTATACTAAGAACAGTGAACGTTCAAAGTTTGATTCGGGATTTTTTTGGTCATTTTGAAGAGAAAGAAGTTTCCAATAAAAAAAATTCTTTAAAAATTGTAATTAAAAATTGGTGAAAGTTAATAATTAATGGCTTGTAGCTGAGTTATTAATGGCCTCATTTTTCTATGTAATGAAAATCTTAAGCTGTCTTGTATGTTAACTATACAAAAAAAAAGTAAAAAGCGAGATTGGCCTTAATTTAAAATTATTTTAAATATACAGAATTGCAGAATTGTATCCCTAAAATGTACAAAGTTGGTTTGCAGAGTTCTGGTTTAGGGATTATTTTATATAATAAACGAGAAGGAAAATTTGGGCTGGCAGAATTTTCAAAGCTTGTGTTAAAGCCCCTAACTGCTTCTGGTATGAAAGTCAGCTAAGCAGCCTTGTGTTGTTGTTTCCCCCAGGATATCTTTTATGCTTTCTTTTTTTTTCTTCCTTCCCTTTGGAAATCCAAGTGTTTATTTGCATGCAAGGTAGGTGAATACTTTTATCTATTTGTGTATCGTAAACCAAAGCAATTAGCATACTGCAGTTACAGTACATTTAAAAAACAAAACAACCCTTCAAAACCTTCAGTCAATATTATTCCTGGAGGGAAAACTCTTAATTAAGTTGTATGCAAACTACAACAATAGGCAAAGTTGTTTG
The DNA here is from genome assembly GCF_965183815.1 of Platalea leucorodia. NCBI lineage: Eukaryota > Metazoa > Chordata > Aves > Pelecaniformes > Threskiornithidae > Platalea > Platalea leucorodia. The sequence goes on along the minus strand of NC_138823.1, from coordinate 130,606,574 downwards.
GTGTTTAATAATAACTGTTGGGGGCGGGGGGAAGAGTGAAAAAAGTAAGTGTAGCAGAGAGCTTTGCATGCCATTAACCCGAGGATAGAAATGAGGTCAGCCTTTGAAGGGACGGACAACACGCTTATCTGCCAACATTGGAAAGTCCCAAAAGATTAGCTTATTTGCCAGATGTTACTGGGAGTTCATCATTGACACCCTCTGCTTCACGGGCTTCATCTCTCGCCACAGTTGCAGTTGCCTTTTCTGTCCTTTGCAGGCTTCCTGGAGATCTTCCCCAGTGCATAACGCTTGAATTTTTTCCTTGAAGTAGGTTTTTTTTTTTTGTTTCACAGCAATAGGCATGATGAACCATCTTAACTTATGAAGATGATCTGAAGGCTCTTTGTTTTTCTTTCGTACACCCACGATAATGCTCTTGGCATAGGAACCACTGACACGAAGCATAGCGACTTCTACAGCTCTGGGAATGGGGCTGTGTTTGTGAAGGGGTTTGTAGAAGACAGAGGACCCACCTCACTTGATACTATTAACCTTTGGGAGATGAGTGAAAATTGGGGCAGAATGTCTGACAGGCTAAGCATCTTCTGTTCTTTTTTATCCCTTTGCCTGGAAAATAACTAGATACAATTTTAAGCAGGCTGTTCTTATGTTATTAGCAACTTGGTAGGGCATAAAATATTGCACTGTGGTGGTGGTGGTAAGTGTGTGACCCACTAAGAATTAGTAGTGAGAGAGTGCATGCTATCAGATCCGTGTTAATAATGACTGTAAGAGCCTGGAATAGCATTCTCTGCGTGTATCTTCTCCTTTAAATCTTTCAAGAGTTTGGTAGTAAATATTGATTTCAGCTAATGGTGGTTTTAACTTCTGTGTGTGCGTTCTGTGCCCCAAGGGACTCTGTCCCAAACAGGGAGAAGCCAAGACTTGCTCGTAAAGAACAGAGCAAATATGTTTTTCCTTTAAAATGCTAGCTGTTAGTGGTTGTCTCTTGAAGCAAGATTCCTGTCACTTGTGTTACTGCAGTTGTTTTGCAGTTTCCCCACTTCCCTTTGTGCACAACAATTTGTGAGACGGACAGTGACTTACGTAAAGGCAGATGTTAAGGCAGATGTTATCACCACGTACCATGAGGCATCCGATCTAAGAAGTCTGAGGGTGGAAGCTTTTGAGATAGTAGAGAGTCCTTTTGTAGCAGATGATTGAAAGCATCTGTTTGAATCCTGCACTAACATAGCCTTCACACCTTCTTTCCATTGACTACCCCAAGACCTTGAAGCCTAACTTAGCCTTCTAACATGAGCACTGAAGTCGAATGCCTGCTGATAACGGGGCAAGAATATTCATTCATGTTGAGATAAACATGAAATTCTGATGCTGTTTGACTACCCATAGACACTTGATATTCTCCCTAACATTTGGCTTGTTAAGTCCGTAGACCCAGATATTGGGTTTACTTCAGTAGGTCTGGGTTAGCTGTTGAATTTCCAGCACTGAAAAGCTAGCAGAAAAATTGCACGTAGGGAAAATGGAGAAGTGATACAGGTGTTGTTTCTGTCTGCCGGTGTGCAAAATGTTCGTTGTCGAATAGTGCCTTTTCCTTGCATTGCTTGACTTCGTGGTTATATTGCTACAGCTTGTGCTGCTGCCGCTGCATGTTCTGTTAAGCAAACCTCTGTGCTGTCAGCGAGGTTACAGTCTCGTCTCTCGCGTCGTTTCAGACTTGTAACTAGGGAGAGCAGGTATTAGGGTTGTTCTGCAAATGCCATCAGTGGGGGACAGTTGCAGAGCTACAGGCCTGGGACGCTTCCAGGTCAGGCCGGCCCTGTTTGGCCAATCGCAGAGTGCAAAATAACCACATTATTCCTCAAAGTGTTTTTCCAGAGTTGAAGTAATAGCCATCTTTCCCTATAAAGATCTGATTTCTCCTATAGAATATTTCTATGCTGAGATAACTTTCATGAACTGTTTTCAAAAGTGCTGGGGTTTTGGTGTTTTTTTGTTTTTGTTTTAAATCCATTCTTCACCTCTGTTCTCCTATTTCCTTTTTTTTTGTCTTTTATTGCCTGTGCTTAATAACCCCATGGCCACTTCTGTAAAACAGCAAATCCTTTTGCTCTATACCCAGTAAATCCATGATGAGTTTCCTATACTGAAATGGAGAGCCCAAGAAAGGTAGAGTAATCATTTAGACTTGTGCATTTTCAGTAGGCTTGAGATACAGCTCATCCAGTGTAGAGGACAAATTGTGCCTTCTACCAAATACTCTGTCTTGCATGGATGATATACAGTGTTGGCCTCTCATGGTGCTGTTACATGGGAAGGCAGTAGGTCGCCTGCTTTCTGTTTTGAATTTCTTTTTCAGAGGTATCCTTTTACTCCCTTGCTCTTCCTCAGCCCGGTCCTCAGTGGTTTGCAGTCCTCACTTCCACTTTCTTTCTCTTTTCCATTTCCACTGGTGTCTCCTTGCTGCCAGCCCCTTTGGGGTTCTTCTTCCCTTTATCTCCCCCTCTCCTTAATTCGAGTTTTACAAACTTCATTTTTGTTCCCTTTTGAAATTTCCTATCTTTTCCCCTTCTTTTAGTTACCCCCAGTTCTGCTTGCTCTTTCTTGAGAAGAAAGCAGCTCTGCATAAGCAGAAGAAAGGCAGGAGGCAGATATTTGGTTTTCCTTGATAACAGAAACTGGTTTTGAGTGGCCAAACACTGAGCAGGGGAGCAAACACTCTTCTCCCTCAGCTGATTTGGAGGCAAATGGGTATATCTGGGAGAGACGGATGGGATAAAACCTTAGGACTGCTGGGGGGGCTTCCCAGCACTGGGTTTTGTTCAGGCAGGCAGTAAGCAAACTGGCTGTTTAAAAGAACTGGGTGTTTGGCAGTGTGAAACAAGAATCTTTTTGGTACTCCACTGGCAAATGATCCTGAAGCATGCCAGTGGCCAGCGACTTCACAGGTGGCAAGGGGCTAACAACTAGCGAGGCACCCCCCGTGCCACACAGAGGGTGCTTGCTGCTGGGCGGCAGAGCTGCCAACCACAGGGAAAGGACCGAAGGCTGCTTGCTGTTGAGGCAATTCACACATCAACCGCTTTTTGAGAGCGCTCGGCTCTGCCTGAAGATTTATGGGGCTCTCTTCTTTTAAAACAAATGAATAAAGGCCCAAGCTGAGTGTTTTTCCACATATAAATGTCAGAAATGCAATCACAAAAACTTCACTGGAGTACCAGTGAGGGCTCGAGCCCCAGCTCAAATGTGCATCACATTAAAGGCCTTCTTGGGGACTCCAGACACAAATTGCTTTCCAGCATCCAGAACCATTTGGAAATGCTTTAATCCTGAAACGAGGGGGTTTCTAATGGAAATGCTGACAGACCCTTCGTTGTAGCAGCCGAAGCAGGCACGGCCGTGATAATGAGCCCTGTATGTGTGCATGTGGAAAGCATGATGCTAGTTTCAGAAAACAAGCACTTCCACTGAACAGCCCATGCTGACGAAAAACACCATGCACCTTTTCAGCGCAACGATACTTAAAATTGGCTTTGCTCAGGCAAGGATATATTGGGAACAACCGTAGGCATTAACCCTGTGTGTACTACACTTCCAAAACCAACAAGTCTTAATAGCATTTGTAATAACACTGTAATTATCTGTAAATAGTGCTGTATCGAATAGCCACCGCTAGCAGTTTAAAATGCTGCATACACTGATGGGTTCCTTTAATATTCACAAGTGCACCATAACCATGTCTCTCACTTTTCATACATTGTGGCCATGACCCTGAAAAATAGGTGGTGCTTCATTTGTTGCTCATGTCTCTGCGTACTGCTGTTAATGCTAGTGACTGGGTATTTTGCACTTGTATTTGGAAATCTCAGTGACCTTGGTCACACCAGGCTGAAGAAACCTGTCTTGCAAGCATGTGCCCAGGTGATTAATTTCAACAAACAGGTTGCTTATAAGAGTGTAATTACTCACTTGTGCAAATGGCAGGATGGGTGCACTGACCTGTATTAGACGCATTGTAGTATACACCTCCCCATCGGTTCATTTTCACTGTTAATCAGAGGACTGAAAACCTTGCAACATTTAGACAGCTTGAGGTTGAAGGCTGAAATGTCACTTTTAAAAGAGGGTTAAAAAGGTCGTGCAGCTGCAAATAATAATAGCCCAATGAAAATCAGATTCTTACTGCAGCCCACTTCAAGAATAACATTGAAACAGGAAACAAGCCTGCTTGATGTTTTTACCAGTAAGGCAATAAGATTACTGCTGAGTTTAAAAAGGGGGAGAAAGAGAGAGAGACACAGAAAGGAGCATGCTTTCTTGGTGTTAGCTGTTAGAACTATTTTTCTGGTTCAGAAAGGAGGATTATGGGGCTGTGCAGAATCTCCTTGAGGAGCCTGAGGTCATGGGGTACTTGCCTCTGGATGCTGCTGAGAGGGGATGTAGTTTGTTGCCCTGTTCTGAGGGTGATTTTGTTTCTTTTGTTTGCTTTTTATTTCTTTGTTACATCCTTGCATTCCTTGCTGTGGGCTTCAGTTTTATTAATTATAGTAAAAAAATGTTTAGAAGTATCTTATGCAGAAAGCAAGGAGTAGAAGAAAATCTTGGCTTGCTGCAGAGCTTGCTTGCTTCTCTTCCATGTGACATGGCTTGGAGAAGTCTTTCTGTGTTTCGTCTATATTTTTGTTTATTTATTTTTCTAATTAGAATACCTTAACCTCTCCTAAGCAGAGTGATATTTCAGGAGAATGGCAGGCTGCAACAGTGTAGCAGATTTCCTCACTTATGTATTCTGCCAATAAGGCTCTTTACGTGGTCACAATAGGGCAATAAATGCTGACAGATGTTGTTAACATGTCTATTAAAATTCAGCCCCCTTTTCTGCTGCATAATGCACTCATGCCCATTGTTAATAATACCAGAACTAATGCTGACATATCAATATTAGTGCTCGCTTATATTTATAATCCTTGTTTGTTTCTTTGAAGAGGTCACAAAGTTGCAATAAATTAAGCTATTGATAACAGAAATAAAAAATTCAGGCCTGAGCAATTTTTAACTTTTCAGTCATCATAGATTTGCCTGATATTCTTCATGCACATTAATTGTGGCATGTAGTAGTATGAAAGGTGCACGAGCGTAACTTGAATTTTTAAGATCCCAAAGGTTAATAAGCACCTTAATTTAGATGGAAAGGTTGCTGCGATTTATTTTTATTAGGTGAAGTCGAAATGCTGCCATTGGTTGCGTGATTTCCTTCATGTATGCTGAACCACCTGCGTGCACTATAGAAAAAGGAGACTTGAGTCGTGTGGCCCAGCGACAGACATGAGCTATGTGAAGTGAACTGCGTGCCAGAGGCTGTGTACGACTGAAGGACAGGAGATGCATGCCTGCATCTTGAAAAGGATGCCATGCAAACTGTGCTGTGCACAACCAAAAAAAAACTCTGTTGCTGAGAGCTCCCATCCTGCTGCAAACCTGGGGTGAGATCCTGCATTGCCCGTGCATCCGCTCAGCATCAGCTCTTGCGGAGCTCGGCAGGAATGGGGGATACAGAAGGCCCACACGCACAGCCCAGATTTTCAGCTGCTTGTTTCTGGTCAATGTTCAAGCACAAAGCTTGAATTAGTGCCGTAAGATAGCCAAGCACCGGACACCCTCTCAAAAATTGTAGGCAGTAGGCAGCTTCTTTCACTCCTTTACTATTGTAAGAGAGTGAATAGTACTACAGTCTCAACTGCGGTGATAGCGTCACATGTAGATATGAATTCTGCATGGTGCAATTTGTCTTGAGGGCGTTGTACTATCTGGTAACATTTTATATGGGTCAAGTTATGCTAGACAGTGTCCTGGAGGGCACACATGATATAGCCGTTCTGGATTTTTTTTTTTTTTTTTTTTTTTTAAGTTTAGTGTCTGCAAAGAGGGATTCTCGTGGGAACCAGCAGTTGCTTGTACATTTGTGGTAAACGACTAGATGTTGAATCTGACACCTTTTCAAAGTACTGAGAATAAAACCCAAGTCCATGTTTTCCTGCAGTTGATCCCCACGCTCAGGATTCTGGTCCTCGTCGAGTACGTTATTTTGGTACTGACTCCGTGCTTATCTCTCTAGTAACCTTGAGAATCATTTAATTGTATCAGAGCATGTACTGATGGATTTAGGGACTAAAGCTCAAGCTCAGGGCGGGGAGGGCAGTTTTAGACTTGCAACACTCAATAAGAAAACAAACTCCGAAGAATTCCTGGTAATGTTTTGAAATTCACTTGGACACTTGGGACCAGAATTGTTACTCTCTTGTTTTCTTGAACTGAGACTCATCCGTTGTTCTGCTATTGAAAATGCAGTTGTCACTCTCCCCTGAGGAGGGGAGAAAAGGGTAACAGAAACCTTTGGCAGTGCTTCAGTTGCAGGAATAATTGAGATATCAGATAAAGCCTTTCATTATCCACACGTAGCTTGCTCTTTTTTTTTTTTTTTTTTTTTTTTTATTTCTCCTTTCGGTGAAAAGGTCTTTAGGAAAGACAACATCCCGGGGTCACATCCCATAAATAGAGGTGGATTTAAAAATCAAACTTAGCTGGAGGTTTTGGTTTTGTTTTTGCGGGGGTTTGTTTGTTTAGTCAGTTATCCCTCTGCTGCTTGCTTCTTTCAGACAGGATAGTGTAATTCAGAGCATTTTTATTGCTTCACCTCTGATGAGCTTGTCTATGCATGGTCTGGAACCGAAATAACTGAAACTAGAAGTAATTTAACACCTTTAGTTATTTTAGTATAAGCCTTTATGCGAATATACTCTTTCATTTCTGATTATGAGTATCCTATTTCAGTTTAACATAGATGTAAGTTAAATCAAAACAGGATATGAATAATCTTGAAGGAGTAAATTAGGTACAATTTTAGTTATTTCAGTTCTAGCCTTGTGTAGATAGGTAGGTTAGTCCTGAGTTAGGGTCTTTTTTGACACCTGATTGTATTTGGTGCAATAAATCACTTGTCTCAGGCCAGCTGTTGGTAGAGATGTCCACATCAAGAAAAACAGTTGATGCTAATTATCGCTTTTAGTGGGTAGTGTCCTTGTGGAGGTTAAAGGGCAGATAAAAATAGAAATTCTTCACTTCTGGATGCTGCTTCTGTGAGTCAGTGGAGTCAGGTAAAGGGTGCTTTGCTGCCTTTTTTTCTTTTTTATTTCTTTTTTTTTTTTTTTTCTTTTTTTTTTTTTTTCAGGTCACAAGTAGGAAAATATCCTATCAGGCTAATGCTGTCCACCAGAATGAATTTTAATTAAAAAGAAAAAGTTATCATCCAAAAGTTTTGGGTTTTTTTTTTTTTGAGAACTTAGGGCACTGAAAATAATTGCTCTAAGTACAGGTCCGGCTGATATTCAGGTTAACAGTGTATTTATTGTTTCCAGGGGATGGTAGCAAGTCTTCTGAAAATAAGGCTTTTCTAACAACAAGTGTGGTAAAGATATTCCTGATAATAGGAAGCAATGAATTATAGTTTTAAAAAATGAAAACAGGGTTGAGTAATTTTAGCCCTTGTCTTTCTACAGATTTTTGTAGTTTTAAAAATTCTGCTTCTTCACCAAGATATTTCGCTTTGTTTTATGAAAAAAAAATTGCACAAACACAACTCAGGTATTTGTCTAAGGGGGGCTGTGGTAAGGCTGAATTTGAAGGGATTTGAGGCATAATGTAAGTAGAAGTCATTTGTTGTGCTTTAAGGTGGGTCAGCTACTATATTCTAGCTTGTAATGCCAGTTGTACCAACAGGCTCAAAATGTTTCTGAAAGAAGTGACGTATTTATTTTATGTCCTAGAATGTTACTAAAAAATGGCTTTTTTGTGGATGCTGGTCAGGGATACTGCTGTGATATTGACCTAAATTCAGCTGCGTTACTCTGTTCTGAGGGCGAATATTTCCTCCCTTGGTTTTATTTGAGACCCGAGAGCTCTCCCTTAGGCTTTAGTTCAAGGTTACAGGACTGGAACCGCTATGGGGAAGCGGCAGTTTTAGGCAAAACTTCACTTCTCAAGCTCCTGAGGATCTAGTTGACCTTTTAAAGGATGGGGATGCACAATTATCTTGTGTGTATAGAGAGCATGTATGTAATGTATTTAAGTTATTAATATCGAACAGTATGGATGAAGAACTTCAAAAAGTGGGTTCTTTCTCAGAAGTAACCTAGATGTCTGGTTTTAATGTTGTTCAGCAGGAACTGAAGAAGGAAAGGTAAAACCCCTTAATTCGAGATATTTCTGAGCAGACACGGTCTTATCTAATAACAACACTGAACATACGCTTTTTTCTGAGGCATATTTCTGCTGTGAAAGCTTAATTTTTTTTTTTTTTTTTTTCTTTTTTCTCTTCCTTCAAAGTAAACATGTGCTCAGGAAGGAGTAATAAGAACTTAGACTGTAGGGAGCCTGCTGAATATTAGCAAATTTAGTACTCTGAGGATGAAAACTTTGTTCTGGTCTCTTTTGGGAGTTTGAAATAAAAGCACAAACAGTGACGATTGTATGTTGCATGTATGTGTGAAGTTTAGAACGTATATATTCATAGGTTCCCTTTCTTTCCCCCTCCCCCTTTTAACATGTAGATTTATGAGGAATCAAAGATGAACTTGGAGCAGGAGAGGCCTTTTGTCTGCAGTGCCCCAGGCTGCTCACAGGTGAGTGGAGTCAGCGGTGATATTAATTGAGTCCTCAGCACTAGCTCTGGCTTGTATAATGCCTCCTGATATATTAACACATGTCTAATAATAATGTGTGTTGTGTTTTAAGTCCTTCCCCCCCTTAACTCCCTCCTTACCCCACAAAATATTATTACAAAATATTTAAAGCAAATACAACAGCCAGTCAAAAGTGAGTTGGTAAAAGTGCTTCTCAAGCTGCTTCCATGCCTTCCCTCATCCCCAAGCCTAATGTTTCAAGTCAGGTGTTGCGAATTTCCCTTAGTGGCTAGCAAGGGAGGACACACTAGGCAGGACACATTTGTCTGTCTTCTGCTTAGATGCACGATGGAATATATTACGTTTCCTATTAGATCTGGTAACCCTCATGATTATTTTTAATACTTAAATACAACAATGTCTTATTAGCTTTTATTTTTTTTTTTTTTTTTAATCTTTGAGACATCTTCCTACTAAATATTCTTTATAGAAAATGCAGCCTGTAGATAAATTCTGCCCCAGGATGTACTTTTGGGATTCCTGTTGACTGGTGATCTGCCATGTGTCTCTGAGGGTACAATCTGACCTGTAACATTAGATGTTTAATGATCTTAAAAAACCTGAAGTGACAAGGATTTTACCTGCTGAGATTTTGGATTGGGATTTATGTGGTTTTTCAATGATTTTGCAGTGGTGAGGGAAGTTTCTCCCCCCCCCCCACCCCCACCCCCCCGCAGCGATGAGGGAAGCTCCACGTGTGGTGCTTCCAACCCTGATTCGGTTTAGTGACAAGAGTTTGTGAGTAAAATCTTCAGGCAAGGTATCTTTTGGGCTTTTGCCACAGGCTTCCTGTATGCATCTGTTTTAAGTGATTTAGCTTACCCATTTCCCGGAGTCCCCCTCTCTTAATGAGGGTAATATTTCCCTGCTTTAACTGTATGTTGGGAGTTTTCAGCTGGCCAGTATTTTTACAACCCTTTAGGTTCTTCTGGTGGAACGATGGGTGACTATTACTGGAGTGTAGGTGTTGATTTTGCCATGAGCTGAAAAAAGGGAGAAGCCTGAGGTCTGGTTAACAACTGGCCGAGCAGCTTTGCTGTTTTACTAAGTGGGAGCCTTTCTACAGGTGTCAGAGTGCATCTTTTGGATTGTCCCTCTGGTCGAGGATTTGTCACTTCAGATCTCCACATGCAGAGTTAAACTTTCACCATTCTTTCACAGAGGTAGAATAAAAGTATCTGAGTTTTATAGTCAAGTTTTATTTACCTTTTTGTTGAATCTTAAAACTAACTTCCACTCAGGTCAGTGGACTTGAGTATTTTCATGTCAGCTATTAATTAATATTTCCTCAGTGGAGGAGAAGCTGATCCAAACAAGCTCATTTAGATGTTCAGAGAGCAGGTTTGCTTGTATGCTGTTACAGTTTGAAAAGACAAGAAATGTAGGTGTGACTTCATCTTAAAAAACATTTAATTTCCCATTTCAAAACATGACCTCCGTTTATTGTAAATGAGGACTTGACAGAAGTGCATAGTGCAGTGCTGCTATCCAGCTAAGCTGCCTGGGGACTGGCTTCTCTGTCAGCCAGTGCGGATGCGTATTGAGGGCTGAGGGAGTTGACCTTCTGCACAAGGAAGAAAGTAGACTTACAAAAAAGACAGAAATCTGGGCTGGAGGAATAGCTTCTCCCCAGTTGTCCCATGCCCTCTTTAAGCTGGCTGATTTCACCCTGAAGACAGAGTGTGGTGTCCATGAAGGAAAATCTATTTCCATGAGAACAAAACGTGATTCCCCCCCCCCCCCCCCCCCCCCCCCATTTCATTGAGCAAGGTCTTTCACATATTCCCTTTGTTCTTAACATAAATTTCTAGTGCTGCATTTCTTCCAGATGAGTAAGCAATGAACCAGGATTTCACAGTGAGGAAAAGGTCTTTGGGATTTTTTTTTTTCTTTTCCAGAGAATTCATTTCTATTATTTATGCTGCTTTGTCTATGGGCTTATAGAGATTCTCAGAAGGTGTAACATACTGCAACTATTTATACTATAGCCACAAGCAAAGTCACTTAGCCAAGAATACTGTGTTGAAAGCATTAAGTCACTTTAACTCTGTTGTTGCCAGTTTTCTACAGTCTCCTATGTACCTGTTGCTTTAAAAAGCTGCTTTTAATTTTTTTTTTTTTTTTCCCCCTCAAGCCCTGGTGATACAACTTTTGGCCTTTGCTAGTTCTGAAATAACCCTGTTAAAACTATTATAGTAGTTTGTAGCAAAGGCCTGTGTATGCACCTTCTGGTGAAGGAAACTTAACAGAACCAGTCTGCTCTTAGAGCCCAAGTGTGCAAGCGCTTGAACATTTATTCAAGCTTGTCTCTTCTTTGCCTTGTTCAAAGGAAGCTATTTGTTGTAGAAGTCTGTTATCAGACTGTAAAACAAACTTAGCACACTGATTAGTTTCTTACAAAGCACATCTCTCCACCTATGCTTGACAAAGGAAAATAATTTAATTTAATATCATAAAGGGTCATAAAGAGTTGTTATATACTGAGCCCCATTGCATTGCCACTTTGAATCAAGTCAAAGTATCAGAGGTTTCCAAAATTAAAAATGCATTTTGCCTGAATACTTTTGGGTAGGGAAAGGCTGGCTTATTTGATTATTTTTATTGCTGTTCCGCAGATATAGGTTGCAGAAAGACACAAAAGCAGAAAAATCCAGTAAAGTGATTTAAGATATGCCGCATTACTTTGCGTTTGCCGTGGGCTAAGAACATACACCACAGCAGTTATCGCAGATCCTCAGGCACGTGGTGACTTGTGAGGCTACGGTAGCTGGAGTGTCTGAGACCCTTAGAATCCAAAACGTGGTCTGCAGCGTTTTCAGGCAAATGCATGACACCTTGCGGTTTGCAGCCCCAGGGAGCACTGTAGCAAATATGTTTCTAAGTAAAGTACAGCTATTTGTTACTCATACTCACTTGCATTTTCAAATATTCTGTTTCCCGTGCCATTTGGACACATTTCTAGCTGGATACATTTCTTTCTCTCTCTCATTTTTGAAATTCTGTCCAATGCCAAAAGTTTATTAGAGAATTAAATTCTTTTTTTCCCCCCCCTCTTCCTCTCTCTCTGTGTTTGCCTGACAGCGTTTTCCAACAGAGGATCATCTGATGATTCACAGGCACAAACATGAAATGACTTTGAAGTTTCCTTCAATAAAAACAGATAATATGTTATCAGGTAAGAAGACACGAATTCAAGAGTCAAGATAACTATTCAGATGATGTTGAAAGCATGACTCCTACTGGAAAGCTACTGGCAAAATACCTCCAAGATTGGTTTTAAAAAGCCCCAGCTCCAATTAAATAACAAGTAGAGATGGAATAAGCTAGAATGCGTATCTTTGAACAAAAAGACAATTGCCATTCTTGTGCCTTCCCACAGGTTTGGCATGAGAGGGAGAGAAATTGTTGAACCTCAGCCATGCTGGCAGCTCTATCGCTGACGCCCGTGTTAACATGCCAGTGAAATATAGGCACTTAAGCGCATGTCACCTAGAGCCCAGCAGTGAGCGTGTTAATGAAGTGCATTTTTACTGTTCCTATAAGACTCACTATTTAAGTTTGACAGGCTCACTTTAGCAACCGTAACAGGCCACATCATATGAGCCACCTTTATGGTGGCTCAAGACCTGCCCACTGTGAATAGCTGTAACAGGAAAGGTAAACCAGTGGGTAATACCCAGTACTCTTTCCCCTTAAAGGTAACCATCTCTGTCTGCACTTCCCCTGTCATACACAGAGGTTATTTGGTATTATGTGCAATTACATCCTGTAGTTTATTATGTAGTTTTTTCATACTCTTGTCTGAGTAACCACGCATAGGCGGCTTGCTGGCATTCCGTGAGTGCTGGGTAAGGTCAAGCTAGCCTTAATCTTACCACTTCTATCCTTTCCTATTCCCTTTCCTATTGTATATTCCTTGGGCTATATTAATGGATTATTAAGAATAATATCACTAGGATTTTTCAGGTTTCAAAGCAATTGTAGAAAAAAACTATGCTGCAAATGTGTGTGCGGATGTTAACCAGTGTTTGATATTTATCTTTTGAAACGGGCTTCTTCAAGGTAAATTGTGCCATTTTAGGTGCAAATATATAATGATTAAAGGGTCTCCAGCAGGCTACTTCTTTTATGGATAAACTGTTTCCATTTTTATGAAAATCATAATTGGGTAGCAATTGCTTGCAAATATTTGATTTAGGCTTTTTTGTTGTTGTTGGGACTTTAGGCACCAGTGAGAAATCAGACAGACTTTGTCCCAAATAGAATTTATTTTCCTCTTACACTTGAAAATGCCATAGTGGACTAAGTTTAGAAAGGAACAGTACACAGCACATTGAAGAGTAGGGCTTGTAAAGTGCCTGCATGCCAGCTATGCTCGCAGAATCCTGTGTTTGCAAGCACGAGTGAGAAAATGCTGCTCTTGCACTTGGCTGTGTCCTCCGGCAGTGAAACTGCTCGGAGACATCTGTACTGTGGGCACATTCACACTGTGAAAGTGCTGGCTTTTGTTAGAACTTTCTGTTTGGCAAGACTTTTGCTTGAGGGCAGTTTCTAAGGAGTATATTCTGTCATCAGGAGTCCCCTGAGTAGAGTAGCTCCATTTATGCTTGGTAACTTCTATGAGATAGCTGTCCTTCCACTGGGTTGCTTTCCCAGTCAGAACATTTTGCCTGGCTTCCACCACTGCCACCAGTAGTGGGGCCCCTAGACCTCTAGTTAGCCAACTAAGTAAATAGAAATGCAGAATTTTGTGGCCAGAAATGCTCCAAGATTGCTTCTGAGGGACGTATTCTTTGTGCTTTGTGTATGACAATCCTCTGTAGTAATGAAAGAGTAAAAAGCTGCACGTGTTCTCAAAGACTGCAGCAAACGTGCCTGACCGTAATGGCCTGGCAACCTGGTGCTGCTGTGTATGATTCTTCTTTTTGTGTTCATTTGGTGGATTTGTTTGGCATTTTGCAATCCTTAGTTTGGAAGCATCACAGATCATCTACTCTCTGCAGGGAGACATTGAAAAATAGTTGTTTCATTACCCACCTAAACCCTGGGGAAATCTAAATACCTTAAAGTTTAAGATGTTTTATTCTTGGATTTCATAATAAAAAATTAATGATATATGGGGAAGAGACAGACTTTTCTTAGACATTTGTCTTCATGTCTTCCTTCTTGTTTTTTTCATTTTTGCATATTTGACTTCTTTTTTTTTTTTTTTTTAAATTGTTTCTGTCATCAGTAAGTTCAAAGAATTGCAGCAGCAATTGCCCTATAATAAGCCAGGTGCAGTGATAGTGTGTGGTGTTTTCTTTTTTTCCCTTTTTATTAAGGTGCCTAGAAATCAGACTTTCTCCTCTTTTCCAGTATGTTGTATACTACCTTTTAATGTGTTGTATTTGAATCCATTCATTATTAGTAATTAGTCATGCAAAATAACGGGCTGTATGCTTTCAGGTAGCCATTAGAATTATCTACTTTGTTTCCAGAGATAGCTAATACCCAGTCTGGGGTCAGTATAATATCAGTAATATTTAACACGCACTAAGCATGTCTTCTATAAACTATTGTTGGAGGTAGGCACTAAAACTGAGGGGCTGTCAGTCTTATACCAAAACAACATCTTAGAAACCAAGCAAAATATGACTTGGGAAGTAGGAACTTGTTTCTTGTGTGAAGTCTGTGCTGAGTTATGAAATATCAGTTTGGAAGTGAGAGGTAAAGTTTACTATATGTTATGTAGGTGGGGTCAGTGTTTAATAAACAAGGTTCGGTGACCTGATTGAAATTATTGGTGCTCTGCTGTTTTATCGGGTATGTCTAGCCAAGAGCTTCCTCATTATCAACTAGCTCCACTATATTTACTTAAATTTTTTTAATGCTGGCTGAAGAAGAACAAGTGTTATTAAATCCAGTGACTCCTGAACTAATTCAGAAACTCCAGGTACATACGTACACTAAATAGCTTTATGTTCTCTGACTGTATAAATGGAAGGGAAGTTTGCTAAAGGCATTGTGTGAAAATGCAACTGATCCTTTTGTTGGATAATTTGACATTCATTTAAAAAGACAGAAAAAAAGACTGTAATGTTATTTGTTCCTTTTTGTGTATGTATTTTATTTTTGTTAGAAAGCCTTGTGAGTATGGATAGAGAGTCATTGACCGTTTCCATTTCCATCTTTCCTAGCCAAAAAAGAGCTGTTTGAGATAACACAGAATATCTTGTGTAAGTTTTGCATGCTAGTCATCGTGGCAGGGAACTTTGTGGTTAGGTTGACTGAAATAGGTGTAATCTCTGCTGTTGTGCTAACTAAACATTACATTGCTTTGAAGTTTGTAGTTTGTTGTGTGTCAAAGCCTCTGTTGTTTTACCACTGAAATATTAATGTCTGTGGGACAGATCGTTCCCTCCAGGTAAGTACTAAAAGCGGTGTGGAACTGAACTTTGGGAGCTGGGGACACTGAGATTCCTGTGGTATCAAATTTGGGAAAGGAAGGAGCGACACCTTACCATTGTTGGAGACGGGGGAAGTCCTTCCAAAAGTGCTGCTAGCAGATACAGGAGAAGCCAGGATTATCTATATAAAAACCTTGTTTCTTCCTGATTCTATTTACTGAAATCCAGTCCTCTAGATTTTTAGTGGTAAAGCCCACTGTGGAGATTGTAACAGTATCCTCTAGATGAAAAAGGGTATGTGCTAAAGGTAGTGCAAATGTATTACTTTTCCCAGGTAATGCCTGTGTCAGTGAGGTAACTTATGGCATCCTTGGTTGGCTTAAACCTCCCTGTGTAAACCACAAGGAGAAAAAAATTATCTAGGCGTGAATTTTGTGGAGTGTAAAATGATTGGATATAAGGAAAAAGAATTTTGTTTGATTTCTTGTTCACTTCTGTGTCCCCCAAATAATGAAATGAAAAGTCTTCTAAAATTCAAGTGGTCAGGTTCTGAGTGACCAGAAGAGATTAAAGATGTGTTGTACCCAGTATGCGTAACCACACAGAAAGTCCAACCTGCGCTTTAAACAGTGAATCTTTAAGCAGTGAAGTCCTTGGGAGCCCTTGTCTGTGAGCCCCTGGGTGAGGGCAGTTCCACCAGGTACGACTGGGTGCACCTCTTCCTCCTCTTTTCCATCACCTGCTTGAGGTGTTGTGACCTTGAGCTTCTTGGTGCACTTGGGAAGTAACCTGCCAAATCAATGAAGAAATCTTCTTGAATTTCTCAGGACATTCCTCTTGTGGCTGCTTGATGGGCAGCCCTTCAAATTTCAGTGCTAGCCCTATTACTCTGACTTTGTTATCATTGTGTGAAAGTATAACATGGGTAAGTATATAACTTCAACAGAGCCCGCAGCTGAACAAGCCAAATGCCTGTTATTACTGCACATCAGACTAAACTTTTTTTTTTTTTTTTTAAAGAAAGATGAAGAATCAAGTTACACACTTGGGAGCTGTGCTGTTAGATGTCTCTTACTGAATCTGAAGTTTTTTTTTTTTTTTTTTTTTTTTCCTAAATGAAAGCTTGTTTCACATAACTGTCCTTTGGTTGTCCAGTTTTTTCTTAACTGGTGTCATGCTTTAAAGTTTTCATTCGTGCTTTGAGGGATGAAACTCTAGGATCCAAGGTCATTTTGCAAAATGCATTCAGATAAACTCTCTATATAGCAAGAAATGTGGTGTTTCCTGTGCTGTTGTTTTGAAAGCACTATATTGAGACTAAGTGTCCTTTCTGAGACTATTATTTCAGTAATTACAAAAAACCCCCAAACCAACCAACAACAACAAAATTTGCATAACCAAACATAATGAATATATAATGGGATCTCTTTGCTGAAGACTTCAAATTTCCCATTGCCTTATAGCATATATTTTTCAATTAGTCTGGAGAATCAGGCATCACTTCAGACACTGAGGATAGGTTTTCAAAATGGTCAGCAGCAAAAATATATTCAGTATATCAGGTTCTGGTGAGAATCTGGTTGCTGAGTGGTTCTGAAATCCTCTCCTGTAAGATACAGTATGTTGACTTGGGATCTGCACAGGTGAGACCATTTGATTTTGCTCTGGGACTTTTACGTTGTCCACTTACATTTTTGAGGTTTATTTAAACTTAATGTTTCTTGCAGCCTTTCTGGCCATGACTGTGTCATCAGAGAGGCTGATTATTCACCTGCGTAATAGGCCGAACAAAATATTTATTGCCTAGTTTGAAGCTTGACAGGTTCTGTGTTCAACCTGGTGGTGAAGGCGAGATAGAAGTAACTTCCTAAGTAACTGTCAGACAACACAGGTTCACCTGTGAAGTGACAGTTGGGTAGAGGTAGATGCCTCAAAGCATAGTAAACTAGTTCTGGTAGCAGTTGGGGAGGGAAGGGTTTTACATGCCGAACAATGGGACTGGGTTGGGATGGCTGGTCAGTGTGATAGCCAGATACCTAGGGTTAACCCAGACAGACCTGTATCCCAGGCTGCCCAGTTCAAAATGCAACTTGGGCCATTAAAGTCCTGGGGTGTGTGGCTAACAGCATGCATGCTGACAGCTTCCTACAGTAATGCGTGTCCTCAGCAGCAATGCTGAGAGCGGTAATAGCTCTGTCCGAGTTTTGGTCCAGATGGGTCTGGCACATCCAGTTGCTGAAGTACAACAAATCAGAGCCCGGTTCTCAGTGAGCCTGCAATAGTTCTGGGTGCTGGTGATAGCAACAAAAGGTTTGTTTGTACCAACAGGGAACAGTGAGGTCAGGCGCAAGCTGTTGGAACTATTAATGCATTTTTAAGTGCTGAGAATTAGAAATATTTTATTAATTCTGGGAGACCTGAATGTGTAACTCATGCTAGGGTCTCCTTTGTGATACTGTTCCCAATTAAAACACAAGGGCTTGCCTAATTTCGGTAAAAGGATTCTTGCCAGTCCAATTTCTGGATTGTAGAAACTGCAGTAACCATATGGGGAGACTGAGGTAGTAATTTGAGATCGCTGCATCAATATGTAGGTGGTGTAAATAGTGTCATTAATCTACCAGCTTTGATGCTTAAGATAATAAAGTAGTTAATTGGAAATATCAACTGTAGGCAACACACGTGATTATCTCAGACTGCTTGTGGCGCAGCAGATACACTTTCAGCACGTGCAGAGAAAAGCTGGTGATGTCTTTGTGCATTTGAAGGCACGTTCTTGCTCTGGGTTGCTTGTTTTCACTGTTAAAATGGATTTGCTTCACAGAGAAAACTTTTTTTTTTTTTGTCTGTCTAATATTCATGGAATAGATGCTGAACAGATCAGGAACTTCAGCTGCACATGCCTGATCACCACCTTGTTACCCATTACGTTGCCTCTGACCTATTGTAGCCTGTTGTAGTAATGCCTGATTTCTGGATCAGCTGTGTACCTTGATGAAAAAGAACAAGACCTTATCTATGTTAGTGTATTCTCTTCTGCCCTACTCTCCAAATTCTGGGCTCAAGCAACTCTGAAAAAAACCAGGATTTTTGATTTTAGTGAAAGTGGTGCCATCAACTTCTTTATGAAACCTAGTTTCTCATCTTGGTCATGAAATTGATACCTTGCTTATTTGCTATGGCTAAACCACTTCTGAAAAGAAAACATTGCCTGTATTTGCCTCACATTCAAATAGTAACATGCCCTTTATGTCCAGGAAGGCTTGGCAATAATTATCTCTGTTTTTCTAAAAAGCAATCGTGTTGTTCACTAAAGTAATATTAATCCTTTTAGGAAATAAAATCTATTTCTCCTGCTTTTTAGTGCACTTCATTTCTGGTACAAAGTCCAGTCCAAGGGCAAAAGACAACTCTGGTGTAAATCTACTGAGTTCAGTGAGGTTGCCCTAGAGATTAGTTTGGCGCTACTTGTTTAGGATGTGGACCTGTAAAGTGCTGAGTGTCCTCAGCTGCCATCAATGTCAGCACCTCATTGACTTGGCTCCTTGTGTTGAGTTCTTGCAAGATTCTTGGAAAGTCTTATATTTCTGACTCTGGTAATATGGTAGTTAGCTGTGAAAACTAATAGATAAATATGTATGCATTCCCAAACACTTGAGTTTTGTTTCCTTTAAGCTCACAAGTATGATGCTCAAGCCGAAAGAAATAAAGCAGTATTTTATCATTAAGGACTTGCTTTTTATGTTACATCAATATGTTCCATCAGAAATATAAATGCAAGTGAGTGTGTTTGCCCTTAAATTACTTGAAGGTAAAGCCTGTAGGACCGCACCTGATACAGGTGGAAATTGGCCTCAGTTGGTTTTATAATGGGAGAGGCTGATCTTCTCCCTTGGTTTCCAAGTGGAAACTCTGTTTGCTTTTGTATATATTCCTTTTATGCTGCCTTTTGTTTAGGGGTGGCTGTATGTTTCGATGCTGATCATATAAAGTTCATTGTGTCTGTTAACTGTTCCCTGTAAGGGGGAACCATTAGATCTTGACCCAGCTTAGCTAGGTGCAAGAAACCAGATTTTTCTCCCAGAACTCACTGAAGCAGGGAAACTTTTTTCAGAGGTCAGAATTGGCCCAATATGAGCAACTGGGATTAGTATGGCAGTTTTCATTCTTTAAAGAATGAATTTCAAACAATAGGATAGTTGTCAATGACTCTGCAGAAGATGATTTTTGAAGAGAGAGAGTCCAGTCTTTCCATAAAATTAGATACTAAAAAGCAGCTTGAGCTGGAGTGGGGGCTTGGGAAGAAGAAACTAACATGCAAGAAAGGATTTTTTTTTTTTTTTTTCTTTTCCTTATGTGTGTAAAGCTGATAGGACCATATGGATTCTCCCCTGCTTTTGCTAATACAGTTCTGTATTGTAATTTTGGGGGGATGGGGAAGCTGAGGTGGAGGAGTTAAGATCTCACCTCAGAATGAATGGAGCTGCCTCAGAGCTGACTTTTGAGGAGTCCTTGGTTCCCAAGTCTGGGCTTGATTTTTCACTTCCTAAAGAAAGACTAGGCAAGGTCATCAGTGAAACAACTGAGCCCACAGGACAATCGAGCTTGTCTGTCTTGCAGGTTTTTGAAAAGAAGGCTGAAAACCTTGTACCTTCTTGGGTCCCTCCTGCCTGTGGCATTAAAGAGAATCCTGTTCTTCCACAAATTATTTTTGAGAGGGCAAAAAATTCCTAGAGATGAGGGCATGCGTTAAAAATCCTTTGACTCCAAATCCTGTGGTTTATATGTATTATCAAGGCTTTTAGGTATAAACCACATAAGGACGCTTCTTTGTGGTCAAAGTTTAACATTTCACAGCTTTTCTTAATGTCATTTCGCTCCTCCTTCAAAAATTGCATTAGAAGCAGAACTTTTTGCTGTGACTAACTTCATGCATGTTGCAAAGTATGTGTACGTTTGAGGTGGTTTTCAAGCACTCGAAGGTGTTAACTAGTGTGTATCTGCAGCAGTTACCTGCGTGCTGTGGTGTAAATGTGCATTATTGTATGCACTGTGCGCTGTTTTGCATGCAGCTATTATTGAAGGTTTATATACAGTTATAATGACCATTTGCACACGTTAAGGATATGCACTTGCGTTACGTGCCCTCTGAAAACCTGGCCTGTTGTCTTTCTGGTTGGATGATGACTACTGCCTGTTTTCAGACACCGTTGGCAAGCACTGCCTGCCTGCAGTGCATAGTGTTGAAATTCAGTGCTGCGTGGTTTGTTTTTAATGATGGTGTGGTAGGGGTGGGAAGGCATGGAGAGCTTACCTAGAACCTCTCTTTTCCTGGAAAACTATTTAATTGTCTCCCTTTGCTTTTAATATTAAATACCAATCATCATTTCTTGTCATTTTCTCAGATCAGACTCCTACACCAACACGCTTTCTGAAGAACTGTGAGGAAGTGGGCCTCTTCAACGACATCGATTGCTCCCTAGAGCACGAGTTTAGGAAGGCACAAGAAGAAGAGAACAACAAAAGGGTGAGTGTGAGCATACTGAACCCTTCCTCCCCTTTTGGTTCTTTGAAATGTTAAAGGACACTGTGTGAAAGCAGATTGAGCTCTATTACCTGCTAGTAACCTTTTGATTAGAAACTAGGTGGCACTGTAAGTTGTGACATGCTTTGTAAACTATTGAAACAGTTGACAAAAATAAAAACCCCAAACCAACAAAAAACCAGCATTAAATTTCCAAAAGTGTGTAACTGTGTTTGCCAGGGTTTGATTCCAAGTCTCTGCTTTTAAGTAAACTATAACACAAACCACACACCTCTTGAGGGAGAGGCTTGGGAAAATTATATCATCTTTGAAGTGAGGATTGCAAACTTGCTCAAATACATTACAGGAAAATGTGGATTATGAAGGAGCATTCACTTAAAAAAAAAAAAAAAAGTTTTGCTCTTTCCTCTGCAACATGATGGGCTCCTGGATTTATTTGTCATTGTTACCAGCTTTATCGTGTGTCTGTATCTCTCATAAAGTATTCATGCTGAAGGGGGAAACTTTTTAACTTGTAATACCTAGCAGATAACATATCCCATTTCCAATTAGTATTCTTTTAGTCTCGGTATTTGTAAGTTTTGGTTGAATTATATAGGCCCCTTTGTATGGGGTTAAGTGTACTCCTGTGCCCAAAGGTTGCTAGAGTGTTTTGAGGGATCCTAAAGAGCTATTAAAATTTTCAAGGAATTGTAAAAGAGCTTAATGCACTACAGAGGCCAGAAAGAGGTAATGCATGAAATTTTAACTTTCCAAATAAGATCCAAAGTTCTGGTTGCTTTTGAGAACTAAAACACAGGAGTAACGTGGGGCTTCCTACAGGAGCATATTGCTCCCTGCAGCCCTCCAACAACCTGCCCAGTGCCTCCCCTTCACAACGATCCCTTTTGTGCCTCTGTTTTCCCCTCTCCCGTTTCTGCAGCTCTTGGAAATTCTTTGTAATGTGTCCCCTGCCATAGGAGTTCCCCAGTTATTGAACACTGTGTTATTTGGCTTAGCTCTCACGGTAATCTCTACTTGTCTAATTTGAACATTAACCGGGACCATAGACTAAAAGTAGGAAAAAGAGACCACAAAGCAGCTACGCTGCTAAAGCCAGAGGGCACTTCTCCTTAGCTTGCCTCAGCATTATTTTGCCTTTCAGAGTGTCTATGACTCCAATTGCAAGGGCTTCTTCCTCTATAGGTACTCTTTCTTATAGCAGCTGTATTGTGTCATTTGCTTTGCCTGTTGGTGATTGCCCACCTCAAAATTCATACACGTGAGGCATATGTGTGCTGCTGGGACTCATGAAATCCAGAGGTAGTCGCATTTAGGGATCTTGAGGTCTGCAAAGTAAAGGCCAAAGAGGGCTTTTTGGAAAAAAGCGGTAAAGCTGATGGCTGAGGTGCAGAACAGGAGATGAGGCTTGTAGAAAGAAGATGGGAAGGGAGTCTAGGAGTGGTTTGGTTTTGGCTTATAGGGAAGGGAGTCTAGGGATGGTTTATTTGTGGCTTATAAGGAAAGAGACTGGGACAGATAGAGGAGGAGAGGAGAGAGGCTGTGGCGTGGTATGCTGAGCAAGGAAAAAGAGTGTCCAAATGTGAGAGAGTCCAAGTTTTGGTCAGGGATTGGGAAAATAGCCCAGACTGACCCTCACAGCTTTGTGTTCAGATGAATGCTAGGAAACAGCCACGTAATGAGATAAATGTGTCTAATTTTAGATTTAACTTGTTAAAACTTTGTGTCTTTGTGCTGCAGAGGGGAATCTTAGCCAGAGTCAAGGAGAACATTTCTGTACATGCCTACTTCTTCATGAATTAGAGGATTCCTAAGCGGTTCTTTCTGCATGGTGTTTATTTTGCAGGAGTAGGAGATGAGGAGAAATGTAGTGATGTGGACTTCTGTGCAGTTAGCCACGGATTGAAACGCTTGATGTTGCAGAGGCCATTTCGGCTTACAAGGGGTAGTTGCTCAATCTGATTAAAACCTAGACAAGGGCATCAAGTTACTTGATAATTCCAGTTGTTTAATGGGCTCTGGAAGTCTTATTCTGCCCTCCTCCTACCAACCCCTGCAGCTGCTATTGCTGATCTCCAGGGAGCAAATGAGTGATGGGGGGAGGGAAATAATTAAAAAAAAAAAAAAAAAAAAAGAGGGGGTGGAAAAAAAAAAAGGGAAAAAAAGGCAAAAGTCCTACTAGCTAGCTAACCTGTAACATTTGCTCTGTGTTTCCAATTAGTCTGCTGTGTGTTCATTCTTACATTACCGACTGACTGTCAGATAGGAATCTGAAGCAGGCCCCAGTAGGGCTTTACACAAATGCAAGAGACAAAGGCCACGACAGAAAGAGACTCCTTGGGCTGCGGCTATCGCTAACAAAATGCTTCTAACAGCCTGTGTCTGGAATATGAGCGCGATGTAGTGTTGTCCTAATGGACCTACCAACACTTGGAGACTAAGACTAGCTGCATGGAAATCTTACTCATGGCTCAGAAAAGTCTTCCAAAAATATTTTTGGTCATGCTAATTTCTCTGGACTCAGAAAGAAATAGTTTTGTTTATTTTAGTATATCACTGTGGCTTAGCACACAGCTTGACGCTGGAATCTTGTAAGAGAAAAACATTTTGGGTTTTTTTTTTCCTCCTTTAGAGTCATAATTTGAAAACTCAAAGAATAAAGTCCAGTTAGCTGCATTCTTTCTTTTTTCTTTTTTTTTTTCCTTCTCTTTCTTTCTGAATGGGAGCCCATGGACAATGCAGGAGAATCTGTTGTGATTAAGCTGGTTATGTGGACTGGTGACATTCCAAATTAGCTGTGAAGCGCTGAGTGCATGGTTTGAGGAATACCGTGTGTACCCTTTTTGGAAAGGTAGTATTGAGGGGAAGGCACTTGCATTAATACCCAGCTGTTCATCCAGGAACAAATCTATTACTATCTTTCTGACATATTCCAATATTCCAGTTCAAAGTATACTATCCCACTGCAGGCACCTCACTACTAGAAAAGCATCAGCAAACTGAAGTAGTCCAGTGAAGGGAAAAAAAAAAAACAAACAAACCCACCAAAACCCACCAAAAAACAAATACAGAGCATTTGGTGGTTGAATAGACTCGGTCTACAGAATGATTAAAAAATCTGAATATTTGGTTTAGTTGTGTTAAGCGAGGGATGATGCTACTGTCTGATGCATATTCAAGAGGCATGAAGTTGGTTTGTACCTTCTAAGTTCTCCTTCTACCTTGTATATACCAGGATAGATTTCTGTCTATCAGCATAAGAAGATAAATAAAATGCACTTGTCTAATTTATACCACCTCACCATTTTGTGCTGAACTCAGTGACTCTCTGATCTCCAGAAGAGAATTCTTGCAAATATTTTCTGAATATCATAGCTCTGTGCTGTAGCCCATGAGTATGGGCAGGATGATCTAATTCAAGGCAACCTGGAAATGATAGAGTATGTCTTCTGAGCAGGTGTAGTTTAGTGGAAAATTTCACTTCATTTCCACACCTTATTTAGATTTTTATGCAATGTGTACCTGGCCTGCAGGCTTTCTTCTCTGTCTTCTGAAAAGTATGCAGACATAAAAAAACATGATGGGTTTTGCTTAAGTTTTTTTTTTTTTTTTTTAAAGGAAACCTCTTACATTGCAACAAGGAGATAAAAGGTAAATACTAAATCAGTAGCCCTAAATTGGATGGAATGTCTAATAAGCATTTCTTGTGTTGCACAAACTTGGTGGTGTTTGCCGCTGTTTTTCAGCGGCTTATTTTAATTTAAGGACCAAACCAACCAAAAAAAAGGGCCTGATCCCATTTGCTCATATCAATGGTGGGAGAAGCAGGCCCTGGGAGACATGCTGCTCGTTTGCAGCATATGCTGTTTTGAAATCTTCTGACTTTCCCAGTAGGATAAACTGCAAGAGCTGTGTTGGTTGGATATAAGAAAATACTTCATATCTTGTTTTAATCTGGTCCATCATTCCATTAAAGCATAAAGTTCAGTCCTACATTTAATCACTGACGATACAGTAGCTGAAACTAGCCGTGCAGTAAATAGCACCCCTTGGACAGGAAAGGGCAATATTAAGATAATATCGTACCCATATATGAGAAGAAAAAATATCTGTAGGTTGATAAAGCACGTCGTGTAAGTGTTTGGGTTTTAGAGGCATATATTGATGCATATAATAATGTTGGCAATGCACTGCGTTGGTGAAAGAGAAGAACAGGGATGAAAGGTTCATTATGGTGGTTGGCTTGGCTGATGGACTACAAATTCAACACTGGCCGCTTACGAAAAACAGCTACCCTCACTCACCTGACTCCTTCCCCCTCCTGTAATTAATGTGCAGCACAGAGCCTTGTTTCAAGAATATGTATACATTCTTTGTCCAGTTTTCTAGTAATGCAGGACAGGAGATCTGCAGATTCATTTCCTTTTAAGCATGCATGGTCCTGGGGGAGGTGGTGTCAATGCTGCAGCACGCTGGTGCAGAACAGTCTGACTGCTGAATGTGTGCCCCGCCTGTACAGCAATCACTTTAGCTCCAGTTTTCCCTTGTGAATACTCTGAAACCCCAGTGGGGTCGTTGAGAAGAATAGTGTGCTGGTAGACATTTCAGAGGCAAGTGCTCTGAAACAGCTGAATTTCACTTGTGAAGTAATACAAACCAACAAACTCATAAGCCTGTTCCTGGAGCACTTCTGACCCATTGACTGACAGTCTGTACGGCAGAACAAAAACAAAGACCTACGTTTAAATGCTTACTATTTTGATTTTTTTTTAATTATGCAATCATAAATACGCATATATACATTCTGCCTGCATTTGTCTAAACATGATATAAGAATGTCCACAGTTTTTCAAGTTAAAGGTCCCTCCGACTTCTTATTCTCCCACTGAAACTGAGTATCTTATATGGTGAGTATGTTAGAGCAGATGCAAAATAAGACTAGGAATGATTTATGTTAATATGGTACTTAAGGGCCAGGGTCCTGTTGTTGTAGGTATTGTAATAACTTCAAGCTGTTACTTTATCAATTGGTTAAGCTGTTGTCGAGGTGATAGCTCAAGACTCTTAAGTTCAAAGTCCAAATTATCACCCTACATTCAAAGATTTCAGTATAATAGTTCCTATACTCTAAAGATAACATCTGTATATGTGAAGATGTGAGCATCTTCACAGCATAGCATTTCTTCTGAGTGATGCATTGAAGTACTGTAAAGATACATTATAACTCTCCATCGGAGTTTTTCCAATGGGTTGTTCGGAGTTTTCGTATGCATTAATTGCATCAGGTTATTGATCTGCTTTATGGGCTTACTGTTGGTTTATGAAAACCCCTTTTTCTTAATTATTAACTTTTGCAGCATTCCTATGGAGAAGCGAAACGCTTTGTCTCTTATTTTCTAAGGAAAAACAGGTTCCAGAGGACACTGTTTTCCAAAGCTCCTTCATAGTGAGACACCAAGCTCTTGAAGGAACTGCAGACATGGAGTGAGAATTGCAGGGAGCTGGGTCCTCTCCACCATTCTGTCAAGCAAGCGCCTTTCTGTATCTTTTGGTTCCTAAGTATCTTTAGCAGTGTGGCCCCAAAAGTTTGATAGACATCTTCAAAGGCATTTTGATGCCTTGCTCTCACTGAAATAAAGCAGGAGCGAATCAGTGAGCTACCAGAAAGGATCTGGGCTCAAGTGACGTGCTAAAAATTGCACAGGAAGCCTGTGGCAGAGCCTCGGATTGATTCCATATCTCCTCGGTCTCAGCATAGGGCATCCCACAAACCATGTGTGTTAAAGATTTATCAGCTGTTGTTCAGTGTTGCTAAAGACAGGAAGAATGCTCTCCTCCTCTCTCCAGATGGGTAGGCTTGCTGTATTTTAACTGCTTTTCTTGCAGAGATTTCATGGTGGACATGGGGTGGTACGTTATATTTTATATGGCAATTCTGCAGTCGGCACTTTAGTCCCCTGACTTGGAGAGTTCTGTTTCGAGCATCTATCTATGTCCAGGCACTTACTCTGGGCACTTAATTACCACACTGAACTGTGTTACAAAAGGGACACTTTCTGTGTAATGGTGCAGAAAAGCTGTCAAGACAAGAGAGTTCATAACATGACCTTGCAAAAATATTCTGAGGAATAGGCTTTAACTTAGGCTCATTGCTGCCTTTACAATATCTTATCTTCTGCTGCCAGGCAGGTCTGTCTTATCTTCTTCTGTAGCAATGGACTGTGTTTGAATGGATTTATGGATTTAGATCCTCATAGTCTGAGAGAAGACCTGAATGTTTTTTCCAGCAGTAAGTGCCTGTATCATGCAGAAAGGCAATTCTTGAGGGCATACGTTTTTGATTGAGCTAAACCTCCCTAACCATAATCCTTCCATGTTCTTCTGAATTCCAGCTGATGAATCATCCTGCAGAGCTCTGTCAGGACAGTCCACTTTCCTTCTGCTTCTTATTGTCTCTGTCCCAAAGAAGTTGAGTCACCCTCTTGTAATGTTTGGGTTTTTGTTGTGTTTTGTATGTTTTGGCTACCCCCAAAAAAAGGAGGCCTGCCTGATTTCATTCTGACATTTCTTTCACAACAACATGGCATAGTGGTGTGTTTTGCCTTGGTCTTCTTATGAATGTTTTTAATGGCACAGCTTTCTTGTTACCAGTTCAGATTTCAGCAGCATAGACCGAATGGCACATGATGAAGGGATAAACCTTCCCTGTAGTGGCATTTTTATAAGTCTATCTCTTAGGCAAAGCCCCTAAATCTTGGCAATCTCTTTAGAGCATATGCTGTGCTATTAAACACGAGCTCTTTGCTCCCCAGAGTGGACTGCAGCCTGTATGGTTGGGTAGGTAATAAGATACTGCTGATATATTTCAGAGCAAGGTGCACTTTTACTTTATTTATGAAGATAGACATGCTGGTCGAGGGCTTAATCACAGCTGATAAATCATTTTAAGAAAGCCTATTAGAACCATATGCTGATTCTTTGTATTAATATGGTGTGTCTGTTTCTAGTCTAATAAGGCAGGGTCTCTTCCCCCTCTCCCTTCCTCCGGCCTGGTGTGCGAACTATTTATCTGTTTAAGTGATAGCGCTTGCTTGGGGGCATTTCCCTCTTTAAGAGGTATCTTTAATAAAGCAAGGTGAACAGAGGAAGAGGGATTCTCACTCTCCAGAGTGAGCGAAGCTGCGTGGTTTTGGTCACCTTTGTTGAGATGGAATTGCAGAACAAAGGTCCGAAAGTTGGGATGAGGAAACACATTGGTTAAAGACTGGAGAACCATGGCGTGGCCTTCACGGCAGCATAAGGTTGTCATTTTGGCCCAGGTGGTTACAATCCCAGAGCCCAAGAGCCGTGAGGGAGTGGGTACGCTGACATTTCGGTTACTTCACCTTTCCCTGACTCGAAGAGGGCTGCTGCAGGAACAGGTTCCACGGCCATCTAATGAGATCCACATTGGTGAAGTTATTCTGTGCCAAGTCCTATTTATCATTAATTGGTGGGTTTGCTTGCAGATCTTTCCTATTATTTGCTGATTATACCCCTACACATTTTATTATCTTGCCAAAATTCAAATGCTAATAATTTCTTGATTTATTGTTTGTTTATAACTCTGTCTACTGCCTAAATGGATGTAGTTAGAAGATTTCAAAACAGCAACAGCTCTTATGCTGACTGGGTTTCTTTCACGTTTTGCACATGGCAGTCATCTATTTATAAACCTCCATAGGGACTCCTAAACCTTTACAGTTGGGTTCCTCCCACCACTTCAGCCCCTTTTCTCCCTTGCTCCCCCAAGGCAAGTCTTGTTTTTTTGGCATAAAGACAATGATGGTGATTGTTACGTGGAGAAAATGTCCACAAGCTATGAACCGTGGGTAAGGATTTTTAATTTGTACCTCAAGCAAAATAAATTGGAAATGCGAGACATCCAGGAGAGTAAGGGTATTTTCACCATAAGGTAGGAGATCCTGATCTGAGTTGCTGGTATTCTTTAGTCTTACAAAATGTGAAACCAAAAAACTGAAAACTCGCTTTATGCCAGTTGTGTGCACTCTGTAGCATGACCCGTTTCCAGTACTGTACAAAATTACTGTATTTCTAAAAGTCCCCAAGCTTGACTGTTAACTCTGAAGTACTTTGGAGTAACAAAACGAATAGTGAAGAAAAGAAAGAAGCCAGAACAACTGAGCACGTGCCATGGCAGTTAATGAATGCTACAGTTGGATGTATAGCCTCATACATCTCTGGGGCGCTTCCATTGACTTTAAAGGAATTTAAATTTTTAGCCTATTACAACTAGACAAAGATCTCAAGGGAGAAAAGCCTTTGGTCAGAGACTAGAAAAAAACCACTGTGGTCATGAAGTGACGTGGAGTATCTGGGTACTTGTTGATGTCCTGATAATATGTAAAAATAGGGCCTTTAAAAACCATACTGGGGAGCAAAAAAAAAGTACATTTTAACTGTTTGCTTATTCTAGTTTCTCTCTCACATGCATCTCTACAGAAGTTGCCAAGTCCACTCTTATCAAATAAATATCAGCTTGCTTTCTTCCCTGAAGTGTGAGTAAACTGTGTGTGGCTCAGTTGGGTCCCCGGGAAGGGAAAAGACATCGGTTTGCCATGTGAATGCGCATGTCAAAGTGCAGCTCTGCCAGCCCGTCTGGGGCTGGGTGGGGAGAGACACAGGGAGAATGAACTCAGTGTTACAAACCGTCTCTTTTGAATTTCTACAACCTATTAGTCACAGCAAGCTGCCCTTATTGATTTTGGTAAGAGAGGTCACTTTTAATCCTCTAAAGTGGAAAGAGCTGCATGCACTCTCCATAGCATGACATTAAAATTGACACAGCTCTGCGTCAGTTCTATGAAAATGCCCGAAACCTAGATGGATTATTGCCTTGCCTTTCAATGGATACAAGCTGCTAACCAGAGCATGCTAACCTAGATTAGGTGTAAAAGCTTCAAAATACTTGATAAGGAAAGCACAGCCCAAAAAAGCTAGAAAATATGTGAGCATGCTAAAAAAGCTGCCCCTGCAGAAACAGGCCATTAGTCTTAAGAAACTTTATTTTCTTCTTTTTTAAAAATTGAAAAATCAACACAGAGGAGTTGAGATTATCATATAAAAGAACAAACAAAAGCTGACCTTACTCTATGATTAAGAGGAAAGCTTTATTCTGGCTGATGGCCCTTGCTAGTTTTGTTTATGTTCTTTAGGGAACTAAATCTTTGAATACAATTAGAATAGTCCGACTCGAATCTTAAGTGTGCCTCAAAATAAACAGCAGAGGTGAACTCTCAGCAGTTTTCTTTTCATCTTTGTTATCCCTGCCCTGACCCATTTTTCCTGCCTAATGATCGTTTGTGGCATACTATTAAGAGAAATCTTCTTGATGGAAAAATGTGCTTAATGGGGATAGGAAAATTGTTGTGAGCCTGGAGAAGTATTGGTGTTTTTTTTTTTTTTTCTTTCTTTGGAATTCTGGAAAATGCCTACTGCCTCTTTTGATTTTATGCTAGATTTTATTTAGAAATTTGTTTTCTGAAGGTCTCACTGATTTTTCTGTGAGTTTCAGTAAAAATGTACAATGTAATGTTTAGGGAAATTTGTTGGCTTGTCATTTAAGCCTTGTGTTCTCTCTTTTCATTAGTTGTAGATTGCTCCAGTATATCTTATTAAAGGTTAGAAATTCCCTTCCTAAATAGAAGACATCTGCAAAAGGAACTGTAGGAAAAAAAAAACAAACCACCACATACACAAAAAAACCTCAAACAAAACCCCAAAACATTATGGCACAATGTTAAACTCTAAGCTGTGTAGCCTGTAAGTGTAATGCGTGTGATGATGGAGGTGCTTGACTTCCATGCCATAGCACCTTCCAATGAGCTAAAAGTACTCGACAGTTGTTAGTTGAGTGGGTCTCGCCTCCTTCTCAACAGAGACTAAAGTATGTGTGTGTCTGTGTGGGCAGCATGGCTTCCCCTCCTACATTGAAGAGAGATCTGCTCTTCCTCCCTCACCTGAGGTGGGGGGTGGTATTTTCTCCCTGTTTGTGGACTTATCAATCTGAATCTGAATTCTCTCAGTGCCAGGAGGCACACAAGGCGCGAACATCGTTCTTCCACTTCGATCAATCTGCGGCTGCGTGCTCTGGAGTCCCAAGTGCCACAGCGCAGTGTTGGTTTTTTCCTCAGGACATGACCGATCCAGTTCCATCTCCTCCTCCTCACTTCATTACTGATTTTCTCCATCTCCGAGTTGATGCTTGTCATTTCTGCAACTTTTTATTTTTTTTTTTCCGGGAGGAGGTAGTTGGCCTCCTGCCCAACCCCCATGCCTTGGAGGGCCAGTGGACTTATCAAGACACAGGGAAATTCAAAGTAGGTGCAGAAAGTGAGGTGGCTTTTGGCTTCACCACTCTCAGTAAGAAATGGTGCAGTACCTGGAAGAAAAGGTAAAAGCTGTCCCATCTGCGGATTGTGTGTGCTTCTATCATCTGGCAGTTTATTTTTGCCCTAGTACTACTTTCTCTTTCCCTATCCAGGGAAAAAGAGAAATAAGATATGTTGCCAGTCCTTCCTTCTTTGTGTTGGAAGAGTCCTCCCTGGTATCTGAACGCTATATGGGATAGAGGGGAGAGAAAGGAGATGATGGGAAAGTATGGGCTGGTGAAGGGAAGAAAGGAGTGAAAGCAAGAGAAGTACCTTTCACTTTTACTTATATAAAGGACTTATTCCTATCCCAGGTCAGACTTGGTGGGGAAAATGGAAAGGAACATTCACGTGGAAGAAGAGGAAAAGCAATGTTAATCAGAAGTGGAGAAAGCTGAGGGGTACCATGAGGCTGTACAAGGGAAAGAGAAAGATGAAAGAAAGAAAGAACACCACTCATACGAGGCAGACATTAAAAAGGCAGTTCTTTGTTTTCTGAGAATTGGGGTATTAAAATATTCCTGTGATGTACCTGTTAGCAGAATTGGATGAGCAGAGATAGAGGAGTGTGAAAAGCATAATTTCCTCTTCTATCTTTTTTTAATGTTGAATTGAGATGTCAAGGGATATGACTGTACAAGAGAAGAGATGGAGATGCTCACTTGATGTTGGGTATTAGAATAGTTTTTCCTGAAAAAGAGGAAGGGAGAGTCAGACTGGATGCTGTTGTTTCTGCTTTCAGTGGTCTTTATAAAATATTCTTTCTCTCATCACACTCCTGTCTTATCTCTGAGAGCTATGTGTTTGTTCCTTGGGATGTATAGGTAGACCTATGTAAGGCCTCTTTCTCTAATGACAAGTAGTTACCATAGTTCTCTCCCATTTATGCTGGTTTTTTTTTTTCCCAGTACAGTAAACTCATGCAAGTGTAAATGCCAACGTATATGTTTCAGGAAAACCAGGAAAGCTATTAAGTGTACTACACCTCTACACATAAGTTCTTATTTTGTGGATTATTGTTTGGCTGGAATCTCTTTCAGGTACAGTTCTCTTATCCCAGTTTCTTTTCTTTGCTTCATCCATCTCAGCCAGTTAAATGTGTATATAACTGATTTTTCTGAAATGAGGCCAAAGTCCGTGTACTTCAATAGCTCTTAAACATGTGGTTAACTTCAAGCATGTGTGTAGGGGTTTGCTGAATAGAGATAGTTTGCTGAATCAGGACTTCCCAACACTAAGATTTTAAATTGCAAACAATCCTCTATTTTAATGTATTTTAACTACTGCCTCCCGTGGACTATAAGTAACTGTTGTTACTTGAGTCCTGCAGGTAAAGTAAGTTGTAGCTGGTTGAACAGCAATTTAAGATTAAAAACAATCTTTCTGATACCCTGCTGTGACAACTATTTTTTTTACTTCCTCCTAATAAATAACTTAATTATGTTACGTGAAAGGGAATAATGATCAGAATTTCATGTTATGATTAAAAACTTTTTTTTTGGAGGAATAAAAAAAAAAAATCTGCTGCTACTTTTTTAAAAAAAAAAAAAGTTAATTTGTTATAGCTCCCCCCCGCCCTTCCCCCATTTCTGTACTTTCTAATAAAAAGTGGTATTAAGATGGTAGTTAATGTATGTCATTATTGACCAAATAAACATGAGGCACCTATCCAGTCTTCTGGGTACATAAATTTGTGTGACTTCTTGAGAAAGTACTTGTAAAGAACAATAAAAGTGGAAGGAAAAAACAAACAAACAAACAAAACACAAAAAACCCCCACCACACTGCCACCCCTCTCCCCCCACACCCCCCCAAAAAAAAGACACAAAAAATGCAGTTGCCTTTCTCATTCCCTCGCATCCTTCTGCGTGCAGGGATAAATGGGACAGGGCTGCCTGCCCCATGTTGTTTTGGTTTTCTCCATCCTGGATCACAGATAGGGTGGGCTGGAAAGTAGGTTCCACAGAGCAAATGCATCTGTCAGAAGGTGCAGGCAAGGGGAAAGCAGCAGCGAGGGAAATGTGCCTTTCAAAATACTACTTAATATGCTATTAGTGATGGAGTGCTCAAATTGCTTTCTTGATGACAGTCGGAGAAAAAAAGAAACCATATTTGGCTATTGCTGTTGATACACTTAATACAGTGTTTTAAAACAAAGTGCTCTTCCCTTGTTTTTATGTAAGGTGGTAAGACTTAAAAATATAATTGGGCTTTCCCCTTCTTTTCTTACCACTTTTCAATATTCGCTTCCTCACATTCCATCTTCAAACCAGCTAATCTCTATCCCCTTCTTCTTGAATTGCATTATCCTGACAACACAGCAGTGAAAAGAGCCGAGACTGCAGGACTTCTAACAATGCCGGAGGGCCCCAGGAATAGGAATGCCCTGAAAAAAATGTGCTCCCATCCAGCTGCCCTTCATATTGTTGTCTCCCTATCCAATTTACTAGAGAATTTCCCACTGGCTCTTGGCTCATTCCCAAATGAGAATGTAATCTTTTAAAGATTACACTGCATAATGGAGGGACAAGGAGCTCTTTATTAACTGGGATGGGGAGTCACTTGCTATTAGGCAAGGGAGAGGGATGGGCTGTAGTAGTGTTTTGTGAGCTCTGCTTTCTGCCCCTTCTTGTCTCCTCAGCGATAGGATGGCAGGTTGGGAGTGGGAAACCACTGCAGCTGCACTGTAGCAAAAGAAATAATTGAATGTAGGTTATGATTATGGCAATTACTTTTATAACGTGAGGGATTATACCCATAACTATTATATTGCCAACAAGATTAAATTACTAACCTAATACCACAGCATGTTTTCCAAGAAAATAAAAAAAACCCCAAAACCCTCTGTTTGTTCCAGAGTTGATGCATTCAAAGACTATTAATACAGTGTGAAAGAGCTGAGCCGCTGAGGAACCTAACGTGCTATCTGTACAGATATTTTCTGGATCAGATCCCTGTCACTTCAACTTCCATGGGCTGTGCCAGCTAGACACCCTTACCCGTTTTGGGATGTAAAGCAATGTGGTACTCTGGTAATTTTAAATGCTCCTTCTCTCTCTTGTCAAGCAGATAAGCTTCTGCCAGTAATAGTTAATAAAGAGATAATTAGAAGTTATTCTTGTCATGGAGAAATTTTTAAAACTTCACTAAGAGACCAGGGCTCATGTAAGTCTGCTGAACTGACTGGAAAGCTTAAGCTTCAAAATATTTTCGTACTGTGCTCTCCTTTTACTACATCTTTTAAAAAATATTGCTTAATACAGAGGATATATGTATATAAAACAAGGTAATCTTAGGTCACTTCTAGCATGAAGTCAGCTTTGCTGAAGTTGTTGGGATTCTGCAGTGTGATTTTTTTTTTTTTTTTCCCCCTGCATGCAGAGCAAGGTCATAGATGAGACTGTCACATAGATAGTACAGATATAACCTTGTATAGACTGCTCAAGATAAGAGTATAAGCTAAGTTAATTATGCAGGAAGAGCAGTTTCCTTTTGTTCATCAGCTGGAAAATGAGTAGAAAATTCAGTTTTGGAGACTTCAGAAATATATCATGTGTTGATCATTACCAGCAAATTAACTGGCTTCATGGAGGAGCCAATGTTCTGATTCCATAGAGAAATGTAGGTGAACAATATAATTCTATAAATATTTTTATTAATTTTTTATATGGTATGTGCTGAATGATATCTTAAGCAGTTGATTTCATTTTTGTTGTATGTACATTTAAGTCTTCTTGCACTATTGTGCCTTATGAAGATACCTGTTATCGTATAACGCTATTTGATACATTCAGAAAGACTGGACATGCATTTGTCAATCAAGCTTTTCTTCCTCCGCTTCTGTTCTAGTGAAGAACTGGAGTTATGGATAACGAAGTCAAACAGGAACACTTTTACTGTTGTTTTTGGCAGAATATAAAACCTCTGAATGGCAGGCTATACCTTATTTTATTCTTTTTTTTTTTTTCCTCCCCTTCCTTTCTTCTTTCTGAGTCTTTCGTGTACAGAAAAAGAAGCAAATCTGATTTCATGGTGCTCTTATGCTGAACCTTTGTGTCTTATGGGTTGCAGGTCTGACCAGTGCCACATAGGAACTGTTTGCCTCCATGACATGGGCTCTTTGCTTTTTGACCTTGCTATTCATTTGAGCTTGAAAGAGTCACTTTAGGCAAAAGGTGCTCTCAGTTACCTTCTAGGATTGAGAGCACTGGGCACTGTTAAGTTGATTTCATAATTTCCTCGTGGTGTCTAACCAGGCTAACAAGGTTATACCTCTATTTGCTAACTGCAAAGTGTCTTTTTGTCAGGTGAGGGTATCTTTCCGTTCCCTCCCTTGGCTTATATTGCTTTCAGACACAGTCCCTACGTTTCCAGTGAAACATCGTGTATTAATCTCCTCCGAGGGCTTTGTAGGTTTGTCCCCAGTGCGTTAGATCCTCACTGGTAGGAACAGTTGCACAAGGAATCAACTTGTTTTCTTATGTCTCCTATGCCAGGGCATCTTATTAAGTCTTTGGTTGCTGCTTGCTTTTAGAAAGGTCAGTGTGGGTTTATGACACATCTGCCAGTAGGTTGCAAAACTCTAGATCCTTTTAGCAACATGTGTGCCCAGCAGACAAACGTTACCTTTCACAGACTGCACGGAGGGAATCGTAACCCCATGGAAAGGGGCCGACCAAACGCCCGAGGGCCATACCTCGAGCTGTCACGGGTGTTTCACCAGTTCTTGCTGCTCATCGGCTTTCCTGACCTCTGCTGGATATTGTGAAGTCAACGATTCAGATTTGTGTGCGCTTCTGTATGTGCCCTTTCACTGTTTATAGGTAATAAACCACTAATGTTTCAGTGTGATGGTTTTGGGTTTTTTGGTTTTGGTTTTTTGTTTGTTTGTTTGTTTGGGTTTTTTTGTTTGTTTTTTTTGTGTTCTTTTTTGTTTCTTTGTTGTTTTTTTTTGTGGTGTGGTGTTTGTTGTTGGTTTTTTTTGTGACCCTGTGTTTAACTACCATAAAGGCACAGGTGTAAAATTTTTGTAGTTATATGGGAAGTACTGTAATACCACCTAGAGATACTGGTATGTTCAGAAGCTCTTCCAGTAAAGTTTGGGTGGTTTTCTTGATGATGTCGTTCCTAGAGCATAAACTGGATTGAATATAATTTTTTCTTTCTGTCTGTCTGTCTTTCTGTCTGTCTGTCTGTCTTTCTGTCTATTTTTCTGTCTGTCTTTCTTTTCTACAAACATCCCAGTGGAATTATTTTTAGAGCCAAGGGGAAATTTCTGTAAGACCTTCTCATAAGCCACATCTTTGGGTTGTTCTTGTTTTCCTGCTGGACTGTAACCTCCCTAACTGTGTTTTTAACACTTCGAAAACTTTCTGCATTTTCATGTCAGTTTCTATGTCATTTGATTTTGAAATCAGTTTCAAAACCACAGCTGGAACTTTTATTTACCAAAATATTTATCTTTCAGTTTAGCCTGGCCCAGACCGAATGCATCTGAGTTAAAGTGGCCCAACAAATTAGCTTCTTTTTATCTCCTCTGATATGTGACTGGCCATGCAAATACTCTTAGCTTGCCCTAAATATTATGGAGGGAGGGAGAGGAACATGTAAAGGTCACTATTGTGGTTTACTTGATGGACAGTTGTTTATTATAAACTGCTGTGGCTCAATTGTTTTTGATACTCTGTTTATCGTATCTCAACTGAAAAATGTTAGGGAACCTTCTGATCTTTCCAGCAGTTAGAAGGGCCACATCTCATGAGGTGTGTTTTTGTTTTTTTTTTTTTCCCCATGATACAATCTGGACTGTATACTGCTTGTCTGAAGCATGCTATTTGCTACATGTCTGTAGAAGACCAATGTTTTGATCCCATCTTTAAGTAATACTGTAGGGCACATAACTCCTACATTATGAGCCTTATTTTTCATTGAATCTTTTCAGCTGGATGATTTTTTTTGTTGTTGCTTTAAAACAATAGGTATTTTTGTAATACATGAGTATAACATAGAAAACGTATTGTAGTTCCTTTCGATGATTTTGTTGCTTGATACAGTGACACGGCACTAGCGTCTAGCAAGCGAATACGTTCCTGTGGTGTTTTCAAAAGCATATGAGAAACCATATGTTTTCATAGGAAAACAGCTGTTACCAAGCATATGCTTTCGTAGATAGAGTGACAGTTATTAAAAGGGTATGGTAGGACCACGGCTTGTCTTTTAAGTTGAGTAAAGCTGGCAATAACTGTCGCTTTGAATGTGCAGTGGCGCTGCGTGTAGATATTGCCATGTAGAGTTGTAACTGGAAGGAGAGAGAGAGATTAACGTCCATAGTCTGCAGCTTGGAAGAGACAATATAAATCTCTGTCCTGCTTTGAGCTGTGAATGCCTCTGTAGGAGTTATAGTAACAGACAAATTAGCATAATGTAATTGGCTGGCAAGGTCAGCCCCTCTCCAGGAGCATTAGCAATGTTTACTGTAAGAAGAGACAGACCAAGTATTGTAGGGTAGTACGTTGTCTGTCCTTTTTGAAGGAAGAATAATCATTTTGGACTCCCTATATCACTCTTTACCATATCTTATTAAAACTCAGACTATCATATTTCTGCCTTAAAGCAAATCATCTAAAAGAACAACAAAGAATATTCTCTACTATCTACACGAATCTTTATTCTTTTTTTTTTTTTTTTGCTTTGAACCTTATTGAGTTTACATCTTTTTTTCTTTTTTTCTTTCTTTCTCT
Source organism: Platalea leucorodia (assembly GCF_965183815.1). Lineage (NCBI taxonomy): Eukaryota > Metazoa > Chordata > Aves > Pelecaniformes > Threskiornithidae > Platalea > Platalea leucorodia. Next base: position 130,568,726 of record NC_138823.1, on the reverse strand, counting down.
GTTGAATAGCTTTTCTCTGAACGCTAAACTTACATACGCATCCCTGCCAATACCTAATAAATCTTGTTGGGAGGATGAAAATTTCTGGTCTTACTACATGGGACACAATTAGTAAACCTAGACAAACTTATCAGCTTTCTTGTTTGGATCTTTTGGAAGTGTGAAAGCCTGGGCAAAATTCTGGGCCAGCTCTAGCAATCCAGACTCCCTGGTTTCAGCTTTGCAAACCCTTTCACAACTGTGTGTCAGAAATGTGAGATGGTGCCCCACGTTTTGAAGGAGACCTTGCATTGAGTCACAAACAGCACTGGCTTTTTAGCCTTTGATCTCAAATCTGACAATTTGTGCCAAGTATTTGAAACGAGTTCAAGTATTCAGTTATGAGATGTTTGGGAAATGGCTTTCCAAATATCACACGGGGGTTGCGTTGCCTTTTCCTATATAGCAATCCACAGGAATGCTGAAGGTTATGCTATTTAGCAGCTATCTTCAACTTAAGTCTCTAAAATACTGTCTGTGACCAGGAGTTGCCAGTGTAATTTTCCTAGAGGCCTGGCAGATTGGCTAAAACATGCACAGAATCACCTTCAGAGCACTATCTTACTGGAAAACCTATTTCCTTGTGCTTAGACAGTGTGATCCAATGGATTTCCAAAGCACAGTCCTTTCCATGGTCTTCTGATGATGAAGAAAAACCAGACAGCGATTCCTGGACTCCACAGCAGCTGTATTTTGAGTCTTGTGTAGTAATAACTTCCAACATAACTGTAAGTTAGGTGGGTTTAAAATGAGCAGTGTCGTGACTGTGTTCAAGGGTAATATGCTCTTCTTTAATGCCAATACCCTATTAGCTAGCCACTTTTGAGAATGGGACTGTAGTGCTGCTTGTGCCAGGCGGGCATTCCTGACCCTCTCCTCTGTCCTTCAGCTTTCAGGTATCGAGTTGCTTTGGTTGTAAACATCCCACTGACATCCACTTTGTAGGCAAAAGCTGCTGTGTGGAGAAGGGAGCTCAGTGGGAGTAACAGTTCTCCGTGTGCAGCTAGGTTGTTCCTCAAGGATGCGCTCCTTCCCTGTTTCCTTCATGGCTCAGCTGAAACTCCTGCTTTCCATTGCCTGAATTATGTATGTTTTGCCTCCTTGTATGAAGTTGTCTATCTGGCTGGATCACACCATTACAGGAGGCGCAATTGTTTATTACTTAGGAAAATGCGTGTTGTGGCTCCTCAGGTGGAGTGAGGGCTCACCAAGGCATTTCAGAAGCGTGTGGTACTCTAAAGGAACAACATGTAATTTCCTCAGGATGGCTCCACACCACATTTAATTAGCGTGACTGGAAGTGTGTACATCTGGATGATTGTCTGGTAGTATTATCAAATATAGTGCAGCTTGTTTGTTGTTCTCGCCATTTACTCCAGTCAGAAAAGAAGCTGAGCCAAATGTGACCTGCTTTTACAATTGAGAAGTCACCCCCTCCACCACCACTACTATATAACCTCAGTAAGATTTTTAGCCTGACTCTTCTAAAATGGCTTGTGATTTTTAGTGCCCAGATTTGGATGTGCAGCCAGGAATGCTTTAATTGGATCCGATTTTCTGCAGACGATGAGCTCCCCTTCTCTGAAGAACAGATCCTGCAATGCTATCTGGACTTGAGCATGCAGTCATTCTTTGCTTTTACTAATTTACATGTCTTTCTGTGCTCTTCTGTTTTTAGTCACCAAAGAACTGTTCTTTTGTCTTGCTATTCTTTTAATGGTATTCATAATATAACTCTTTTCTGTATTGGTTGAAGTATCTCGGTTATGATCTCTTGTCATTTCTGTGAGGTTGGAGTTCAAATGCATGCTGCTCTAAAGTCCTGTGGAGTTGTTCGCTTACTGAAAAAACCGTTCTGCTCTGCCACTGCTACAGTATATTGCCTTCCTAGGTATACTCTGTTGTCTCTAAAAGCTATTCACTTCTTGTCACTTCCAACCACTCTAGTTCTTGAAGATACTCATCTTGTTTTAGATGTAAGGCAGAAGAATATGAAGTAATTTGCTCAAAGTCATGCAGTAAATCTGTAGCAGAGTGAGGAAGAGGATGGCTATGCAGTTCCTGGTGTACATGACCTGCAGAACACCTTTGGAGTCCAAGGAGTTGTATTTCTGATCTCTTCTGCTGTCCCAGTCCTGGGAAGCCGTATGTCCCAACGCCACACCACCTTGCTTACTTAGTTTATTTCCTGTTAACAGTAGCTGCTCTTTCACCGATCCCCAGCAAGCTGTGCTTTCAGACTAAAGTCACATGCTTTCATCAATGGACTGTCAACTCTTTTTTTGTAGGAGGGCCACTATGGGTTTCCCTTTCTTCCAAGCATGTTTGTTCTCCTAGTCTTGTTAGTGATTTTTCCTGCCTGTCTGCTACTGCAGAAGGTAACTGCTGAAATCAAGGCAGAGATGGACAAGGGCAGCGTGTTTCTCCTTAACCAGACTGAATGTCAGAAAACATCTTTGAGGATTCAGAGAAAACTTTCTTGTAATACCTGTGTGTCTGTAGCCCTTGCTGTACTCATTGGAAGTGAACTTTTCTTAGCTAGAAGTATATTTAACTTTTTTGCCTTCTATGTATGCAGTCTGATTGCCTTCCTAAACCCTAACGTTTTAAACTCTTACGGCTACAAAGACTATTAATTTTGTCTGAATGTTTTCAACTGATGAATGTAATTCTCTAAGTTCTTTCAGTCCAAGATCTAGACTAAACTAGCTCTCCTCTCCCAAAACATCAACCTAAAATTGATTGAAACAATCGTGGATGCTGCAAAACTGCATGCTTGCCTTTGTGATTACTTCCCAGGAGGTCTGGTGAATTAACTTGATCCAAGCTTGATGCTTCCTCGTATGATTTTCACTGATCAAAACTATTTTTCTTTCAGTTCACTTATCAACCCACTCCCCTGGTTAGACCTATGCTCCTTTGTATGTAGCAAACGGTCTGTCTGGGTGCTTTTTGAGAGCACTGTTGGCCTTGACTCCTGAACCTTTCCCAGCATTTTGCTTTAGTCTCCCTGTAGTACTAGCCAGCCTGGCCCAGCAGAGCTGCTGCAGTGGGTTGGGGTTAAAAGAATATTTAGGAGATGCATTTTATTACCAGGGTAGCAGCATTTCCACTTGACTTCTTAGCAGAAAAGTTAAGCCTGCTGGTTTTCTGCTTGAAACTGCCTGAATGGAAAATCACTGGCTGTTTTGTTGCTACCATGCTTGCTCTCCTTTACCAACTGCTCTGTCTAAAAAATGTTCTGGTCATTGAATGCAGTCAAGCAGCCATTGCTGTAACTCATGCATGATGCCAATAACTTATGCCAGTGAAATCAATGATGAGAATTTCAAAGAAGCTTTAAATAAAATATAACAAATTTAAATGCCAAAGTGCTGTCTCTGTGAATTTGCTTTTAACAGATTATAAATGGTTTGCATAATGTTGAAAAGCCTAGTGCCTTCAGTTAGCAGTATCAAAGGGTTGTTTAAAGCAATTCCTGGAGGATTGCCGCCCTCCCCCCACCAGCTTTCTGTTTCACGATGGATAAAAACAAAACTCCTTACAATAGAGAAAGGAAAGCCAGGTTTTCAACTACCCTCTGACTGGCCTCCAGATCTGGCAGCTGCTTTTGGATGTCTAATTGCTTGTCCTGCAAAAGTTGACATGCACCTACTTTGAGAAGGTTCTTTGAGTACCCACTTTGTACATGCATTCTGTCTGATTTACAGAAATGAAATGATAGTGCTGGAAAAAACTCACAGTAGAGCTTATAATACTGTTTTTTGGGTTTTTTTGGGGGTGTGTGTGTTTGTTTTTTTTTTTTATTTTACTTAGTTTCCTGGTTTTCTGAATTCATAGATAAATATTAGATGCAGAGAAACAGTGCAAAATAGTGGGTAAGACACTGGACTGGGAGAAAAGAGCCCTTCCACTGAGCCCTGATTTTTGGCTACACAAATCACTTACTTTCTCTCTTTCTTCCTTCCTCTTTCCTTGCTTTGTCTGTGGACTCTAAGGCTTGTGGGCAAGGGTAGTCCATCAATGTGTCTATACAGATTTTAGCACAATAAGGCCTTGATTTCAACTGAGGCCTCTAGGAATTACACCTAGTAAGTATACTGGCAAAACTCTTTTCTTCCTTTTCATGTTTCTTACTAGCCCTTCTCCATTTTAAATTCATGGCAAGCTCCCTTGTTTACAGCAATCTAATGGGGACCATAATTGGGTCCCCAAGATAATATTACAGATATAAGCCAGTTTTTTCTTAGACAAAGTTCTATGGAGAATGTATTTTCTTATAAACATGCTTTTTATAAAAAGGCTTGTTGTTTTGTGTTTATTGGTGTTCCATCTGCTCTAGAGAATACATTTGAGAAAAACTAGCTCCAGTCTGGCATATAATGTTTCATTAGCAGGCATAACCTTGTTTATTTGCTTTTTAAAATTGTATTTAGAGAAGGAAATCAGTTTGCACCATTGACATGCTGCCAGGTTCCTGTTTATAAATGTCACAATAGGCAACTTGGAAGAAACGAAAGAGTCAGTTTATGGCTTTTGCATAAAGTATGACAGAACTGGGTAGAGCCAGGCAGCCAGTTGTGCTCCCCCTGTTTTGCAGCCTCCCAATTAGCAGGACGTAGGGTGGTGTTAGCGGTGCAAAACACCCCGAGTGACCCGAACTGGGCTATGCACACTTAGTGTTACTGACGTTTATTTGAACAGAAGCAGCTCTTTGTGCTATGTTGCTTAAATGGCTATCTTGGGCAAGTAATTGTGTATGAAACAAGCAACCCTGAGGAAAATGGGAGATATCTGTAGGAAACTTCAAGACATAAGCATGCAATCTGATGTCATCTTTTCCCATAGAGAAGCTATTTCCTTTCAAACTCTGGTGAGACCAGTCTTCCAAAATTTCCTTCTCCTTTAAAATATGTTCATTGCATTTCCTTTATATCACTTTTTTCCCTTTCCCTAGTAAATGGTTTATCGCGGGTACATCTGGTACGCGCCATATATTACTTACTGTGTATGTAAAGAAGGCTTCATATGTCAAAAGCGTAGTCTGGACAGACATGCTGAAAAGGGCATGAGGAGGGTAGTGGGGGAAGAGGGGAGGGAAGCGTGGAAGACAAGGGTCATCTTTCAGTATTCATTTCTACTGGTAATTAGAGGGCACCACTGAATGTCTGTAATTAGATCATGTCACAAAAATTAAGATAAAAGACCAAAAATTCTAAATCTCCTGCATTTTGTTCACAATATCAGAGGAGTCAGAGCATTTGCTTAAACCAGCAGCCAAAGTGGAGGACAGGCAGGGAGGCTTAACGTGCCCCTGGAAGAAGTTCATGTGCATTTTCCCCAGAAGGTGCGAGGCAGAGACCAGAGGAGGTGACTGTGCTTCTGGTACCCAAGGGGCAGAGGCCAAGTGGAGGCACGTCGAAGGCTGGCCCGCAGCACGAGCTGCATTGCGGAGATTTTGTGCAGGGCTGTCGCCCTTCAGGCAGCGGCCTTAAAAGGATTAGTAGTGCTTAAATGGGCCCTTCAGACTTCGAGTTATGGTGGTGACTGCTGCAGCCTTGAGATGGCTTATACCTGGCTTAGCACTTAAGTCATATGCCTGTCTTGTGTCATGCTTCTTAGCAGCACCATATAGTTTGCTGGAGATTAGCAGACCTGAGGTTTCATTTGCATCACTCAGTGTATCTCAGAAAGTCTTTCTGATAACATAGTAACACCTATTGAAAGAAAATAGGATAAAAAGAAAAAAAAAAAAGATTATTTACAAAGTGGTTTGTTTGTTTTTTTTTTTCTGCCTCTCCAGTAGCAGCCAGCATGTCTACATTTAAGAATAATTCATCCTAACTTAGAACAAAAAGGAAGTTTCCCTGCATGTTCCAGCATAGATATTTAAAATAAAATTTTGCAAAGCTCCTGCCAGCCCCAGTACACGAATCTGATCTATTAGCTAACAGTAGTTGTCCACTAAGGCTTCAAAAGACTGAAGACGTTTTAAAAAAAGGACTTGGGCTAGTTCAGTCCATAGATACCTTTAGAAATGTTATCCTTATTGTCAAGAAATTCTAGTCACGGTGCTCTGAAGCAGAATTTGGGCGGCGGTTAAACTCTGGTCTGTGGACTGCTGGTGGTCGCAAAGCTGTGGTAAGTCATCTGCAGCTGGTCTGTGGAACCATCTTGCCTTAATTACACAATTTATGATAAGAGCACAGAGCGCTCTGTGAGAAATTCAGAGGGTTGACAGAGGTCTGTGATCCAAAAAATTGGAAACCAGTGGCCGAGGCTGATAAGTACAGATTCAAAGCTTTATGATTTCAGTAAGAGCAATGTTTCCCTTCTTCCCCCATCTGCCTATCATTACTTGTCATTTTTGAGTAAGGAGTTTAATTTTTCTTTACATTTTTACCCCTAAGGAGATCAGGTTGATAACATTTGACTGAGTGGTGGTGCCTGGGGTTCAAGAAGTCAGGTCTACTTGTATTGCTCCTGGCCTTTGAGTCTCCAGCGTCGTGTGGATAGCTGGCTGTGTCCAGTTCAGGGGTAGCTGTTGGACAGGACCCGGAGGCAGGGAAGAGTCTTTCTGCATTCTAGGATATATCAGGCCTGCTGTTTTTTTTTTTTAATGTGCCGTTTTTATTAGGTAGCTGTTAAGTGAGCATCTGTATGTCTTTGAAATGTTTTGAGGAATAGATCCTTTGGCATCAGTTCTGTATTTTAATGTGTCAGCCTTGTTCAGTGACTTCATACCTCTCGCTAAGTAAGGGAGTTAAATGGATTCTAACAGTCCGTAGTAAGATCTTCCTGGTGCTTTGTCCCTGTGCTTAATGTTACTACACACCATTTTCCAGCAGTTCTTTTCTGTGTCCTTTTTTCTGCTTTAGTGCTTTTTCTCATTCAAGCTATACAGATGTTATGGTTTAAAAAAAAAAAAAGAAAGTATTGCATTTCAGTCTCCACCAAGTTTACCCTCTCCCATCTCTTGCATAATGGAACTTCTTCCTTTTTTCTTTTCTTAAAATTTAAATCTTCGTAATAGACTTTCTTTTTCCTGTAATCCTTCAACTGCATTAGTAATCGGATTCATTTTTTATCTCCGTTTTCTTCCCTAATTCCTCTGCTCTGTTTGCTGGCCTTGAGTGGACAGCGAGCTTAGCTCTGTGCTTGTGGCAGTTTAGATGTTGCACACCAGTAACAGACAAAACAGTTGTGATGGGCTGGTGTGAGGGTGTTTTTCTTAAACATTGATCTGAATAATAAGAAAATAAATGGGTTAGTGCTGTTTCTGGGGAGATTTGATAACTTTGGTTTTGAGATGATCTTTCTGTCAGGAGAGAAATAATAGAGGCTCAGTAATTTTGATGGTGATCGTATACGATTAAAATAATTTTGAAGCATGCTATTATTTGCCACATTTATTCTATAATTTCCTTTACAACAATGTCTTCCAAGTCTCTAAGTTGGGGTTTTTGGGGGGATTGTATGGGCAGCATGTGCAATGGAGGAGTGTGTCACCGGTGGCTTCCACCGGTGTATTATATGTATTGTGGAGTCATGATCTCCATGATCAGGCAAGATGCCGGTGTACGCTCCTTAAAAGTGCACAGGTACCTGCCATTTACGTGTGTATCTTGGTTGCCCTGAATGCTGTGTGTCTGTAGAGCCTTCTAGAAGACTTTAGGTTAGAAATACGTGTTTTCTTTCCCCATAAACTGTAAAATGACTGAAATTGAGACAGCTTAGAATATTTCTCCTTGTTAAAATTAATTGAGAGGCCAGGCTATATAAATTCTAAAATATTGCTGTGTATTTGATTTCTATTTTATTTTTTTAAGTTGATACTTTTTCTCTTGAGTTATTTGAAAAATATTTAAAGTTGCTGTTTGGGAAAATACAGGTAAATGATTTTTTGCAGAAAACAGGAAAAAAATACAAAAAGGTGCTTTTGTCTTTGTTTAGATGGATTGGATTTTTCTCTCATTTTTTCCCTGCATATGTCTTCTGACTTCAGAATTTGTATCATAGTCTGCAAAAATATATTTATGTACAATTGGTTATAGGTGACAGCTCTATTGATCTAAAAGCTCACTCAGAGCAATCCTGAATGAATCTTCAGTTTGTATAAAACCGATATTTGCAATTTTCGTTAAACCTCACAGTTAAAAAAGAATAGTAGGAAAGCTGGCTTCGGTTCAGAAACTAGCTCTGATAGTTTAAAACCACAAACAAATTTTGTCTGAAACTCAGAATATTACAACGCATAATAAAGGATGGATCCATCTTCTTCATCCTTTGCCTTCGGTAGATGGGGGTGTGTGATACAGGTGGTGCCGTGTGACATGGATGGGTGTTTCTCTGGAAGAACCGGGGTTTAGTGGAAATGGTGAGTGCCTGGAGTCATGGGGTGTATTTTGCCTGTGTCTGCGGAGCCGTCATTCCTCTGCTGTGCTTGCCAACAGGGTGTGTGTTCTTGTGGAGTGATGTGTAATCCTCTCCACCAGAACATGGAAGCATGACTTCAAGAAGTTTTTAGCCTTTAGAAAAAAGAAGCGTGTTGCCTATCCAAAGTTAAATGGTTGCATGTGGGAGAAAAATGCTCAAATGTTTTCTTGAAAGTCTGAAGCTAAAATGGGGAATACAGTGTAACTGGGGAGAAGTCAAGCTGATGATGATCTATTCCCTTTCCTCTTGCAGCTGGAAAAGTTGAGAATGAGCACGTTGATTTAAAAGCAGTTTGTGGATATGGCTTGTTTTCTCCGTTATTTATTTGAATGTTAAATACTGCTGGAGAGTACAGTGTGAGCACATGGGCGAGGGGAGCATTTCTATAAAAGTTCTTCAGTGTCATAATCCTAGTTTCTTCTTCAGTGGGAATGACTGGGAACTTTGGTGAGGATGAAACTTAGTCCTAGCGGAAATAAATTTCTCTTAATTTATTGGATCTTAATGAAGATCTATTAAATGAATCTTAAGGGCAGGGGATGTTTTTCATGTCTCTACAACTCCTGGCATGCGGGTGGCCTGTTCCCCGTGTGAACATTTAGGTTCAGTTTAATAAAATGAATAATAATAATAAGGTCGTATGTCCTTTTCTAATGCTGAAGGACAGTTGTGAAGATCTCTGAGAAAACTCTGAGTGTGTGTCATACTCTCCGAGTATGGATGGGTCTTGGGAGTGTTAAAAGCAGAGGGGAGAGTTCTGTCTGCGTCATGACTCCTGTCAGCTCCTCTGAGTTGGTGTGCTGGGAGCTCCCAGCACATAGTAGCAATTAATCTTAACCATTGGCTTAAGAGCTGGAGGAGAATGAAAAGGGGGGTCAAAGTGAGATGTTCTTCATGGATCCCTAGTGGGAAAGCATGCAGAACTTCTTAAAAGTAGAGCTGCAAGCAGCTTAGCCAAATAACAATTGAACTATAAAGTGGAGGTCTCAGTTTCGGCCAACACTGCTGAATTTGTCCTGTTTCTATAAAGGCCCAAAGCTGAGTCTGCAAGGAGCTCATTAATATCCTATCCGGATCTATTCAGAATCAGGTGCAGAGCTCAACACAGCAAGGCCATTTTGGGAGTTCTGAAGACCGTCTGCATCACACATGCAACGAGCCTAGTCTTGATGTGCTGGTGATATAGAGTCATTCTGCATGTCATGATGCATATGACTGGATCAGATAGGCTTAGTGTCAGATCTATTGTACATTACCTTCCTGCCGTCTTTCAAAGCATAGGCATTGTCATTTAAGTATGAACTTGCTTGAACTTCTCTGTAACTTCACAAGCATCTCACTGATGTAAATTATTCTGATATTGCCAAATCCTTTTCTTATGAATGTGAGAGTCATGCTGAGTTTGACATTTTGTTGGGAAATCCTAGGCTTTCTCTTGGCAGCATAATATAAAGGTATAGTTCCTGCCCAACAACAGTGCTTGCATTACTGAGAAGAATGGACATCTGGATGTGTTGACAGGTTTTCATTCTGTTTTTGCTTTCCATGCATCACATATTCAGCCTGCTTTCTGAAAAGATGCAGTTTATTGGAAATGGTTAAAATTTTGAAACAGCATTACACGGTTTTGCATGTAAGCTAGCAATTACAATGTCTTATGTGTGAACAAAATTTTTCATACCTGTCATAACTCATACCATTTGTACCTTAGAGAGGTCTTGAATTATAAGAGAAAAAAGGAAAGAGAAGGAGAAGAAAATGGCAATACTGGATCTAGGAGCACAGGAATCTGATATTAAATCTTTAAATACTGCCCTGCCATGTTACAACAAAATTCAGTCAAAATTTGGGAAGCACTGGGGTACCACTTGTCTAAAGCTTATGACTTATTTACATCCTGTCCCTTCCCAGGCCTTGTGGAGTCATGGCACCCTTCATGTTTCCTTTAAAGATCCTCCCATATAGCAGATCAGTGCTCTGTAGCTCTTGGAAATCTGTGGTCTGGAGCCTGTAATCTAGAGGAAGGCTTTCTGAATGCCGGGCAGTTTCACGCCAATGCTCTGGCTTCGTGCAGACAGTCCTCTTTGTAAGCAAGGCACACGTGTGCAGGCAGAAGATCTGTGCTGGCAATGGCGGGGGGCAGATGTGCAGCACTGCAGAGTAAACTTACTGTGGGTGACTGATACTTTTCTTCTTTATTGCTCCCCTATGGACCCAGAGGTACAAGTACTGTGTACCTCTCTTGCCATTTAATATTTGCTCTAATAAACATACTACTGAAAGTAAACAGGCAAAACAAATATTGGGAAGGCTTCAGAAACTGTGGAGGCAATATAAAGGAGAAATTAAATGAGGGTGAACTTTGAAACAAGTCAATATCATATTATATATTTATATAATTTATATTATTTATACATTTATATTAGACATACATTTTTTTTTATCAGACCAGTTTTTTGTCAGAAAACACTAATCCATTGAAGAAGCGATATTTTTATAGGAATGTGGTAGGTGAGGGAAAACTTCTTTTAGAAAACATTCCATATATCTAAGGTTATTCTCTCTTTTTGCCTGATGGTCATGACATACTACTGGGCTATGAAAATTACCGTTTAAGTTCTTGGTCTGGCTTCCTCTTGCAATCCGTGCTCCTAAGTGAATACTGGCTGTTCTGCTGCTGGACCTGATTCATACTGTGTAAATTATTTACTGGAACAGGAACTCAGAGCTGGGGTTTCTTCATACTGGGTGAGTGGTCTAATCATGTGTCTGTAGGCAGCACCTCTGCCTCTTTATATGTTTATGAAGACTGGAACAACTCTTGTAAAAGAAACAGAGAGATCCCTATGTCCACAGCAGCCTGGGAAATCACCTGAAATATATAAGAATTGGGAGACAGGGGGATGACAGCTAAGGCCTTTAGTGTGCGTCCTCTAATTATGCTCCCTTTCCATGAGGAATGTAATCGAAAGGGTTTATTCTTGTTTTGGTTCAGAATGCAATCTTTCTTTTAGGTCTGGGATTAAAAATGTTGTCTGCCTCTCCTGTCCTCCATGTTTGAGCAGAGCTATGAGTTTCCTTTCTCACCAGCTTTATCTGTCGTTGTCTTGTGGTTTTTATGTGTTTCCTAGACAAATTGGCTCATAAATTGGAATTCTGAATGAAATTTAACTTCAGTTTTGCAGTGGTCAGGAAGATGCTTTTCATGAGTCTTGGTGGCAGAGTGTGCATGGAAATGTGTTCCCCCCCCCCCCCCTTTTCTTCACCATAGCATGAGGTGACAACGAAAAGTTTCTTTTCCTCTTACTGCTAACAATCCACACGTTGATGCCTGATAGGAAATATAATGCTCTCAAGGTTACCATATTTTTCATAAGTATGCACTGTGGGTTATCTCTGGCTTGAGAGTTTTGTTTGTTTTTAAATGCGGGCCAAGTCAAACCCTGCGGTTTAGCAGCAGTGTGTATTGCGTATGTAGGGATAATAGTAGAGAAGTTTTATTCCAGGGTTCCTTCCTCAGTAGTATCCTGGTCTCTCGTGGCTTGTTCGCTCTGTGGATATGAGTTATCATCTGTGAACTTTTTTTTTTTTTTTAAAAAAAAATAACTTTTTAAGGGTTCCAACTTACCTGAAGCAGAGATTATATATGTGCAAATGCAGTGCTATTATTCTAGGCCTCTGGGATATTATTGCTCTACAAAATATATGGAGGCTAATAGAAATGGCTGTTTCGTGACATACCATGTACTGTTTGTTACTTTGGGACTATAAAACTTGATTTGCTTGTCAGTCTAAGCAGACCTAGTACACAGTAAACAACCCACATAGTAAATCAAGGTGCTACGCACTCACCACAGAAGTAATTTTCAAACAAAATATATATCGTGTTCGGTTAGGAGAATATGTGCTAAATATCCCCATTATAAATCATGAGTCAAAATCACAGAAGAGTGATTAGTCAACTTGCAGGTATTTTTCCATTTATATTGCCCTGTAAAAGTAAATAGTTATTTTTCATTTCTTTATTGTTGTTGGTTACGACAAGATCTACTGACTTGGGATTTACCAGGAGCCAGTAACTTTTCATATTGTTGATACTTTCAGATTTCTAATTGTATTCCTATAGAACACAAAACCAAGATAAGACATTTATTTTTCCCATTTTCCTCTGCCATCCCCCATTTCCCTTCTTTTCACAGAATATCTCCATGCATAACACAGTTGGAGGAGCAATGGCAGGACCTGGATCTCACCAGCTGACAAATACAAGGATGCCAAACCATGACACCAGCGTTGTGATTCAACAAGCCATGCCGTCTCCACAGTCCAGTTCGGTCATTACGCAAGCACCTTCCACAAATCGACAGATTGGGTAAATCCATTTCCATTTTCTTATTTCTCCAGTTTTCGGGCTCCAGCAGCTGCATGTGGGACCAGATGTTGTCCTTGTGGTTCCTGAGGTTATGGAGCTTGCACTTGAACCTGCCAGCGTGTGGCAAGGACCCCTGCAACACACATTGCAGACTGTGGGGGAATGGCCAGGATACTACATCTATTCCAGACCTGGCACTTTGGTTCAAAATGCACAGAGTGCTTTACTTGCAGGGAAGTCCTGCTTTCTCCTTCCAGTGTTTTGTTTTTACCTGCTTACATTCAAAGTTCATGTTGTTTCTCTAACTGCTCTGGGAAGAAAGACAGAGTATTTCTGAAGCTGATCCTTTCACTTCCTTCAACGGGAATTCTGGGTGCTCAGTGGGATTAGGCTATTTCCTAGGTACTCTGTTTAATTGAGGAATGCTAGAAGACAAAATGAAAAGACCATCAAGATAAATGGAGTTTGGCACAGCCACCTCTGTGAGCAGTTGCTCAATTTGTGATGATGGATTGATATTTATTCCCATAGATTGACAATATGGATGCTTATTGTATTGGCTTGAATGCCAATTGTGTGCTCATGTTTGGAGAACTGCATGTACAAAAACATACATGTCTTGTACACTCAGTTACTTCCAGCAAACATGAGGTCCTTGTAAGTCACAAAACTTGGTTTTGATTATACAGAAAGTGCCCAGATGGTTTGAGGGTAGAGTTTTTTTGTCACACAAGTCTGAGAATTTGGGGGGTTTTATGTATGAAAATATGTGGATAAAAAAGATAAATCAGTGGACTGAGAATGAAGCAGCAGTCTAGATTCATTATCTGTCATTTGTAATTTGGTCACATCCATTATATGATAAGTGCAAGAGCAGTCTCTGTCCCCAGTCATTGTCTAAATAATTGATGAGCAACTTGCAGTCTCTTCAGAGTAAACCCAAAAAGTAAAATCCTGGCATTGAAAACTCAAAATCCAGTTATTCTTGAGTTTTCTTTCAATGTTCCTGATGACTGGGGCAGGATATAGACCACAGGCTCTCCGTCTCCCAGTGCCATGGTGGCAGGGATGGCCTGTGGCACTGAACGCTCCATAAGGGTTACCCAGCCATGCACAAGCCAGGGATCCCATCCACTGCCCCAGTTTTGTGCTCCTGGCAAAGCTCCTCTACTTTCCTTTTTACTACTGTTTCAGGATGTGGTCCTTGATATAGAAATCTGATAGTATGGGTAAGGTAAAAATATTTGATAGATGTGCCTTTGTATATGTTATGTATTGACAAAACACAGTGTTTGCTGAGATTTCACATGCAATACCATTTGCCTGTGAATCCAAGAAAGTTGTTGTCTTATGTATGTCCCTTCCTGTTCACAGAGAGGGGGCTGGGAGAGAGGGAGGGAGGAAGAAAGTTTCTTTTCCAGTTTTAGAAAGAAAAACAGCTAATGCCATTATTTGGGTTAAGGATGATTGAGCTTCTGTTCAAATTGTGACTTAATAGGTCTAGTGGTAATTATGATCCTAATTAAAAACAAAACAACAAAAAAACCAAACAACTTTTAATACTCAGTGGTGAGGTGTTTTATATGGGACTGTACTTGGCTTCCAAACAATTGTTTCTATATAATGAGAAAAAAACTGCATATGGTTTTGCAAGACCCTGTCAGTCAGGTTTTAGGTTTGCGTTGGTTCGGGGCCATGGTGATTAGAATCTCCAAAGTTGGAGGGGCTGAGGATAAAAAGGCCTATTTCCTAGTCAGTGGTGAGTGTCTCATTGGGGAAACTTTGTCATGACATATCTTAATTCTCCCCTGTGACTGAATCACACAAATGTTTCCTAAGTCTGAGTCTAAAGCTGCTCTATTGGGAGGCAATTGTCAGCATTTTAGTCTCTGTGTGAGTTGGTGTGTGAATGAGACTTATGGTGTGACCTCCAGCATACTCTGTTCCCCATTCTTCCTTCTTCCTAGGAGGTTTTGTTTTTTGTTCATGGTGTGTCCTAGGAGATAATTGCTGCATTTTGGACTTCATCTACTTGCCAAAGTGTTGAGCATCCTTGTTGTTTGTCTTCCTTTCCTTCAGTCTTTTCCCTGTGGTGCCTGTTTTATTTATTCAAAGAACATATCTTGTCATTTCCATTTATCTTTGTCTTATCCTTCTAAACGTGCTAAGAATTATATCCAAGACTCATTCACAAGGAATACAGACTGGACAATGGGTTTGATATTAGGCAATGGAAGAAAAATCCAGGTAGATTCAGAAAACATTTGAGTTCTGTGAAGTTTGGTGGCTTTGGTTTGGCCTTACAACATTGAGATGGTTGAGGTTTTTAAAGAGCCTGCATTCTGAGGTGCTCAAATCAGTGGTTTTGGGGTGGGTTCCCCCCTTTTTTTAAAACATCTGAAGCTGCCCCAAAGGGTAGATGAGTCTTTACCATGGAGAATTGTGCCAGAGAATATGCCTTTTAATGAGCAATAAAACCAGCAGAGAGCAACTGGGTAAAACTCTCATGGAGCTAGTTCTGTAAGAGCAGGATCAAGCCCTAAAGGTTATATAGAACCATCTTGTAGCAATATTCTGATTTTTATCACAACCACAAATATTTTAGTGTCAGACTATGGCCAAGCCACCTGCAAATGTTTGTGATGGCCTTACTCCAATGAAAACAGGGAACAGCAGTGAAAGTCTTCATTTAGACCCCGCTTGTAGGCTGTTCTCCAGTAATGGAGAATGGGACCCACCTGTGCCCGCACACAGCTCGTTTCATGGTGAGGAGTGGGCGAGTTCACAGGAGCTGATGTTCCCGAGGGATGTAATTTTTCCCCTACTTTCTTCTCTCCTTCTCCTTTTCCTCCTTCTCCCTCCATCCCTCTCCCTCCCTCTCTGCCTCTCTCTGTTTTCCTATCCCTTCCTCTGGCTCTGGGGGCTTGCATATAAAATGAGATATTGACACAAGGCATAGGAAAACATGACAGAATGAGCGTTGTTGGGCAAGCCTTACTGGCACAGCGTATATACACACATTGTTTCAGGTATTAAGCTTCAGCTACTACTGAACAGGCATCCAGCCAGATTAATCAGAAAAAGGGAAGAGCATGAAGGTGAGTAACTGAAAAAAAATAAGACAGGGTGCATTCCCACTTTCCTCCCACCATGTACTTTGTTGAGAACAAACAGCAACATTATCATTACAGCAAACTGGCAGGCTGGTATAAAGGTCCCAGGTAGTATTTATGTGGTGAAGCAGTCTCTAACCTCCTTACCATCCCTCCTCCCTCCCCCCTCAAGCCTTTAGCATGTGGGAGGAATGCTGTAACTAGTAACTACTTGTGCTGATGAAAAATCAGTTGAGGAACACTTAGCAGTGAAGGGTGTCTTTGACTGATTAATAGCACATCATTTAGAGATAAGATACATAGAGGAAAAGCAGTAAGGCATATGGAGAAAGGGGAGAAAAAATGATATAAGACATACATTTCTCAAAGGTATAGAAAGGCAGATAAGCTGAATCAGCTCAAGATATGGGACTCTGAACTAGGCTGTACAATAGCAGTGTTTGTCTTCTTTTTTTAAATAAATCCATTATTTCGGTGACTGAGTGTTCAGCAATGTATGTGAAAATTATGGTCAGACAAATTTGTGACAACACAGTACACTGGTTGCTTTATCTGGGCACGTCTTTTGCTAGGTAAGATGTCTTTTTCAGACCAGCAAAGACCGTAGGTGGCTGCAGCCTAACAGCTCAGCGTTCCAGGAGAAAGTAACCTGCTGCTGTTTTTTCAAGCTAGTTGCAGACATGGCTAGTAATTATTCCAGCTTGAAACTCACTGGTACAGCTCTGTAGCTGAAAGGGAACACAGGAGGATTCAGGGTTGTCACAGATCCAGCAAGGTGTTAACACTGTACTAAATGGAGAGGGAGACGTGAGTCCAGTTTCAGTGAACCTGGGCTCCAAAGTGGACATAGAGCACTAACCATGTGATGTAGATTATCTGTTTTCAAAGTGTAGTAGAGCATTTTAATCAAGATAAGATGGTCTTCTGGCACAGCATCAGAAGGGAAAAATTGCAACCACATTTGATGAAATGCAAGCAGGTAGGAGAAAGCAACAAGAGGGATTTGGAAGATGCCTCTGGTGCCTTTATGTACCAAAGAATCATGGTACCAGTGGGAGGACAGCCTTTCAATCCCCACATGCAGCATTCATTTTAACGCCTATGCGTTTCCTTCCTGTTCCTCTCTCTCCCCTCTCACGATGCCATATGTCTCTCCCTGTTTCCAGTTTATCATCTTTTCATGGGGTTGAATGCTTTCCAAACAGGGTCATGGAAAACAGAGTGGTCATGAAAACTGCATGTAATGGGACTAACAGAGGTTTGGTTACACAATGAAGAGCGGACTCATTGTGAGTGGCCTTGGGGATTTGGAAAATGAAACATCTTCTCAGCTGTAGTCTTAATCTGAGGGACCTATAATGTCAGACGGACAGGGCTCCTCTCTGGCAAGCACGGGACTTTTGCCATAGCAGCAAGCTACCTGAGACTGCAACTGCTGGTTGAGTTCTCAGAGTATCCTGCTATCATCCTTTATAGCTTGAGAAAACAGAAAAGACTCCTGTAAAAGACGTTCGTGGGCAGGAACCCTTCCATAATGCAGCTAGTTCTGGAAGGCACTTGGAATAGGCTGGTAACTCAGAAGGGTCTTTGTACATGCCAGAGAAAGTCTCTCTTTAAACTCCTAGTAAGTTGGAGGAGTACATGGCATCAAAGAGGCCCTGGAATGATGTGCTTTTACTCAATTCAAACACCAGTTCCCTTTCCAGGAAACCTGGGATAAAAGCCTCTGTTCCAACTCATGTGTTTGAACTGAAGCACTACAGTATGTTGTGAGATGAGAAGAAATGTGCAGTGAGAGATGAAGTATCAAATGACCTCTTGGTTACTTGATCAGGTCCATTCTGTAGCCTTGGCTAAACAGGATGTAAGAACATCAGATCACTGGAAAGGGAGGAAAAGGGAGAGGTGGGAAGAGAGAGCATCTGACAGTGTCATTCTGTCCAAATATGTTTTTTTTCTGTCTTTGTACTCAAAGTTGGGAGTTATTCCCTGTTTAATGCTTCTGCTTCTTTTTCTTCTGTTTATGGTAATTCTGTAGTCCTTTCTACTAGAGTGACCTCGGCCAACCTTAACATGGAATCCCATCAAGCCACATGTGTGCAGCAGCCACAAGTCTCTGGGAAGCTCAGGTGAATTACTTAGGAAATTATTACAAGTGAGCTGTTCACAGAAACAAGTTGTCTCATAACTTATGGCTAGTAGACAGGGTGATGTGGGAGAAAATGGAGTCTGATAGATGAATCCTTTCAAGCTGTTTCATCCCTTTTAGCTAGCTGTTGCCCAGGTCCACACATTGACCTGCAGACCGAACCGTGCTGCTCTGCATGCGACGTGTGGAAGCTCTGCCTGCTCCCCAGCCTCCCCTGTTGTTGTTTGCATCGGCATGTTCAGGAGCTGCTGACTCAATCTCTCCGGACACTGCTGAGTCAGGAAGAAAAAGAGCAGTGTGTCAGACACGGCACAAAGGGGTGATTGTTCACAACATCTCGCTTCTATCCCCGACAATGTACTCCCGTGTCTTCTCAAAAACTCTTCCTTGCTGTAAGGTCTAGGGAGGGGTTGGAAAGTACTGACATATATCAAGATGACTTTCAGGGGACTGAAAGGAAGATCATTAGCCAGGTAATAAATAGCCTGTCAACCAGGAATGGAGACGGTTTAGTGTGTTCCTTATCTGACTTGAAGTCAACCATTATCCTGAAAGTTATGCGCTTGTTATACGTGTTGGTTAAATTTATTAATGAATGCAGTATCTTATGCCTTATGCTTTCTACTTGACAGAAGTCCTAAGCTTATTAGAAATGTTGCTTGCTCACAGCAACAACACCAAAAAAAAGCCTCAGGGATATTGTGTGTCTTGCTGGCCACTGACTCTTATTAGGATTGTTGTCTTCCGTTATGAAGAGAAACCAGCCCTCTCCCTCTCCCGATGGTTGTTTCAGACAGGTAGTGAAACCACACTCAAGCCAGTTCTTATATACGTGGTTTCTAAGAAATGCATCGTGATGTTTCCGTTCTGGAAAGCTCATCCCACCCAAGAACTACAGGAAAGCGAAGTCAGAATAGTGTACTGCACCCATAACTGTATCTAAACAGAAATAGCGAGCTTTCATAGGCATAGGTTGGCTCTCACATCAGAGTAAGTCATAAGTAGGACTTAAGTATGATATACAGAACTTGGAGAATACATCATTGATTGCTTCATTTTAGTGGTTGGTATTTCTTACGTACCTCCCATATATATATATATATGTATAAAATACACACGGTATAAATCTTCTTTAAAGGTGTCATCAAAATTTATAGTCAGAGCTTCTGATTTATATGACTCTTTGAACTGAAACAGATGTAAAATCATTTTCGGATGGAAGAGGAACTCAGAGTTGCAGTGGGTTTGATGCGACAGATCAAGCTTTCCTAGACCAGAAATTATCATCAGAGCTCTGCACAGCCGAATCACACAGCTCTGCTCTTCATCACAGGGTTGCACTTAACATGCCCTGATGCATGATTCCAGCATGTGTTTTATCCAAATGTCAGCCTGTTTGACAGGTAACTAAGCTGCAGTAAAACACTAACTCAAACAATATAGACTTTGTTTGGTGTAAGGCTTTTTTTTTTTTTTTTTTCCCCCTTTCTTTCTTTTCTTTTTATTTAAGAGAGTAATTTGCAGGTTCCAGAGAAAGAGCAAGCTTTGGGATGCTGCCTCACACCATGTCAGTTCAGAGAAGGACTTAAATGTTTGCTGGGGGTGGCACAATGGCTATAGTGATGGAGTAAAAAGTGAAGAGCTTTCTGTGCAAAGAACTCTGATAAAAATTAGTTGTTCACTAAGAAGTTATGTTTGTATCTGTTTCAATAAGGGAATTGGCATTGATATGGTGAACAGAAACCACTTTGATCTTACATGGTTTGTCTTGCCAGTGTATTTTTGAATACTTTCAAAGGGATACAAAAACATGCTGTAAGTTAGTAAACTACTATAACTTAGTAAAGTGTTAATGTTTTGTTTGTTTGTTTGCTTTTTAAGCTCTACCTGGCTGAAAATCAATGACAATAGTTCAGAGAAAAATGCCTGAAATTATAGATTATGTGTAAAGTGTATGGATCCCATTTTACCGCCTGTAAAAGTAGGCCACCCTACTAATAGATGAGTTGAGTTTTAGAAATCAGTGGTACGGTATGGTGTCATGTAAGGCATATATATGGGTTTTTTTATACTTATGGACAGGCCAAATATGCATTTGGAAAACAAAAAAACAATAAAATTTAAATCAAAAGCATAGATAAATCTAAGATGACAACATCAGCAAAATGACTTCTTTTAAACAAATGAAATGATGCTTGATTTAGAGGGAAAAAAATGATTTAAATAAATCTGTCATTTTGGAGACCTTCTAGCAAAGTTCCACAGGGTAAATTGTAATTTTAAGTTCTCTTAGCAGTGTTTAGTAACAAATTGCAAGGAGCTGGTGACTAGACAGAACCTGCAGGTAGATTGGGAAGGGTTTATTTTGATGAGTGCAGGAAGAGTGTTCCCTGGAAGAAGGAGCAAATTAGAGAGTGTGTTTTAGAAACATTTGCTGCTATGAGCATCTGTATTCTGCCAAGAGACCTTTGTTCTGAGCTCACATAAATGAAGTGGAATTTTGCCAGTAAAAGAAGGGGTTGTGTTACTCCCGTTGTAGGATCCAGGTCCTAATTGGTTTATGAAATGAAGGGGGCAATCTTTGAGCTATTACCAGCTTCCTCTGCTGCAAGTGAAGTGAATCGCAGCTGTTCTGATAGGGTCCATAAAAACTTGGCGAGGTAATAAAATGTTTTCAGTGGACAATTCTCCAAATGAGTGAAATCCAAATCCCTCGCTTATTTGACAGTCTGTAGAGAATTGTATGTACTCCCTGGGGAATTCTGATTTATGTTACTTTTATCTAGTTCTTTAACCAGAGCATCTAGGCTGACTGGTGCTGTAAATGTAAGGGCTCAAAGTAACATTCTTGCTTCTTTTTAACCCTACAAATTGAAATACTGTGTGTACATATCAAATATTTGATACAAGAAAAACTTGTGCCTGTTGTTCGTTTTCTACATTTTCTTGCTTGTCTTTATACATTTCTGTCCCCCCCATCTCTTGGGTTTTTGTTTTTTGGGGTTTTTTTTTGTGAGATTAAAAAAAAGGCATGGTTAACATCAAATGATCCTAGACAGAAATTCTTCTGGTGCTTCTAGTCCCATGATTTCTTCAATGAAAATAGTAGCTTTTGATCTTCGTAAGTTTTCTTCAAGCAACTTAAAATTTTCTAGACCTGATCAGAAGTCAGATATGTTAATCCTAACTTCTTGGCAAAGCAGTTGTTCTGAATCATTTCTTCAGCTCATGGCAGTTTTGAGAGTGATTATGTACATCTAATAGTCCCTAAAGATCCCTGGCGCGGTTCAAGTACAACCTGACATTTTTGGTATCGTTGTGTATGTTGAGGAATTCACAATTTTCCATGAAGACCATTCAGTGTTTATTTAGAATTCTGTTGTTGTTCTCAGCATTCCTGGCATTAAGCATTTTTATTTAGGGCCTGGATGTCTTTAAACATATCTCCCCCCTGCCCCCCGAAATGTCTGTGATTTCCCAGGCAAAGACAGGATGACCCCTCCTTTGAAAGTAAGATGACCTGAAAAGAATACAAATAGAGAACATAATCAGAATTTTCTTAGAGAGTAATGAATTGGGTTTCCAGGTTGGTTAAATCTCAGCTGATTGGGCTTGAAGCTCACACTGCTGTAAGCACCCACTTTCACACCCGTACCTGGGCATTTATATCATCGAAGTTTCTCCCTTAATATTAGTCCTCATACGGTGGACGTTGCTTGTCATATCTTAGATAGGCTGCTGCGTCTGGTGTCTAGAGAGTGACCATGCCACTGCACTTCAGCTGCAAGGTGCTGTCTGGGCAGCCTCTGATCTTAAAGGAGTGTGACTAGGAAGCAAGTGCTAGCTAGGGCTGAGTGTCTGGCTGCCTTTGCTGACAGGTGGTTTCTCATACCACATGTCCCTGGCTTGTAACATGCAGTAGGGTTGTCCCACGTATTGCATAGCAAGATGTTCAAGAGGCGCGCAGATCTGAATGGTGATGCTCTCCTGGAGCATCTGGGCCGAGCTGCATGTAGGAAGCTTCCCTGAAATGATCACGGGTAAAGCTTGTGTTCTCAGCAAGTGTTTTTGCGCTGTTACTGGAAACCGCCCCTGGAGAGACGAACTGCTGTGACTTGGTGTGCCTGAAGGAATCTCTCTTTGGGTATGCTGGACTTCATTAATTCATTATCACTGCGAGCTGTTGATGTAACTTTTTTGGGCAACACATGAAAGTGGGCGAAAGGCAGCAATAGTTTTTAGATATTCAGTCAAGAAGGTTTGTCAAACTCAACAGGCTGTTAATATAGGGCTGATCCTGGTTGAAATACTGCTACAACATTTGAAGAAATGAGCTGGAACTGATAAACAAAGGAGACCAACTGTGAACCGATTTCCTATTATTTCTCTCAATTTGTGCTTGTTTTGAGTGGTTTTGTTTGTTTCAGGTTACATGGTACAGGTATTAAACTAAGTCCATACTGAAGGTACATGGTCAGTAGATTATAAAATCAGAGCCAGTTAATACATACACCAAATGGAGGAGTTGTCTGGAAAACTTTACCTCCTTACAATTAATTTCCTTTTTAGCCTGTTTTAATTTCTTCTTTCTCTGCAGTCCGTTCCAGGCCCACAAAGGAAAGAGATGTAGAGTGTCTTTGAATTGTTTCTGATCTGTGGGGAAATAAAATAGGAAGCAGAATAATATTTCTGCTGTGAAGTAGCAAAGAAAGCTGGAAGAGAGCAGCTAGTGAGTTCCCTTTGTGCCATACTAAATGGATGTGGAGAAAGATACGGATTCTGGGCTCCACGACAGGGAAGAAAATCCATGCTTGCTTCCAAATTTTCCCCAGGCCTCTATATAGTTCTATTGTTCCAATAAGAAATTTGTGACTCGAAGGATTTATTCAAAATCTATATAAAACATAATAGGCAAAGTTCATTCCAGAAGCCATCAAGTGACACTACATTTCTCTGTGGGGAGAGCTGGGGTCCCTTCCAGTCTGGTCTTTTTCTGTACACAGCCTAGTAGCATGGAGCTTTTTGTTGCATGTTAATGCAACATCAAGGGTTGTGGGGCCCTAACTCCTATAAAGCAAATGCTAGAAACAATATTGGACACAAGCAGAACCCATAAATGCAGAGGGAAGTAAAAAACCATATAGAAAAGAAAACAGGGTTTGAGAACAAAAGCAAAAAACCACATTTCAAACCTCAAAGGAAAAAAAATAAATTTTTGTTTTGGAGGAAACGTCCTTGGAAATGTTCAATTTTCCTTATGACCAAGTTGGGAAGCTGTAAGATGTGTCCTTGAAGACGGTGTAAATGACTCCAAGCCAAAAAAACTATTCCATGGTGACAATAAAACCCCACCACTGAGGTATACATTTCCTTCTTACTTCTCCTGCTTGCCCATTATACGAACAGGAAAAAAGAGACACCCCTGCCATGTTTACAGGCCCTGCCTTGTTATTTGTATGATGGACAGAGAGCTAAAAACTGTATTGCCAACACTGCTTATTGGAAAAATCTGGACCTAATTAAGGGACCTCATTTGTTAGTGCTCATGTGTTCACCGGTGGAAATTACTTGGGAGAACAGTTCTATCAGTAAAGAACAGTGCTCTGTAATAGAACTGTAGAAAAATGACAAAGGCAACAACAGCTTTGGGGGAATAGCATGAAAAATATTAACCTAAAAAAAATTTACTACATTGGCTTTGAAAGTCAATTTATTTTTTGTCTTCCAGTGGGGAAAGGAGAATGTAATTTGCCTGAACGAGATGATGACTTGTAGTGTTTCTGCTTGTTAATTATTTACTTACTTGAATGAAACTTATGAATTGCAGTGGAAGTTTTAGTTGAGTAATTTTCAATATTGGGTTATTTTATTACTGGGTCTGCTGAGTGCTCCTTTCGACGGTGTCTTCTTCCAAGAGCTATGAGTGCTGTGAATCTTTTTCATGGTATTTTTTCAAAATTGAGGCTGTGCATTCCAAACCCAAGAAAACAAGCTAGCCAGGCAGAGGGACTTTTAGTATTTCAGCACACTGCTCCCCTTCTCCCTACATTTCTCCTGAGCTGCCTGCTTAATTCCAGATCTGCTCCCACAAGCTGATACAGGTCTTTGTTTACAAGTTGGGTCACAGGCTATGAAGTGAGTAGACCTGTTGTACAGTGCCTTTTTTTGTTGTTGTTGCTGAGATGTGATGTGCTTTTCTGGATGGGAAGCAGCAGTACTGTTGTTTCATCCCAGCAAGGCGTATGGCACAACACGGTGCAACAGAGGAGAGCTGATGAGTAAATGATGAGTCATTGTCATTAAGGCAACAGAGGGTATTGTCAAAAGAAAAAAAAAATTCAGTCCAAAATCAGTTGAAGATCAACCTCTGAAGATTTCAGCCTTTGTTGTAATTTCTGTTTGCAGTCGCTTCTGTATCATGTAGTGTGTGTTGGATGCATTCTCTGTTTCGACATTTGCTGTGATAGTGTAAGGCATACATACGTACACATGCTCCTGCAGTTTTTTTAGGCTACGGGATCACTTACAGTTGCACCTAGATGGTCTCTTTCCCTCCGATTCTCTAGTTCTGCAGAGTTGCAAGGGGACATGATCTTTTACTATACGTTGTGACATTTCCACTCCCAGTTCAATGGTGGCTCCAGGGTTCAAACTTGCAGCCTAAAAATGGACTAGGCTAAGGGGCCGTTACTGTCAAGAATAAAGCCATGTACTGTAACTGAGTGTAATCAGTTTGGATCACATTTGCAGATTCTTTGTATTAGCTTTATCAGGTCGGGCCATCAGAGAGCAGATAGACAGGTAAGACCGAAAGACCTCTGAACCCAATTAAAGTTGTACCACAAAGAAATCAAATTCATGTGGTTTACATTTCAGAAAGTTACATTTGGTGGGCTGTACTTACTTTTATTCTGTAACCTAATGCAGACCATGTGAACATTTGAAACGCTTTTAACAGTTAAACCAGCTCAAATAACACAGAACCAGAGCAGCAATAAAGAGTGAATTAAGACTGATTGCAACTACAGCCAAATTTTTTTCCTCTTAAAGAAATATAAATGAGTGATATATTTAAAAACTACCATATATATAGTAATTTTGTCTTCAGCTTTTAGCTCTGCAATAGGCATTCTCTTATCTTTTAAAATAAATGTTCGGTTTAAAAAGCAATCCTAAACCCACAGTCTTTTATTTGCAGTGTTTCAGGGTGAGTTTGGATGTGCTGTGGAACCACTGATGTTCCCACTGATGCGTATAGTTTGGGGATTGGTCGTACAGCTCTGAGATAATCCTGAGGAGCTCACATTTAAAGTACTTGGCACAATAAGAGCACCAGTATGTGAGAATAAGAAAATAGGTGTTTTATTTGCAGTCCCCTTTCTTAAAACCAATAGATGTGTGCATAGCTTTTCGTTCACAAACTCTCCTTGCTCGCTGAACTTAGATAGGCCTTATGTGTGGAGAAAATAGAAGTTCAACTGGTGCAGACTGGTATGTGTTCCGTTTCTCTACTTGCTGAACAGAGACTGAATGAAAGTCCTGAAGCCTCCAGAAGATCTGGCTGGAGCTGGACACTGCCAAATGTGCCTATGTCCTGCATGTAACTTCAGGAAAGTGATGTGGTTTGTATTCAAAGGGAACAAAATGACTGGCTTAGTTAGCACCAGGATCATTCAGTGGATCAGTTTCCTCATTTTTCCTCTGTAACAATGATTTTCCAGGACTTTTGGAGGTCTTTCAGGCCTTGGGGGAAGAGATCAGGTCCCCAGCTCTTGTCTGTGTTATACTGAAGGAAGAACTTCCTAGGGCCCCAACCCTTTCCTAGTATCTCCAAGACACCGAAATGCAAACCTCGTACCATTCTGCTTTTTGGCACAGAGCCATCTGGCTATCAGCAACTGAGCCCAGCCTCCTGGCTCCAGAGCACGACTGCTAGCCTGAGTTGGATATAGCTTGTTTCCCCCAACAGCTGTCCTGATGTGTCCGTGTGTCTAACAGCTTTCCTCGCTGCTCCTCGTGTAGAGCTGGCTGCTCTGTTGTTTTTGTCCCCCCTCGTTCCTGTAAGCTTTTGGGGCTGATGTGGCAGAGAGCGTGTGCAGGCACAGGGCTGTCCCTTTGGCATGACTGAAACCTAAGGTTGTGTGTCACCGAGACCCTTTTGTGACTGCTCTTCTTTCCATGGGCCACAGACAGCAATTCAGAAGCTCTCCTCCTCTCCCTGGGGTGAACAGCTTGAAGATCTGCTCTCACGCTTATTTTCCAGAAGCAGAAAATTAGAGAGGAAAGATCTGTGTTGATTTTTTTTTTTTTTTTTAAATCTCCGTTGAAAATGTCGAAAAACACTTTTTTTCTGTAAAGGAATGTCCCTTGTATCACCATTCCCAAGCAGTGGCTGATGCACTGCTCATGAAATGCAAGCTGTTTTAAAGTGTTAATGCAGGGAGCTGGGGCTGCTGTTGCTAATTCTCAGAAGTGGTGGGACTGGAAGAAAATCTCCATCTGCACCAATGCACAGAGACTGTTCGACTGTGTGGGGACCAGAACTGGTGGAGTGGAAGGAGACACACTCCCTGCTCTCTCTCACTTTCGTTATACACTGGGCTTGGCAGGGTAGTTCAAGATGTTTGCATCTAGCTAGGAAAAGAGGGGCATATCCTGGGAAGGTTAAAATGGGAAAATGGCTGCTCCTTCTAACACTTCCCGCTATCCCTCAGAAATGAAGAAAACCAGAAGACTTTGTCAAGTTCTTTAGAGAACAGACACTGTAAATGTGGGAAAACACTTAAGTTCTGATTATAAGAATAACAGAAAATCCATCAATGTATACATCAGATCAAGTGGATGTTGGATGATGGGCAGAAAGTAATGTCAGAAATTATTAAAATGCTAGCCTGGACCTAGGAGAATTCACTTTAGTTTCTTGGTCACCAATGATTTCTGTATGATCTTTGGCAAATTTCTCAGCCTCTCTTGGCCTCAGCTCGTCAACTGTAAAATAAGGAAAGAAATACTCCCTCACTTTACAGGAATGTTAAAAGGAACTTAGGTACTACAGAGGTAAATACGTTCCTCTGATACAACATCTTGAACATTTGATGTAATTAAACATCAGAAATTTTTCTCAATATATAGTTCTTTGCCACAGAAATAAAGCAGAATGACTGTATTATGTAATGATGTCTAAAATAATGTACTATTAATTTCTTGGAAGTTAAAATGTACTGTGGAAGGTGCTTTAAACAGAGTGAGAAAAATCAGAATGCTTATACTAGATTTTCTCCAGACATTGACATAATCTAGTCCTCCCCATGGCAGAGGGGTTGGACTAAGATACTCTTTAAAGGTCCCCTTCAACCCAAACCATTCTATGATTTGCAGAAAATAAATTGAAATGGGAATTAATTATCAGACATATTTTGTAAAGGCAATAGAATGCCAATACACACAAGAAACATAACTAAAAGTAATTTCCTTTAACTTTCAAAATCAAGATAAAACAAGAGCTAATAAACATTACGATTTGCTTCAAAGGAGTTCAACGTATTCAAATGTAGGAAGACTTTAATTTTCTTTCTCTTTTTTTTCTTTTTCAGTTAAAACAAATTCGTTAATGTCCTGTTGAATCAGCCATTCACAAATCCCGCAAACACTGACTTTTCTTTTGGAAATGCATTATGCTTCAGGTTTTTTTTTTTCTTTTCTCATTCTGGTTAATTAATTCTATTATAGTAGCCCCCGAAGACTCTAAAACAGACTCGATTCTTTTCAAAATACTAAAAAAAATGAGTTTTATGTCAAGAGAAGTACAAGCCTACAGTCCTCTCCCTTGTCTTCAATCTCCCTATTGCATGCTTGGTTCTCTCTCTTCAGAAGGTATCCATTCATTCATCATCCTGTGTGTGTGTGTGTTTTCCTTGTTTTCCCTAGACTGGACTATGCAAACTGTCTTAGTGGCAGACAAACTCTGAGGAAGCTTTCTATCCTAATTCCTTTCCATTAATGAAAGTTATGAAGTACTGCCAGCGTGCATACTGCCTGCATAACAGAAGTAAAATGAAAGCAATACACTTCCCTAACCCCCCTCTTTCCACAGGGCGAGTTAGACACGCAACAGATAAAAGTGACACTATGACAGCAAATGTTGGAGGCATATCCATGCAGACTATTGACATCAGACAAAGCGTTTTAGAAAGGAAGAGAATTATGTTTCCCCATACATCTAAAGGAGCTCCTTTTGCTCCCCCCCAATGGAAAGAGCCTGCTGAAGTCCACGAGAGTTCCTCCGTGGCCTGCAGTGGACAGTCTGCAATGGCCTCACAGGGCAGCTGGAAAGGTGATTAGAGACGAGGAAAAGTGCCGTGTGTGCTCTCATACCAGCAAATGAGCTTCTCATTAGGGTATAAGAATACCAAGCTAAAGGTGTAGGAGAGGAAATCCATTATACCATACCCTGAAAATACCCAGCTTCTATGAGCAGGGACACACTAAACACAAACACTAGATTGTCCAGCAGCCCTTCAAAGTAAAAACCTTTCTAAAATAACTTCCACCTGCTGCACTTTCTAGGCTCTTAGAACAGATTGCTCCAAGAACACTTCATGTCTTTTGTTTTTTCTACCAAGCTATTAACAACAGATGAAGAGTAACACCCTCCAAACAATTAATGCAGCCTGGGGCCTAACCAGAAAATCATTATTTCCAAAAATTCCTATTGACAGAACTGCTGCAGCAACCTTTCAAAGCTGCACCCACATCCAACGACAACAACAACAATAAAACACTGTGCTATTTTTCTTACCTCATAAAGTTGTCATCTCAGCATAGCTAAACATCTTAGTTGCCACCCAGCCCGTAAACATCCTTATGTGGGGAAGGTTATCAAATAGGTCATTGAGAAGCAGCTCTCAAATTATCTAGAGTATTATCTAGTGCCCTCAGATTTCCTGGAGCCCTTTCAATCTGGTTTAAGACATGGTTATGTTACAAAGACGCAGCTATTTCTTGGCCATTGCTAGTCTTCCTGATTTATTAGCTTCTGCTAATGGATAAAGACTAAGTGCTCAATCTAATCTGACCTTTCAGACATGCTGGCTGTCAGAGTGCCTTTGCTGGTCACCCCGTCTATTTTACTGGTGTCCCTCTAGGAAAGCGTAGCAATCGAAGAAGGAGAGTACATTCTCTTTGGGTTACCAGCTTTAATTCTGTGCCCTTCACGACTTCTAGTATTAAATGTGGAATACCAGGCTGCTGCTTCTGGGAACAGGACTAAGCACTCTTCTGTCCTAATCCCCTTCTAGCAGGCACCCTTTCAAAGATGCCCTTGGTGAGACAGGTAACAGTCTGCACGGCATTTACACCAGTTTGGGAACCTTCTCTAGCCTTGCTGGCTGCCAGTCCCTCCCTCCTTTGTTTTCTTCAAGACTACTAAAACAAGGAGACTGCACTGTCCTTTTCTGCAGATTCGCTTTTAGAGGTTCTATAATCAAGTTTTGCTGACATTAAAATTGAGATTACATAAAATATGAATGCCTTGAAGTATTAAAAAATGAAGTGGTGAGGGACACTGTCTCTAAAGATCAGCTTTCCCTATTTAAAAGCATGGTATTCCCAGATTCTGGGTCCCCTTAAAGACTGCTCTCTCTGCACAGCCAAGCGCCTGCACCTCATCAGCAAACAGTGGAAAAGAATCAGGTAGCAGGATCCTGCCCACTTCACATTTATTTAACCCTTTGTCACCACTATATTCTTATCACCAGGCATCCTCTTTCTGTCTAAAACAGATGCCGGGATTGCTGGTGCCAGAGAGTTAATCGTATTAATAGTTTCTGTGTTTATTGTCAGAGGGACTTGGTTGCACTCTCCTCTCTGGGCCAGCAGGTCAAGGGGTTCAGGTTCCCCACCGAGGCCTGCAGTGACTCTCGGTGCTGACTGTGCATGTTGGCCTGGGAGAGGAGGGATACGCTGCACTGGTATAGACCTTGAATTTCCAGTAAGACATTAAAGTGAGGTCTCTCCTATCTTTTTCAAATAACGCTCCAGGTAGAAATTACTGAACCGCTTCCGCATTAGGGTATTTGGGGGCTTTTTTTGTACCAGAGGATATAGACCTGGTTCCCTGAGCAGCCCTCCATCCCCGAGGGATGCTAAACACCCGTATCTGCCTGTCTGTGAGTGCTGCACATACTACTACACCATGGATTATAGAGTGATGCAGTGTTACCGTCTAGCACCTTGCTTTGTTAAGCACACGTTTTTCTTTAAAGTTGGGAGAAAGGACAATGCAAAAAAGAAACTCAAGAACAAAAAAAAAAGAGAGGTTCAAGTGAACGCATTACCTGATAGCTTTGTTTGGGCTCTGTGAACTTGTAACCTCTGTAGTAAGATGAATGTATTTGGGTATAGAAGTCAAATGTTGGCAGCTGCACTTCACTCCTTTCAAACAACGGAAAGAGGTGAGTTTGTATACCCCACACCAAGCACCAGCTCTGGAGAAGGGAGGGCACTAAGGGTAACTCTGCCACCCAGCAGGAAAGTGTCCTCTTCCCTTATGTTCCTCAGGAGGGATGGTGGAAAAGCAAAGTTTTAAGTGTCAGGGAGGTGAGCCCACGCGCTTGAGGTACAGGGGACTGACACACTCACTTCAGACTAGCAGTAAGGAAAGAGATTTATGCTGGGAGCAGGAAAGAACGATGAGTCCAAACTCCTTTTCGTAGGATGGAGTGATAATTAAGCTCAAAAAAGGAGAAAGGAAAGGAAGGGAAAAAAGCTGAGCAGGGTGTTTTCTTTGGGCTTTCCCTGGAACTGTCCGTTTGTCTTCACTAAGTGGAAACTTCAGGAGTTCATCTCAGCCTTTCACCCACCACTCCTCCGCGCTGGGAGAAAGCGGCAGAGGGGGTAAGAACGGAAAAGTGCTCGTGCTCAAGTGTTTCCAAATGTTTCACATCCATACTCACTTATCGGTTCTCACCCTCCACCCTATCACCACTCCCTCCACATAAAACCAGACACCGAGCTCTGGCATCCAGGCAAGAAGGGAAGCCTCCTTCTCCTTTCGTAGAAACCTGTGTGTCCCACTGCAATATTTCTAATGCACTAGGACTCAGCTAGGACAACTTGCCAGAAGGCAATGTCAGCTTGGTGCTGAAAGAAATGCAGTTCAGAGATTTCCCGGAGAGCCAGGTCATTCAGTGTGGGAAGCAGGCAACAGTCCTTTCTGGGCTCATGGACATAGGGAGCTTCAGCTAGACTGAAATGAAGGATTAGCAAAACTGTTCTCCCACCGTACCCCCTGCCTTCGCTACAAAAACAGCAGTTACTTTCCACTCCGCTCTGTGTGCAAAACAAGGCTGAAATATGATATTTAAATTATTCCCAAGGATGCATCTGCTGAAAAGGAAGGCACGAGCCAGATCCTCCCTCGTGCTTGTTCTTTGTCACAGTTTTGAATTTTGGATCATTGTAAGGAGGGAGAGAACACACTAATTCCTAACACTGCTAGTGTTTCAATGAGCACGGCTATCAATCATTTAGATTCTCACTCTTTCTTATTATATTTGGATAAGTAAAATTGCCAATGGCGCAACAAAATCAGCCAAAGTCAGCCCGCAGGAAAAAACAATAGGATTGAACGTGCTCCATTGTCTATTTCTGTACGGTACAGAAATAGTAAACCAGCATGAGCGTATGAGAAGAGCTCGTGCTTAGAAGGAGCCACGGCGCAATGGATGCGGGGCTTATAAATACAGGCTGCAATACTGCAGTACTGCTTTGCTGTTGGCTACTTGAACGGCTGGTTGTGTGGCCTGGTCAGTGAAACGCTCTGTGCCTGAATCCGGCCTCACTGCCTCACTGCCGCTATTCTGTCGGCTTTATATGGGCACGGAGAAGAGCCGTCTGTTTATATAGCGATGCAAGCATAAAAGAGACTTTAGAAACTTTTGCTCATGTCATTATTTTCAGAAAGAAAATAACTGCCACAAACTGCTCTACAAAGCATGTATTTTCTTCTTTCAAAGTAAGCCTATTGCTGTTCCTAATATTTCCAGTAAAGGGAACAATATTAGAATAGCTATTGAATTTTCATATGCAAGATCTTAAAAAAAAAAAAAAAAAAAAAAAAAAAGACTGTAAGGGCTGTAGAAAGACACCAGAGCTGGATGCCCAAACCAGGGTACTCCTTGTCACAGCATTGCCCACGAGTGATTTCCTCGCACATCTTGCAATTTGGGGTTTATTTAGTGAAGCCCCAGCTTCCACATTTCTGCACCCGCAGGAGATGTTTATCTCCCATTTTCAAGACATTTCAAATCTTTACAACTGGAGAAAAATCTTGAAATCATCACCCAACAATTCTCTAAGAAGAGCAAAAAATGTTTGCTTGTTTTTAATCTTTCTGGCTCTAATCAAGAGTAAGGCACAAACATTAATAAAATAGATAATAAAGTAGGTGTTCCTTTTGTTTGACATCTGTTTTTTCATCCTGTGGGGGTATGTTGAGACATGCTTTCAAGTCATGCTTTCAAGGTTTTCTCTGTGTCCGTGAGGGCTAGTAACGTAAGTTTTCTTTTTAAATGGAGCATTAAAGTATGTGAAGAAAAGAAAGACACAGTGAGGCTCACGGTAATAATGCTAACATTCGAACTGAAGAGATAATAATGGAAGGCCACAAAAGGTCTCTTATCTTCTTGGCAGTACTCAGTTACCTCTTTTCTCAACATCTGTCTCACTACTGTGGTTACTTTGCAGCTCTGCTTGTGTAGCTTTTCACATCTTTTTTGCAAGTGGCAGAACCAAATGAACTATTATAGATGAATGATAGAGGAAAATATATTGAATGGTTTGACCTAACCCTGAGATTTCACGATGCCACTCTACAGTTTTGGTGTGGACCTTCCAGCAAAGCTTCTGGGTTCACTTTCCCAGTGGTGGCAGCCGTCTCCACTAAGTGAGCTGTGCCTGGGCGAAGGCCTGCTGCCTGGGTCTCTGTTTTCACCAGCAATTACTTACACATGAAGAAAATAATGGAGACTTTTGCTTGTGTTACAAATGCTGGTGCCTCTTAACTCCTGATATTTCTGTAAGTGTAGGATGTTTGTATATTTTCTTTGTATTTAACAGGGGTAAATTGCAGTTGCGGGGAAGGGTAAGTGTAAATGATGTTACCTACTGTGAAGGTCTTCGGCACATTCCTGGATG
Source organism: Platalea leucorodia (assembly GCF_965183815.1). NCBI lineage: Eukaryota > Metazoa > Chordata > Aves > Pelecaniformes > Threskiornithidae > Platalea > Platalea leucorodia. The sequence goes on along the minus strand of NC_138823.1, from coordinate 130,535,422 downwards.
CCTGTCTGCTGTCTGCATCGGCATGAAAAGTAGATCGCATTGGAACTGGGTGCTTGCTTTTTGTTGTTGCTGTTGCCTATCCCAGTTAAGGAGCTTTCCACCCACAGGAGATGACAGAATGGAAAAGATGGTGACCCTGCTTTAATACATGCTCTTTCACAGAAAAAGAAAAAAAAAGAAAAAGCTGGTAAATAATCCTTGCCCTGGCGCAGGGATGGCTGGAGTGCTGCCGCTGAGCCCAGCCTGCCCCTTTGGGCAAGGAGGGACGTGGTCTGGCTGACACGCTGGCACTGGCAGGCTGCTGAGGGACCCGTGTCCAGCCTCCCTTGGCTGGAGGGGAATTGACTGGGAGAGTCATCAGGCCTTTGGGGATGGGTGGGAGGGAGGGAGGAACAGCCTGCTAGTGAACACATGGTAAAAGGCTTCCACCTCTCAGCTTTGGAAAAGTCTTGAAAAGCAAAGTCCCATGTGTGTGGCGTTCACATAATAATGCACTAAGAAAGTACAACAAGTTTGTCTGGGACATAAATTAATACTTCTTTCTTAATGAACGTATGTGTTAAAACTCGTGTGGAGAGTTTGGAGGACAAATAATGTAGATCTAATAAATATCTCAGTGTTTTATTGAATAAATGATTTGGAAGTCAACTTCTTCAGCTGGTTCTTAGTCCCAGTGAAGCTATTGGCAAAACTTTTATTGGTTTCAGCATAGCTAAGACTTCTCTGTTACACACAACATCCTTTTTTGCAGAGCAAGTTGCCATATTTACCAAGACTATCCATTTTTGTGAGAGCTGAGCACTGGCATCTGCATTTTAAAAGGCAGTGCACCTAGAAAGAACATTTTGTGCTGAATAAATGAATTTTTCTTTGGCAGCTTGGTTTAGCAGAATTACCACTTGTTTTTTTTTTCAAACCAGTCTCTTTCTGGTCTTTTCTTCAGAATGTGCTCCGTGAAACACAAAATAGCACAGGACACAGGATTTTCTGGGCTATGTCACTGGTCGAGAGAATTGTTTATCAGTTCTGACATAGGGGCATAGATATTTTCTTATATTTCTTCATCTTGTCCTAGACAGATTTCCCTGAACCTCCTCTGCTTTTCTTCTCCATTCATGTCTCTCCTTCCTGTCTAGCTGGGATCAGGATGTGGATGTCTTCCAAGTGCCTTTAATGTACTTTTTTTCTTTTGTTTTGTTCTTGTTGCTTCTTAAAAGGTTGATAAGTCTGAAAGTTAGAAGAGATGAAAATATGGGAATTAAACCATGTTATCCTGAGCAGAATAAAGCTAAATCATTGGTTTAAATTTTGGAAAATGGAAGATGAATTCTGGAAAATTTATTACATGGTGACTTTGATAAATGCTGACAGATTTGGGAACAAAATAAAAATGTATTTTAGAGAACTAAAGTTCCTCTAAAGAATTACTTTTGAACTGTGACTGAGTTTGCCACAGCTGACATCTTCCTCTCAAATCATACTTCAGACCTACTCTTTCTCTTCCCCAAAGCCCAAGTCAAGGACTGGCACGTGTGGGGCTTATTGTAGCATCAGAACCTGTATCTGAAGATGATTGAAACTAAGCCAATACAGCACTTCATTCTCCCCTGTTCACCACCACTGCCCATTTAACGCTGTTTCTCTAACCTTACCCGTGCCCACTATTTTGCCTTGAAATCTCTAACTGGACACATCATTGGTTTTGGTTTGTGTCTTGCTTGTCAAAAGCTTGGTGAAGGTTTTGAAAGAATTTTGTCATGGGCTGAAACTTGTCAGAAAAAGGGGAGCAAGTGTAAAATGGTTATTTAAGTCAAAACTATTTTTGAGGCTGTAGCAAATTTATGTTTCACAGGGGCTTTTTCTCCCCAGATTTTTGCTGAGCTAGGTCCATGTCCAGGTCCGATGCAGCTGAAATTGGCTGTTTTCAGTTTCAGGACATGCCGCCAGGACACTGTAAATACCTTGGGATGTGCAAACTTCACACGTTCTGCTGACTTTGCAGCACTGCTTACCTGCTTGCAGTGAAGCCCAAGCTGAAATAACTTACTGCCTCAGAGCTATATCCCACTGTTTTGCAAGAACTTAAGAGGTACAGACTTACTTGTGAGTAGTCTCACTGCCTGAGGTCTTTCAAAACACTGAATTGAAGGATATTCTTGAGACGTTTGACAATGCTTTAAAGAAGTTTTTTAATTTCACTGAAAATGAATTGATTATATTCCTAAATAACTTCTGAAAATGGATTTACTTATGTCTACTGAGCCATAACCCTTACCCTGCATTTACCTAATTTGATGTTCACGTAGTCTCATCTACTTCCTCATAAACAAACTCAATGCAGTTGAAATCACTGTGACTAGAGAACTGAATTTAAATCAGTCAGCTGCTTAACCCCCATCCTTAAGCAGGGTATCTGCAGTAAAGATGAAGAAAGCAAAATCTTCTGCCTCCTGGTGCAAGGAAACTCCCTCTGACATGTAAGTGGGATTGGTACCTAAGCGTCCACGATGCCAGCCAGCTGCTGCAGAGCCCATTGCCTTCTGCCGGCAGTGCCTTCCTCCCTCTCTGCTGTCCTTGCTTTTGTGATAGCTAAGGCAGGCTATCACCATGCAGCGTACCTTATCTCGCTCTATCAGTGCCAGCCCCATAGTGCTCTCTGACCTTTTCCAGTCCTGATGTTTCTGAGCTGACAGCAGCTTAGGTCTAGCTTGTGCCAAGCTGTTTTTTTTCTGTTCTGTGATGATGGACGAAACATATGTAGCTCAAGCTCGCGCTGTGCTCCTCTGATCTGCACAGTGAGTGACACTGAACTTGTCAGAGGTCTGAGAGTGTTGAATTGATTTGTAAATAATGGGAACAGTTATTAATAGCAATTAAATACTTTCTTTCCTGCAGTTCTGTCATCTTTTTTTTTTTTTCTTCCTTTTTTCTCTGTCCAAAGCCAGAAACTGGTACACAAGTAAAACTGCAGGTTTCTGCAACATCACTTTGGTCAAATTAAAATCCAGTGCCTAACTGTCTTTAAGGGCTTGGTTGCCATATGAGATATTTCAGTTTACGGCATCTACTGAATTTCTTTAAACAACCTGTCTTAAAATGAGACTTTTCTCCACTTGCCCTGCCCTCTGTCAGGAGCCCGACGGCGGAGCATCAGCGGTGGCTGAGTCTCCTGCAGGCAGCTGTTAGTGTTGGGCCGTACCCTACCGTACACATCGGCCCCAGCCCACAGCCGCTGTGTGCCCCAGCCTGCTGTTGGGGAGTTAAAACTCGTGGGGTCGGACAGGGGTGCGGGGTTGGGTGCTGGTGGGTGGTGGCCGTGGGCAGAGAGGAGCAGACCGGCGGGAGGACGCCACTGCCAGTTGCAGAAGGGCTCCGTCATACAGCAGGAATCTCTGCCCTGGGTGACGGACAACGCTGATTAGAAAAAGGCTAAATGTCAACATTGTTCTGAACTGGTAATTGGAAATTTTCCAAGAGCATTTTAGACACGAGACTTTGGAGGTTTTCTCCTCCCAGGCCACTTTCCCTCCTCCTCCTCCTCCTCCTCCCACTAACCACCGTAATTCATTCTGTCAAGTACTGAGTGCTGTCCCTTCAGACCTTCAGATAAATCCTTTGCAGCAACAATTTTAAAAGCTGCCGTAGCGTCTCTTTCTGTCTGTCTGTCTTTCCATCTTGCCTTCCTCCTTACTAATTTATATGGTAGCAAGGGGAAGGTGGCCATGTGTGGAAGGTGGGGGTGGTGCAAAGCAGAGGGGTGAAAGCCGATTTTGACACATGTGACTTTCCATTTTTGCAGAGGTCGTTAGCACTCCGCTTAATGACCGCAAGTTGATTACAAATACCGTGTAGCAGTGATGCTTTGCCAAAACGCTTGGAGAGGAGACCTGCATTTTTGCTCCCCTTGTCTGATTCATTTTAAAATATATTATTACCAAAAAGATTTAAAGAAAAATTTATTGCTTGCAAAGAGGGACCCAAATCCCCAGGGCAGAATAAATAAAATAAAAACATGAGAAGTGCATTTATAGTCCTCCTGAAAATAAGAGTGCAGTCTTAAAAAGGTTTCCTTAAAATGAAAAATGGATGAATGAGTCGCCAACTGCTACTAATCTAAAAGTTAGTTCTTTTGATAGTGATGGCTGTGCTGCTAACTCTTCGTTAGCAAGGGTATTTACTTGTAGGATAAGAGGGCTTTATAGAACATTTGCTCCTCTGTGGTTTAGAAATTAGCCTGTATATGGAATAAGTGAGCAAAGATGGAATGTATTTTCCATTGCCCTAGTTATTCCTATGCATGTGTATGTATGTGTTGGTGTGCTTTTGCATGTGTGTGTGCACGCACTAATAGCTTTGTGGTGATGATGGAGATGATCAAGATGATACAGAATGGAAATACTGTGTGATTTTCTGGAGTCAGCCTATTAGGACTCCCTTTAAATGGGAAAGGCAACGATTTCTGGAAAGCAGGTTTGCCAGCAGGCTGCAGTTAAGATCCTCAGATGGTATTTACTGCAGAAACATACATTACTGTGATGTGTTTGAATCTGGAAATAATTTTTCCCACAAGGGAGAAAACACCTTGTCATAAAATATATTGTATTTTACTTGTTTATTCACTGTTATGTCTTCCTGATAAATTGTGGACTTAGCCTTGTTTGCATTTATGTTAGTGGAAGATTTTCACTTGAATTCAGTCTAGTAAGATAAACTCTATCTAGCTCTGATGCCCAGTGTGAGATTTGTCTTACAAAGCTTGTACCGGCATTTCTGAGAGTCAGAAGCTGCAGCAGTTCCTCAAGCCATCAGCAGCAATGCGAGTCCTAGCAGCAAACCTGTAAAACTCTTTCTCCTACCTTAGTTGCTGCTTTTTCAGCCTGTATCATACTTTGCCTGAGGGCTACATCCTCCACTCTCCAGTGGTCTCCAGGCAGCAGGAGCAGGGACACTGAGGTAGGATTACACTGGCGTTTTACTCCAAGTATTGCAGAGAAGCAATGCACGCCGGTGAGGGCAAGAGCTGGGAGAACCGCACGGGCAGGACTTCACGGTTCAGCTGCCAGATCTGTTTTTTAGGAGTGGCTGGCAATGGGGAAATGAGGCATTCAAACTGATGAGGGTCTTGCTTGTACTCTAGAAAATGGGACTATTTTCTTCTAACTGTGCTCTACTGAAGGGCGTATTGTTTTCTGCTCTTTCCTGTGAGAAGATCTAGGAGAAATCCCTTTTTTCTGTATTGTTTGTTGAGCTGTCCTCTCTGCAGGTGAAGTCAAGTCCTTCCCTGTGCCACTGTACGCTTAACTCACCGTTTTTTTGTCAGTTGATTACACAGTGTTGAGCCGATGAACGGCTTGTGCCCCAGGGCAATTTCTTAATACTGTTAATAATAATTCTTTATGCAAAATTTATATTTTTAAAATTGAAAGTGCTGATGGCAATTAAGCAAACATCTCATTAGGAACTGCAGTGGCGTAAAGCCTTGGGAACAACAGAAGAAGGACTCTTGGAGAGACTGTGTGTACAGTATCACGTGGGCACCATTTGCTGATTTCAGTTATTTCGTCTCAGAGTAACACTGGACATCCTTGGCAGAGTGACAGCGCAAGCCTTATTCGTTAGAAACTCTTCCCAGCACTGCGGCCACGAGAACACCCCAAGTATTTTAAGTTAGCTACGTAGGTCCTATTCTTAACTTTTCATCTCATCAGATACTTTTCTTATTAGAACTCGAGAGCCTTCCCTCTAAGGTAATGATGATGTACGTTAAGCCTCCGTGATCAAGTCCTAGCTTGTGCGTTCCTAATGTGTTATGACTGTGATCTGTGCAATAGCTGTGCTCCAGCCTTGCTCGGCCATGTGACATAATGGAGTTTTTAATTTCCTCCTTCCAGTCCCATCGCCTGTTTGCATGTAGGAAATTACTTTGTTTTTCATGGTAATTGATAGCACGACCTGTTTCAGCAATTCACCGTCTCAAAGGTATGTCTGAGATCTCCAAATGACTCACTGACATAAATGCAGATGAGCTAAAGCCACTTGTGTTACAGAAGGGCCGAAAGCCAAAGCAGAGTATCTTGATATCCGAGATAGCCTTTTAGCCTGTAGGACCGCGAGCCCGTGGCCCGCTTTGTTAATGACCGCATTGAAGTCTAGTGGCAAATGGTAGGTTGTAAGAGGCAGCCTGCAGGAATAGTCATGTTAAATTCATGGCCTCTAGCTCACTTGATCAATTGCAAGCTGGTAGACGTTTATTTAAAATTTATGCCACATGAATGTCTGAGGTAATAGGTGAATACTGTAAAGGGTTTATTTAAAAGAATATTTGACCAGTAGGGTCTTTGGAGATCAAATATTTCATTTTCAAGGGTGTCCTGAGTATTCGAAGAGGAGGAGGGGAAAGTAAAGAGGGATTTGGATAATGCGAAATACCACAGAAAGCAAGATTTTCCAAGGAAAACACCAGGAAGCTTGGTATGAGCATTTAATGTATGCTGGAGTTTTTAAAAGGAAACATTAATGGTGAAACATGCCCTCAAAGGACAAGCCAGCAATAAATTTTGTGTCACAAAATTACCTGTCAGTGAGATTATGTTTAAATAACGTAGAATTGTTCCTGGTTCTTGAGGGGTTGGGAGAAACTTCACGGGAGAGTGTTCAAAGTATTCAGAATTACGTGCACAAATCCCATTAACAATAATGGGATTTGTGTGTTCAGCCCTGCTCAAATGGCATTGAAAAATGCGGCTGTTGGTTGTTCTTCCCCAAAGCATAGGCATAGCAAGGGAGCAATGAAATCCAAAATATTTTCTCTCAAGACTTTTTTTTTTTTATTACCTTCCAGACACAGAGTATCTCACTAGCAGGCTGTGTGTACTGCATCATGATTAAAGCCTACAGGCAATTCTCCTTTTCCCTTGGTCAGGGGTGGGGTGGGAAGTAACAGCAACAACAAAAAAATCCCACCAAACGGATTTGACATGTCAGTGTTGCCATTATCTGTGACAATGGTGAACATTATTGCATAAAAATTCAGCAGGACAGTGAGCATTTTGAATGAGTGGACTCCAGTGTGGATTTTGGGGTGGGTTTTATTTTTTTTGCTAATGTCCCTGCTTAAAAAATTGAGGTCTGTGTTTTGATGTATTGTAGATGAGACTGAGTCCTTGTAAATTAGAGAATACTATAGGGCAGAGAATGCTCTAAAGGTGGAAGACAGAGGAAGAAAGAGGAAAAATAAACAATTAAGACTTAAATATGACTGAACTTGTTGCCATGGGATTTGATCTTATCCTATTTACAAGAGAAAACTTATGACTCATGGGTGCTAAATGATCGAGCCATTACTCATTTATGGAGTAAAAAAAAGGATACCTTTTATGGGATTTTTATAAATAATTATTACTTCCCCATATTTGTGAATACTGAGCAAAGACATGCTGCAGTCATAAAGCTCTCTGCGTGCTCAGCTTCTGTGCAGACTTTTTGAGAAATAGTTAGAGTTAACTGATTGTTTCTCTCTTCAAAGTTTTATTCTTCACGGTGTTCTGCTCATTGCCTGTGCTGAGTTGTAGCCCTTATTTCACAAAATCACAGAGGGAAAGAAGGATAGGTTTTGCCAAAATCCAGATAGACGACACATAAAGACCCTGTAGTGCAGTTCAGGATGGACATGTAAAAGGTATTTTTTTAACTGCTTTCTTCCCATCTAAGCCTGGGAGGGCTCTGCAGGATTCCAGCACTGCCAGTTGCCAGTGGTCTGTTGTGGTGGTCATGATGCTGCTTACCAGGTACTTTTCCCTAGTGAAGACTTTTCAGCTGTGCCTGAGGAGCTTAGAAGACATTACCCTGGCCCCGCACCCTTTCGGGACGCTCTTGACTTGTGGGGTATCGCCGTGTCTCTATCTGGTCCAGCTTTAGTGCTGTTTTCTTCTGTTGATCAGTGTTAGGTACAGTTAATGCTTTCTTTTATCACTACCACTGCCCTCACAGGGTTATTAAAGGGTAAACAGTATAATCTGGTTTTGAACTCTGGCTTTTTGCCCTAGGAGGGCTCCATGCTTTTATCGTGGTGTATGTAAAGTGTTAACCTTTTGTGCTGCTAACCTTCCTGTATGGGTTTGAAGAAGCGCATGTAACCATTAATAGGAAAGAGATACCTGCATATCAGATTAGAATCTGATTCGGTGAGAGAGAAATCTGTTTAAGAGCCTGGATAATGTAGACAGTCTCAGAAAAACTAATCTTTTAAAAAGTTTTGTTGTGTGACAGCTGGACAGACATCTTAGGAAGATGGATTTTTTTGAGTGGAGCATTATTGTTTGATGCACAGCCTGTGCAGTAATATTTCTCCTTGGGTGGGTAGTAATTTTATGACGGTCCAAACTGGCTTCTGACTGACTTCAAGATCAAGAGTGTTCCGGATCCTAGAGGTCAAGCCAAATTATAAACTTTGCATTTGAAGTTATGCGTGTTTTCCTGGGGGAGCTTGTGTGAAGAGGAGAGGATGTGGGAGCAGTGAATGCTACATTCAAATCTTGGGTTACGGTCTACCTATAATATCTTTCCAGTTGTGTTTGCATATCCATTTTCTTCATATCCATGAAAGTATCTCCCTCTGAAAATCAGACAGACGTTCTACAAAGAATTCATGGATGTGAATTCTTGGAGCAGCTGGACATAGTATGGAGATATGTTTCCAAGGCTTTACTTTATCCTCTGGAGAGAGGAAACAATTGGAAGAGATGTAGAAAATCAGTATGCTCGTACAACAAAGACATCCCATGGATGTAGACATGAGAAAACCCTTGATCACATTAATTCCCACCACCCGCCTAGTTGTACAGAGATGCACAGGGTGTATTTTTAGGTAAATTGACACTGGATGCCAGAAGAAAGCGGCCTCTACTTTGTTGTTAATTCTGTTTCTGTGCCAAACTGTGTAAGTGTTTGTGGGAGATTATGGCTTTTAACGTACTGGGCAATAAAACCTAGTATTTGACTTGGTATGATTCTAGCTGGCCTATGACATCCTAAGTGTTACAATAACATTCACACATTTTAGTCGTTGCTGCAACTCCTACAACCAGTCAAGGGGAGCTACATGCCGCTCTTGACACAGTGAAACTGTCCCAGCTGCAAATGAGAATTAGACATTTGTATTTTCCCCTCTTTTCTGTATGTATACCTATGTCATTGAATTGCAAGCTGTAGAGAATCCTTTGAAGTAAATGGAAGTTACTACTTATGGGAAATGATGTACAAAATACAATACATTTGTAGAGAAAAACAGAGAGCATTCTTTCAGCCTGTCTTGAATAGAAGACATAAAAACATTCACACAGACTCTGCTGTGATTTTACTTGCAGAAACCTGTCAACATTGCATTCTCTTCGATGGGACGTATCTATTACCAGCTCTGTGGTTTTTGCTGCACTAGGTCAGAAAATGGCCACTACTCAGCTGGAGCTTGTCACACTTAACGCTCATAGCACTTACACGGTGTACTGTCCTTACACATGTCGATGCTGCTGATAGTTCCCTGTTGGAGGCGTCATCCTGTTCTGTCACCGTGGCAGGTCTGACCCATTTATCTGATGTGCACCAGAGTGGTGAACATCGCCTTTCTGACCACAGGAGTCTAGGGGAGCTGCAGAGTCTGGGTTAGCAGTTAGGTGACAGGAGCATGTGGGATGGTTTGTAGGAAACAATATGGGAATCAGTTGCAATGTGGGAGCTGAGGGGGCCCAGCCTTTCCATGGAGGAGCTTCGCATTGGGCGAGCTGTGGGATGTCTCCATTAGTGTGATTTGGAGACGACATCCAGAATCCATTTGAGCTCAAGGGGTTTTATCAGGACAGAAAATATTGAGGGAGCTCCTTGTTTGTTGTTGGCAGAACATCACTATATCCGTGTCGTATGTAGATCAGAGGCGCTGAGAAACTGTTCCTTAGCAAATGCTTTTTAGTTCTAGTATTCTTTTATTGGCACTACCCAGTGCTCAAAGAGCCTTTTTGTAAGTAAAAGAAGCATTAAAACTTCACACATGCTTTAACTTGAGGATGTGGAGAGAATTCTGGACGGCCGCGTTGTTCCTGTGAGCGAAGCCAATAAGCTATGATCCAAACCCTTCTTCTGCTTTGGTGTCATACAAGGAAATCAGCCAAACTGCTGGACTTATCTGGCCTGTATTGGGTGTCAGATATGAACAAAATCTTAATGCCAGCTACCAGAGTCATATCTCATATCTGCTCTCAACAAGTTAGATCAAGAAATCTGGGGTTTTTTTAATCATTCTGCTCTGTGCAAGTGAACTAATGTTAATTGCGTTCTGGATGGCTGTTGGACGTCACAGCTGTAACAACAAAAAGTAAGATTTTCTTTTTAACATCATACTTCAAAAGTTAAATTAAAAATTCTCTTGCAAAAATAAGTCTGTAATAAATAGAGTATGCATCAATAAACGTACCAAGGAAGGGCAATCTGCACCTGATATAATAAAAGTATTTCTCACGAAACCTCTGTTCAAAGAAGCGTAGCATTGAATCATGATTGGTGACTTCTCTACAGAATTTTAGAATTCGCCTATGGGATGGAATTTCTGTTATATTAATGTCCCATTTACACCATTTTGGCTTCATAAAAGGTACTTAAATATATATGAAAATCTGGCCTATAGAACATTTTGTGTTCTGAGAAGAATTCTTTATTAAATTTTACAGGTTGCCACAGTTTTCAGGTCCCTTGCTGTAGAACTTAGAAGTTTTAATAATTGTTAGTGTAAATATAGTAGGCACCTGTTGCTTTAATTCACACTGAAGCATTCAACACTTCCGGTTGTATAATTACACTTAAGTTTATGCTTAATTTATGCCCACAACAGCCCAGAAAGATGCTGAATTATCCTTCAAACACTTGGCAGCATTCAAACTATATTAAACCAAAATCCTCTGGCCTGTCTGACAGAGGTGATTATTGCGGAAAACTTCTTTTGGGTTGTAAATACTTAACATGCGGTAAAATCACTGCCTGATTGAGAATTGCACTTGAGAGGAAAGTATCTGACCTTGCACCAAGTTGGTCTGTTAAGCTAGCTTTTGTTTTCTCTCTCTCTTTTGGTCCCCCCTTGTGGTTTTCTAAATACTTGTGTATTGCTCTTCAACTACAGACAATAATATTCCAGTTCATAGTCTTTGAAAAACACTCTGGATTTAAACCTACGGGTCATATATATGAACAACTGGCTCTGTAGCATGAAGTTTCCAATGTCCTTATTTATTGAGAAATTATATTTTTTCTTATAAGTGAACACATCAAATTATATTATTTTTAAGATAGTAATATATTAACTACTGTGCCACAGTCTGCTGTGAACAAACTGCAGATACTGATGTTATGTTACCTGAAGAATATCTTTGTGGAGTTAATGGGGTGTTTTGGATTTTGAAAGTACACGCGATTCTGCAAACTGAACCCGAATGATCTAGCACCTTTTAATCAAGAGTCACAGAGCAGTCACATGCAATAATCACTCTTTTGTGGCAATTATCAGGTGTACTATGGTGTCTCCTATAACAGTAATAGATACCATATAATGATAAACAAAGATACAGTTTTGATTTGTTGTAGAAACAAGACGTACCTTGAGAACAGAAATGGCTTCTCAAGTGGCACAAAATTTGGTTTCCATTTATTAACCTAATAAAGCTGAAGAACTATTGCCTCTTAACACTGGTTTTGCCTGTCTAAGTGGTAAAAATGCAAATGCCTGATTTCTGCTCCTTATACCAGAGTGATCGCCACAGGAAAGGTGTAAAAAGGTGTGAGCTTCTGCAAGCATGAACCGGGTTATATATCTTCTGCTAAGCTCTTTGTGTGCTTGAAATCCTGCTTACGCACATTACTGCCCATTTTGAACAGGGATTATTTAAGACAGGAGAGGGAAATCTTTCACAGTCTAACAGCCAACAAATAAAGTAAAGGGTGATGAGGAGCCATAGGCTGGTGTCAGAATTGGAGAGATTGCCCCCTCTGTGTCTCCCACGGCTCCTGCCTCATACATGCACCTCTGTGCTTGTTATGTCGCAACTCCTGCCACAGCATCACTTCTGTTTATCGCTGTATCTTCAGCTCTAACTAAATGTAAAGAACTTTTGATTTATCAGTTATTATTCTTATTTATCTTATCTTATCTTGTTATCTTTTTCTACTATTGCTGCATTTTCATCACAGAAGAGCAAGACATTGCTCAGAGGTGCTGGTTTTCCTCCCCTCACTTAAGGATTTCTCTGTCCTTCCTCCCTCTCCTTCTTGTCCTCAGATTATTATGCTGAGAAAACTTGTCTCTTCTGTCTACAGAGATAGCTTTTAGTCCAGGGTAAGGTTTACTTCATAGCCTAAAAATGGCTCTTGCTCCTTGATCTGACTCACTGTGTTACAGTACAGTCACTTATAGATCAATTTATTTTTAGAATCTGAAAGAAACAGATTCTATGGGGAGCATTTGTTTCTGATCAAGAGATGGCTCCAAACTGAAATATGCTGCTGGAGGGAATATCCTTTCAACTTGACCCTTAATATAAGGACTCTCTGACAGTTGTTTCGTGCCTTTTGAATGTCTGTTGCACCCTTCTGCAAACTTTTTGTGATCAGCTTATGGAATAAAATGGGCAAATGTAGACACTTCCATGTCCTGTGAGGCATGTGAGTGTGTGTTTGCTGCTTTTCTTCCTAGATACAAGGTAATTTCTTTGGGGGTGGAAGGTTTTGCTCCTATCTGCTCTCTGAATTTTCTTTTTCTAAGAGGGGAGATGGGTGTGGGGGGAAAGAATTTGCATCAAAACCCACATTGTCATAGAGTCGTCACTTAGTGTTCAGCAGTTTTGAAGATGGTTTTCTTTGGTTTTCCACTCAAAAGTGGAAGGGTTGGGAGCACTGCGGTGCACACTCTGGTCACTCCGCCCTACCTGACAGAAGTGGTTCTTTAATGCTTCTTTGTACATTACCTGACATTTCTTGGTTTTTGGAAGGACAGTAAATACTGCAGAGAGTTTGCATTGATGTGTTGTCACTACGTGGCATATTCCCCTTACAGTTCTACTTCTTTTTTTTTGCTTTAATTTTTGTCTTTTGCATTTTTAAGAAGTTAATAACGAGAAGATGTTAGCATGCATGGTAAAATAACAGTATGCTGTTACTGTCAAAAAGGAGGGAGTCCCTGGACCTACCTACTGCAGACCTTGAACATTCAGCCAAGCCCCATGTAGATGCTGATACACGATGGATGTTTCTGTCTGCTGGATCCCATACAGGCAATGAAACTATCATGCCGTGCAGTAGATCTACTAGAGAAAAAACATGTACACATCCAATTAAAAAAAAAAAACCTAACCCTGAATACTGCCTGGTGATGCTCACTCTGTTTTAGCTGAGGGTGTTGTGCTGTTGAAGGGTGTGAGGAATGCTATAACAGTGTTTAGTCGTATCATTATTCTGGAAGGGCAATCTGCTTGCTGCATGTGAAGTTGTTGTTTTCCTAGGCTGTATTACTTACAAGAGTTACCACAAAATTAAAATGTAAGGTTAACTTCTTGTATCCTGGCGGCATATCTAATTATTATTCTCACAAGTTAATGTTAGATTTAAAATGTTATTCTCAATATGCTAAGAGGATGACAGCAAGAAAATCTAATTTTACCTCTTCTTGTGGAAACCATTGCTTCAGCCTTGACCTGTGAACACTTTTTTAATACCAGGGAGACACTCAAGGATCAACAGCCTGAGCTTGCTGTAACTGGTAAATAATTTTTTTTTTTTAAGGAACAAAAAAAGACACCAGTTTGTCTTTTCTTTTTTGAAGAAAGTAATAGAAAGGGAAGGAAAAGAAGGAAGCAAAAACAGCCATGCCTTTTCCTCATGCACAGAAGTGGAGAGACACATTTGTCTGATAAATATGACTTTTGAAAGCAATTGTTTTCCTTAGAAAAGAAAGGGAATAAAACACCTACAAGAAGTTTGCTTACAAATTTTCCTTTAAGCATGTGAGGGAAAGCAGATACAGATTTGCATTCTTGTATACTAGCCTTTTGCAATCCCTCTGGCTCTCGCAGAAACTATTCCCTTCTAGTTGTCCTGGTATTAAGTACCCGAATGTTTGGATTGAGGACTGTGCTGGGGGCTGCCACATGCTGACAAGCGGTCGGTGAGGTTAGAATGAAGCACTTGGGCATCACGCAACACGTGCTCCGCAGATAACCCAGGAGGAATTTTGGCTGAGTTAGAGCTGTCCTTAGGCTATCCCTATAGCTTACTCCCTATGCTCTTTTCAGCTAATTGTAAGAGATAATGCTCTCTCCAGGCTTTTAGTCTTTTTCTGTATCCCCACAAGAGAATCTAATTAATGCCTATTATAGCATTGCCTCTGTGAGAAGTCATTTAAATGAGGCTATCAGTCTGCTGTCCAGCTGTTACTGATCCAAGCTGAATCTGAATTGACAGCAGAGCCTGAGAGGATCTGTTTATCTCTTTACCAGTTTCTGAGGCACCACTTTAAAAGTGTGCATGGCGATACATAGGGTTCCCAAATCTGTATTTAGGGACTTGACTTCCAAAGGAGGTGAACACCTGCAGCTTTCATTGAGTTGTGTTGAAATTGCAGATGATTCCTCTATGGATCAGGCCCACTGGAATTCTTGAAACAGGATTTCAGATGTGTGCTCCATGGGCAACTACATCCGGGGATCCTTCTTGATCACCATTGCCTCTCACATACACCAGCAGGCCTACCACAACCACCTCCTTCCCTCCACACAATCAAAAATGGGAACTGAGATCCCTCAACAAGCAATTTAGCTTCCCCTTCAGCTGAGTAAAGCTTCCTTGATGCAATGGTTGCCACTCATAGAGTAGTGTGACCACCTTCCTTCCTGCCCACACTTCATTAAGGCCTCTTGTCACATACTACACTAATTTTTGAGTTACGAGGAAAATCACGGAGGTTTAAGGAGGTCAGGGCTTTAAGCCAGCAACTGTAGTAAATTTAACTCTAAACAAGGGCAATGAAAAGGAGATCCACTAGGATGTGAGAAATAACAGAGCAACGGAAAGCTCTTTGAAGTAAGTTAATGGATTTACAAGGTTGCCTGCATTTTGGGCTGTAGGCAGTGGGAGATGGGAATAGAGGAGAGGGAAAGGTAGGAAGCTCGTGAATTCTTTAAAGAAGATTTTGTTCTTTCCTAGACTGTGGTATTTTTCAATGGTCAAAATTCAGTTACCACCCATGTGCTAGTGCTTCAAACGTATGGCATTTATCCTTGTCTTTTGCAGTGATCCATTTGATAATATTTGTGATCCTTTTCTGTCTGTGATGTACTTGTAGAGTATTGCTAATAAGCTTAGGGACTTGCTTAGGAAAAAAATCTTTTAACATCTTCAAACTATGGACAGCTTTTGAGGTGGTGGTGGTGGTTGAGTCTTGTTACTCTGGCTGTGATCTAAAGCCTGTTGAAGTGAATGGGGAGTCTTTCCACTTACTTCAATAGGCTTTAGATCTGTATCCCTCCCTGTAAGTAGAGCTAAGTCTAAAACACCGAATATTTGGAAGAAGACAGCAACACAGCTTACGTTTCCTGGCTCTGGAGTTTCCTTTATGTTGTCCTCAGGTCAAAACTCATCTTCAAATTCTGTCTCCGCAATGTTTATTCCTACAAAAGGAGATAAAGGTCTTTGTTCCTCTAGAAGTCCCTAGATGACTAGATTGAACAAACAGAGCAGTAATGTTCTCACTGTTTTCCATCACCTACTAAAGTGCAGAACCTTCTCCCTCCCCCAGTGTTTCCATTTCCTCTACTTCCTGTCTTTGCAGATTGGGTAACAAATGCTGAATATTTCCTGAAGTTGACTAATGACAGGACATTGATGTCTGCAGCTCAGCAGTCTGGCTAGTGCTGGGTTGAATTCTTGACTGAAAGGAGGTGCTACGGCTGTGTTTATGCAGCCACCCCTCAGTACGCTTCTGTCTTTTTAATACTTTTAGGGTATTGTATCAGCCTAGTCTAAGCACCCTGTGGCAAGCATACTTCAAATGACTTTTAATTTACTGCAGTATTATTACTGCCTTAACAAAAAGAAGATTATCACAGGCCGAATTGAGATACAGTACTTTAGGATGTGATCACTGCAGTGACTGTAAGTCCTTTTTCGCATGTTCTGCTCAACAAAGACCAATAATGACTGGGAAAATCCATTATTTCAAATGAATGGCCTTTAAAAGTGAGAGGAAAAGAGGATAACATCTTCCACAGGTGGAAATTACTTTGGGTTTGGTTTACACAAAGTTAGATTATGCACCCCCAAAATTAAGAATGTTTAGAACTGGGTTTCTTAGGTCTCCCAGCTATCTCTTATGAGACTGTAACTGCCAAGAGCGAAAGGAATTTAATGAATTTTGTTTTATAGCTTAGGCTTTTCCTCTGAAATGGCTAGACTGTCTCTTCTTTTGGCAGGGGGATTTCTTTCTCATTATGCCATTAAAACTTCAATTGCTCTATTCCTTTTCTGTTGACTGAGATGCACAGATCTGTGTTTCTGTATGTATCAAATTATAATGATGTTCTATGACAAAAAAGTCAAGTATCCATGTATCCTCACTATATCTCCCTTGGCCCGATTAGTAATGGCATTGATGTGAGCAGAGAGTCCAGTAGGAAAGAAAAACAGACTTACAGATTATTTCCTTAGCTGACATGCGATGGCTGTCGATTCCAGTGTCCTAAAGTGCTATAATATATGCTTGCTTTGGAGCTAGAAGCACCTCTTCAAAGTTGAACAAAGATCAGCAACCAAAACAGTGGGCAACAGAAGAATTTAAGCTTCTAAACAAGGAAGGTGGGAAGATGGGATAGAAATGAGTTGTGTAGTGATATGAGGGTTAAGAGGAACAAGGAGTCACTCCCATGTGGCAGCAATGCTACATGGATCTCTGATCTAGAATCAGATTATTCCTTTGTGGGTGAATCTAATTGATGTAATCCACACCTAAATACCTGCTGGGAAGTAGGCCTGTGAAAAAATCTTAAAACAAGTTGGCTCAACTCCTGACATACTACAAAAAGGTATTTCTTTAACACACATGCTTACTTTGATGGCATTGGCTTGTTCTTGACTTAAACAGGATTTTAGCCTTGTTTGGTTAATTAAAGTAGAACACATATTTGAGTTTTTATATAAGTAGTGAAAGATTGAAGTCTTCTAAATTTGGGATACACATAGAACCCTTATGACTACTTCTGGTGCATGTTTTTACTTGCTATAACCACCCATTCTTTTTCAAACTGAATAATATCTTTGCTGTTAAATAAATTAAATTTCTGTATGTTGAATATTGCAAAACTAGGAAAAATGGGCAGTTCAATAAAAACCCACACACCACAAAATCCACAATCCTTTTCTTCCTTTTCTCCGTCTCTTCCATTACTGTTATTACTTTTTTCCTTTGCTGTATTCTGATTCTCCAGTGTGGAGACTTTCAAATGAAAGTTAACAGATGCTATTCCACACAATCTGACTGCTCCTGAGGGGAGCTTGTTCCCACCAGACGTTTTACAACATCTGTTTGAAGCTGACTTCGCACTCCTTCTGTTCCATCTCAAATTGGAAGCCCCGATGAGAAGAGATGAGAAGGTACATGTACCGAGGCAGGGCTTTGATCCGCGATGCCACACACTGACTGACATTTCCACTTACATTGAAACATGCTGCTCTCAGATATATGGTAATAAACAGGACTGTTCAGCTGGCTAACAGAGATGCTGTTGAGACAGCAAGAAAAAAAAATCACCTTTGTTCATAGAGAAGTCTTTTTTTAAAATCTAAAACTCAGAAATATGTTACATTGTTTATACAGTCTGTTTAATCTTTTGTAATTTATTCACCTACAGCATGAAACATCATGATTTTATTGATATGCTAGCACAATTTTCCTGTTGGGCTTATTGGAGCTCCTAGGCAGAGCTTCAGGATTTTTCCCTATACCAGATTTTATCACTTCAAATTTATGCTGTTCTAATGTGAAAATATAAAATTTTCTTCATTAGAGCAATGCAAACCTTTCTGTTCATATTAAGCTTTGTCATCCCAACAATTCTGTCATTCTGTTCTTAATTAAAAACTCTTGCCTTTGAAACGATACCATTCAATGCTGTCTCTTTAAAAAAACAGGGAAACAAAGATACGCATTTTTCAGAGGGGGGAGGATATTGCAAAATTGTTTTCACAATTGTTCAATACATCTAAAAATATAACACTGCAGAAACAAAGAAATTATTTCATTTCAGTGACAATACTAGCAGATCTGAAGTTAACTCATAACTTATCTACTAATACTGATGAATAGAGTTCTCTAGAGCTCTCTCTCTTTTCTAATGTGTTATCTTTTGAATGCTCATCTGGGAGAATAAAGACATTTTATGCAGCGTTTAAAAAGCTTTGATAAGATGTAACTTATTTTCCTTTTTTGAAAACTGTATGTTTTGTTATTTTAATCTATAGGCTGAATGCCACAGAAAAATGATGAAAACCTTAATTTATTCTGGGCATCTTAAGTAAATGTATTGAAGGTACATAATAGCTTACATGCATTGAAAATAATAGGAATTTTACGCTGAGACTTCTCCCTGCCCAGTGATCCTGTCATCTCTCATTCTGTTCTGGCTCCTCAAAGTTTTGTAAGCTGTTCAATCTCCAGTCCTGTGATACAGGAATTTAGGAATAAATCGGGTCATCTTTCAAACCAGTAGTGTTGATCAAGTAATAATTTTGATAAGATTTCAGTGATCCTTCATGAGAGTCTGTATCTATACTGAGAATATGGCTCCCATTCAGATTTGGCTTGTAATGCTTGAGATAAGATGGCCAGACTGTGCAGGACAAGGAAAAGTAATTGGGTAGAGGGAAGAGGAAGAGTGTCATTTTGTCAGAGTCCAAGAACAAGCTTCTGGGAGACTCAATTAAATGTCATAACCAGCTCAAATGTCTTATCTTTTTAAAATGCTTCTGAAGGGAAACGACCAGAGATTTTTCCTTCCTTGCTGAACTTGAAATATCTCCCTGGGATATAATTTGGGGGTTTCGGTAAACATAAAGAAAATATTCATGTACTACTATGGTCTATTCTAGTCCTTCTTCTTTTCTAAGATCAGTCATCTTCCTCACTTCTTATCTACTTCATTGTGTTGTGTTAGTGGCTGCTGGAAACAGGGCTTAGTCAATGAAGTAGCAACACTGCCATGCCTGTAGGAGTCACAAAACTTTCCAGACTCAGTATTTGAACTGCTTCTAGTTGAAACATCTCTTTTAAATTGTCTCCCAAAACGTTTGAACACATCCTCAAGGCTTCCCAGTTGCTTATATACTATATTGCATGCATCACGTAACAGTGATTGACTGAGTATCTACTTGAAGATGATCACTCGGTCTCGCTATGATGGACACCGAGGGACACAGGAAATCCAGTGAACTCTCTTACTTTGTTCATCCGCAAACTAAATAGATTGACACAGTGGTATCTCACAAGATCAGGAGTGCCAAATCAATGAGCCAGGCAGCGGAGGTTGCTCCCAGATGTGAGAAACTGGTACAAGAGTTTCTAATATTTTAGGCTATTTACGTTTGCTTTCCATCTCTTGGAAAAGAGTCTGAAGTTGGGTTTTGAAAGCACCAAGCACCTTAGTGGAGTATCTGACAGGATGAGGCCAAAGTGAATTTCTCCATCTTCTTGCAGACCTTTTTTGAATTATTGTATCATAGAGAGAGAAAGGCATAGGCAGAGAGAAAGTGTGGTATTATCTTCTCCTTAAGATTCAGCCTTCATATCCACAGCTCCTTCCCTTCCTAGATGATTGACTCCAAGAAGGATTGGAGGTTTAGACAGTCTGGTCACATCACTTCAGATTCATGGTGGTAGGTCTAGCATCAGTGACACGGATGAATGACTTCAATAAAGAAGTACAGTGGAATAGCATCTTCCACAAACCTATTTGTACCATATGTTATGCCCCAAAATGCTGTTTTAGTAGAACCCCCAACCTTGGGGCCTTCTGTTTGTTATTAGTAACATTTGCTTTCAGTTCCTCACCAATTTTTGCAGGGGGGAACACGGAATATCTGAAAACAATAACTCTTGTTCATTGACATAAACCGGCTGTCAGTTCCTTGTGGGACCTGGGCTGATAAAAAACAGGGAAAAACTATTTTATTTGCAATGTAAGGAATTTTAGCCTGTGGAGATTTTTAGTTCAACAGCAGTAAAGGTAGGGACAGCAACCAGTGAGGCTGTTAAAGGTTACATTCTCTCCCGCCCTCTCTTTTTCCCAGTCCCTTGAGTCATAATTAAAACTCCAGAAAGTGAGAAGCTGTTGCTAATGCTAACATACAGTTTGGCACAACAGAATCATGCATTTACTGACTTGTGTTTTTTATTTCATTTCATTTTTTATAGGTCAAGCTGAAATTTTACTTTACTATTCGGTTTACAAAGGGCTTTTCTGAATTTGAAACTTTTAATTCGATTCGAGAGTTTCCCAGGTATAACAATAATGGAAACAAACACCTTGTTCAGCAGCTTGACAATAACTATCTCCTAACGGAACAATCAGGCACTTTAATCAGATGTGAGTTTAATGCTCTCAAGTTGAAAATGCTGGAGATGGTGTCTTGTGCTTTGTACTGCTTAGGATTTCTCCCAAGAGATAAGCTGGACACAGAGATGAGCTAATTACCCTTCATACCTTTTTGAGAGCTGTCCAGATTTGAAGGAGCAGTTACATAATAAAGATATTTATACACCATCTTTCTCAGGACCGAAACACTATACGGGGTTACTTAGAAGACCCTTACCCAGCCAAGACTTAGTGAATTCTGTGGGTAAAGACTGAGAAAGAGTTTAGGATTTTTGTGATACTGCCATCAACCGTGTCCTTAATGGTTAAAAATGTTTTGTGACTCATTTGTAAGAACGACCATCCATCAACACAGGGCTCCTTTGAGTACCTGTTGGGGAGGTTTATTTACAAGCCTTTATATCCAGTCATGTCTTAAGTAACTACTCACAGGTCTTAGAAAGCCATTCTTCATCAGAAGGTGATTATTTTTAAGACAAGTTGAAGTGGAAGGGTATTGCTCAGCCTTGAGACTCTAGTGTATGAGCTTATACTTCCCATGTACAAATACCAGCGAGGCAATTTAAACTGGTCAGTGAGATCCTTGGAAAATCTCTCAGTGAAGGAGAAAGAATTATTGGCACCTGTTGGATCGTCATTGCCATTTCTTAAAATACATAGCCCCTTTTAAGGTCATCTGTTAAACTACTGGCCACCCCTGACCTTGCAGTCTGGTGTGATTTCAGCCCAAGGTAATATGAACTGGTAGATTAAAAAAAAAGTCTCCCTCCTGCTGCAGATACGTTTCAGTGCTTAATAGCCATTTGTGTTGTCTTTTTTTTTTCCCTTTCTTATCTATGGGGTAAGCTGCATTCGATCTCAGAAAGCCTTGGACCTCAGTTCACCTGTGGGTATACCATTCACAACAGATCTCATTTTTTCTTGCATACTGAGATCACAAAGTTTAGATCAGCCATTCCCTGTTTCCTGGTTTGGTGTTGCTGTGCAGGACATGGCTTACTGCGAGGCAAGAGTTTTCTTGGACTTACTGCAAAACCCCTCACCTGTGCAAGAACCCAGACGTGTAGATAAAAAAAACAATATCTCTTGAAATGCAGCAATAATCCTTGGACAGTACTTCATCAGCTGCCATCGTGACAGTATTTCTTGATGTTGCTATCTCTCCAGGACAACCCCAGAAATGTTAATTGTGGAGAAAGCATGCCTTAGTTTCATTCAAAGGATAGCACAAAAGGGCTAAGTCTTCCCCATAAATTGCAATTAACCAAAGACTATTAGATCAAGCTGCTTGTGGAGAACAAGACGTAGCAAATTGTCAAATCGAAGAGTACTTCTCTAGTTGTCTAGTTTGTCTAGTTTGTCTGTACCAAAGTGTATCTGTTGCCATATTTAATAAGGTAGAACTGAAATTTTGCATTCAATTATGAGACAGAAGCCTAAATATAATTGCTTTTTATTAGCTTAGCCACTAAGATTGGAAAAGAGAACAGAATTACTTGAGAAATTTACCTGTACTGTTGCTTGTTGGAGTACTGGTTTTCCATGGTAATTTTCTACAAATATCCATTCATCCATTTTTAATAAGAGCAAAACTCAGACCAGGATACCAACTTCCCGATGCATTTTTGCTATCCTGGGGAATGTTTGTTTTCTTTTTGAAACAAAGTGAACTTTACTATCACAGAATATTTTAAATTCAAACAAAAAATCTCAAATGGTGTATTGACACAGTGCACTCGTTTCTAAAACCTCAGAAGAAGCCAAATAAGTATCCATACTGAGTAAACAGATTATTTACTTTTTAAGTATTTTTAGCTTCTGGTACTGCTCCCAGTTTGATCTCTGGCTCCTTGATTATTGAATCCTGAGGGTAGCATCAGAGAGCCAGATGTTCTCTCTCTTGCTTTAGGTCAGGAGCTGCGAATACTTCTTTCATGTCTTCATGTTTTGTGACTTGTAGACACCACCATAAGTAATAATAAACACACTGATGTGCGCTGGTGGAACTCCTCTGAAGCCAATGGGGTTATGTTAGTATAAGGTAAAAATTAGGCTGATCATTTGCCTTAGAGGCACCCTACACTTTTATATAACTGTAAATATTACTAACAATTAATATCTGGGTAGTATTCAAAGCTGCGGTGCAGCTATGGTCCCATGGTGCAGCTGCATGAGGTTTTTCTGATGGTTTGCATCTTTGTCCATGTCAAAATGATATTTAAATGCATTCTGTCATGGAGGGTTATTAGTGCATCCCTAATATTGCTGAGCACCTACTTATTCTGTAATGCAGCAGCATTGTACATGGTAGCCTCTAGTGCCATTTACAGTAGTACATCCCAAGCTCCCAGGACTGTTCGTCTACATGCCATGATGGGAGATGGTGCTTGGATTGACATTCCAACACCTTTCTTGCCCATACAGAGAAGCTCCAGCATTGCCAGCTGACACTTTCTTTTCACACTGGAATTTAGTAGTTATAATTCAGTCTGTTTGCACGTCTCAGCTTCTATTTTTAAGCACCACTAATCCTCAGCAAAGGGCTAGCCTCCATCCGGCCTTACAAGGGTGCATGGTGGCGAGGGAGGTGTAAGGAGCCTTCCCAGGCCTTGTGCAGTCCTCCTGAGAGCGAGGCGCAATCGCTGCCTTAAAAGTGGGGACAGGGAAGATGCTCTTGCCTCATCTCCCTCTTGAATGCAGAGATGGCAGCGACTGGAGGAGCTGTGCCCCACCATGTCCCATGTGTGCCAGAGGGAGAATGTTCCCTCTCTGAAGGACACTCCTCAAATGGCAATGTCAATCTAGCACTTTCTCGTACCACAAGCATTGTCTGAAGTGTGCAGCTGGACTTGGACGTGGTCAAAGTTTTTTAAAACTGTGAAGGCCCTCACTTTGTGTGCTTTCCCTCAGGTTAACAGTTGTCAGTTCACTCAAGGAAATTAGGGCTGTAGTCTGTGCAGACCTAGCCTTGCATTTGTTGCATGTTTCCCTAAACAACAGGAAAGTAGAGATAATGGAGTGGAAGTCATGGTGCAAGCTGAGCAAGCAGCCTGCGTGCTGCTGAAATGGGTAAGGAAACAGTCTTCTGCCTGTCAGAGGGATATTGTTTCTGCTGGAAAACTCTGTCGGGAAGGAGTCAGGGCACCAAGATGGGGGCACTTAAACAAACAAAGAGTTGTTCACTTGAGAGGACCCTACTCTTGTTTTTCTTTTGTGTGGTTTTGCCATCCATCTCCTCCACCAGCTCAGCAAGGACGTGGAAGGAGATTTTCCTGCCACAGACTCCTCTGGCTGTCCAGCTGCTGTTGCATCCAAACAGACCATGGAGACTGGAGGGCTAGTTTTATAGTCTTTTGAAATAGCTGCCTTATTGAAGCAAGGCAGGATCAAGCCTGCTCTCTTGTTGCTCCTGGGAATGTTGAAGACCCTACAGATAGGGAATTATGTTACGCTTTCCAAAGAAAAGAGGGTTAGTACGTGCTGTCGCTTCCTGGTGAAGGCTCTTGTTTGTTAAGTAGCCAGCAGAAATCTAACTGCTAAAGCTTGAAGACGACATGGTTTCAGCGTGCTTTTACAATCAAAGTAGCTGAGAATGATGTGGTCTTTTGGAGTTTTTATTCACCTTCCATTTACTTTATATCCTTTAGTCAGGTGTTGAAATCTGTCTCCTGTTATGTCTTAAGCAGTCCATCCAGGTCCAGAGCAGTGTTATTTTAGCAGGGCAAGGCCTTTGGCTAATAGCAGTTGGGAGAGGGATGGTGGTTTGGAGGACATGCATAAAGAAGATCTAATCAGTAGTGATATCAAAGGATGTCAGCCAAGCCAGTCTTGCAGGATGCACAGGGGCTATAAGACCTCACGCTTACTGTGCAGAAGAGGCCCAGACAGTTGCCATGCCTCTAGGTTTAAAAGTGTCTATCCATTGACGTTAACCTTTTGTGCCAAAGTAAAACACATTCAATTAACTTTTTCTTTCAAGTTAGGATGTGCAATTAAATGGTTTTTCATCTCTCTTTCTATTTGTATATGTTAGGGCCCACTTCCCATCTTGTGCCTGGATCGCCGATATCTTTTCAGGCCAGCTGGGGAAGTCTGATACAATGCAAACTCATCTGCCATGCGTTATAGGCAAAGCCTAAGAAAGAGCGGCAGTACATCCTGTGCAAGTGAAATAAGTTTATTTTCCAATAAATTCTTTCCACATGTGCCAAGCAAATATCTTGAGAGACTCCAATTTTTCCATTACTCACTTGCACTGATACTTAGCGGGATGGTAAAAGTTGTGGTAGTTGTTGTGCACTTGTATTGATATTGTTTTGCTTTATTCACTAACTTCAGTTCTGATGTTTCCTTGAGTAAGGTTAAGCTTGTATGAAATTGTCCAAGTTTGGACTTGAATGAAACATGCTCATTAGTATCTGCATCAAATCACATTCAATGGTGAGTAGCACACAGTGTTCTGAAAGCACCAAGTATTGAAACTTTATTTTTTCATTTTTACCAGTAGAAATGAGAAAAGGAGATAATTGGCACTCTGTGTATGAAGAAGCTATTAACAATTTTTTGTGGTTTATTATATTACTTTATTATTAGAGACACAAAATATACTATACATTTTGTTTTGCATGAAATTATATAGGCAGTAAAAGTTTGTGAACGAAGAAACACATTTTGCACTAATTCCACAGCACTTCTATTTCATTTTATGATTTTTTTTTATTTCACTTCTGAGACTACTTCTACTGAATTCAGGGATCAGTAGGAAACCCACCCACCGGCTAATTTAACTTGTAAAAATTGTCTTTCTGCAAGTGAAAAAAAAAAAGAAGTAGCCTGCTGAGTATTTTATATATCTCATTTCTGTTTCCAAGATTATTCATTCATATCCTGTTAAACTTTGATTTTGTTTTGGTTTTTTTTTCCCCTCCATTACTTTTGTAATGTATTTCTGCTACTACTCTATACTAGGAAAAAAGAGCAAAATTATTTATGTGCTTAGAAAATCAATCACCAACTTTGCAAAAAAGATGAGCTATATGTACAGATGTGGAATCTGTGAAAAAAAAGTAAGGAAAAAGACGAACTTTTTTACGGGTCAAATGAAATAAGACAAAGCCAGACTGGGGGTGGGATTCTATAAACTGAAGCATTCCAAAATAAAGGCATGCAATTGTTTAACCCTATTTTTGTATGGTTGGTCTTGATGTTTATATAGTCAGCCTTTATTGACATGCCTGCTTATCTAGGTAAGACATCTTTATATGGCTTAATTGCCCTTTTACCAGTTGTCTTTAAACTCCCACGTGACATATTTTTGATCTTCTGTTATAATCCTGTTTGATGCTTATCTGAAAGCATTTCTTCTTCTCATTTAGAAAGTCTAATTGGAAGGTGACAGCAATCTTTTATTTTACTTCACAATGATTTTACTCAAATGTTTGGCTGGCTTCTTCAAGAGCAGAGTTTTCTTGTAGCTGTTTTCTTCATTCAGTCACTGTAGATTATGCTAATCAGATGATCACAGCTATGGAGTTGCAGAGTGAAGGGATATTTTATGTGAATCCAGAAGAGAAAAAGGATTTGAGTTTTGCATTTAGTTGACATCTTCACACATCCCTTTTCTATTACTGTACTTTAGTCCATGATTCCAATTCATTTAATTTATCATAAGAAAAAAAATACTCCCTTCTTCTGCTCCTCTTACAGACACATGCATTTATAAGGCTTTGAGCCATCATGTCCCTTCACATTATTTATGACCTGAAGAAAACATGCTTATTTAGAAAGTTATCTGACTTAGACAGCAAGCGCTGTTCAGTATCCAAAAAATAAGCTGTGGAGACAAAAGCATTTTTATTTAAGAAAGAACATATTTGATGGGACATTTTACTGAATTCCTGAAAAATTCTTGTTGTTGGGTTGAGTTAAAAATCAAAAAAGTTTGTGACTGCATGCAGAAGAAATGAATGTGAAAATGCACAAATAATTTACATATGCAGCTACCTCAGCCCTGCCTCCTCGGCTCCATCTGTGCTTGGACTGAAATGGGGAATTAGCGAGCCTGTACGTATTAGTGCATGTGCAACAGGTGGACGTTTGACCCAATCGATTACACATGTGATATTAATACAAGTTGGGCTGTGCACTGAACTCCTTACAGGAGTAGGAGATTTATACTTCTGACAAAGATGTATTTTAGGGTGAATTATGGCATGGTTCCTGCCTAGGTTTTATTCTTTGCTTTTATTGTGTGTCAGACTTCTTCCTTTTGCACTCCAGGACAGCCGTGTAGCTGGCCCTGCTACTTTGCCTGTTCCTTTTTTCAACCGCACAGGTAAAAGTTGATGTTTTGTTGATGGTTGAGCGTCTGACCTGGGGCATGAGGCTGAAAGGAATGGTATTTCTCCTTTTTCCCAGCACTCTGCCCTGGCTTTAGGTCAAGGTAAGCTTAGCTTAATAGCAAAGGAGCCTCACAGAAAAGCAGTCTGCCACTCTGGTATTCAGACACCATAGAGCAGTGGGAGGTTTCATGTGTAAGTTTTGGCTGTCCACTCCATCTGATGTGCAGAACTTATTTTATTCCCCACCCCTCACCTTCAGTCCATTCAATTATTTAGTGTTACATAGAGCAGGCCTTGTCTGACTACTCTGTGCCACAGCAGATGGTAGGCCAGTCAACATCAACAGTTGAAAATCTAGGATTAAGGGAAATCTAGTACCTAATTTATCTACAGAAGGATTCTGTGAAGAGAAAAAGTTATCTGAACTCGTACTTAACATTGAGAATGAAGTGCTAATCGTTAGTCTTATGAAAAACGGTGGTGGAAGAGCATAATTGCCACTCTAAGTGGTGTGGACTTCAAATGTAATCTTGCAGAGCCCTGCCAAAGAGCTCCTAATACCAGTACAAGGATTTGACTTGTAGTCAATTGACATTCAGCCAGTTTTGACTCAGAGGGTAGAGTGCTACTGACTGAATTGTTAACACTGAGCAGTTGGGTTTTCCTAGGAGGCCACTAAGCCAAAAATGTGATCTTGCACAGCAATGAAACATGATGAAATCATAATTTCATATGCTGTGATTTCCTTGAGGCTGATAACTGTTAGGACTTAGTTGGCCAACAGATCTGGGTTAATTAACTAGGCTTTCTAGGCTATGAATTGTGATGACTGCAAGATTTGCTTTTCCACTATTTGCAGCTGTTGTCCAACTATGACTGTTATCTGCGGGCTGGGAACATCCATTCTGTGGTTCATGTTACTTTCAACAGGCTGGCTGAGCTCCTGTCATCTCTGCACGGAGATCGAGCTAGTAGTCCATACTAACCTCTTTACTGTCATGACTGTGTTGCTTACAGAGCCTGACCTACATAGCATCAAACCAACTTGGCATACTCTGTGAGCTACGGTCAGTGCAGTCGAGACTTAGTCCAAGACTATGGTGAGAACTACTTGAATCAATCCCAATCCCAAAAGAATCCAAGTCTGGCATCGGTGTAGCTTTTTACCTTGAAATATTTACTTTTAAAACCAAGTACTTTGGCATGTCTAAGCTATTTCTTTACCGTCATTTTATGATATGGCTTTTCAGCTATCAGTGCCCATGAAGCTCATGTCGTGTTTTGTGTACTGACACATACTCAATATCTCTTTCTTTATAAGGATTTCCCATCATTGCAGTGCAACCTGTTTGGCAGCTTAGGCTTTTTTCCATACCCTGCAGAATAAATGACTAGTATGAAGGATCAGCAGAACACTGATCTTCAAATACAGCTTGCCAGATTAATACGTAAATGGTCTAAAATAGACCCTCAATTCATACCTCCTACTATTTTACCCTTAGCATATGGAGGTCTGGTTCAGACTGTGTGTCTGTCTCATGTTATGGTGATGGTGGGATAGTTCGTTGTCATTTGAGGCTCTCAGTTTTTGCTTGAATAATTCATTTTGCAAAATTCTAGCTGGCCAGTCTCCTGTGTAATATAGTGGAACCAATCAGCCATCTTAAACCGGCTGGTTGGATATATGCTGGCATAGCTGTTAGCGCAGTCACACGCTCATTCCCTGAAATATTCTGGGAGATATTTTTATTGCTTTATTATGTTTGTAAATCTCTTTGTGCGCACTGAACACTGATTGAACAGAATGATCAACTGGTAGTTATAATTTCCAGGCTGTTTACTGAGCAGGTATAATAGCTTGGCTTATGACTCTCTCATGCTTTTAAATCAGCTACCACTGACGTTGTTCACTCTGCACCTATCACCTCGTTAATGAATAGGCACAAAATAAGCTACGTGGACAGGACCGTGTCATGTGCAGCTTGAGCACTGCCAGTAGTTACTGCTAATGAAATAATACAACATGATGCCAATCTTCTGGCTTGCCACCATCTCAGTAGGCAGTTGTCCAACCGCATGCTTCCCTGTACTGAGAAATATCGATTATCTCATGTACTAGGAGTCCAAAAGTAAGCCCAATTTCAAAGACTGCATCAGAATGTTTTGCAGCCATGGATAACAGTGGCTGCCAATTTCTATACATAGCACTTTTGGAAATACTTCTCAAATGTGCCCCCTTGTCATGCCTGGCCTGATTGCTTTTTGCTCTGCACCTAGTGCGTGTGCGTGCCTGTGTTTCTTTTCATGTATCTTTTTTGTTTTTACCCACTCTATATCTTCTTTATAAAAGATTGTTCAGATCTCACAGCTGTGCTGGAGGACTCTGGCATGCACCAAAAAGAGCACGTCTGCACTGATTCACATAGAAATGTAGAAGACGGTATCAGATAGACAGCTAGATGAGGTCTAGCCCGCTGGCCCACAAGCAGCTCGTAGTGCTCCCAGGAGGACTTAGGCTGGGTTTCTCAGGCTCCAAGCTGATTAAAACAAGAGGTAATGTTAAGGCCATATCAAGTCTCGATGCTGGGGTTAGGGGAAGAAGCTGACAGCTGTCTTGCAACTGGAGGTAAAAGGGGCACAGATAGCAGCCGCAAGTATGGGAAAATCAACTTTAGGGAGAGATAGTAAAGAACAAATTCAATTCTAGTATGCCTGGCTTTTTCTTCAGCATATGCATATATTCACAAAATAGGCATTAAATTTCTGTGTAGACTTAGAAGGGTCAAAATTAGGCACCGGAGTGCTGTGCTTACTGTCTTTTAAAATAGGGCAGTTGCAGTAAGCAAATTTTAAGTATAAATAATACTAATGTACTGAATACCATGAGTGCTTAGTATTGTAGAAGACACATGATATAGACAGCCCCCGTCCTAAAGACCCTGTAACATCAGCAGCCTCTGACACAAAGCAGCCAGAACTCACTGGGAATAACTAGGATACATACTTACATGTGGCGGTGTTCATGTACTTTATAGTTGTGATTAGGATTGTCACAGGAGATCCTTTTGAAAAAAAGTAATCTGCATGGTTTGTCCCTGGGCATCATGTAAAGGTATCGCTTCTTTCTGAGGGATATGGGTAAAAAGAGGCAATGTGTTAGGGAGTGGAAAGCAGGTGCTGGTTTGGGGAACTACAGACGTGCTCGTAGGGAAAGCAGGCTTGGATATTGGTGCTTTTGGCGTATCATAAAAACGGAGATAACTGTCACTGTAGAAACAGGCACATCATCGCAATAAAATCTAGACCTCATCTCTTAAGTTTGCAAAATTCATATTTGAGATTTGTTGAGATCTTTTTGCCTTAAAAACACAGAAGTCATAGAAAACTCAGATTTGAAAATTTACTCTGACATGGGGTTTTTGTAATGGCATTTCTTCCCTACGGGTCTGCTCCTAAAATGTCATTGTTACATTGCAAAGTGCCTGATAGCAGTTACCAAGGCTCCGCGCAGAATTTTAAAGCAGGTAC
Organism: Platalea leucorodia; assembly: GCF_965183815.1. Classification (NCBI taxonomy): domain Eukaryota; kingdom Metazoa; phylum Chordata; class Aves; order Pelecaniformes; family Threskiornithidae; genus Platalea; species Platalea leucorodia. Next base: position 130,504,881 of record NC_138823.1, on the reverse strand, counting down.
TGAGGCCCGTTGGAAATGTATGAATGAGATTTTATGCTCAGTTTAGCTCATGTTAAGTCCTGTAAGGTGAGAATCTTTTTCAGAATTTGTAATGCTCAATCTGAGGAATGTATGAAGTTCAGAGGACTTTCAGAAAGGGTTTTATATGCCTGGGATGTGAAGCTACCAAATCCTATTTGTCGGACTTTGCAATTATGTACTTTCTAAAAGTCTCATCAGTGACTTCAGTCAATCAGACTTACACAGAAGGTTAAGCATCTCTGAATTTGATCCCTTGTTTTTTTGTTTCTTAAAAAGTTGGTGCCTAACTTACTTTTTTATGATCGACCATATGATATAGCTCCTCCAAAAAGTACAATAAATTAACTGCAGTGATAAATAGAGAGCTTGCCAAAGACTTATTCATTTTCTGAAAGTATTCTTTCCTAAGTGATTTGCCAGTGTCCTTTAAATTTTCTGCTCTGAAGATTGTTTTTATAGGTAAATTCAAGATTGTGTGGCTTCAGTGAGATTATTGTACAGTTTGCAGTTTAGGATGGGCTGAAGTCACACGGGCTGTAGTCCTGGGCTTAACTCATCACCCATATAGTCCAGGTTTAACTGCCAGAAAATTAAGCAATGCATTGCATACCATATCATCTCCTTAATTATCTTACCTGATCCTTTAGCTGACTACATAATGGAAAAGAGGAAGAATATTGACTGCCACCTCTTTCCACTAACCTCTTGCTCCTTAGCTACTTTTTCTTTATAAAATTAAGTGCCTTGAGCTGCTGAAAAGGAACACAACAGCTTGAATGTCTTTTGTAGCAGGCAGATCAGTAGGTGCTCTGTCAGGTTACAGGGGCTGTAGAAAGGTCCTTAAAACACTTCTTTCTCCATGCTATGGTTTGCTAAAATCATAGTGAACTCTAGAATCATTCCACCAGTAATTAAGCAAGCTTCATGTCAGCTCTTTTAAAAATAAATGTATTAAAAAAAAATCCACAGTCAAAGTATTGGATCTACAGATCAGTTGCTAGTGTAATGGATTGTTGATATCAAAAGAAAAAGAAAATTATTTCGGCCGATTTGAGTGCAAATTTCTACTATACTTTCCATGCACTTCTATTACATACTTCAGGTTCCAAAATACTTTTCAAACTGCAGCTGAGCTTTGCATGCTTAATTTAAGATCCCTTTGACATTGAAATATGAGCAATTTGGTGCTGCAAACCCTGTAATAAGATCAGTATTAGCATCACGAATGCTCCAAAGTAGCATACATGTTAGGTAATACATACTAAAGTAATAACGATTAGAAATTTTAGGAGAACTTAGGCCAGAGAGTGTAGTTTCCTGAGCTGGATCTGAGCTGTGGTATCAACCAGGCTGTCTCAGCAGAGTGGTATAACCATGGGGTCTATTTCTATGAAAAATTTGTTTTTCTCAGGAATAAAATAAAGCAAAAAATTCAGTAGAGAATATCTGACTTCTCATTCAACACTCAGCAGTATTGCAGTGTCAATTTTCTGCTGGGCTGGGGAAATAAATCAGGACATTTTTGTGGATAGCAAACCTTTTCTGTGAAAATGAGAAACTACGAAAGTTGTAGTTTTTCAAAGGCTCTTCCCTCTCCCAAATTCAGTAAAATATTTTTAACCATCCCTTACCCACATCTTTATTAATATTGGCGCAGGTTCTTTAGAGATCAGAGTTAGACTCCGTGGTGGCTAGTGGACAATATAGACGAAATGCCTTTTTTCTAGCTTAATATTTTTTCTGATAACCTACTATCTTTCCTGATGCTGTGCTCTGAAAGCACAACAAATGTTTTTGCCTAGTCTATGCATGTATGAGGCTGATTGATGCGGCTGGGATTTCTCTCAGAAGCAGATGTGAGGAATGGGAAACACTGCTGATGAGAACTGTTGCCCGTAGGGATGGGATGTACATATTCTGGGGATAAAGGAGTGGCTAAGCTGCTTCCTTAAAAGGGAAAATGTACCCTAAAGTGATTTTTACAAGCTGTCATCCTGAAAGGAGTCATGCCTCATTTAGAAAATAGATCTTTAAAAGCAAGGAACGTGGTGGGGGAGTACACACCTTGGACTTTACGGAGTATTGAAGAAGCTGAAACAGAGCTGAGAGACTGAATGTTGCTTTGAAGAGCTTGGGAGTTTTTGTCACCGGTGGAACTTTTCTGGAGGCTGAAATAAATCTTTGTCCTCTGAAAATGTGATGCTACAAATGTGGTGTTATTTAGTTAGCAAATCTTTGAGACTAAGGAAGACTTTTCTCGTTTCCAAGTTGCGCGTTGACATGGTGTATGTTTGGGAGAAAGTAATTACAGTCACGTCATGCTCTGGGTGTAACTTCACTCCAGAGTGCAATGGGAAAGGGTGGTACCTATTTCTTGAAAACCCAGCAAGTACAACATTGGAGTTTTAAAAAAAAAAATCTTGTTTTAACTGAGACATCATATATTGAAGTGTGGAAGCATAGTCATTGATTTGTCAGTACATAGTTGGTCTTGTACATCTGTGTTAGCCATTTCATACATGTGCAAGCAATTTAGGCATGCTGCCCCGTTCGCTTTTGCAGAAGGAGCAGGCAGTGGCGTTCCCATGCATGGGCTCCATCACTGCCTGCACAAGTGACTGTCCTCAAAACCACAGGAGAACCAGGAGCAGGCATGCTTACCTGACTGCCTTGGTGTCTTTAAAAATATGTCCGCAGGAGATTTAGTCTGACTTTCTACAAGGCGGTACCTAAAGTGCATGTTCTGGTATTCTTTCTGCTTATTTTCAGGATTTTTTCCCCCCACCACTAGAAGGGTAAAGCTCTTCTGCAGGAGAAATTGCATACGCGTTGAGAGGGAGGAAATTAGTTCAAGGGCTCAATAACAACAGAATATTATTGAAGTGAGTTTGAGTTTAAAAAAAAGGCAAGAATTTGCGTTGCACCTTTCTGGTTATTTTGTTTATATTAATAACCAACTAATTGGTTTATATTTCTGATCACATTTTATGCTGACTGGACACTATTTTTCTCTAGCATGGCAGCACAGGTCATATTTTTCTGTTGTCCTTTTTGAATTGCTACCCATTTTATGTTATGAGCTTTCCAAAGCACGTTGTAAGATAAGCCATTTGTATTAAAACCAAAGCAAGAATCCCACATGCCTATACGTGCATATAAAATACACTGAAAAAAGGAAAGTTATGAGCAAATGATAGTTGCCCCTGAAACAACAGGCAAACCAGCCAGCTGTGAAGGAAACTAACATGATGTACTAAAGCAGAAACACAATATAATGGGGAAATGCGGTTCTTTGTTCAGATCCGTTTCCTATTAACACTTATAATGTTATGCTTGTGCATGCCATCCCCTGAGGACCACTTGGTCAGCCTTAAATGAATAACAGTGGAATATGTAAAAACTGCTAGATGCATAAAACTTCTGTGCACCCCTAGTCTGTTGTGTGTATGTGTTCCTTTTAAAGGAAATCTGAGCTATTTATTGCATGGAAGTTTGAGCTAAAATGCTGTTGTGTTGCCAGGGGCCAACCACTAACAGTGATTTTAAAAGGTGAGAGCAGAGTGAGATTAGGGCAATTTGAGCATGATACTTAAGGTCTCTCTAGCTATTAGTGAAGGAGAAAACTTTTTAGTATCAAAGGAGGGGAAACAGACTTTGTAATGCCACTCAGCTGGGCTGATAGCAGCGAGAAAGGCTTCTCCGAGGGGCTGCAAATTTGATGCCCTATTGAAGTCATCTGTTTCTTCACTCTGTAGCATACTGAAGCAGATGCTAGGCAGGTGCGTGATGGAGGTTCACAGGGAAGGTTGCTGTGAAGCACTCTTTCCTGCTGATTCGAAGCTAAGGTGGAAGATTTAAAATAACAGTCCATATGTCAGATCTTATATCCTTTGCCTAATCTGGGGATAGTGGTTGAAGCCAGAGGAGCAAACATTTCTCTTTTACGAAAATGTGTTCAGTTGAGGGAGTGTGGGCATGCACACAAAAAGAAGATAATGTGGATAAATGTAGGAAGAGCTGTTTTATTGACTACTTTAGGTGCAGAACTTCCCCCTGATATAAAGGGATCATAATTTCAGGTATTTAAGCATCTAGTATATGTTAGAAAATTAACACTGTATGCAGTAAGACTGCAAAATAATTCTGAAAGAAGCCGAATGTAACAACCTAAACTATCATTGACACAGGAGCTGGCATTTATATTCTGGAAAAGTAACTGAGTTCGCTAAGTGATACGTGGATTGCTGCACTGTGAGGATGTTCCTCTGGCTGTGGACTATCTCCTAAGCCCGTGTGGTGTTTTTAGGACTGTCCCACTCAGGGCATCACCAACACTGCTTGATCCTGAGCTGTGGCCATCCCTGAAGGGCTCTCTGATCACTGCTAGAGGATATAACTCCCCTGGTCTGGATGTAAATTGTTACTAAAAGGAGAGGATTCTTCTGTGTTAAACAGCTGTACGGCTTACTTAAAGGAGTAGTTGCCGGCCTTCCTCCTAGGGAAAAGATTAATTTATAATATATTCAAATAATAAATTCTCACGTTGCTGTTCAGTCCTATCCTAATGAGGGAGGGAGCTGGGAGAGGAAGCTGGGTATTAAAAATAAAACAACCAACCCTTTTAAGTGTAACAAAATTGGGATCTCAGAATCTGTAAGGGCAAAAGAAGTGTAATTTTTTCTCAGCTTGTTAACTACCTTATTTATATCCCTCCCAAAAGCACAGCTTCAATATGACAGTAATTAAGCAGAACTACTCCCCTAAAACTCTCTTACCACAAGACATTCTCTCAATGTCTCCCTGTGCAATATTTCTGAACACTCATCATGTCCATTTCTCCACCCTGAGGTCTGACTAGTTGAGACTGATGAAGTCTGAACACAGACTTCGAGGGATTTCTAATGGGATAATCAGGAGGTGGGTGTTGAGCTTCAGAACATAAGTCATGTTCAGGCTTCAGTGTTTGTTTTAAATCCTAAAGGGCACCTTAGGATTCCTAAAAGATTAGCGAACAGGGCCTCCCAAATCTGCGCTAATGCTCTTTTTTTTTGACAAAATTGACAGCACAGTCGAGAACCTGTCAGGTAAGGGAGATAAATACAATGGAAGAGCAAACAGCAGGAGAAAAGAGAACTTGTGTGATAACATATTCTCCCTGGATGTCATAGACCATGTGCAAATAATGAGCACACTGAAAGAAAGGCAGAACCTGGTTAAGTATTGTGTCAGGAGAGCCTGTGATCTCAGGCTATTAAATACTACAGCGCTCTTTCAGAGCATCATAATTCAAAAGGAAGGTGACAGTGTGGTAACCGTGAGCTGCCGCCCAGCATCGGGCTGAGAGGGAGCGGGGGGGGGAAGATCAGAGCAGGCTTTGGGATGAAAGGAGGTTATCTCATTTTCATAAGGGAGATAGCTCAAATACCTGCTTTGACCTCTTGTGTGGGAGCATGAATTTCAGTGAAGGGATAAATGGTGACATCTCACCCGTTAGCTAGTTTTTGAGGATCGGGTTGTGTTATATTAAATCGTGCTTGGAAATCTCTGGTTAATACATTTAGAGAAACAGCTCTCAGGAACATCTACCTCCCTTCCTTCCTCCTTAAAACAGTAATGAATCCAAATTGCTAATAAAACATAAGAGCTGAAAGATGTTGTACACAGACCATGTTTCTGGGCTGAGTATTTTTTTAATGTCAGTTTTCCCACAGCTGTTAAAATGTTACAGTCATTAAGGTATCAAAACTGTCTAGCCAAGAAGAGGAGAGACTTTTCTTTCTTTAGGCTCTTGAATTGTTTGAATATTTTGTTTAGAAGGGCTCCATTCTTTATTTCTTTCTGTGGAGAAAGTAAAGCTTGTAATCTGTCTGTACTGTAAATCTCAGTTAAGAGCCGTTCATTGAAGGATAAACTATGCCTTCTCCTGTGAGGTTATTTTTCTAACAAATCTGATTATGTGCCTGCGAACTAACAAAGGCATTTAGCAGATATATGTCGTCCTATCTACATTTTGAAACTGTTTGCCTAAATTGTAGGAAAAACGCATTTTAAGGTTCCTAAGAAATTTAATTTACTGGCATTCAGGGTTTTTTTCTGCTTTGACACAGGTTGCCAAGCAAAACCTGAGGGGCTGTATTGTAGTTCCGAATTAGAAAAGGAATTGTTGAACGGATCAGGAATATTTTGAAGTATATCTATTTACTGCAGGAAATGAGGTCCTTTTCTCATGAGCATGGGGAGCAATCACAGGCCCAAGGATGGCTTCCCCTCTGCAGCCCCAGACCCCTGTACTTGGCATCCTGACCCAAAAGCATGTTTTTTCTCAGGGCCCCATGCCAGTACTGCTCGGGCTGTGTTAAACCTTTCTTCTTCTTATATTTATATGGTGCCTCTTCATCTCTCTCCAATGTGACAATGATCTACCCACATGGCCTTCCCCAAAACATAACTTGGCAAAAACCTCTTCCCCCAGATCATCCCAATTACTGAGTAGCTTTGTACTTTTTTTTCCTTTGTTCAAAAGAGAGAAAAAAAAAAATAGGGAAAGGAATGGAAGTTTCAAGCGTGTATAAGCTGGACTTTAGCAATATATTCTCTGGGACTATGTTCATCCTTAGCTTTTTTAATGCAGGGTGCAAGACGCCCCATCAGCTAAAAGGGTTATCAGTTAGTACCAGCACTGTAACTTTTGCTGCAGTGGGGAGACCCAAACTACCCTGAACTCAGCAGCTAAACAGGTACCCAACTGATGAGGAAGCCTCCAGGAAAAGTTGGTGTGTTTGTTGAGGTCATACTTAGGCTTCAGGGAATGTCTTTCCCTTTTTCCCTGTTTTCCCCCTTCTTTATATAAAAAATGATCTGATGCTTCTCCAAGTATTAGTAGATTCTTCATCATTCATGGCATTGCTTGTTGACTCAGTTGTGAAGCTGGCTCTTCTCTTTGACTTTTCAAGGGAAGAACAGTGGAAAGCTCTGGTTGTGTCTATATAAAAGAAGAGCAAGATCCCAAGACTCGTTTTGCATAAAATTTTTAAGAATGTGTAATTTTTGCTGTCATCCCCCTAAAATCATGGCACAGTTTTTTAAGGCTATCAAATGTGATGTGTTTAAGGCTTTTTTTTGGTGGGGTGGAATTATTATTATTTTAAACTTAATATAAATAGGAAGAAATCTGTAATGCCAAAGCTATAAATCTTTTGCTTTCATAAAAGTTATGGAATCATTGAGCTATATGGCTGGAGGGGACCTCAAATGTTCATCCAATCCTCTGCCCAAAGTAGGATTAAGTAACATCTACATCATTTCTGAACAGAAATATCTCTAATGTGTTTTTGACAACCTCCAGAAATGCAGAGCACACATCCTATTGCTGTGCTTAACTGTATTTGCTTTGAAACAAGTTTTTCTTTCAGTCTAATCTGAACCCTCCTTGATGCAAATTTAAGTTCGTTTTATTTTTGGTTCTACTCAGTACAGATAGGGAGAAAGATATTATTTCTTCTTTCTGTCTTCAGCAGCCTCTTGTGTATTTGAAAATGTGTTACTTCCACCCTCTGTCTTGTCTTCTGTAGACTAACCAGCTTGCTCAGTCTGTCCTTAGTCCTCTCCTAGACTTCAAGGTGTTTCTCTAGCTGTCCAAAGGGTTCTCTCTGGCTGGCCCACCTTTAGCTAGGAACAGTACTTAAAAGTGGATGTGGTACTTCAGATGGGATCTACCAATGCAAAGGAAAGGACTCACACACCTAACTGTGTAAGAACTATGTTCAAAATGTGGGTAGGAGGTAAAAAATTCGCTTGGTATTGGTGAGGACCAAGAAGCCCAGCAGCACTTACAGATGGTTCCCATCTGAAATAAAAAGTTTGCAACTGAAAAAGCTAGAAATAAATTCTTTCAACTTCTCCAAACCAAAGGAGCTCTGCAGAGAGAGGACTGCTCAGCAGCAACGACTTCTTTGTTTTTAATTGCAGAATCCATAGCATCACTAATAAATCATGACAGTGTGACAAATGAACAGTCTCAGCTGAGGGATCCTGCCTGAAATCCCATTTGGTTAATTGTGTTGTACCTACCAAGGTTTCCCTTGGAGTGGCTGGTTCAGTGCTGACTCCAGGGGAAGTGTGCCACCTACTGAATCACCAGCTCTGCTTCCTGAAGCACCCTGGGATTTCCTTGGAGGGCTCCCAAATGCATTTGGCCAAGACCAACCCTGTTTAGCTTATGACAGCAGACCAGATCACAGCCTGAGGCTGTTATGGCTGCTAGCCATATTACTCATTGGGGATGTTTAGTCATGTATCTCTGTGAAGGGAGACCATATTGCATTAAATGTCTCAAGTTAGTTCTGCATACATTGTTTGTAAATTGCTTTGTGGCCCTTTCTGAGTGGAAAGAGCTGCATATGTATAAAATATTAAGACTTAATGGAGTGTATGTAACATGTGTGCATACTTACAGGTAATTTTTATAACAACCTTTCATGTTATAGCTATATGATTGAAAATGGGAAGACTGGGAAAGCAGCCTCTTTTAAGTTCTGCTGTTTTAGTACTTAGTTATTCTGATTTCACTGTTGAAAGTCTGTTTTTGATACTTAAACATTGGTAAATCTTCACCAACATGGTTGTTTAACAGTAGTGAGTCCTAGGATCAACACTATACAGCTAACATTAATTGCAATGCAATTCCACTTGACTGCAATAAGTCCTAATGGATATTTTATTATTAATACATTTACAAATGGTAGATGGCTTTGCACAGAACACCTCATTTTCTCATTCTAAGTAAGACCCCCAACAGGTGGCTTACAGCGGTATTGTGTAAGTCTCTCAATATTAGGAGGGGTTATAATGTGAAGAGAGTGGTTGCTGGTGTATCGTATAAGGTATTTACTCCCTCTCTCTAATTTTTGCAGGGGATAAGATCTAGACAAAACAGACATTGGTAGCTGAGTATCGTCACTATAGGCTGGACTAGTATAGTTGGTCTGGTTTCAAAAGTATGAACAAACTCCAAACCACCAAAAGCTGGCACGCTTTATAGCTCTGTACAAATTACTAAATCTGACCTTCATTTTTTTTTCCTTTTCTTTTTGAAGGTACTGGTATGGGCCTGGGATCTGGTTCTCTATGAATGCTCTCTGATCCTGGCATTAATACACTGTATGACTTCCCTGTCTGAAGTCTTTGCCTCATTGTACCCCTGCTTTGAGTGTATACAGCAGGAATTGAAAATAAAAAAGCATTAAAGAACTGCTGGCACCTTGTGGTAAATGTTTGAAAAACATTTTTAGTAACAGTTTAGATTGTAAAACAGAAGAATTCTGAATTTTCTCAGTCATTAAGACTGTTCTGATGAAAAAAGATTCTTTATTATTTTATTCTATATCTATCCCTTCTACGACCCTTCAGTCCATTTTCTACCTGCTGCCTACAATGTTACCTGGCACATGCTAAAAACACGTTTCTTAAAGCAGTTTGTAAAGGTACAGCAGGCCTGGCTGTTTCCAAATAAGATAATTTTGTTTGCAAGACTACTGAGTGAGAGGCAAGACTGCTGAGCAAGAGCAGATTCATATGCAGGAAAGAAAGCTTAGCTCAATGGAAATAATGTTGAGGCAGAGAAGATAACTCAGATGGTCCCTTGTGCTGGTTTTGCCGCTTATTAGCTCAATGCAGACAGGCAATATGAAGGATGTGAGTTGGGTGGGATTTGAAAAAAGAAGAGCAGTGGTTTGGTGAACTGAGTTGGGAGTTCTTCCTCAGGAAAAAGAAGAATGAGACTTCAAGGGGCTGGTATTTTTATTGCAGGGGAAGAGATGGGGTGGAAGGGAGCAGAAGGACTAGGGAGGTCACAGATGTAGCCTGGAGTAGGCTGAGTAAGTGAGAACAGGAAAAATAAAATTGGTATCGTGGACTAGGAGAGCCAACAGATTAGATCAAATATATGTGTGAAGAAGACAAAACAGAAAGCTCTTATATGAAAACATTTCTTGTGAATGAGCTGAGCTGAGTTCCAGACGGTATATCAGCCTGTCTCTCATCTGTGCTTCTTTCTAAATTCACTAGCACTCTGCACTTTACAGACCTTTTTCTTAGTCCCTATAAATTTTTTATAGAAGCCAGGTTAGCTGAAATGAAAAATAGAGTTGTTTTTCTTAGGTGTATGATTTAAAGCTTAGCAAGAAAACTCGTGGAAAACATAATTGGCCTAAACAAAACAAAACTTTGAAGGGCTTCACCAAGTAAAACCCAATTTTTATCAATGCACTCTAAAGCATTTTTTTAGTGGACTGTTTTCATGGCAAAGTTCAACTCTCAGTTCCCAGGGTTTCTGACTGTACGACTCTTTACACTTTTCACTGTCCTTATAAAAGACAGACAAAATGGTTTAAGGAAATATTTTTTAAAATATTCATTATCTGGCAAAGACCAGGCCTACAGTATTTCAGCCTAAAAAGGGAAAGTTTTGGAAGGTTTTAAAAGTATCTAAAAAAGGGTGATAGAATAAAAATGAAGATGCATCTATAAACATAAGTTTTAATGTCTTTCATCCTGCAATACTTCTTTAAGTCAGCTTTGTCTTTTTACATAGTCACATTTATAATATATGTATAATGCTTTCTATATGATAATATCTTTTATCTAGGTGTGTGTGAGATACATGCCCCTATATATGTGTATTATGAGCACAGCAGCGAGGCAGGTGAAATCACATCAGTCACATCCCAGAATTAATTCTGGTTTTGCTTTGTGTTTACCTGGTCAGCTCCCATTTGACTAAATCTCTTTAAAAGTAGTCGCAAGTATTTAATACCTTTTTGTTTGAGCACTCTGAAAATGCTGACCAACTAAGGAATCAGATGCAACTGAATAGAGATTTCATGAACTGGCCTCCAAAATATAGAGGAACAAGAATCGTATGAGCTGTCGATGACTGTGATGGCTGCCCATCCTTCCGTCCCTTTAGGCTGGAGACACAGAATAGCCAATATGGACAACCAAAGCAAAATTAAAACACAGCAAAGTGAAAACATATTAACCAACCAATAAAAATAATAACATTCATGATAATCAAGCAACCCGACTGTAGCTTGTGCTCTGAACCTTGCCAAATTTGGGGCTGCTGGCAGGCCACCAAGAATAGCAAATATAACAGACAAGGGCCCCTCATCTGAGAAAGTCTTGCTGCAGTCCCCGGAGAGCTTTGCCCTACGAACCGACAGCGAGAGCATCCCAGCCGGTCTGAACAGACAGCGTGGAATTACAGCATGAGATGGCTGTGAAGGGAGATTAAGCTAAACTTGCGTTTTGTGTGAATTGAGATTAAATGAAGGGACTCAGTTGTTATTTAGTAAAAACAGTTTCCTAGGTTACCTTGGAGTCATTTTTACTGTGTTGGTATGATGTAATCGGCTGGTTTAATGTTTAGAGCTAGTAAAACATGTGTGTATAAATTTTTTAAAAAAAGGATGTGCCTAATCACTTTCATTTTGCACTCACTTAGCTCAATATTAATAGTTTGCATTGGCTGAGGATTTACAAACAGGCTTAGGAGTGTAACGATCTAGATTTCTACATCTGATGGCCTGAAAGAGGGAGTGAAGAGTTTTGTCAGACTCCTAGATCTTTCCTCCCACACATGCTGGCCACCAGATAAATCATGTGTATGAGTTTATAGTGGAGTCAGTGCTGGACGTTAAGCAACACCCAGAAGTGAAGTTCTTGAAATAATTTCCTGTGAAAGCAACAGTAGACAGATTTGTAATCATAGATCATGGCATTAATCAAGTAAACAAACCATCCATTTTTTGCTGTGGCACTCCTGAAATCCCTTTTAGGAACACCGAAAATTCTACATAATGATTCTGCCTAATAACGAGCGTAATCAGAGCAGAACGGCACGCAGCGACACAGGGGGTTTCTCAGGTCTGTGGGGCACAGATGCAAAATTCCTCCGGTAAAAGTGCTGAGAGTCAGCAGACATCTGAAATGTTGCTTAAATTTTTCAGTAGTATTAACACTACTTATCTCCACTGTAATTAAAGCATTTCTCCTCTTCAGAACTTTCCAAAAGGTTGCTTATCTCACTCTATCAGTTAAGAGAAATTTCAGGCAGGGCTGGGAGTGAATCCGTAAATAAGGGTAAACTTTGTCCTGCACTGTTACTCATGCTGACAAATTCCCACTCAGAAGAAGCTGCTGACAGCTGCGGACTGCTCAACAGCTACAGCTAATGTGGGGGAATCTGCTCTAGGAAACTGGGCAGGTAGGCTTCGTTCAGCATGCTTAAAAATGGGGTTTGCTGGAGGGGAAAGAACTGGGTGGTGTTGAAAAGGAAGCTGTCAGATTGGAGGAGGCTGCTTGTGGAGCTACACAATGTTCAGTACAGTCCTGATTTTGTTTAGTGTTTTTATTAATAACGGTAATGCAAGTATAACAAGTACTGCTGGTGATGCAGGGTTTGGAGACATTTGCAATACAGAGAAGGACCTGGATATCATACAAAAAAGAAAAGAAAAAGAAAAACCAACCCCCAAAAACCTGGATGAGCTTTGAGTACTGAAGTAATGGCAATGGAATGAAATTCAATATTAAAAAATGCAAGGATGTGCCTGGGGGGACTAATAAAAAATTATAGAAGAAGAAGAAGCTGGGAGCTCATCATCCGGAAACGGCTATGTAGGAGGAGGGCTCATGGGTAGCTGTAAGTGGTCATGGAGTGGCAGCAAGCTTCCGTGGTGGTCTGCTCATTTCCCAGGTACCAGCCCTCTTAAATAACGATGCATCAGGAAGATGGCTTTCCAGAGGCATTGGAAGGTATTCGACTGGCATGGTGGACTGATCTGGAGCTAACTCTTAATACTGATGAAAACATGCTAGGGAAGGTGGGGGGAGGTTGGTTACCAAGGGTCTTGAAAATGAAAGTAAGTAAGTAACTTCAGGAGGAAAAACTGAGCTGATTAAGGGATACACAGAGTTGGCATGTTCAATGCAAAGGGTTGGGAAAAACCTCTTTGCAGCAGGAGTCTGGACAGATATGAAAGAGGTAAAATTGCATTGGTAAAAGCCAGAGAAAACGATGTTGCAACTATTGACGTGCAGGGTGGTGAGACATATGTTCCAGTTATGAAGCAATTACAAGAATATATAAGCCCCGAAGTAGTTTCAAGATGAATTCAGATTGGCATCTCCATGCAGAGTAATTAACGCACAAAAGCTTGAACATGAGGGACAAAGGCAGTAGAAAATTTCTAAATCCTAAGAAATTAAATTCACGCTACTTGAAAGGAGGAAACAAAGGGAAAGTTTTGGGGAGACAAGGGAGAAACAGTGAAGGCTCAGGGTTTGGAAGGTTAAAAACTGAAGGGACACATCCCAGTTAAGCGGGGAAACTGATCTAGGTGCTGCTTTTGTATCAAAACTCTTCAGCAATATTCACAGAAATGTCCGCTTACGTTAGAGGGAATCTTTGGCTGTAAGTGAACTCCACAGGTTCTCAGATGAGTTAGTCATCATTGTTTTAATTTGTTTATCCTGTTTCCATAATAAATCTTTTTTTTTTCCATTTAAACAACTTAACAGACTAGTTTGTTGGGGTTTTTAAAATTGAGCTGACTGCAGTTCATTTTTCAACAGAAAATTAATCTTCTATTCTTATGTGAAAAGTCACCAGGGATGCCAGCATGCCAGTGAGATTTTTCCAATATAGAATTTACAGAAGTGCCTCACTGACATGGGCTGTGGTCACTGAGGACAAACACAACCATTTGGTTGTATTCCAGTGGCAGGAACAGCCTGGCGTTAGAGGGTATCCAAGCGGATGACTGTTCCATGTGTAAATCTGGTAGGCACAGTTTGTGTGGAATATGTACTTACCTACTGGGTATTTCAGTGTACGTGCATGTTTTGTAGCTAGATTTTTTAATTCTGTGTTTGCTGGTTTGGGTTTTTTTTTACGAAAGACTAGAAAAGCTGTACGTTTTGATTCATAGAAACTGGTCTTAGAAGTAAAGCAGCATCCTGCCCCACAAAATGTGGAAGTGAAATCAGAAATAATTCTCTTTCATTTATCATTACAGAAAATCTGGTGGTGTAACTCTGATGTCAGTAAAATGCAGATGCTTTCCTTTCAGAGTCCTGAAAGGATTTGTGTGAGTGTCTGAGAGAGATCTGTTTGTTTTTAATGTTTAGAGATAACAGATAGCCATACTTTTCCAGAAGAAAAACATTGGAGGACTAAACATAGTATGTAAATCCTAAAAACATTAAGTGGGTACAGATGGACCTCACTTGATTTCAGAAATGAGTCTGTGACTAGAGAAGTTACTATGAAGAACTAAGATTTCCTGTTTAACTCCCATTACCAAAAAAAAAAGGGAAAAAGACAAAAGTTTTCCCTTTTAAAATAAAATGTCTAATCATGTAATAGCCTTATGTTGTCAACAATGGAGTTTTAATTCTTACGGCTGACTTGTTACACTGAAAACTTTACATCACATTATGTTTCAATGGGAGTCACTGCAAATTAGGGAATTGCAGGCTGGCCCTTGGCTGTGGCTGTGGCTGCATGAGAGTCTCTCTTTGGTTTTTAAGAAACATTCTTGAAAAATTCTAATCTGTACTAAAAGAGGCTGGCGTTTAGGTGTCAAGATGTTAGATGTAAATTAAATTCAGATCTTTGGATAAAGCCAAGTTGAAAATGGTTCCACTTGGATAATGAATTCTCATCATCCTGATAGTGACTGAATGGTGTAAACTCTCTGCCTGAGGATGAGCCAGGACAAGCAGAATTACTTGGCTACATGTAATTCATGGAACTTCAAAGCTTAAGTCCATTTGTCCCGCAAGAGTCCAGCAAACATTTCCTAGTGGTCGGGTTATAGCCGTTTGTTTTCAGCAGCACTATGCTGCTGTAATGAGGGTGATCTGAGTCCCAGCATTCTCCTTTTCCAATTGGAACCGAGTCCCAGAGCTTTGCCTATTTCTTTTAAGCTTCATTAGAATATTAATTATTTTTTATCATGCTGAAAAATAAAAATGAGGCCTAACAAAAATGCATAAAGACAACAGTTTAGGAGAAGACAAATATTAGTTTCAGAGCTACTCCGTACTATTATTCAGTGCATACCATACTGTGCTCCGCAGCACATTTAATTACAGCATATGAGTTTGCTCTTTTAATCCAGATTTTGCAATTTCAGCTTACTTTTCTGTCTGTTAGAAGCACAATGGGAAAAGAACATCAAAACTGGATTCTTTTCCCTGTTACAAGAGTTGAGATGTGACTATAGGTGATACAAGTTTTAAACTGGGCCCAGGGTAAAGCCTGCAGAGTTTCACGCTAAAGATTAAGATATCTGAGGTCCAGGGTCAAAATATTTAGGGTACATGGATGGCAAAGCTTCTTCAAGCAACTCTAAAAATAGCAGTGGCTCTACTTTTCAACCAGCATGTGCTAATTATCCATTAGAGTAATTAGAATCATACTGGGGGCAGGGAACCTCCTGTTCATTATACATGAACATTCAAGATTACATGGCATTTTTTACATAATTGCAGCTGTTTACTTCTGTCCTTAGTCAACATCTCCCCTCTGCACTCCTGTGCCGTTCGCTGGCTGGCTGCCATCTCCCACGTCAAGGGTGATTGCGTTGCATGACTTTTTACGGCTGGCCTGCACGGTGCTTTGGGATCTTTCAGGGTGAAAGGTTCTACAGAAATGTAAAGCATTATTTATTATTTTGCATAAATTGCTGCATTATTTGTCTTAGGCATTTGTGGTTTACAGCTGTAATAAAATAGCTGGCTACTCGGACCGGATGACTCAGTGATATGTAATTGGATACAGAGCTCTTCACTTCCAGGTCAGCTGCTCATCACTGGCCCACAGCTATTTGGCGAGTGTATAATAAGTAGGCAATTCAATTTCCTAGTGGTTGAGTGTCCCTAGCACAAAAAACATGGTCCCAAGTGTCATTAACATGCTTAGGACTGTCACCAGGGAAGGGTTTCTTATCTTGAGATCATTCTTGAAGATTTGGGTTAAGATTCATTGCCAAAATGTTGTGAAGCAGTCTCCTGGCCATCATGCCCATTCCATATCTGCATGGATTGTCACAGAACACCTGTCTCCAGAGCTGTTGGACCCAAACTCTTGCTAGTTCTTCTTCCTTAAATATTTTCAGTAGTGTGTTTCTAACTTCGCGTTATGTTTGTGCATATGCATGAAAGAGGGAGATCTTTGTTGCAGGATTCATTCAGACTTAGTCCAGTCCGGTTTCTTACAGTGCTTATGTACAAGAAATCTGGGACACTTCTCACAAAGGATATTTCCAGATATTCTATTTCATAACAATTTGGAGAGCTCATAGAAAAACCAGCTCTACCTCTGATACAGCTCAATGCTGAGCACTTTGATCTGAGTCTCCTTAAAGGAGAATGGCTTTTTCCAAAGCACCCAAGTGACTTGGCAACATGCGTTCCATCATCTTATGAGCAACTCAAAAAATCCACTCTTAACCCTGCCTTACTTTAGTTCTGCTGAAATTGGTGGACCTGTACATTCTTATGTCCTTCCTAGTGACAGCTAGCCTGCAGACCTCACAGTCTCCCTGTGCAGGCACTTGTGCCGACAGTCTCTCTGTCCACTACAAAAACGCGGGACACCCAAGTTGAACTGAACACTGAATAACACCACATGGGTTTGCAGTGGTCTGTAACTGAAAAGGTTCACTGGAAGCAATTTGCAAAGAAATCCTTAGGAAACCACCTGGATGGTTATTTTAAATTAAAAAAGGAAGAGATGCCACTTTAAAAAAATAATTTTTAATACTAGGTTTAAGGTTCCATACATGTGATAGTCATTAAAGCTTATTTAACCCTGAAATTATCTGGCCTCTTTGATTCCACAGGGACTGTAAGGCTCTTGGGTTAGAAATGAAAAATAATGTCAGAATGAAAATGAGACTTTCCTGAGTGTAGGACCATTATTACAGAATATTTTCTTAATCAAGCCTCTTTAAGAGCCAAGTAGCGGAATAAAAAATAATCAGGCTATACTGCTTTCATCCACAGGGTCTTTGCCAATGCTTTGGGCCACTGATCGAAATAGGCACAAGTCAGTCCCAAAGGCTGTATGTGGTACACTCACCTAAAATGCATGGAGAACTGATGATTTGTCCATCCGCAATCTCAACTGTAGTACACCCCGTTCCTTGTTACAATACGCTTTTGAGATAATCCCAGTGCGCTCTGACATTTGGGCTCTCGAAATTCAGAGCCTTCTGGTTGTTCAGACTGGAAACTTTCAGCAGGAGCAGTGATTTTTGTCAAGTTTCTGTTACACCAAACATCTGTGGTGTGCCCCACCACCCTTTCCCCAAGGATGAAACATGCTGCAGGGAGGGTGTTGCAAGCATTCCTGAAGCAGACAGCTAAGCTGGAGTCATAACTGTGCTGGCCAGGGCGCTACTTTGAAGAAGGCTCCCATTAGAATTAAAACATCCCACAACTCTCATCACAACAGCCCTATTCTTGAGCGTGGCTGGACATGGAAATTTAAGGATGGGGGTGGAGTGGGGGGAGAAAGAAAAGACAGACAAGTAAACAGATAAAGAGGGAGCTCTTGCATGCAAGTGGAATTTCCTCTGAGCACAGGACATTCTTTATCGTTAACTGGTCTGTCACAGGAAGGAAAATGGGAAAACAGTGTTTCCTGTTGGGGGGAAGAAAAAATCAATAGGCCTTGGAAATACCTGCCTGGAAAGAACTTTTTGTATTCCCACCAGCAAGCACAAGTAAGTTTTTAACTCCTTTGGAGCATGAGCTCTGTATTAAAGCAGTTTGCTTCTTGAAATGGGACGTCAGTGTAAGCAGGTCATTTAAAAATGGTTGGCAGTTCAGGCTTCTTTCTTGTTCGTTTCAGAAAATGCTCTAACTCCTGGAAATATCTTCTATAGGGCAAAGGCTGTTTTCAAGACACTTCGGAGTTTGTGTCTATTAAGGTAATAATAATTTAAAGGGCCATTTGCCATACAAAAGCAGTCACTCCTCTAATATTTTGATTAAGATGCTCGCAGGTGGACAATGGGTCTCCTCTTGCTTCTGGTAAGTTTTTTTAGGAAAGAGCAGAGTTGCCAGGCAAGCGCTTGAAGCCTCAGAAGGACAGTGAACTACCCTGCAGCTCCTGCATCATCTTTTTGGTTGCATTCTGCTCTGAAGACAGCAGGGTGGTGGAAGCGTGGGTCTTTCAGAGGAGTGAGAAGTGGCTGGTGGTTCACTGACAAAGGCTGCAGGAATGGATGCATATGCACAAGCAGCCCCAGGGCAACCTGGATTCCTCAGGATAATAGTTTTTCTCTTTGGTGGTAGCTTCCTTCCTTCCAAAGGTAGGCCTGGTGATCTAAGCGTGTGCCTCAGTTGTAGCCACATTCCCCATCAGTTTGAAGCTGTTCTGAGCCAGGGATCTGTCCTGGGCCCATGACCAAGGTTATAACGATGCCAGTGCCATATCTGTATGAGCAGAAGCTATGTAATCCAGCAGTGGAAATGTAAGAGGACAAAATAAAAAGAGGAAGGGAGGGAAGATGACCTCTTAGACATGCACGGAAAGAGCGTTGGAAGTCACTTTTTTTTTTTTTTAGATGGAGAGGGAGAAGTGGACTTTGCTTAAAATGAAACTATCAGCAAGGCTGGAATTAAAAGAAAGCTTTAGGAATGATCTAACTTTTATTTTATTACATTACAGAAGACAAAAAATCAATAGCTGGTAATTCAGACATAAATGAGTTATACAGGCCATTGACACAATGGACCAAACTTTATAACAACCACATCTGATGCTGTCAAGCCACAGGCTTCAGTGGCGCCAGTAATAATTATGGCTGATCACCTCTAATTCAGAGCTGCCTTGCTTGATAAAGGTGTCACTTTGAGTGGCTGCAGCATCAATATCAATTGAGGATGTCATCCAGCAGGTCAGCCTGCTTTGGAGAACTGTGTTTTTTTAATTGAACAGGATAAACCCTTCGTTTTTCTCCTCCTCTCATTCTGTCTGCAAAAATCATATATACCTTAAACAAAAATAATTTGAATTCATGACTGAAACTACTTGAATTCAAGACTAAACCATGACTGAAGCTAACAGTGTTGATCCATAGAAATATATTCTAAAGATAATTTATAACCTTAAGAGTATCCTCAGGAGGAGGCTTGGGTGCTTCACAATAATCTCTGCTGCATCGCTGCTTTGATCAATTAATGAATCCGCCCCTCAATAAAACCTGTTTGGTAAAATGCTGCTAGGCAATAGAAATTGCTTTTCCATAAAGTCACATCATTACGAGGAAGAAAAGAAAACACATTGGCTTTGATGTTTTCCTATTGTTTGCTGAATTTTGGGGGATAGGTGTGTCTATTGACTGTCAGAAAACTGAATTTCACTCTGAGACATGGGGTGAAGTGACTTTCTAAAATGTGCTGAAGTTCTAGATCTGTAAAGAAAGGAGTCATTTCTAAATACCTCTCCGGTGTTTCAGGTGCCATTAATGCTTACATCTCTGCAGTTTGACATTGAAACTGTTAGTCTTTGGATTGCTGAGGGATGGTATGTGTGCTTAGACATTTTCACGTATTATTATTATTGCTTAGGCTTTGCATTCTTCTGTGGGGCAACTGTTTTGCACTGCGTTGACTACAATTAATTGTGAGTGATGAACAGTGAAAAAAATCTCTGTGGGGGAGGACACAGGAGGTATTTCAGCCGCCGTCACGGTAGCGTTTAACATCAGGAGGACTTAGAATACGATACAATGCAGCGGAGCGCTTTGCACCACAATAGCTTATGCTTACACACGTGAAAAGCTGCTTCTATTTTGAAAAATTATTACTAGTTCCACTTAGAAACATTCTCCATCCTTAAAAATATCATGAATATCAAACTTGGGAGATAAACACCAGAAGGGAACTGCTTTAAATGCGGGGTAAGCAGTAGCAGCAGCACCACAATGAGTTGGTTCATGAGCTTGCAGTGCTGTATGGCTCAGGGCTTTTCTGGTACTTTTGAAGTAGTGGAGAAAGAAAGTGCCTTGCACCTGTAAGTTTGCAGGCGCACCAAGAAACAGCCCTGTAGTTATCCTTCAAAAACGCAGGGCTAGATTCCAGCCCCGTGCGGCTAAGGCAGAGCAATCCCAGTCTAACGCATAACCTGTAAAAGCAGCGCTATTCATTCTCCCCAGACCCACGCAAACACGCCGCGTCCGCTTCACGGCTTCTCCGCTGCCCTCCTTGTCTCCGGCTTGATCTCCTCCTTTTCCAATTGCCGGATCTTCCTGAAGCCCGGACCATGCCGGCATTCGGGAGTGAGCGCGTTTGTGTGCGATATCTTCTGATCAGCCCCAGTCAATCATGTCAGCCCCGTCCCTGGGTTTTCCTGTGATCCGGCAGGCAGCTGCGCAGGCCCTTCAGAGGCGGCACTGTTTCTTTCTCTGTTTACTCGTTTCCAATGGCAATTGCACCACCAAGTCTCAGTACGTCTGGAACTTGGCCTGGGGCTGTTTTGGTTACATTGAAGTTTTTGCTTCAGCTCTGCCAGATTTAAATGGTGACTTCACCAGCACTGAGCTAAAAAGGAGAAAAGGGGAGGAGGGAGGTAGTGTAGCGAGCGGGAGCGAGCGAGGGAGAGGGACAGAGCATTACATCATCACTTGGACGGGAATCAAATGGGAAGGATATGACTCACTCGGGCTAGTTAAGCTTTGGCTCAAGTTCTACATACACTCATTCCAGGGCTCTCATGTTCTGCACCTCAGCAGGGAATTCAGGCTCAGTGATGTCCATGAGGTTTGTTTTTAATTTTCTTTTCCTTTTCTGATTTCTATATACTTTTTTCTCCCCCTCGCCTTCCTCCTCCTCTCCTCCTCCCCTCCCTAGTCCCCCTTTCCCACTCTCTTTTCCACTTCGACAGAGTTTGTTTTCTGGTGCGTGTAACCTCAACTCTTCGCAGCAGAAGCTGGTTTTTTCGACCAAACCAAACCCAAACACGGAGCACAGCAAACTTGAGAGAAGTTTGCTGGTTTGTTGTGGTTTTTTTTTTCCCCATCATTGTGTTGCGCCTAATCGGAGGAGACAGGGAGAGAGTTAAAATGCAGGAACCAATCGCTTGGACGGTGATGTAATGCTGGAACTGCAGGGTTGTTAAGTAATGTGAGAGGAAGGGGGTCAGGGTTGCAAAGCATTTACCTGCTGTCAAGGGGCTTTAAGTTTATTATCAATTGCAGTGACTGTAACTGGCTTCAGACTGCACTCTCTAATTATTCACAGACTCCCCTTTTTTATCTTTTATTATTAAAAGTAAAACTATATTATGGTATTTTAAAAAATGTGATATTATCACAGCTGCAAATTATTTTCCACCAGGGTTTTTTGATATTTTTTAAATGGCTTGAAACTGGGTGTCTCCTTCACAAAAAGCCCAGAGAAAGCAAAAAGAAAAGGGAAAGGCGAAGGCAAAAAGGGGTGGTTCTTCGATTGTAGCTGGCGAATTTGAAACTGTACGAAGAGCGCAGTTCAGCCTCTGCCTAGCAGAGTGAGTAAAAGCTCCTACTGTTGGAAATCTGCTGTAGAAAATAAAACATTTAAGGGAGGCAGTTTGCAGAGCTCATCCCGAGGAGCCTCAGCCTTTCATCCCTAACACTTGTCAGCAGTGTTCAGATGCTTAGCTCGCCTCGGGCGCGTTGCTTGTTTGATGGGCTGCTCGCTCACCATTGCTGGGACCGCTGAGGTCCCGACCCTGCACGGCAGATCCCCTCCTGTCATAGTTCTGCTCTCCGGAACTACCTGGGAGTTGGGGCATCTTCCCACGTGGGTTTCCTTTGCAGGACAGGGCACTATGCTTGTCTTATTAAATCTGTCTGTCTCCCTACAGACTTTTTAGTCTTTTTTCCACGTAGCTGACAGCCTCTAGGTCTGGGGGTGGGGTGGGGGGAGAAGGTACCGCTTCCTCAAGTTCACCGTGAGTACCTTACCCTTAGGGTGGGCCACGCAGAGTTTAACACTGACTAAGCCCCTGCTCGGGCATTGCTTGTGTTTAGATGTGGGATGAATGCGAGATACCAGGTGTGTGTTGGTGTCCTCAGGATACCTGTTCTGCTCGAAGGAGCTCTGCATCAGCTGTCTGCTCCTAAGATACTGCTCTCAGAAGTGCCCCCTTCAGGGAATTACTATCTCAGAGGGAAGCACTGTATTCGTGTCCACTGGGTGAGCAGTGGACCAAAGATTTGCTTGGCTCACTAAAGATAGCCTTAAACACACTCTTGAGGGTTTGGTGAGTTTTTTTAAAACCTCTGTTGGGGCCTAACTGAGCAAAATATCAAACAGTGTTGTTCTGCAGTGATGGCAAAACCTCCCCATCTCCGTCTGGACAAGGCAAGAGCCCCTGACCACCTCCTGCCTTCCCTTCCTTCCAGTAGCCTTCTGCAAAGCCATCTTGTGTCTAGCTGTTATGTCCTTGCACTTTACTCACAGGTTTTTCCTAAATGCCCTGATTTCCAAGCTCCTCAGTCAACTGCTCAAGCACAAACATTGCTCATGTGCCAAACTTTTATCATTGAGAGCCTAACGTAAGGCCGCACCCGGCTCTGGCCCATGTTGCAGTGCAGATATACCATATGGATTAGATTGCGCAGTGCTCTGTTGAGGATGTGTGGGTTGTGGAGGGAGCTGTGCTGCTGCAGGAGTTCCCGTAGGATTTCTGACTCATATTTTCTCCTAGAAATGTTGGGAAGTGCAGCTCCATGGACCATCAGAGTAAAGCAGAGTAGATTCTTCCCTTTGCCTGCCCACTTCGGATGCTGGGGTGGACTTGCCTTCACTCTTTCCCTTCCTGCCTTTTCTGGCTGGAGACTTTGTGTGGGAAAAGCCTGCCAGTGTTGTCCTAGGACAGTGTCTAGCCATGTTGGCAAGATACTAGGCAGAGGATGACAGACTGTCACGCTCCAACTTTGCCTACAAAGAAAGAAATGCATTCTTGCTGTTTCTCTTATAAAAACACATATAAAATACACTGTGCAGCGTGGCCTGGAAGTCCTTGGGCATTGGGTTGCATTCCACCATGGATCAGAGTCTGGTACTAGCTATTAACATTTCACCTGGCTGGAAGGGCAGCAAAGGAGAACATCTTGGTGCTTTAGTCAGTGTAGGCTGACTGATGACCCTGCCTTGTGCTCGTGACTTTCACAAAGCAACTTCATCTTCCCCACCCTGCTGATTTGTGCTTGGTGAAGTTAGGTAGAGGATGTGAAGATGTAAATTCTTCTTCACTTCCAGAAGTATGTTACAACTCTAAGTTACAATTTACTTCTGCTACTTAACGGATTTCTACATAGCACCACAGAAAAAAACAGTTTTAAAGGCTGCTTTCAAAAAGTTGCAGTTGTAAATTCCATATGCGTGTGTGTGTACGTATGTATATCTCCTGTTGAAGCAACAAAGCATATAATTAATGAGGTATAACTGTCCTGATGAAACACAGACAGCTCTGGTTGTGGTTGACAGGTATTTTTGAAATGCACATTCATCTTGGACAACAAAAAAATGAACGTAGCTGTCCATTTTGGATTCTTCCAGCGCTAGCTGTCCATCTTGCGCTGCCTTGGAGCCAATGTGCAGGTATGCCTGTGGACTTCCAGCTCCATGGTCAGAGGTCAACAGCTCTGACAGTCGGCCTCAATGTGTTTGAAGCTGGGCCTTCTGGCAAGAGGATTTTCTTATTGAAGGATGATATCTTTAGGGACCTAATTTTTAAACAGCAGCCAAGAGAAATGTTAACAGCACTCTGAAAATGAGCATCAGAAGATATATTCAGAAGCACACGTAACCTGTCAAACAAACCAGAGGCCAAACACACCAGAGCTGGGAAGCGATGTTTGCACTGGAGAGTCGACTGTGCACGGTCGCCCTGTGAAGAAAGGCAATCTGCTCAGAGCAGAGCCTGGCTGGAAGAGTCCCAGTAAATTTTCCCCACCAAGATCCCAAGTAACATTTCCGCCTGCATTGTTGAATGTGTGCATTGGCAGAATATCCGCTCTATAAGCTGTGTGATTTTAAAATGTAATTTGGTGCTCCTTAGCTGGTCTCTGCATGCACAAAAGAATTGGCTCTGCAGTTGTGGTACAAATGCAAGAGGTAAAAATCAGAGCGCTTATTTTTATTTCACTGAATATGATCCCTCTGCCCCTGGATTCCTCAGTTTTCCTAGCTCTACAGTGAGACTGTTTCCCTTAAACAGTTTTGGAAGACTTGGCTGGTATTTGTGAAGCCCAGTGAAGTTTTCAGAGTTGGCGTGGTGATTGCCAGGGTTAGAGCAGGCCAGGTGCTGGGCAGAGATAGTGGCAGGGCTGGCCTCATGTCACGTTTTGGACACGGCGGGCGTGAAGACCAAGTTGTCTCCTGCACTTGGGTGAGGGTGCTGGGGCAGGAGCGGGCCTCCTCCTCCCTTGCCCGTCTCTCTCTGCTCGCCTTCCCACCCTTCTTTTGTTCGTCCTGCACATGCCTGGGCCGCGTTCAGCCCAAACTGTTGAGATCAGCTTTGCCGAAAATTACACTTCAGATCAAAATGTGAGTTAGGTTCCTTCAGTGTGAAGTGAATACTGGGTCTTTCTCTGCAGCTATAGATAAACCAGATATGAAGGTAATTACATCTCATTCCTATCTGACTCTCTTATTTGCCATAATCTCTTTTAATGCCTTTGATACTCATCATAATAATGTTAATCTTAATGAACTCATTTGGTATTAATGCGGATGTGATTTGTAAGTTCAGAGCAGGCTTGCCATCCTTGTTTAGCGTTCATTAATATCCACTTAACTGTGTTTATGCTCTCTTTCTCCTGCAAATGGACTTGTGCATCTCTGTCTTCCACCTAGCTGAGGTGGCAATTCCTGTAGTGGAACTCTCTTTCCACACTCACGTTTGTATTTCCTTTCTGTTCCTCTTCCTACTTATACGATCCCAGAGAAAGGAGCTGATGGAAACACTCCATCCAGCTGCTAGTGGCTTTCTGTACCCCATTGCTTACTCATTTCTTCCACTTTCAACATCAAAATTGAAGTAACCCTTATCCTCTCTCTCCTCATTCATGTGGCATTCCTCCTTAGATTGCCTCAGAGATATTACCTTACTATAGCCTTCGGTTTATTGTCTCAGAGGGTGAACAAGTAGGAGACACAACCCCTAATCTTGGCAAAGAGACAAATTATTTGTTGCTTACTACCGTACTCTACCCGAGCGCTCTGTTTATGGGTGGGGTACCTTGCCCAAACAGTTTCCGATGTGACCAGCCAATTCTAGTGAGGGAGGACTACGCTTGGATGTTGAACCTGATCCAGAGCTTATTGCAGTGAATGGGAGTGCTGCCTTGACGGGCTCCAGATAAAATCCGTAAAACTATCCTCTTTTCATTCCTTTGAGCACCCACGTATTTTTCAACATCTCTAGCTTTGGGATGTGCCCTCCTGAAAAACCGCTTGTTCAGCCACAGTGATCCTAGAGACTGACGAACCTTGGATCCCTGTTAACGGGCGATTTCCTCTCTACGTGGGTGCTTGTGTTTGTTTTTAAACGTGGCATGGAATTTCTGTGTTGTGGTGCTTGCCATTTTCCCTCTCCACTTCCTCCAAACACATTTTGAAGGCCTTGATTGTCAAATAGTATGAATTATTTTTCAGCCCCAGTGACACACATTTTGCTTTTTAGGGCTTTTGGATCCTGACAGAGCCAGGAAAGTATCATTTACTTAGCAGAACACTGTTTATTCCATCCCCACTTCCATGCTTTATTTTATGTCCCGATGTTTCCTTGTAGCATCAGCTTCCTATGTTAAAATGAATAACTGTACTGAAAACATCTGAATTTCAATTTACTGAAAGATTTCTGCACATTATAATAAGACCAGCCCTTGTCTTGGTGAACTTACTAGTCGAGAGTGAGAATTGTAGTCTCTCAGATCAGCACAAGCTGTATTTGTGTGGTGGTCTTTATTTTAACATAATACCTTTCATTCAAGAGCATCACAGGATGTTTTGCAAATTGCAGCCATTAGTCAAACATATTAAGTCAGACATATTAAAGCTCTTTATTAGTATGAATACAAGATGTATTCATATATATAACAAGGTGGAGGGTTTTACTGCAGATATCTACAGCCCTTGTGCTGCTCCGTGACCATAAAGAATATGGACCAATGAGGTTCAAATGGGCACTGTTTTCTAGAGGTCAATAAATCTGTGCCCATTAACAGCAGCAAAATAATAATAATAATAAAACTTCATTGCGTTCTCTCTAAATGTCAATTAGTTATCACAAGCCCTGTCACAAATAATACCAGTAGAATGTTTTACCACACTGGAAAAGCCCATCAGCACCAGTAATTTTATAGGTCAGTTTTAACATGAGGTAGTTTTTTCCAAACTGAGTTTTAAAAGCCAGAACAGAAAAAAAACTTACTGGCCCAGATCGTCTCTTGACCTCAGTTTGAGGGCACTCAGTATCACATAAAAAAAGTTCCAATGCTGTGTTCTTTGTTGTCATTTGGTTTCCAGATCTAAGTGAACTTTTCTTTTGCTGCAGCTAAGGGTGTGAGCTCTATTTCTCTTGCACTGTCAATGACAGGACTGCAGGAATTCTCATTGCTCTGAATACTTTTTAGTTTTCTTTTGTAAATTCACGTAGAAATAAGATTGACTGAAAATTGAAAATAAAGACTAAATTAAGGTTGAGTTTACAGATTGCCTGAACCAACAGACTCCTTGCCACTGGAATCCAGTGTTAAGAAATACCTCCTGTGGCCATTTGTATGAAGCAGGGATGTAGTGCACAAAGTGCAGATTAGTCCAGAAATTTCTGTATGCGTGGATCTGTATGTGTAGTCACCCTACCCCCCCCCCCCCCCAAATATATTTGAGGCTGCAAGGCAAAATTAACTTCTGTTATTCCTAAGCAATCCTATCAGAAAGAATTTATCACATGAATAAGATTCCAGGTTGCATGACTTACAGCAGTGATGTAGGTATATACATTTGAATGACAGTTTCTTTCTTTTTGAAATTCAAACTGTATTAGCACCCCTCAGCTCTACCTTCCATTTCAAGTTTTTTTCAGAATGAAAACCTCAGGCAAAAATTTAAAAACAGTTAAAGGGGGACATTGCTGTGCATCAGTAAGTGTTTTGTTTGGTTTTTTACTTGCTAATCTTGTGCAGTATGGAACTTCTTCCATTCAGAGCAAAACCTGATGCAGCTACTGCAATTCAGTAGATATTGTAATATGTTGAGTGAACAAATGATATGTAGCAAATTCCCTTTTAGTAATTAATTTAGCCATTTTTTAGTTTAGTTTAAACTATTTTGACAAGACTTTGTAGTGTGCTATGAACGAGCTGCAGCATACTTCAGGAAAAGTACAAAACCTTACCAGCAGCAACATTTATAAAAATATAATGAGAAAATAAATGAATATTGCAGAAAAAAAATTGAGTATAGAGTTAGATGGAAAAGCACGGATTTATAAAGATCTATTTAGAAAAGTGAAACGTGGTTGATGATTGAAAAGTTTCCAACAAGGTTCAATAATAGTTAAAATTTGGGCTTTTGACAAATAACAGTTGTTTCAAGGGAAATTGGGAATTGTTTCAAGAGAAAATGCTTTCCCTTCCAAATTGGTAATTGCTTTTGCTGAGAAATATTTATTTTTGTTATTTAAAAAAGGTCTTGAAATAACAGCTTCTCACTTGCTGTACACTGAAAGATGATTAAGCTTTGTACATTTTATTTTCTGTTTGATGGCCAGTATCTCTTCTAAATGGTTCTGTTACTTCTGATTTGTTTCTGTGGGAAAATGTCCAGAAAGTGTGAAGAGTAGCAAATGATAAAACAGGCAATAGTATTCTGGGAATTGCATGTGTTACATTCCAGAGTTCAAAACTTTGGTCTCACCTGGTGCTCGGGACAAGTTCTTGACTGATAGCACAGCCAGCAGCAGGCTATCTAATGTCGCCTTTTTTTTCCTTAAAAGGTAGTTCTTTATCTCGGGGAGACTTGTTTTAAAGAAGCAATGCTCCAGTAAGAGGACTTTTTGGAGTGTAGATCGGATTGAGCTGGATGTAGGAAGGGTATGAGTCTGCTGCTCCTCCATGCAGCGCTGAGCACAAGGGCACTGGATTTCGGCAGCACATCTGCATTGGCATGTGTCTCTTGCGCACAGTAATTATCAAATAGGACAAACATTAGATATAATAATTAACTGATTGGCTCAGGGTCAGATATTTGGGTTCGCCCAAACAATCCCCAGTGGACTTAGAAAGATCCTCTCTGTTGTGCGGAGAATAAAAAAATCTCTGCACTCAGCCAAAATCTTGGGCAGTTTAGGGTGAAATCTGTTTGGACTGTTGAATAGCTCCAAGGAAATGGGCACCCCAGAACTGCGCCCATGTTCTTGGGTGAGCCTGCAAAGACTTATGGAGCTGCAGCAGAGGAAGGTGGGTGAGTTGCACAGAGGCCAGATGTCATTACAGCCATCGTCCCTAGCTTGAAGGGAGAGAGTATCAGGAGAAGCAGAGAGCAGGAGAACTCAGTTATTTAGCCTGGGAAGAGACAGCTAACGGGGGATCTAATTGCAGCCTTCAGCTACTTACAGGGTAGTTACAGAGGAGGCAGGGTCTGCCCCACTTTGCAGCCTGAAGACAAAAGACAAGAGTCACAAGTTTAAGCAAGAGAAATTCCCGTGGGACCTAAAGAAAGAAAGGTTCCCGCAGGAGGAGCGTGGCAAGGCACCGCAACAGGCTGCAGAGAGGTGGTACAGTCTCCGTTGCTGGAAATTTTCACACTTTGCCTAGAAAAAGCCCCCAGCAGCCTGCTCTGATACTGCATTTAGCTCTGCTTGGAGCAGGAGGTTGGACAAAGTGACCTTCAGAGGTGCCTTCTGACTGAAACTGTTCTCTGGTCCTGCACTGGACAATGATGGCAGCACCGGCTATCTGTACAGGGTGGGGAAGCAGAGGGAATTTTGATGAGGAAAAAGCAATAAGAGAAGCAAATGGCGAGATAAGAACATAATGTCATCTCAAGCATACCCTGTGCCTGCTTGTGTCCACCTTGTTTTGAGAAGTAAAGAACGTATGCACCTCACGTAAGAGGTGTAACTGTGGACTCTGAACTGCTGCTACTGGGGAGAGAATGAATTATGCTTCAAGGTGCTTTGTTTCTTAGCCTTCCCACCACGCTGTAAGTGACGGTCACCTAAGTTTTAGGAGACGCTTGATAAACACGCAAAGATAAAACAGGAATCCTGACAACCAGCCATTTTTGGCAGAAATATGAGCCAAAATGAAGCCAAATATGTTTTCAGTTTATAGACAGCCGAATGAAGTCTTGTTCCCTGCTCGACTAAGCATCTGTATTTTCTGCTTAAAGTAAAAAATTGCAAGAGAATTCTAAAATGCTATAAGAAAATCCAGCTCTGAGGTATTTCCAAACCAGTCAGCTGTTTAAAGTACCACTTTTTGTTTGTTTGTTTTCCTTTTTCTTTTTACAAAAATAGGGGAATTAAACCATAACAAACAAAACTCCTGGGCCTTCGTGGTGATTTTCAGCATGTTTTGCAAAACTAGGAGACGAGCTTTGTCCATCCCCATGTGAGGGATCCATTTGCTAATATCCCTGTAAGCTCAAAGGTATGTTTTACAGGAACTTAGCTAGCAAAAGCTGTTCCCACTATAAAAGTAATGGCACATTAATGCCTTTTTGCAATGAACTCCCTGTATACCTTATCCTGTGTTCGTATTTGTCCATTAACTAATGACTATCCAATATGCTGTCACTAATATCACATGTAAAATCATGCCTTGCCCTTCTGCATGCTCAGTTATTTTATTATTGCAAAATTAATAATTTATTATGGAATATAACATAAAGACTGAGGAACTGTCACTGAACATGAGTTTTCACTGTCAAAAGCCTGTGCAGTGACGCTGACTCAATCTCATATTTGTCTCGAGCTAAAAGGCTTAGAGAAGGATGTCGTTCATCTTTATGAAGTTTCAAAAAGTGCAGCCCTAGAGCATACAGCCTGGCTCTCACTGTGCCGCTGGCACATTCTTTACTGTCGTGCATTCACCTTGCTTGCATCCTCTTTTCTTGTAATCAAGACAAGCTTTGTCCTTGTAAAGTGCTGTGCCTGACGCTTCGGTAAATGTCAAAGATGATTTTGTACCACTGTTGGACAGAGAGCAAATCACTGAATCTGGATGTGTGGTAAAAACTTCCTGTCTGGAAGAGCTAATCCCGTCGGAAAACAAAACAAAAAGTCCCATACTTTCCTGCAGAATATGCTATTTTCCCTTTGCCTTGAAAACAGCATTCCTACTCGGTTAATTTATTAATGAACCTAATCAGTCTTTAAGTAAGACAGTTGTGAAAATATCAGTGTTAGTCCTGTTTTTCATTAATACATAGCTATTGATGTTCAAGTTTCTAACTAGCTGTTAAAATCAGTTAGGAAAAATCTAGGAGAGAAGACATAAAAGAGAGGAATGAGTTGGAATGTTAGGTTGTTTTTAATAGAACAGGAAATGAAGAAAACCCGACAGATTTAAGGTTTCTTTTGTGTCATTGGTGTGTTTGTGGCAGGTGAGCTGTAATGGTAACTAGTTCTATGTGAATAACAAAGTTATGGACTTAGTGACTGAAACAAAAAAGAATTAGGTTAACTCAATATGACTTAATTCCTTAATTAGTCTGTGCAAATAAAAAAGAGCAAAAAAATTTTCAGGTTTACAAGAAAATTAGCTGTTTAAAGTGAGCTAGGTAAATTTCCAAATTAATATTTCAAACTGGAACATTTAGAAATATTAAAAAAATCTGCTTTTCCATGTATCAATTCTTCTCCACTTACAAGATTTATTAAATATAATTTGTTAGTGAATTTAATAATTTTCGTCAACCTGAAAGTGCTGCTTTTGGTAAATTTTCTATTTGACTGGGGAAAAAAAAGAAGTCTAGCTCTAGCTTTTGAGCTTGGCTGCAATTTTCTGCATAAATCGCATCTGTTACAATGCAAGTGAATTCACTGCGATAGAGAGAGTATGTTTAATTTGCACATATTCTATAGATAATTGAAGTCTCTATCCTCATATAACTTTGGAGTTTGAGTTGATCTCAGGAGCCTCCAGAAAAAGCTTTTTGTCGTTTCTAACATGAGCACGGCACCATTCATGCTATGAAAAGTAGGGGGGTTGGTGCAGAAAAAGCTTTTGCAACTTAATTTTTTCCAGTCTGTCTCTGTCCTCACCCGGTGTGGGTTGCAGAGCCAGCAATGCACTGTGCTATACTTTCGTCGTATCTGCCATCGGTAGAACTAGCTACGAGTTACAGTGGCTGAAGAAATCTTGCAAGGTTTGTAAAACTCGAGAATATTAAAGGAGGGCATGTAAATTCATGTAGCTGGATGCTTGCAGGATTGGAGACTAGATGTCCATAGAAGATGATTGAACAAACTTGTTTTCTTGCCAGTGACAGCTTAACTCTCCACTTTAAGCTGCCTTAACACCGTTTCCAATCTTGCAAGACCTCTGGGAAAGAGCTTCTTTTTGCTTCAGCAGGAACTTTGTGCGTAGTGACCTAAAGAAAGAGTTAAATCTTCTGTTTGGTGCCTGTATTCCCTGGAGTTTCAGTGACTTATAATTTTGCCTGTCTGGGTTTTTGATGATTTGAAATACCAAAGGGAGCTGGAAGGGTTTTCGTTGTCACATAATCCTGAGGACTGGTGGTCAGTAGGGCAGGTGTGACTGGATGCCCAAAATGATCATTGCGTTTGAAAATCATGTTTCTGTTCTGATGGGAAGTTTCTCAATTATTTTTTATTCTATTTTGTTCAGGGAAGAATCAGAAGTTAATGAGGAAGCCCATAAAACTCCATTTTAAGGTTGCATTCTTTAAGTCATAAAATGAAGGTCCTTTGGGTGAGACAAAATGTATTAAATATTAAATGCAGCATTCAGGATGTCTTTTTTCTTAATGGACGTTTTCCTCAGCAAAAAAACACAAAAATGTGTAATCCTAAGTCTAAGAGGAAGTCTCTCAAAACCTGCCAAATTTGCAGGGCGTTTTGTGTTTCATGAATAGCAAGGTTCTGGCTGTGATACACTTTCAGTTGGTATCATTTTAATCCAGTAATGTGAGGTTCTCATTTGGTTATTTCTCTTTGTGCTGATCCTTGATATGTTGCTTAAAAAAAAAGAAGTCTGAGCAGTTGAACCATCTGTTTATATCATAGCTCCTAATGTCAAAATTTTAATTGATTTTCCCATATTCTGGGTTAGGAGCGGGCTGTATCATGTTCCACGACGTCATAAAACAAAAATATTTAAAATATGTTTCAAATAAAATGAGGGGAGAGAAGAAGAAAATGCTTAACTTAGAAAAGATGTGGGATTCATTAACAAAGGAAAATACTGGCCATGGACCAACGGCAAGCCAAATATTTTGCCAGCAGTTTGCAGTTCACAGTCATCATTGCATGTCACTCTGCCTCCTGCACCAGCCCCTCCAACCGTATATGCCTTCCTTTTAAAGAGAAACTTGTCTGGTTTGAGTTGAATAAATTAATTTGGGTTTACTTAGTTTAAAAACAAAAATATAGAGGGCCCAATTTTATTTCATTATGCCCGTGGGTAAAGCAGTCCAAGGTAATTACAACCGCAGTGCTGGTTGCTCTATCTTAATTAAAGAGGGTTTTTTTGCACATAGGTTTTTGCACAACATAATAAAATAGTTTGTGGTCTGGCTAGCCTCAGTGTCACAAGAGTGTACTCACTTGAGAAATTGTCCAGCTTTTCCAAAAGCTGAGGCCCTTCCATGTGAGAGGAAGCGTGGAGCTGCTCAGCAGAGTACAGGTAGTTTACAGTCCTTCCTATTTAGCATAAGGGCACCATCGTAAATCATGCAGCAAACAGCCTTTCATACAATCTTGTACACTAAGTGGCATGCTTGTCAGCAGCAATGAATGTGGGCTTCAGTAAGTCTTTAAGCAATAATGTGCTCTAGAAATGTGCAACACTGGTTACACACCTGTGACCAAACCTCTTATTATTGCAAACTTTCCTAGTAATGTTTTGGGTTGCTTGGGATTTTTTTTTGGGTCTCCTTTGCAAATAAATATGATTTATTGCTTAGCAAATCCTTTTAAAGAAAAGGCATCAAAGACATTTAAATAATGTACTTGGGATGATGATTAAAAAAACCCCAAACTCAAATCCCAACAAGCATGGCTAAGATGGCCTGTTATTAGAAAAGTCAAAGGAGGCATGTTTGCTAGTTGAATAAATCAAGTAGCGTTGTAAAAACACTGTCCCAGGGATGATTAAGGGTAAGTGATTTTCATTACTACATTAAGTTCTCCTTTCTGTTGTGGTGCTTTTTATATCACATCAAGCGTAGCTATTTACTTATGCTGCTTTAAAAAGCCCCAGTGCCTCAGTTACTTAAATCATGACCTGGTGGATTGATTCAGAAAGATGGCAACACAAGCTAGCTTTACTTAATGCTCAGGAATCTGATTGACATGAGCCCTTTCTTTGGGTGCTCTATCTCATGGAGTTGGTAAAAACGACTGAATTCAGTTTTGCAAATACCAGCGGACCAGATCCCTGGGTGGCTCAAGCCAGTAAAATTTCACTGCCTCCAACAAGTTCCCCTCCCACCTGGTGCTAGCACTTTCTTCAAGTTGCACAACTTCCCCTTTTCTTACATTTGTATTCTTAGATAATTAGGGCCACCAATTGTCCTCGACCCAGATCACAGTTGTGCTACCTTACTCATTTGCAAGGGCAAGGTTCACAAATATTTCTGAACCTTGCAACAGGAGTCTCAAGGCTGGAATAAGGAACATTCAAAGGGCCCTAGATGCTTTGCTCAGTGACCAGCAGTGGATTTTGTTTCTGTCTGTTGGGGATCTGGATTCTCCTTTGGAGGGGCAAACAAGTTTAGCTTCAGCTGCTTGGACTGCCACAGTTTCACCGGAGCTTGCATTTACGGAGGAGAAAGTGCCAACAGGCTGTGCGTTGTACCCCAAGCCAGGACTCCAGCCAAGGGGAGGGCAGCCTTCAGCTGCGTTTGGGCTGCTCTGAAGCACCACTAGCAGTGGCTGCCCGCGGGACACAGGGAGCTGGAACGTGGGGGGCTTGACAAAGCTGCTCTTCCAGCCTCCCTAGGCATGGCCCAGGTCCTTGGCAACACAGGCTGCGTAGGGCTGCGAGTGTGATTATAGGCATCTGGGCTTTCTAGAGGTCTTCATGCCCAGAATTAGGCATGTGTAAGTAGGGAGAATTAGCCTAGAGGTGGACCAGAGAGACTCCACCCCCCCACTTAAATTCAGAACATGAAAATACTGATTTACTTCCCACTCTGTGTGGTGATACTGAAGCAACAACATCCAAATATGCTTCTAGGATGCAGATGCCAAATAAATGTTTCACAGTAAACACGGAGGGGCATCCCTGTGGCAGCCTCAGCTGAGGTGCTAATGATTTCATAACCTGTTCTTTTATTATGCAAGCTATAAAACCTGCTGAGACAGTTCGGCACGGGGGTGCCTGCTGCCAGGGCAGGAGCCAGGGCGCAATGGTGGATCAATAATGGGTTTCCACGTGGAACAGATCTGCGCTGTGTGTTTTACATACATGGCTTTGAAACTACAAGAGAACAGCCACTTTCTGTTTCCATTTGCATTAGAGACTTCTCATGAATATCTGAAATAGACATTTATTGTGACCATAACCCTACCACAAATTAAAATCAGATCCCAAGTCCCCTGTGAAAAAGAAGCTCATCATAACGTATGGAGATGTCAGAAATGATACTAAATGACACTTAACTTTAAACCCCAAACACTACGCTTATCCGTGGCTTAGGGTTAAATCTACAGTGGAAATAAGTCCAGGAGCTAAGCAAGGTTTACGGGGGTGGGGGATGTCCCAATAGATGTATAGCCACAAGCTAAAGAACAAACAGCTGGTTGTATGTGTCTGCCAAATGCTAAGTGTTTTGCATATATACTGCTGCATTTTCTTCTCTTAAGCCACAGATTACCTTTGTTACATATCCTACATAGGCCAGGCCGGTTTTATACGAGGTGTAATGTTGTTGATTCAGACAGTTTGTTGCTATAGAGAAAGAGATAAAGGCAGATTTCCATGTTAGGAACACATCTGAATCATTATTCCTAAACACTCAGTTTTTCATCAAATTTTATGCAGAAGCCATTTTAAGGACTTGTAATCTGGTAGGCTAATACCAGGGCTAAATCCGTGCTTCACAAAATAGAGAGACTGGGGGAAAAAAACCCAAAACATGCTGACCTGCAGTCTGACTTTGCCACTATTCTTTGCATTCATCATATTTGCCTTTCCTATTTAAAAAAATGAAACAGAACGACAACAGAAAACGCGGAGCGGAGCGAGTAAGCCATGGCTTCCGACCCCTGGAAATCAGCCATACTCACTGCTGTGCAAATTCCTGCTGCTCTCTGAGCTGAGATCATACTGTTGGAGATGGCAAGTGTATAGAGCACAGATCTGTATCTTTCTTCCATTGCTAAATATTAACAGTAAAAAATAAATGCAGGTGATGCAACAGGCTTTGACCGGGCCTATTTATGGGACTGTTGAGATATTTTAACCAGATCAGTCAAATGTCTGGCTCCCTGTGGGCCAAATCAAATAGATCTGATGTTATTGTAAACTGCGTGGAGCTGCCACTTCGTTGTTCAGGTAAAGTTAACATTTTTTTTACATGTTCACCTGCAGCATATCGGCATGTCTGAGGGTATGTGTGTGACAAGCACTTTGCTTATTTTATAGGAGACAACTAGAAAAGGACACGTCTTCTCCTTTTCATTCTCCCTCTTCTGCCTCTTCCCCTTCCTAAGCTGACAGTCCTTTTCCCCTGCCCTCCCAACAGCCCCAAGCAAACAGCTTAAAAAAAAAAAAAAAGAAAAAACCCCAACAACTAATGCTTCTTGAATGTCAGCATGCTCTGACTTTGTCAGGCCAGCAGGAGAAACAAATTACATTGTCAGAGGCCTTCCACTGACAACTCCAGGGTACCAGTTCCCACAGTTTAAATCTGGAAACGCTTAATGCAAATGCTGCAGTTGATTCCAATGGCTGTAGTGGCACTTCACTGAAAAGTGGTACTTTGGAGTTTGGTTTCACAGCATCGGGCAGTCAGTGCCGGCTGAAACGACGCTCGTCTTCCTGGAACAGCTGTTTTCAGACCTGTGTCTACGGGAGACTCGGGCCATGTCTGGACGAGTGGCATTACTTCAACTGTGCAAATGCAGCTAGAGAGGTCCTTCTAGCCTGGTTAGCCTGGTCTTTTTAAACTATTTTATGCAAAGATGGTTCCTCCTTGCTGAATTGTAATGCTGAAAACTGTGAGGTGCAAAAAACTCAGAGTTTCAAAATTCACCGAATTCAGTTTTTGACTCTGTTGATCATACTGCTGCTATATTATTTCCCCTGGCGCAGCAGCTTTCTAGCTAAAGCACTGTTTCAGCAGCGGTTCTCAAAGGCAAAGTGGAGGAAAAAAGAAACAGTGCAAACCAAAACTATTCATGGAGTATGTGTGAACACTTACGGCTCATGTTAAAGACATATGAAATAAATAATCAGAAAAAAAAAAATTAACAGTATGTTAGCTCATGCTGCAGACTCTTGGAAGGTGACAGGATGACCTGAGCTTTTGCATGACTGCCTACTGACCATTAAGCCCTTTACTCTAAATTGGTGTAGTGGATGTTGCCTTAATCTTCAACACAAAGTTCTGGTTTGGGAGAATGTTTCCTCTTTAAGACATGTCTCTCAAGCCAAAAAAAACCCACAACCAAAAACCAGCTGTGAAACACTAAACCAGAAACATCAGTACAAATTGTAAGGTAAAGATGTAAAAGAAACCTATTTTCTTAATGTGATGTAGTGTATCATTAAGACACATAAGTCAGCATTTCAGGGTATAATTTAGGAAGATATCTTCATAGGTGTCATACATTTTTGTGGGCCTGATTCTGTTCTAAATGACTGTACTAGCAGCACTCCCGTGAACTTCAATGGCAAGAGCATCGTGCCCAAAAGAACATGTACCACAGTAGGATCAACCTCTCCTTGTCTTTCTGAACTGTGCTGTGCGTGCTGTACAAGGCAACTATGATGTTGGCTTCAGTAATGATACCAAGAAGAGCAGCAAGGGTAGAATTTGGCCAGTGCTTTCAGGAGAAAAGCTGAAAAAAAAAAACCCCATTTCTTTTATGGTGATCCTTCTGCTTCACTTCATAAGCTAATCACCACCAGGGGTCAGGAGAAATTACTCGGTAGTAGTCCACAGATGTCAAGGTGTAAGGTGGGGATTTTTGTTTTCTTTTGAAGCATAAGACATTGATCACTATCAAAGCTTGTTTTACAACTAGATGTAATGCATGTTATATACTGTGTGTTTATAGAGTGTGCGTGCATGTGTGCGTATAAGTGAGATTCCCAGTTGGTTTAAATCCATTGTCTTTGCAAAAGCTGTGTGCCGTACACCATTGAGAATTGGATCTATTGCTGTTGACATGTTCATGCTTTTCTTATTGTTTTCTCAAATTATTGTGTTAACTGGGTTACAGCTTGTGAGCTGTCGTTATTTTTCAGGTTTATATTTCCTCAGTGATATTTTGCTCATAAACAAGCACATTTTGAAGGTCACCAGGTAGACTAAGGTGCAAAGCTCTTTAGGAGAAAAGTTTTGAATACGCTTCTGATTCTGTCATTCCAAAGAATGATTCAAAAGAGAATAGCAAATTCCTGGTAAAAAACCCAAGAGATATTTGCCTTTTCATATTCTATCCCATTTCCACTCACTTCTATTTAAAACATTTCATAATAGTAAGTATCCTTTCTACTTTAAGCTGGAGAGTCTAAAATAAATGTGCTTGGTATCTGACATTACCAACCACTTAGACTTGCTGCTTTTTATTATAAGTATTGGCTGGTTTGTATGTGTATTTTTAAAACTAAGATTTAAGATTTACATGTTATCTGGAACTCAATCTATAACTTGAAATGCTACTGTAGCCACAATAAGAATGAAAATAACCCTGAACTGTTGAAAATTCAACTCGGAGCGCCCAAAGTGGTAATGACTGCAATAGTAGTTTTGTCGATATTTATAAATCAATGCAAACCAGAAACTGGATGTTTTAATTTACTACAGTTTCAATGTAACTGATACCCTCAAGTTTAGAGCTTTAAGCTTTGTGAAGTGCAATGTTATTGCAGGGCATGCATCCAATTTTTAAAACATTATATAGATTGGAGACAGATGAGCTTTTCAGAATTATTTTAGGCCTATTTTGATTGAATGCCTGAGATGCATTTTCCAGTGGAAATTAATTGCATTGATGTGAAAACAAATGAACTCCAACCTCAAAATTAGCTGCAGGTTCATGCTCGAACCAGTACTTAAAAGGGAGGGAGTGGGCACAGATAGCGACTGGAAATTACGATGACAATATACACTTTGTTGCAAGAATAAAATAACCTTTTTTCAATGCCTGCTCTTTTTTGCTGTCTCACTTAGTGTGCATACATGCGTAGGGAAAGAAATTTTCCCATGTATCTGTGGTTGCACAAGTGGACAATGGCTTTTACCAGCTATCACTTCTTCCCCTTGCACGCTGCTGGAAACCTTTGCTGGCCTATGTCAGCATCTAAGTGTCAGGGAAATCTGTAGCAGCCGCTACCTGTACTGCTTCTGTCGTTGCCATGGGGCATTTCTGGAGTACACAGTTCAGTAATATACGCTGTTCTGGGGCACTTTATTAGCAAATAGCAGCTAACGTGATTTTCACCCTTCAGTGAAATTTGCCGTAGCTATGTAAAAGATGCTGTAGATGAGTTTGGGATTCCGGTTTGCATGACTGCTGCTCTCAATCAGTGGTGACTCCCATTGACATGTAGGCAGAGAAAGCAACGTGAGCTCTTTAAATAACAAGAGCAGTCAACACTGCTTGGAGCTGGTGTCTGTTGAAGTATAGCTGCAGCAGTTCTCCACGACTTTTTTCTCTCTGCCTTGAGATTCACCTTTTCCCCGTGCTTCTCATCATTTGTACTAATACAGCTGTCAGTTGGGATTTTTAGCATGTTTAAGAGATGAAGCGCGTGCAAAGGTTCCTCCCAGGAAATGGCATATTTTCATTTTGATCTTTATGAAAGATTGAAAGGAATCAGTGAAGTGGGTTGGGGGTGGGAAGAGGGTCACTGAAGATGTATAGCTATTTGGCAGCTCTGAGATATTTTTACACCTGGAGGTGACTTGCTAAACAGATAATTGGGAGCACACCCTAATGTACGTACTCCTCTCCCTTCTCCCCCACTGCCACCCACTGAAACAACCACCAGCTTTGAGACACTGAGCACGTTTGGGGCTGTGACCGTGGTGGGCCATGCACAAGTGCTAACTTTTTTCTGGGCTGTAGAGAGAGCTTGGCA
The DNA here is from genome assembly GCF_965183815.1 of Platalea leucorodia. Taxonomy (NCBI): domain Eukaryota; kingdom Metazoa; phylum Chordata; class Aves; order Pelecaniformes; family Threskiornithidae; genus Platalea; species Platalea leucorodia. The sequence goes on along the minus strand of NC_138823.1, from coordinate 130,465,288 downwards.
CTGCAGGAGCATGTGCTGATGGCAGAGGTGCTAGGGCAGCAATGAGCATTAAAAAGCACAGAGTATCTGTATGGTATTCTTGTTAAAGGATGGGATTAAGAGCTGGATTTTGGTCTGCCACTGATCTCCTATCTCATCTGAGACTTTTCCAAGTTTCTAATTTTCTATTTTACTTATGTGGTATTTTGTTTAAGAAATCCTGTTTGTATTTTCTTAAATAACGTCTTTTTTTAAAGATATCTACAGCATGTGTTACTTTTATAGTATTTTTGGTGTTGAGGGTAGAATTTAGATCTCAGTAAATAAATCATCTCACTGGTGTATACCTCCTTGTTTTCCTCACTAGTGACCGTGGGCAAACTCTGCCCTCCCTAGTGTGTACAGCACAGTTGTGTCTTGTCAGCTTTAGACAGACTAAATCTGCCAGTGGCAGATGCTAGAGTATTTTTCTGTCACCGAGGCTGTTTTCTTTAGTCAGTCTTTTTCTGGCAAAGTTGTGACCAAATCGATGCTACGGGTCCAACCATAGCATTATGGCTATGTGTGCTATGAGTAGCATTGCCACATGGTCTTAAGACCTAGCAACGTTTGGAGCCACTGTCTTTGGCTTTGTACAAGCCCTAGACTGACAAAAATTAATGAGAAGCTGATGGATAAAGTTCTATTCATTTTCACAGATAGGGAGCTGAAGAAATGTAAAGATTCAGATTCATCTCATTTTTTTGGAAAAATTGCTGGAAGGTCCTTTTGGGTGCACTTTGTCTTTCTGTTGACTATCCACAGCAACTGTGTTTCTGTGAGGACCTAAGTTAGGTGCCTGAAGTGAATTGGCCGTGATCAGAAACCAGCCTGGGATTTAAGGCTTGTCACTTAAGTAGCAATCTGGTGTTTTATTTGAGGACCCTTTTTCCAGCCTCCTTGGGCACAACCACCTCCCTGCTCTAACTTTTACAACATTGGGTGTGGGGGCAGATGAGGGGACATTGAGGAAGAAAAAGTCAAGAGATGTTAAGCCATCTGAAGCATAAGGTCTCCGTAGCAGTCCTGTCTGCCTGCAGGCATATGAGAAGATCAGCAAGTACATCTTTCTTAGACACGCAGGCAGGCAAACATCTCCGAAACACAGGGGCATGAAACTGCTGCCGCGGCATCCATCATCCTGTGGAGGACAGTGAAAACATGTGCTGTCATCTTTGACATTTTAATTGAAAAGAAAGCTTACACAGATTTCGACCTGAAGCAGTGTGTTTATACAAGTGTATACAGAGAAATAATCTGTCAGTTCAGAGCAGGCTCATTGCTATAGGAGTTGGTTTAGTAACTGAACAATCCAACATTAGCTCACACACCTTGCCTTGTTCCATGCCTCAATAATTTTTAGTAGAAATACTTTGCCTAGAGGCATGCAGTTATTAAAAAAGAGGTTCAGCTTGCTTAAAGTCTGGAATTATTAGCTCATGGTAACAAGCCTGCACTGGAGAAACTGTTGGTTCTTTGTTTTCATGACTTTGCTGTAATTCACCGTCTTATTTTCAGAGACAAACTTCTGCTTTGTTTGGGAAGTTAAAAAAAAAAAAAAAAGAACAAAAAAAAGGAAAAATAAATCACTTCAAAAAGATTCTTTTTTCATTTTTATTATAAAGCGGGGTTTACAAAGCTCTTTTATCTTAGTATTTCTATTAAATTTCACTGGTCCAAATAATGAGGGTAAATAGAAAGAGAATTTTAATTGAGAAATTTGTTTTACCGTATTTCCAGTATAGAGATCTGTTAGTAGTAAGTACTCGGCAAGAGCTCTCCAAATACCCTCTCAGCCCTTTAAGAGTAAAAGGGGCTTTTTCTCCAACCTTTTTGCAACCCACTGTTCTTTTCAGATGCAAAGTTACAAAAGTCAAATAAAAGCCATTTGCTCTGCTGCAACGTGTTTGCAAATGGAGTCACTTGAGCAAATGAAGGCTCCAGCACCTTTAGGTAGCACAAACCTGGCAGAAGAGTTACTTGGTGTTCAGTTGTCACTTTTGTCTGGATGCGGGGGTTAGGTTTCTTTCCAGGCCATTTAACCTGTTGACATTTTTCCTCAATGAGCCTTAAATTTTCAAGTTTTCTTGAATTTGCTTGCCAGGCTGGAGCCTTAAGCCTGACCCTTAAAAAGAATGGACATGTTAGAAAGTGTTTGTTTAAGCTTTATTGCGGTTATTATTCCTTGTTTTAAGTCAGCTGCCAGTTGGTACGTTTATTGCCACGTTTTTTCTTCAATGCAAACTGATACAGCTTAATTTGTTGTGATGCAAAATCATTTATTTTCCTGAAGAATTAAGCTTTTGGTCCTGTCTGAGCTGGGAAACCATGAGGACAGTGGAATCGGGTTGACATCGTTGCTTGCTTTCACGATCAAATCATCTTTATGTTGCAGTTTTTTGTTTTTATCCCATAATTTTTTTTATTACAAGAATGTGTTTTTATATGAGCTAGTTCCTTATAATCCCTTGAACCTGCCTTTCGCAGTGTTTCCTTATTTTGCTTTAACTATGCCATTATCCTCCACGTATCATTTGTGAGTTCCAGCTGTGTGCATAACACTGTGCAGAACATAAACTTCTCCGAGGAGGTTATAGTCTAAGAAACCATTCTAGCTTTTCTTATTTTTCTTGTAATGGGTCAGGCAATAAGACCCAGTGAAATATTTAGAGGGAAGGGAAGATTGAAACCAGCAGTTTCTAAGACCTGTAAGAGCCAAAAGGCAAATGTTAATGGGTTCTGTGAGGCTTCCAAGGACCTGCTGGTCCTTGTACTTATGCTGAATTTGCAGAGGTTTCTTAAACATGTGTTCAGGAAATATAGGTGGCATTAGCACAATTGAAGTTTCTAAAGGCAAGATTTATCATTGACTAAATCTTTAAATAGAGTTTGGCCCACTAAATGCATTACAGCAGTGGGGCTGCTGATCTGTGGGGCTTTTCTCCTACAAGCTTGGGTGAAAAATGCAGAATTCTTAGCAAATTTTGGAGGCATTTTCCCACAGGTTTCTAGTATTTTACTGTATATATAGCCATTCCCTGTCCTTCTTTTTTTTTTTTTTTTTTTTGCTTATTCTTTCCCTTCAGTTAGATGTCCTGTCCCTGTGTATTAAAGCAAGTGAGCAAGAATGCATTTCTGATGGAGTTGCTTTGTTCCTGGTGAACAGCTTCTCACGTGACGTCAAGGGATACATGAATTGAGAAGTAACATCTCTTTGCTTGCTTTTGACTTTGTCCGTATCGTTTCATATCTGTCTGCTGCATCTTGCTCCTTTTGTGGTGCTTGTTGATTAATTCCTTCCACCTCTGTGCCAATGTATAGCTTGTTATCTTAATTGTGCCAGCTCTCCTCAAACACTTACATTGGCTTTCTCTTCACTTCTGAATCAAGCTTCTTGTCTTTAAGACTTTTCGCAGCTTAGCCTTATCTTATCTCAGTCCTCCAGTTTCTCATTACAGTGTCAAGCATCACTTTCACTTCGCCAGTGTCTTTACCATCAGCTAGTTTCTCTTTCCCAGGCTGAAATCTCTTCTCCAACACTGGGAGAATACCTTAAGGTAACACACATATGAAAATATATGCACACTCTGTTTAAAAATCTCTACAGAAAGCATAGCTTTGTCTGGATGGTCCCCAAATCCTCTAAGTTATGAGCCACAGTTTTCCCTTTCTAGAGTATTGCCCTTCCTGTGTCTCAATCTTAGTTACTCCCTTCCTCTTGCAAACTTCCTCAGTCCTGTCATTTCTGAGCATAAGAGTTAAATAAAAAACATAAAAAGAAACAAAAAAGCAACCAGAGGAGTGCCACTAAACTGTCTCCAATTCTTTAGCATATTTATTTGCTTGTGTGTTCTATCTCCGTCTTCTACTTTTCATCTGTTTTGTGTCTCTAGATTGTAAACACACTGTGTAAGAATTGTCTCTTATCTGTGTTTGTACAGTGCCAGGCTCAATGGGCTCCCGGTCCCGACTGGGACCTTTGGGCACCACCACAGAATAAATGTCTGCTACTGATAATAATAATCTACCCACATCATGCAGATGTCTGAATTGTCTGAGAAATACAAACAAGGATCTTTACTAGGTTGGCAGAGAGCCATTAATTTTAGGTGCCAGTTTTCTTTTCCCCTGAATATGGTTTGGCTCTCTGAATAACCTGGCGACACAAACCTCCCACTTCTTGGAAAGCTTAGCTTTCTGATGATGCTGTGATTAAAACATCATTAAACATGGGATATGGCAGGTCAGGTGAGGTCCCTGCAACTATGCGAGGTATTCCAAGTGCTTGTCTGATGCTTTGTTGTTGCTTTCCTTTGTGTTTGTTTTTTCTTTCCTCCTCTGAATGACAAATGAATACATTGAGACTAGACAGAACTGCCCTGCTTTGGGGGGGGAGGGAGCACCTCAAATAATGGGCCACAAATGAGGAAAGCTATAGTCGGATTGATAGGCTTAAATAATGGCACTGTGGATCAAACAACAGCAGACCAGCAGTAAGTGAGGCAACCCCTCCAGCCAGTACACTTTTCTCAGGTTAAAACATCCCCTCCACGTCTTTGCCTTCTGACTGAATTTTTCAAATCTTGAAGCCAAGGACAGCACTTGGGTAAGGTACTCTGGCCTCAGTAGCTCCTGTGGAAGCAGTCCGCAGCTGGTCTTTAGAACCACATGCTCCAGTCAGCTTACTTTTTAGCAACGAAAAGTTTAATTGCGACAATACCTGGTTGTCCATGAGACATTCAGAGGGTAGACCGTAGCCAACTGAGCTCATTCTCAGCATGGTAGGCTACTTGGGTGCTTCAGCCTGAAAGCCACCCAAACCACATGCACACACTGACATACCTTGAAAAGATCCAGGCTGCTGGTAGGCAGTGGGTTGCTCCTCACTACACTGATCATAATGGTATCATTGCTGCCTTATTCATCCATGTCTTCCTATTGCTTCCACTCGCTCTCCCTCATTCTGTCCTTGGTCTATAAGCTTTTTGGGGCAGGACCTCACCCACAGTTTTATACTTCTAGGCACTGTTGTAATAAATATATATATATGTACATATATATATATATATATATATACATAAAAATGATGAAAGTCTGGGCAAGCCTGTGTTGCGTAACGGCAGCGTGGTGCAGAAATCCCTGAGCCAGTGCTGACCCAACATGGCGAATTGCCACAGCACAACCAGCTACCTGTGGGCTGCTCCTGTGTGAGCTGGCTGGGTCTGGAGGCCATAGAAAGTCAAGAGATTAGTTCCTTTGCTCCAGTGCAACTTCCACACCAGAGCTAACTAAAGTAGAACAAACTGGGTTGTGGTGTAGGGTATTCTTGCTGACCTTGCATGAATGCTACATGCAGGAGAGTAAGGAGCAGGAGAGAGGTCATGGTAAGACCCACTGACCTGGAGTGCTTTACCATAATAGAAAACATACTGCAGTGATACTTTAAATAGCATCAGTCCTTCTGCACGTAGCCCTGAATGGTCTAGGTCAGTATGAACCTAATCTCATGAGACCTCAGCAGCAAATTGTCATCTGCAGAAACTGTCCCTGAAGACTACAAGTTAAGGGAAGCCTAGTCTTTTAATAGATGAATGTAGTGTTTAGTCATCAGACAGTCTAGAAAACTGGGTCAGATAAGTGTTGCATCATAGCAGACACAATATTTGGTATTAATCAAGAAGGCACGTAGCGAAGTATATATCATAGATATTTGATTACATTAGTGGAGTTATCTTTAATCATTGAGTAGAGTCATATGATGGAACATGATCGAGTCACCATGGCTTAGCGGGGTACCGCCCATCTGTTTAAATGTTAGTAAGGATGACTCACGGTGTTAGCACGACCGTGCAGAGGGAGGGGAGCCAACGTGGTCAGTTACAGCAGCTTGGCTAACACATGGTATTTTACTAAGCCACCGTAACGCTATCCATCCAGGCCGCGTACACCCAAAGAAATAGTGTACAAATGCTGACTGAGACCCCCTCGTGTCCAACAGCAGGCTCCTGCTGGAACATCATGAAAATTCTTAAACTTGGGAAAAACCCCATGGATAGCCGGATTTTCAGTGAGGTTGAGCACTTGCCAGTTCTCTGTCTTATCTGTCCTTTATTTGTGGGCTGTTTGCCCAACAACCCTATTTATTTAGCAACACAGGTGCCAAGGAATTAAAATCCCTCAGTCAGCAATATTGACTGACAGGCTGCAGGCAGCATCTCAGCATTTACAAAGAGAGGAGTAGAGTCGACATGTCCAACGTTAAAAATAACAATTATAAAATCTCACTAACTTTCTTTGCTGCAGGATAAAAAGCAACAACAAAAGAGATTGTATTGTCCTTGGAAGGAGAAGAAATGCCTTAGACAAAATGGGTATCTCAGCCTGTACGGTTCCGTGCCGTACGTGTCCCCTGAGCTCTGTGCAAGTGAGTGTGCACGAGCACGTGCTAATCGATGTCCTGTATTCAATGTGGAAGCAATAGAAGTATCCACGAGTACTGGCCAATGTCAGCTTCCCCGATGGGGAGTGGAACCTGGTGTGCATTATGTAGCACTTTCATTGGTGGCAGAAGCGGTGCAGACTTTTCGACAAAGAGGGTCAACCTTGAAGCACAAGGTTTCTCTGACTGCTCTGCACCTCCTTGCAAAAACACACTTGGGAACAGACTAGCAGGAGTGTAGCAAGAAAAAATACCTGAAGTACTGAGGATTTTTTTTCCTCTAGCTAAGTGTATAGCATATGGAGATCCCCAAAGCAAAGCAACATTAAAGGTGAAACTGGGGACAGCAAGGAAGCTTCTTTGCCATTTTAATAAATACCAATAATTCCCTTTTGCCTAAGTCCCATATTCCCAAACTCATTAAAGCAATTTTGGAAATTTTTTTGGCTCTGGAACATATAAGCAAAACTCAAACCATGCAGTCCCTTGAGAATCACTTGCACAAATTGCATAGGTCAGGCCAAAGTAAGTTTCTGTCAAACAGCCTAACACCTAAGCTTATTATGAAACTGGTGAGTTGTACAAAGGGTCTGTATGTGGGACAGTCTCAGAATGAATAAAGGGGGGGGGGGGCGGGCTGTTGTCACGGTACTTGTTTTACTTTGGTCCCACTGAAAACTCAAGTGATATTTTTATTGAATGCATTGTTCCTGTTGGCCAGCGCAGTTCCCGTAGGCTGTGTCTAAGCTGGTGGACCCAGAGGGTTCCAGAGCTCCGGCGGGTGGGTGGGCGCACGCCTCAGCCTCGTCCCGTGACAGGCGTGAGAGCGCACCAGCGCTTTCTCCCTTCCTGCCCTCTCCTCCCCGCTCGCTCTCCTGGGAGGAAACCCAGCATGCGTCCCCGGCCGGGGCTGCAGCACACTCCGTTCTGCTCCTCGGCCCCCCAGCGCGGGGGTCTCAGCCCTTCTGTCTGGCAGCTGTTGCACGGACTTTAAAGTACAAGAGAGAGAAGACCTGTTTGAGCTTGTTGTCTGCTGCTCTGCAGGGCTGCAGTTGTGGTGAGGATAGGCCGGTGGGAAGTGGGCTCTGCTTGTGGGGGTCACCACAGCCTCTGGAAACCAAACCGAGATTGTTCTCCTCCTCACATTCAGCCTGGTATCTCCTCACTTTTTTCTTTTCAAAGGATCACTGAACCTGCTTTTTGTGCTATTTTGACCCTGTCCTAATGATTCATCAGTCCTCTTGTGTGAATGAGTGCTGGTACATGGAGCAGCTGTGTTTTAAGTGGCGAGTAGGATGGGTCAGGGGCTGTGTACTTTAACTATATTTTCTGAGCTCATTTTTCCTGCGCTACATCCATTCCACTTACACCACCGCCACAGCTCCCCAGGCTTAGCCTGGTGCTGAGCTGACTGTAGAGTCCTCTATCCCAGAAGCTGATTCATGCTCCCTCACAGCGTTTCTTTCACCCTCTCACAGGGTTACACCACATATTTGGGAGACACTGTCTTGAGTTTCTTTGGGGGGGGTGCCGTGGTTTAACCCCAGTCAGCAACTAAGCACCACATGGCCACTCGTTCATCCTCCCCCCCCAGTAGGATGGGGGAGAGAATCGGGGAAAAAAAAGTAAAACCCATGGGCTGAGATAAAGACAGTTTAATAGGACAGCAGAGGAAGAGAAAATAATAATAACAATAATGATAAAAGAATATGCAGAGCAAGTGATGCACAATGCAATTGCTCACCACCCGCTGATTGATCCCCATCCCATCCCCAAGCAACAATCGCTGCCCCCCGGCCAACTCCCCCAGTTTATATGCCGAGCAAGATGTCATACGGTATGGCATAGCCCTTGGGCCAGTCTGGGTCAGCTGTCCTGGCTGTGCTCCCTCCCAGCTTCTCACTGGCAGGGCATGGGAAGCTGAGAAGTCCTTGACCAGTGTAAGCACTACTTAGCAACAAATAAAACATCAGTGTGTTATCAACATTATTCTCATACTAAATCCAAAACACAGCACTATAGCAGCTACTAAGAAGAAAATTAACTCTATCCCAGCCAAAACCAGGACAGGGGGTATGAAGATTCATATGAATGTACATCATATTCCTTCATCAGCAGATAACCAGGGAGGCATAGGAAGAGCTTCTTGTCTGTATCTGAGATACATTTCTTGTTGTTTTGGGTTTTTTTTCCCCTTCTGAATAAGTACTGTTTGTGTCTGGGAGGATTTTTAAAACATCCTTCAAAACACAGGCTTTTTCTCTCTGTGTAGAGCCAAGACAAAAGGATGGGTTCAGTCATGTGCAGCTGCTGAAGAGAGGGCAGCTGAGGGCAGAGGGGTGGGAGAAGCAGGGGTGTCTGGGTACGAGGGAGTGGGCAGGGCAAGGACTTTGAGGTGGCATTTGTTGGGACAGAAATGTTTCTGGGGGGAATGGGCTTGATGAGGGGAGGGCTGAAGGACTGAAAGTCCAAGGATGGGAAATACGGGGGAGTTTTAGGGAGGAAGGGATTAGGTGATTTGAGCTCTGGGCAGAAGAGGATGAGACTTGTAGGTCAGAAGAAGCTGGTGTTGCCATGAGACGGGCACCTCTGCTTTGGGGGCCTGGAAGTGGTGTCCTCCGTACGGGATGTCTGTGAATCCCATTGCTGACTGCCTTTGGCCTCTTTGCGTGTTGTTAGATAAATGGAAGCGACAGCTAAAGTAAGAGGAGGGGTGTATGTATTCATGATTGCCAGTGTCACTTACAATTGGAGGGGCAAGAAGTAAAGCCCCATCATTTGGTGTGACGCGGTTCAGACCAAGTGGGAGAAGCGACTGTCTTCCCCCTTGCAGCTCTGAGGTTATGACTCCGCCCAGCCTGATTTTGGGGCTTTCATGGCTAGCTGTGGATTCACCACTGAAGCAAAGGATGCTTCTGCCAAGGCTGAAAATCAACCCTGATATTTAGAGGCTCCGAATGTCTTTGGACTCTTCCTATGCTCCCCCCCGAAGAGGCTCTTCAAGCTCCCAGCCTATGCCCCCTTCTCTCTGGTCCTTCTTGTATCTTTAGGGGTATGGCTCCTGCCTGAGGAACAGTGTAAACCACGTACTGTACAGCAGAGCATCCTGCTCTGTGAGAATTTAACGTACTAACTTGTACTAGCAATGTTTGTTGAGGCACTGTATGTGAAAGCTTTCTTATTTTCACACTTTATGAAAAGGTAACAAATTATATCTATCCTAAACTTCAAGCAACTCATACCTTCTTCAAAACTTAAAAAAAAAAAAAAAAAAAAAGGCAGATTAGTTTAACTAACTCCCAAGACCACATTCTTAAGGGCTATTTTCAAAGAGTAGTCACAGCTTTGTTTAATCCATTAATTTTATGATGATTCTTCTTTGTGCGTGGGCCTGCTTTCTCACATGCTCTTTTCCCTGTGCTATACTTAGAAAAATCCTTCTAAATCTTTTGAACTCCTTTTGCCAAAATAAGTCACTCTGCTTTTTTATAGTCCATACTTTTTGCCTTTACAAGCTACTTAATCTGAAGGTAATTTTGCTAATTTTCTTTCATTTTTTCCATTTTCTGTGCCCTGGTGACATGCTAACCGGTAAAACAAGGAACCTCACTTTGGAACAAAGGCTTGGTAGGGTTTCACAGGAAAGAATATCAAGAGCGAGATTGAATATTCATTTTAGAGTAGTTTATTTACAGGTGCTAAAATTTCAAAATTAATTTAAGAGTGTTTAATTTTCTGTCATGGTCTGCAAAACTATCATCCAGATATTTCTGTTCCCGAGGGCTGAATTTACAGCAATGCACTGGTGTGGCATGCCGGGAAATTTTCCTGCTTTGTCTGTAGAAACCCTTTGCTGGCCACTGTAAGACGCAGCATTGCATAGACCGAGACTGGCTGTTACGTTTACATTCACGTTCTCTCAGATGAACTATACTTGTGCTTTATCCAATAAATAGTAGAGGGAAGGTGATTCATCTGTTTCTTGAAAACTTTCTGTTCTACTGATTTATGCCGGAGAGGACAAATCCTGGATTGGCTTATCTGCGCCTGCTTGTCTAGAGTTGCCTGTGCCTAGCAGTGGCTGGCACGGTAAGGCTTGTTTTGGTCTCCATAGCCCATGACAGCTTTCTTCCCTTTTCTCCTAGGCCTGTCCCAGGTTCTCTGTCTTCACTACTGCACCTACACAACCGACAAAGACAGCCTATGCCTGCCTCTATGCCTGGCACCCTGCCCAACCCCACCATGCCTGGATCCTCTGCTGTACTCATGCCTGTAAGTTTTTTGGTTTGGCTTTTTTCGAGGGGAGGAAGGTTGTTTTTTCGCTTGATTCAACCTATGCAGTGGTGAAAGTCTGCTGGATTTTCTACAAAATCAAAGTGCAATTAGCTAAGGAAGCTGGACCTTTTTCTCTGCTTCATCTTACACAAGAGTATTTCTGGTGCAGTTAATGGCATGTTAATTAGAGTGAGAATGATTAGAAACGGTTTACATGAGACTGCAATTTCTGGTTCTCACACTTGGTCATGTAGGTGAGAGCAGTATGTCTGTGCTGGAACAAAAAGATTTTTCTCAAGTCAGTCAAAACTGGAAAAGCCATATACATAAGTTATGCCAGTGAACTCTAAGTAATCCTCTTGTTTGTGGGAGATAATCGGCTAACAAGAAAAAAATGTAACTCCAGCCTAGTAACTTGCGCTTAATTAGAATTTGGTCATGATTGCTGTTCATCTTCCACTCATTTCTGCAGAGCTGGGAATATTCCCCATCCTCTGGGAGACAAAGGGTCCTTTGCAATTGTAGCTTCAAATTCTTAAATGATTTTAACAACCCTTTCAATATAAGACATTTGGGCAGATAAGGGGTGGAGATGAGTAAGGATGGCACAGGGAAGAGGGGACTGGGAAAGGAGAGTTTCTGTTTCATTGCACCATGTTTGGAAGGCAACCTGAGAGTGATCAACCATGGGAGGGGGGAGAGCACTGCTCGTTCTGGCCCTGCTGGAGCAAGGGGGACATTCCACAGGGCTACAAAGATTCAGGTTTGCCTGCTATTTGAGCAGTCATTAATAAGTTATTAATTAATAACTTATCAATAAGGCTTTCCGGGAATATCGACCAGGAAGTTCAACAAAAAAAATATAAGACATGTCACTATGGGCATTTTTTTTCTGGCATGATTCCTAAGGAACCTGAAACGGAGTAAACATCCTCCTTCAGTGTAAGCTTAGGGGCTTCGGGTTGCTGCCGGGGAGCCCTTTGGGCAGCTGTGCTTGCAGACAAGCAGGCGTGCTCTGGCTGAGAGCCCCAGAGATGTGAGGATGGGGGCGAGACAGACCCTATCAGCTCTGGCTGCCCTGGCTGCAGCCCCTGCCCCACAGCCCTCCTGAAAGGGCTGCAGAGGAGATGGCAGTGGGAGCTGCTCCTGTCCCTTGGAGAGGGTGAGGGGCCCTGGCAGAGGCAGCTTCTCCCCACTGGCAGGCAGTGGGATATCCCCTTCTGCCCCAGGCACAGCACCCATTTTTGCTGGGATCGTAGAAGGCGGGAGTCACTACCTTACCACAGCGCACAAAAAATAGCTCCCTTGCTTGGAAGAGCTCAGGAGGATCCAAAAGCTTCTTTCTCCTATGAGCCAAAGATTCAGGGGACTGTCCCGGAGCAAGGCAGGGTGCTCAGCTCTGGCTGAAAGCAGCACCATAACCCTACTTACCACCCCTGCCAGTGGCTCACGGTGTAACAGGGCTTGCCTCTTTCCAGGGAAGACGCTACAAGAAATTATTTTATCCAGTCCTTACTGCCATTAGGTTTTGTTTGAAAATTGTATCCCTCCCTCCCAGCCTACTGAGATTAGCTTGCAGAAAGGGCTCTGAATAGCCAGGAGGAGTTCTGCTTTGTTTCTTGCTATCTCAGCACTACAGGAAAGCTTCCTTTACCAGACATATGGAAAACTCTTCTAAGCTGAGCAGTCCGAGTGAGGGAAAAAGAGCCAACTCGTTTTACATATACTCGAGATCGTAGATTTTTATTTATGTTTTTAACAAGCTAAGTTGGGCTGCACTGACAGGGGAAGCCACAACTTTATACAGTGATGCTTTTAAAACCACTTAACTCCGAGTGTTGTTATACTGAAAGGGAGAAAATCATTACAAAAAAGCGCAAACCTGGGTGGCTGCTATATTTGTTTAGTAAAGAAGCCTTTTCTTTATAATTGGCTGTGAGTTTTCAGGGCCGATTCTGATGAAACGCACGCCTGCGTGCATACACACATGCAATTCACGACACAGATTGTTATTTTTCCGGTCATGACTTGAAGAAATAAAGCTGAGTCCATTTAAATAGAAACTGAGCGTAAATTCTTGCAAATGTCTCCAGACGTTTTCAAACCTTTCTTTTTTCTTTTTCTTTTAAAAGATGGAGCGACAAATGTCAATGAACTCCAACATCATGGGGATGCAGGGGCCGAACCTCAATAATCCATGTGCTTCACCTCAAGTCCCCCCAATGCATTCAGAAGCCAAAATGGTAAAAAGAGAAAATAAAAAAAAATATTTTCTTTTCTTATATTGCTCTTGCATACTGGTTACCCAGACAGTGGGGGATGTAGCCAGACACTGCTTACTTCATTCTTAGTCATATGTTATACTTTTTTTTAATACGCTGCAGTAAATTGCCTTTGTGTCTATGAATTTTCAAGATGTTCCTAGTCCTAGCTGAACTCTCGGTGAGAGGGAACTGAAGTGAAGGCTGGGCTATCTGATTCCTACTGTGTTAAACAGGATTATTGATGCAGATTAGTAGAATTTAAGCGAATGATCTGGCTGGTTCTCTGATGGTGTCTGTGCTCCACAAATTTGCTTAAAGACAATTGTCAGTTAATAAAGAGTGAAGTAAAAAGTGTCTGATGTGGAGGGAGTGTACATAGTCTTTGTTTTTTCCGGATAGGCGCATGGTGTGTCGGGTAATGGCAGTGTTAGAAAAGCAGACCGTAAAACTGGGCTATTTGCTTTTGCTTGAGTGCAACAAAGGTGTTGCCATCAAAAAGAAGAGTCAGAATTTGGACAAAAATAATCTATTTATATGAGTCAAATGTCACAGTGTTTTTTAAAATTGTTATATGTCTTGCAAGGTCAAGGCTTCTCAGGCGTATTTACTGGTATAGGATTAATGTAGGTAAACTAAACTACAAGTGGGCACGTATAAGTTTTCCCCAGCTTTATATGCACTCGCATGGAGGTGTTCGGCACTAATATCCCTGGAACCGAGTTCATCAATGTAGAAATACTTAGGCTTTTTCAGTTTCAGAACTGCCATTTGCTGGCTAGTGGATATACGAGGACAGAAGTTTGTAGTTTAACTCTGTAGGGTTTTTGTCCTCTCAAGATATCTCATCATAGTGGAAAAGAGGAGTAACTTCATTGGACTTCTTTCAGTGGCATTTCGCCAAGGTGAAATTGTCATAAGTGAGAGAATGAAATCAAGCCGACAAAGATTAAGCAACCACATGTTTTTATATATTTCTACTTTGCATGACTGGTACAGCTTTTAGAGTTGTTGTCATCTATCCTGAGGCAAAGAAAAATATCTTCTTGTCTATAGGTACGGTGCATGCAAGAGATTCTTGGTTAAGAGCAACAACATATACAAGCTTATTTTATCTCTGTTTTCTTAAGTTGGATAGGTCATGCCTTCGCCTCCCTGTTGGTCTGGGTCAGGCTGTTAACCCAACCTCTGTTAACACCCCGTCTAAAACCACACTCCGTAAACATGCAGCCAGTTGGCCAGAAGAAGAGCGATAGCCAAAAATGCTGGCTCCCCCAGCCAAGGAAAACCTGTGGTCAAGAGTTCTCTCTCTGCTGTACCACACAGTGACGGTGACATGCCAAATGGCAACAGCATCTGCAGCAAAGCTTGTTAAAAACTTTTTGGAATAGGCGAGTGTTTTTTCAACTCAAGCATAGCTGAGCCAAGCTAAATACTCCTTGGCTGAATAAATCTAAAACTGGCATCTGTTTTGGGGACTAAAGGTTCTGTAGTTTACTCTCTCCCCACCACCTCCTGCCTTTTCTTTACTGGGAGTGTGAGGCTACTTAAGAACAAGATTAAATTGTCAGTGCATATGGTGAGAATTCTGTGCCTCAATGGCCGAAACTTTACATTAATACAAATTACTTTTTAATCTGGATAAGTAGTTTTTGTCCCTAAACCTAACATATGAAGGCATGGTTCTTTCAGACAGAAATTGCTATCAGTTCCAAAACACAGTATAGTGAACAAGCAGCCCCTTTGCTTCTCAGGGGCTTTCTGCCACTCTTCCAGAGGTGGAAAAAATCCACATGCATTAAGTCTTAAGAGTAAGAGGCATAATTCAGAGCTCCAGGACCTTTCTTCTTTTTAAATGCAGGGTTTTTTTTTTAATATCCTGTATTATAGTTTTATACTTAATTTCTGTTTGAGCATACATGTAATGTAAAAAGCCTCTTCATTTAGCCACTGCCATTGAAAAATATGAATCTATTAACAATACCCCGCATGAACACAAAGTGGAAAAAAATGTAGGAAATATTCAGAGCAAAATTATTTCTTACATGTAAGTTCATGAATTTTAAATCTGAATCATCTGTATTACAGGCATGTTTGTTCTTATTATTAACTGTTTCACTTTACCTTGTGCTCAGAGCATAAGACTTCACATACTCTGGTGACTTTTTTTAAAAAGTGGAAAAGGAGGGTGCTCAGTACCTTACTGGATTGCGTCCTGCATTAGGAAGGAATTTCAGATTTCCCTGGATTCTGCTAATGCTATTACTGCTGGTGCATCCAGCACTGCATGTGTTCTCTTTGGCTGGCCCTGCTCTGCAAAGAACGTATGTGTTGAACACTAGGCAGGGTCATCTAAGCTGCTTGCAGCTAATGGCTGCAGTATCTGGAGAAGTTTGGGGGGCTTTGGGCTTGATTCATCAGCTGTCCAAATCCACAGCAGATGGATCAGCGTTCTCTTTGTGCCGACATGAGAGAATGCAGGACAGGCTCCTCTAGATGCGAGACCCAGATGTGAGACCAAATCCTTCCGGTCTCACGCGCATGAAAGCATGTACCTGAGCATTGCAAGCATGATTTGGTATGCAGCAGTCATAACACTATTTGGTGACTCGTGTGACTTAATTTGCTTCTGTAAAATAAATATGAATAAATAATATCAGTATGGATGCTGTGTGATGCCAATTTTTTTAGAGAAAGCAGATAGATGGCAAAAGATTCACACCCTCGATGGGTCCCTAGTCACTTTGCAGTAGGAAATGGAAGCCAGTCTGATAAACACATACATATATGAGCACATACACGGACACATATAGAATGTGTGTTGCATTAATGTTTCTATAATATGCAATTTATTTATCTATTCGTATTTCAATCAGCTTATATTACCTGGCATTTATAGAAAGCCATATTCTGCCACCCAAGATGCTCGTTTCCTGGTTCAATTTTTTCAGGAGAATGTTACTTCGAATATTAAAGTATTGTAGATGACATCCCAGAACTGATTTAATTTATCACAACAATCTCAGTTTCCCTCAGTGTGCCTGTCAATTAGGTTATCACCTAATGCTTTAAAACTGTCCTAGTAAATGAATGAGTGAACATCTAAATCAATACCACTTTCGTCTTAGATTCAGAGCTGAGTGGATAAAACCTTTCTGCTGCCCACCAAAAACACACATTGATTTTGTATTAAAATATATTGCATTGGAAAGTGGAGGAAACATAGCTGTAAGTGTACATGGTAAAAATATGCAGAATAGCACGTGTAGCATATTAACATGTGGTTCAGTCGGCTGAGAATATTATGAACTCGGAATTGGTGGCGGTGCCTTTGCCTTAATATACTGCTTACATACAGTTTGGTTTGCAGTTTCAGAGTATTCAAGGTTTTATAAGTCGGAAGTGCAATACCGTGTGGATTACTGGAGTGAAAGATAAATAGTGTGCACTGAACCGCTGGAAGGCTGCGTGAAGGCAGGTCTTTTCAGTGGAGCTGATGCCTCTCTATCTGAATTTTGCAAGGCATTGATCTTTACCTGTAGAGATTTATGAGCTCTGAAAGGAGGTATAAGAAGCAGGCTGGCAATGAAAATAATCTAACTTAAAAATACAGTTTTCAATTTGACCTGTCAGTTTTTTCTTTTACCTTCTCCCTCTGCCCCTTGCTGGATATGTAGTTTTATAAAATTTAAATAAAATATAATATGTATGGCTTGGCTGTGCCTGCCTTCCTGACAGAATCTGTATGCTTAGTTTAAAAAAAAAGAAAAGAAGTGGTTCCCATATCAGAAGCATGTAGGGTTGCGGGCTATTGTTTTTGCCTTGTACGTATTACTAGGTTGAACAGTAGTAATAAGAAAATTAATTTGAAAGTGTCTATCAGATGTAAGAGTGAAAACATACCAGAAAAGAAAAATAATAAACCAGTAATGAGCATGTTCCTAATTATAATGGTAAAAATATCCATATTAACTGAACCTCATAATTTACCTAAGAGTGCTAGATAGCTTTGGCAGAGGAGGAGAAGAGAGGTGAAAGAAGTTGTGGTTAGCCAGTTGTCATCAGCACTAATTTTTATTTGACTTAATAAGAGTTAAGGGTCCAGATCATACTGGTGGCTCTGAAAATCCTGGTCCAAGTGTCACTCAGCTGTCCATCCCAGTGGAAAGGCAGGACTGGCTGCGGGGACCTGGGTGCATTTCGTATGGCTGTCAGACGGGCACTGCTCGCTTTCTCCAGAAACACAGCAGGAAAGGTGGCCAGCTTTCCTTGGGTGCAGATTGGGGCCTGCATTTGGATGGAGTCTTCTGCTGCTTCTTGTTTTACAAATGATGAGGGTTTCCATGCCCGTGAGCTGCGGTGGTGCAGCTGGTGTCAAGGGAGAAACTGCTGGAGTAAAGCTCTTGCCCCTGGCTGCGGTGTGGTACTTGGCTCCGCCGTTGCAGCAGCCATTGGGTTGACCACTGGGTACCAGCTCTGGGCCAGGTCTGCAGGGTTTCCATACTGATTTCAGGCAGGAGGCTGGTGCAGGCAGCCCGGGCAGGATCAGAGCCACTGAAGCTCTAGGTTTAGCTACTTAACACTTCATGACTGAAGATATTTTGTTAAATATAATAAACGGTTTGAAGTCCGTGTTTTCCTATCAAGCTGGCTGGGAAAGGAGTTGCTTTAGTAGAGCAACAACTTCAGGGCCAGAAGGCTTTTCTTCGCACAGATTCTGGATTACTGAGCAGAAAGAAAAATGTTGCATCTCTGCAGAGCTTTCAACAGCAATTTCTCATCTTGTCCTTCACAATAAAGCAAAGAAAGCAGCATAAGAAAAAAAAAAAGTGCCAAGTGAAGCCTTCCAATTTAAAAAACAGAAGAGTCGTGACAAAATTTCCTGTATCGGTAACTGAGAAATGTTTTCAAGGAAGAGACTGTTAAATAGTTAAAAACCACAGTGCTTCTGCAACTGTTGACAAAACTCACTGTTCTGAAATTGTATCTCCTGTTACATTTGCGCTTGTGTTTTAAAGTCCCCAAAGCCAACCTTTCAGTGTGCTCCTGATCTACCCTTTAAAACCCTTCCCGGGCAGTAGCTTTGTCTGCAGACAGTATGCCTTGCTGTGGATTAAGGTATTAATGTGATGGGTGAAGCTAATCATATTTTGTTTTGTTTACTGAAACAGGACCTTGTACCCGTCATGCCTAAATGCTGGATTATGAACTAGACTGGGTAGGAACTAATTCTTCTTAAGCTGTCAGTGGCTCAATAAGTGCAATAGAGAAGCGAGGCGGTTCAGTTACTCATAGCTGCTGCGAATACGTGTTGAATATTTGATCTCGCTTCTCCCGAGTGCATACAAATTGCGTTGCTTGTTGCAGACGCAAGTTGTAACAATTCCTTGCATTTTTATTTCTTTGTGTCACTTTATCCTGCGGTGATCTTATCAGCACTATTTCCCTAGAAGAACTTGGATTTTTATTATTTTGTTTGCCTTTATTCAGCTGGGTGTTAAAATGACCTCGCTTTCTCCCCCACCCACGAGCCCTCACCCTTTCTCTTTCCCTCTGTTTCTCCACCACCCTCTCTTTCCTCAGAGGATTTACCGTCTTTGTCGATTTGTTTCTCTTTCTCCTTTTCCCTCCAGTGTCCACCCTGATTTTGTAACCATAGCAATAATTGAAATACAATCCTAATATTTGCTTGCTGTAGCTATCATCTAGCCCAATACATGAACTGCTGGCTTTTGTGTGTTGTTAGGTTTTGAAACTTAAGTCAGATGCATCTGTGTACGTGAGGGCGACTTGTTTGGTGCCAAACCATCCCTTCCAGAAAAGGTCTTGTTTGTGTAAACTTGTGTGTCAGTGGGAGCTGGTACAAGTACAAGCAAGTCCTTATGGTAGCGAAGCCAGGGAAAAAGGAAATTATAAAAATAAAAACAAGGTTGTGTTACAGGGAAGTTCTGCTTCACATAGATATATTTCAGTCTTTTGCTTGGAATTTGTACAGCTTTCACTTTCCAAGATTTCCAAGATGAATAATGGAAGTTGTTTTGCACTTCAGGCTGCTGTGCGTGAAGCCTGGCGTTTGCTTGGGAGGTATGAGTGCATCTCATGACAAGCGATGGGCTTTGGGGCGGAGGGGATGGTGTTACACACTTTACCAGCTCCGTATTTTAACCACCAAGGACACAAGAGCTGGAAGCAAAAATCTCACAGCAATACATCTTTTCTTTACGGACAGGCTTAAAAAGCATTTTCTAAAACCTATACAGTAGCTAATGAAGCAGTTTATTAATTATGATAGTGTCCTGTGAGATAAATAATTTTAGACTGTTGAACTGAGAGAGAAAAGTGAAGTGACTCACCAGAGGCCACACAGTTTCTCAGTGGAAGAGCTGAAACAAGCACAGAAGAATTTCTGGCTGCCACTTCCAGAAAACACAACTTCTGTCTGAGTACAATTTACGTATATGTATTTTTTTCAAGTTAATATTAATTGTTAATATTGGTAATATCAATATAATTGTTGAAATATAGTATTTTTTCAGAACTAGTGAAAGAATGGGGAGACCCTGAACTCCTCCAGCTTACAGGGGGTGCAGACTCAAATTTAGGATTCAAATCCAAACGAAGGTGACAGTTTGTGTTTGGATTTAATGCCCCTGAAATTTCCTGAACTTTACTGATGAGATTTTGGCTCGGAATGACAAAAATTAACTGATCTTCTGAGACTTCTGTCATCCGAGATGATGGAAGCCTTGTGAGATCAGCTTCCCTGGCATCGTGGCTTTCACTGAAATCTCAGGAGAGCACTTACTTTCACATAATGTCAACCATATCCAAACCAGGACTAACGAATACCCCTGTAGGGCTCCTTCTAAGATCACAGGCATATTTGAAATACTGCTACAAGCTGTGTTCAGTCTGAGGAAATGTTCACAGCATTTGTTGTTTCTTCTGTCAGATATGGTCAGTGACACATTTCAGCGGTGGGAGGGTTATATACTGTCTTCCAGATGTTCATTAGTGCAACTTCTCTTATTTATGTTCAGAGAGTTATCAAGAAGGCAATTTAAAAACTGGGACAGGCTGGGTCTCCCACCCTGGAAACACTTACGCAGCAAACTTTGCTCCGCTTGCGGTTTTTACTAGCAAATTACCGGCCAGTAATGTTTATCTGAGATTTTAGTGTATGAAATGCTATGAATAATCTTCCCAGATGTGCTCTGTAGTCAGACTGCATGGGCTGTAGCGTAGCTGGTTGTGTCCTCTGCGCTCGGTACCCTCCCTATGCTACAATTACCGCGCAGCCTACCTTACCGGCCCCCCCCAGGGGACCTGAGCAGTCTTTACCCACAGCTTGTTCCTCATGTGCTTGAGGACTGATTGCAGTTTCTCTGGCAATGTAGGCACCTCCAAATTACTCTGCTTTAGACAGTTTACCCCATTTTAAGTGACTTATGTTACAAAGAAGACAGCAAAATACTTGATATAACTGGAATCATTTCCCATTAGTATTGCAGAGGCAGGGGGGACATGGACTTTGGCCAGCTAAAGATGAACTTTAAAGATTTGATTAAAAGACTGTCAGTCTTTTAGGAACAGAATTTAATTTATGCAAAACCTCTCTCTTCTAGTCATGGATGTGCTGGTTTTTCTCCTATTTTATATATTAAAGTCACACTGAAACCAACTCATTACTATATTGAAAAATGTTATAAATATTTATTTTAAGATAGTATCAGATTCTTCATTTAGTAACAATATCAGTGTGAAAGTACTTCAGGACTGTTACCTTCATTATAATACATTTTCATTCATGAAACCTTGGTCTTAAAACTATGTTGTAAAAAAAAAGAAAGCTTTTGTAAAATAGAAAAACGGCAGCCAGGATTCCTGTAGCTTTGTTTTTCAGTCTACTGGAAATGATTTTAAAAAAAATAGCCACCTTTTCACTGCAGCTCAACTTGTCTCCTCTCCATTTTAATTTTCCAAAATAAGTGTTCAGAAAGGAAATAGCCCCATAAGCAGCTTTAAAATAGAATTTCACACTCCTCTAGCTTTAAATAATCAGAGGCAACATTTTTGGTATAGTCAAAGATTACTTTTAAAATTTAGCCCTGATCCTCAGCTGCTGTAAATCTGTATAAATTCATTGACTTCAAAGGCACTGTGTGGTTTTTGCATCAACTGAGGACCTAGTTTATACTTCTAAATCTCAAAATTTTCCTTTAGGCAAGCTCTGGCCCTTCCACACTTTGATACTGCCAGGTAAGCATTTTGTTGGTTTGGGCTTTTGTTTTTAATGTTATTCTTTTATTTAGAATACAGTACATATTTGCCTCTTCTTTTTGCACACTGGTGTTTTGCCAACTCTTCCAGCACCTCATGTGAACTTTTTCTGACTTAATTTTTCAACTCTGCTTCCTATAGGTGTTCATTACATAATATTTAAAGATAAATTGTTTTCTCTAAGCCCCAAAATAATATCAGGAGATTTTTTTTATAATTGATTCATCATACCAAGCAATCGCTGAGAGTTTTTGACTCTCCTATATCAGTCAGTGACAGGTATTGGTACCTGTCCCTAATGATTCATAATGAAAAATTGCCAGATATTTCTTTGAAACTGATGGATGATTCATGTTGTTATATTTAGGCCACATTATTCTGGAATGTTTAAATTAGCCTAAAAGCCACCTCTGAGTATACATGTGCAAACATAAAGTACATTTTTAGTTTCCCATCTGGAAATACATATAAAGTCCAGGGCTGTTTTCAAGTCGCAAGAAATATTGTTATATTTTTATTATGGTATTTCAGTTCACACTCATACTAATATGAAAAGTTTAGTAATGGCATATCCTCAATACTGCCCTCAAATGCCAAGGTTACACATGAAGTCCAATGGGATCTAGCAAATGTTTAAACTTTCATTAAAGCCCGAAGCCCAAAATAGACTTTACTAGACCTGTACAAATTATTTTAAATTATGTAAATATTTTTAATATGTCTGGCTTCTGACAGAACACCACTATACACCAAAGTATGACATTTGCCTTACTGTGCCAACTTTTTGCCTTTTTTTTTTTTTTTTCTTCCCAAAATATCTAGCATCATTACTGGACTTGACTAGAGTCTGCTTTATGTGCTGCTTGTGGTTCAGGAGAAATATATGTAAAGAGGATGGACTGTGTTGCCCAACTGTTAACAGAAGCTCTTTAGCATGAGGTTAAGCGTGAACTTTGTTTTGGCTGCCAACATAGCAGGCAGGAGATACCCAGGATAAGGGTGGGCGAAGTCCTGATCTGCTTTCCATCTGATGGACATGTACAGCTGCTCTGAAGGCTGGTGTTGGTGTGCAGTGTGTGCGTGTGTGTCACAGAAAGCCATGTATTTGGGTTTTTGTAACAGATATTGCTCTAACTTCATCTTCTAGGAATCCTCTTAAATTAAAAAATCCTGCCAAAACATTAATATCTGGATGTGTACGAAATCTGGACTGAGTACTTCATTTAAACAAGAGGCAGTGGTAGGTGATAGTAACAGCTAACAACCTGAAGAGCTCCAGCTTTGTTGGTCAAATGTCTGCAGGTGTGCATGTTTGTGCACTTGTGCATGGCTGTAATTTTTTTTCTTTTCTGTGGTTGTGGTGGGGTTTTTTTTTCTTCTTCATTCCATGTACTTTTACTGTGTAAGCATAATCTTAATTTATGCCTATTTGGCTGACTTTTTCCACCTATTTATTTGTGCATTGCCATATCTTTTGTTAAGAAATGACTTTTCCTGAAATACTTTAGAATGTTGAAGAACAATAAATAACTGAAAATCCATCTGTATTATCCAAAAAATCACTTACTAACATTTAGGATTACTACCATTTGCATGAAGAAAGGGAAATTTGTTCTGCTACATCAATTTGCAGAGAGTTGTCAGTCTTCTAAATTATGTTAGTGGTGGATTAGCTTGATTGGAAACTTGATCCAAACAATGTTTGAATTAGTTGAATAGAGAGTTCCCAGAGGTAATCTAGGGTTTATGCGAAAACTGGTATATAAATGCATCACTGCTGAGAATTAAAAGAGGAATGAATTGCCCTTGGTGAAATTTGTGGTTACTGGGATTGTCCAAGGATACCCAAACCCTTCATTTCAGAAAACAAGGTAGCTTGATCCCATTTTAAAGATTTTAGAAAGTAAAATTTCCCTTTCTTCTACACTTACAATTCAAGATGTGTTTATACTAATCTTAGTAAAACAGATTTATATGAAGCTAGTTGAATACTGCCCACAAAAATCTAAATAACATAGCTGTGACTAGTAGTGCCCATCCAGCGTGTGCTTTCCTCCTAGAGAAGGAGCTAGGCTAGCCCTAGGGCTCCTGACCACCACAACCTGGCCAATGGCCAGCTGAATGAAGTAGCTCTAGGGTTACTCACTTTGCTAGTTCCCATCTTTGGTTTGTCCCCTCCACAGTGGAAAACAACAGAGACCATGAACATGCATTTCTCTGGAGCATGTAGGATCTTTCTGCAGAGATTTTTAAGGTCTCAAGCAGAAGTGAAGCTCTCTTGAGTTGCACGTGTGAAGGAGATGATAAGCAACCACGATTACATCCTGGATGTCTTTAACCAGAGATGCTGCAGATTGTACTGAGAGCTCCATTTCCCAAAGTGTCTTTCTTTCAGAAACACACTGCCAGCCTCCTGGCTGTTACAGGACAGGAGAAATCATGATGTGCATGTGGTTGGGAAATGGCATTTGCCTGAAGTCATGGGCTGCCTGCAGGCCAGTCTCCATCCTTTGTTTCTCAGTGGGATGTTAGCATCACAAGCGATGGACCGATGTCCACGCAAGGCTAATGGTGACAGCACGTATACCAGGAGCCTCCCTGCAGGAGCCTGGGCAAAAGGCAAGGAGGGGAGCCCAGCAGGCTCCATCCAGGCTACAGGCACTCCGAATGTCAATACTGGGCAGCCATGTCCAGTGAGGAGGGAGGGTCCGCAGTCCTGGTGCTCCTGAAGTGAAGGAGCATATGTGCCCTCTCTGTGGGTCGTAAAGCAAGACCCCTTTCCCCATGGTGTTTGTAAACCACTGTGAGAACCCAGTTCTCACCAGCAGACATTTCCTGCCCCTTCCCGAGCCTTGGTGGAAGGTAGGCACTGGCATTGGGCTTTGCTTTCTGGGGAGCACGTGCAGGAAAGCTGGCAGTGCATCCGCGTCTCTGTGGCTGCTCCTCTTCTTTGCAGAAGACCACACAAGACACACCCCCAAGCCCCTCTCCTCTTCATTTACACACCTAGTAGGTAATGTTGGCATGGTATCAGTGAACACTGTACCTGTCCACTTGAATCTCCACGTGGCATATCTCCTATAATAAATTATGTACTTCAAGGAGCAATAACAATAGCTGTACTTCAAGGAGCAATAACAATAGCTGAGATTCTTGAGACGAGGAGAGTCATGTTACCAGAAGTATCAAAAAGGCTGATTAAAATTAAATCGTAGCAGACAACAGTTGTGTTACAAAGGAAGGCTCGATTACAGCCAAGTCACTTTCTTTGCTAACCTCTGACTTATTTATTTCTCCTGTATGCGGCAGTCTGCATACTCTTTCTGGTTGTAATGAGCATTAATTGATTAGCTGGATCTATGAAGAGCTTGAGCACTCGTAAGTACTATCCCAGTGGGTACACAACTAAATAGTTTATGAGGTAATTAGTATTTTAATGCCTTTTCTAATGAGCCTTTTCAGTAATGAAATCTCATGAGAACATTATTGGTTCATATGTATTTCTTCAGACACAACAGAAGGTAAGCTAATGCTATTAAGAGATTTTAAAGCTAGTTTATAAAATGGTTTTTAGTAACTTATTTTTTAATACTTGCCTTGGTTCATTTTGCTTTATTGAAAAAAAAGCCATCTTAATTTTTCCCACCGCTGTCTGTTGCACTCCTCTCTCCTGACAGAATTCTTACACTATACTGCAATTTCAAATAATTGGGATAATTTCTGAGGCTGCTACCCGATCTCCTAAGCTCAGCTGTAAGTAAATAATACCATACTGTCTGAGCATGTTGTTTCAGATGTGTTCTCATCCTGGGAAAAAAAACAACCCTGTGCCTGGCTGCACAGTGCCTTGGATTTATGACTGTGTCAAGTTTGAGAGAATGACCAACCTCTGCAAAGCTTTTCAATGTCAAGCTGAGCTCTATTCTGGAGGCTCAAAAGCAGCACAGAGCTTGCAACCATACAGGCAGTCTTACTTCACCTCCTCCTTCAGGTTCATTGGATGTACCCTGTTTTACCCAGGTTTAACCCATAGTGGGAAAGACAAGTCCTGTGCCTTGCATTTTATTTCTCCAGTACCTAAAAGAAGACGGCTTTGTCGGGAAGAGTATTTCGGTGTGTGAATGGCTCATTTTATTGTTGGCCATGGGGACAGTACTTGCTTTTTGTTCTCTGGAGATCACAAGGTATCAGCAGCTTTTTATGTTCTCATCTCTTAGGGCTCACTTCTTCCAGCTGGGAAGCGCAGTCTTGTCCTGAGTGGGACTACGGCCGCAATTTAACCGCACATAGCGATGCTGTGAAGCAGCCCAAGCCAAAGACCAAAGCATGTATGTTTTGGAAACCTGTTTCATAAATTAGTTTTACGTAGTCTAGGTGATGTACACCTTAAAATACTTTGGAAACTTCATTTTAAGTTAGGGATGTACAAATCCTACTTAACACTAGAAGCTGTAGCAAGACTGTAAGAAATTCCCCTATACAGATCTCATTATGTAATGTAAGATGTAATGAGTCTAATTCATCCTTGGGGTGTCTTTAATGGTGTCAGCACAGTTTCGCGAAGGATGGATTGGGCCTAGGGACACCACCACCATAAAACGTGACTGTCTTCCACTGGTATTTCTCTCTGTGTCTCCAAAACTTTACTGAGACATGTCACTGTGATATATTAATAGCCTAGTACCTTTTGATGACTGTAAGTTATTAGCAGTATGTGTATTGTTTTCTTCAGATGAATATGAAAAGCCACATTTTCAGTTAGGTTAACTGTAAAAGCGCCCTCCAGAACATATAGAAACGGTGTCCTCTGACTTCACATATTTGACTTTGCTTGCAATACCACGCATTAGCAACACTTAGGAGATGAAGAACGCCCAACGCTGACCACTGCTTTCCACATTGCCTGCCATCTCCACACCCTTTTGCAGCATGAGACCCAACAGCACAGGAGAGGCAAACGCCTCCTGTCTCAGCTCCTAACAGCACCCGCAGAGTCTCGGGTTTTCCGCGCTCACCCGTGCAGCACGGTGGAGTCCTCTCCTTAAGGCACAGACAGACGCGCTCTTAGGATGGAGGCTGAACAGCCTAATCTGTTTGCTCAGCTGAGATGTAGTAGCTTCTTGTGTCCATGTTCGTGGTCTGTTTAAAATGCAAAATAAATCAGATTTGCCTGAATTGCCTTCAGAAGTGAGCCAGCCACCCCGGCTGCTCTGAGACCCTCCTCAGGGTCAGCAACCCAAGGGGCTGCACCCATGCCAGTGCCCAGAGAAGAAAGTTCAAGCAAGAAGGTGCACATCAGGTTACCAGCCCAAGAGCAGAGGAAAAATATCCTCAGAGAAATATTTTGGTTTCCATTCTGGAAATTTCGTAGAGGGTGTTTCTGCACTATATTCAGAAGCTTCCTTAGGGGAGAAATGATCCGTGAGCTGTCTGAGGGTAGGAGCTCTGAACTGTCTGTCTTTGATGGCCTTTGGACTTGCAAAAGCCATCTCTGAACACTAATGGAGCACAGTCAGAATTAGATTGGGGTGGTGGAGAGACTAGTTGCCAGACGTTGCTTTTGATTTTGGTAATATTTCTTTTAAACTTGAAATGGGCTGGAGTTTTGCTTACTTTTTCGGAGACTCTTTAATTTTGTTTGTGCTTCCTGAGTCATCACCTGTCTTTGCCAAGACTTTATTACATCTAACAAAAGGTATATTATTGATGCACTGTGGCATGCACAAAGCCTTTCTATGAACTTCACTGGACTTGTGGTCCTCCCAGATTCATTTTTCTCTGTCTCTGCTCCTGAGCAGGTCCAAGCTCGGTGCTCTGCTCTGACAGCCTGCAAACGCTGAGCAGGCTTTGACGCCTCATTGGCTTAAAAGCGCAGCTTTCTCGACTTCTGATGCATTTAGAGCAGTCCTCTTACCTTTCATTCTATAATAATGTGTATGTATATACATATAGATACATATAGTCTCTTTGGTGATCGCTAAAAGAACAGTGGAGAAGTAGGCACTGAAGAAATGTCTTGCCTCTATTAGAAATACTTGGAAAGAGCAAAATGCACTTAAAAGATAAGTTTGGCACTTTCTATTTCTTTCTCCTGCTTGTGTGTACAATGAGGTCATGATTAATGGCTTTTGTGATGTTTGGAGGGCAGAAATCACTTGTATGTTCAATTCAGGAAGACCTCTGAATTGGCGGGGCCCAGGGGAACCAGCAGGTCCAGGTCTGGAAGGACCCGTGATGTCATCTCATGTGGCCACAGGGGACGCAGCTATTACTTCTTTAGGCATTATTCTTGGATAGTACTAAGGTGTGTGGGGTTTTTTGGCCTCCCAAACACATTAATTCTGCCCTGAGCAGTGGAAAGATTCCCCAGCCTCGGAGGAGGCTGTTTAGGATGGGGGGAGTCTTAATAAGCAGAGGCAGGGGGCTATTGAGGGTATGCATGCAGTAGAACAACCAGAGAGGACTCTAGACTTTACAGATACACTTCTAGTGATGCCAACTGAGTTCAAAGGAATGGAACCTGTAAATGAAGTTTACTTGAAATAAAGCTACTATGAGATAGAGAAACATACACAGTAGAGAAATTGGATATTTTGACATTTATTCATGGCTTTCCTGGGGTGTCTTGGACTGTATAAACTCACTGCTATTGTGTTAGTGAAACCCTAGATTCCCTGAGGGCATAACTGTGACTGGAATTTAACTTCTTTTGCTTTGAAGAAAGAAGAGAAAAAGTAAATTTATTACACTAGTGTAACTCCTGTCAATTCCGCACATAAAGGAATTATGAACAAACACATAATTTAAGAAATTATGGACAAACTCATAATCTCCTGACAATTTCTTTCCAAATGACGTGCATTTTGAGAATATATAGTTTCTATATAGAAGGAGGAGTGGAGTTGAATGCCTTCTTTTTCTTCCATCCTTTTGTTTCAGTAAAAGAAGATGCTATTGAAGACATGTTGGATAGTCTGTCTAGTGTCATTGATGAGCTCTGCAAGAGATATGCTATCTCTGTTTTGCTTTTAAGCTAAATTAATATATTTAAAAGGCATGGATAGTTTAAACAGGGTATTCTCAGGATATCTTATTTTCTTACAATCTACTGAACTTTAATTCAGAATAATTGTGTGTTGTATTTACAGTTCAATTTAGATAACATTTACTTATGTTTACATATTGTGCCTGGCTAATAGATGGCCGATATAGAGTGAAATTAAAACATAGAGAACCTAGACAATAAAGATCCCGGTTCACAGTTAGACTATGAGCCTTTGTACTTTTTCATAGTGTGATTTCAGCATCTAATTAAGCAGATGCTCAAGTAGTTTGGGGAATCAAGTCTTAAATTGCTCAATTAAATTACTTTTCCCTATCAGCGTGAGCTTCAGTATCAAAAGATACATTTGCAATCAGGAACAAATATTTAGGATGAAAAGTATGACATAAATTAAACCACCTCAAAAAGACAGAAATAAACTGTTAGCTAACAACACAAAGCGCAAAGTGGAAATGTAGGAAAGTACAGTACGTCTTACTACAGGGTTGCCTATTTCGAAGAAGACAGAGCAAAGGATATGTCTGAATTTCATCAGTTCTGAATTGTTTTCTGGGAATATGCTACTATTTTGCATTTAGGTGTTATTCTCATTGCCAAGTTGGAACATTTCCTTTCCCACACCTGTCAGTCACATTTCAATCAAAAGTTTGTCCCTCTGCATTTTTGGGGACGGGGAACAGCTATTGGCATATAATTTAAACTAATTAGGATGAATATCCTAGTTTGTGTGTAAATAATGTAAAAATCAGGGATGTCTTATATGGTTAAGTTTATTTACGAATATCACTGCTTTAATTCACTAACAGTTTTACTCCTGAGCAAAGAAAAAAAGATTTCTGGATTTGTAAATGAAGCTGAAACCATGGGGTTCGCAGTATGAGGGCCACCCCGAGTACAATGTCTGCATTAATCTTTGCTCCTTGCACAGGAGGCTGGAGCTGCCTGCCAGAGCTAATGAATGGATTCTGACTCTGCCACGTTAGGCTATTACCAAATACAAAGGCTGGTCACAAATTATAGTTTGTCTGATGGCATCAGATATAAGCATTAGAAAAACATTTGCTTAACAGTAATAATTAGTCAACGATAGAGGCAAGTTTTAGAGATTGCTTTGGAGCACTGAGGCAAATGTGGTTTTCTGTGGGAAAGAGCCTGTTGCCTGCCTAGTGATTCATAAAAAGCAAAAAAAGGTGCTTTAGTTACATCTCTTCTAAAGGTGAGACCAAACCACAGTGTTTCTACAAAACTCAAATAACCTCAGTCTTTACTGCAAACACTGTAGTGTTTTAGGAGCACTACCTTTCCTCAATTAAACAACAACAAAAAAAATCTTATTGGAGAGTTGTTCCTGGCTTGGATTAGGCTCATGCTCGCATAGATAGAGCACTTCACTGAGTGGATTCTTTTTAGCTTAAACCTTAACAGTTAAATTAGAAGAAAACTCACAACTGGCGCAGAGGAGCTCAGCAAATCACCAGGCAGCCTGGGCTGCTGAGATGCTTTCGTTCTTTAGCAATGAACTCATACCTTGGGCTTTTGTATTCTCGGGAAGAAGAATCCGTAGTTCAGAGAACTGCTAGAAACAGGATGGTTAAATGAAGCCCAACAGTAAGCAATTCGTGTTACTGAAGCATGTCACTGAAACTTGGCACAAGTGCTAGCTTTGAGCTTGTGCTGTGGAATGGTTTTAAGTGCTTGTCATCCCATAGATACCGCTGCAAATGTTCAGTACTGCCTCTCCTTTCCTGCGCTGTCTGGGAGAGTGAGTACAAGAATAAGTCCATGCATTTTCATTTGTTTGACTTTGAGTTTTCTGTGCTTTGGTTTCAGTAGCGTGGCTATCAGATGAATGAGGTTGTATCCATGCCAGGAGAGATGCAAAACAGCCCATTACTTCATTGTGTGGTTGATTTGCTTGTTTGTTTTAAAAGTTTGCATGTAGTAGTGAATGCAAGGGGATGATAGCATCTAATAATTGTAGTGCTGGCAGGAGCGATGCAAGCTCACCCACACAGCCTGCCAAGGTACCTCTAGTCTGGCTTGCAACACCTTCTTTTTTTTTCCAGCGGTTGTCCTGCTGCCGTAGCACAGAACCAGAGAGCAGCTTTAAAGTGCTCACAACTGGTGTATGCAGTGGTGGTGAGACCACCAAATTAATTTTCCTTTTTGATGTGATTAGGTTTTGACTGTTATATTGGCATCTCCTGTGCCAAGGTATTTAACAGGGAGCTCCTGCTGTGAAAGTCCTTGTTTCCGCTTTTGCGCTGGTGTGACTAAAGGGATATTATTCCCTTCCCAAGCTGATCGTTCTGCGAAAGATTTTGAGAGGGATCTGCCAAGAGGAGAAAGTATGAATAGATTAACAAACGCTGGTAATCCCTGTGTTGCAGAAAGATGGGCTCGATTGCTTTATATTTGCAGGCTTGTGTCAATAGTGCAGAGAGATGTAAGAATATCCTAAAGAGCTGGTAATAGTTTCAGTGCATATAGTTTGCTTCAGTTAACTGTCATTCTACAGTTCTGAGTATTAATTAAAGGTATCGTGATAAGGGCTTTCTTCAGTGCCCGTATCCTCTTGGCATGGACTCAGGCACAGTAAGGACTTCAGTGGGGCAGCCTGTTACTGTGACTTCCGTGATCTGGAGCAACAGAGGATGGTTGGTGATTAAACAATCAATGTTTTTAGGGATGTGTTTACCAATGCTAATTAAAATACCTGTAATTACTAAATTATCTCATTAGTTAAGGTAATCCTCCAGATTATTTTCTGTTTACTGGGTTGCTAGGGGTACCCAATACATCAATATGTGTAGAAGTGTTCAATGAGATTGCCAGATTTTTTGAAAGATAAATAGTTTTACATGCTTCAGAAGTAGACTCCAATTGGCTAAGGAACTAGCCAAAGACTGAAAATGTGACATCATTCTTGGCAAGTGATAAAGATATATTTTTGTTAACGGACACTATATAAAAAGTGCACTATACTACTTCTAAGCAAAAATCTGTGTCTAAGAATACTGAAATGTCTTTTAGTCAAGAATCATTTTTAAAAGAACTGCAATTTACTGACCAGCGCTCTGTATGAGTCTGCTTAATGCAGTGTATTTGTTCTTCTATATCCTTTTTTAATTTAAATAGTTAATTTGTATGACATATGAATACTTTTAAATCAATACCATTATTTAGCAGATAAATATAATTATTGCCTATTAATTCTTCCATCAAATCCATGTTTGTATAATAGACATACTGTAATTGCCTTCTTGAGCCCAATCACATACTTCAACTTTCAGCAATTATGTTTTAACTTAATTCCAATGACTGATTAAAACCATGTGTACTCAGGTTTAGATAGATGTGCTTACTACGGGATTGTTAAACCTGCAGAAAATATGTTTTTAATAATCCATTAGTATTTAATTAGCATGCAATAACTGTCTTATTAAATCTAAATTAAAACCTTATTTGAGGCATGTAATTGAAAGTGCCACTGGGTAAAATCTAATCTGTCAGGGATGAATTTACATGGAATAACAATGCGAAATTTTTCTTTTCTGCAGTTTTCATGGTCTTCCCAAACATTCGCTTAGTCATCGCAGTGGAATCTTGCAACAATCAGTTTTCTGCAAGTGCAGCATTTGAAATGCTTTTTGGGTCAGAGTTGTCATCTTTTGAGAGTTCATCTTGATTTGAAAGATGATTCTCTGGCTGGAAGATGAGGAATTCTTAAACCTTTACCAGATGCCAAAATGTGTGTAGGGACCCAGCGAATGTTTCCCACTAGACAGTGAAGAAGGAGAGCTGGTTTGCAACGCACACCACATGGTTAGGTGTCCCTCAGCGCCTCAGCATGTGGTGACAAACATGAAAGGAAGAGGGGTTTTTGTGACTCTCTCTCTTTATAATAGAAGAGTTATTATCATGTGTTGCTCTGTACGAGCGGTCACACAACACAGCTGATGGGAGAAAATTGCAGCAAAATGAGACTATTTACAGAAATTGTGACACTTTTCACTGTTCTGGGATAAGAGTGATCCAGAAGCCATCCAGAAACGTGAATTCGTAAGTGCTACTGGTGGATTTGCTTCAGCAAGACAGCTGAAAGAGTCTGTGTAAATTATCAATCTAAATTGCTTGTAAAGTTCTAAACATCATTGGTTTGAGATTAATAGCTACTCGCATCCCTGTAAAGATGTGTTTAATTAACTGGCTAGCAAATTTATAGGAAAAATCTCCTCTCAGATCTGCTTTGTAGAGTCCAAGTCTGCTGTTCCCCTTTCTCATCATAACCCCGTCCCTCCTTGACAGCAAGTGGGAAAACTGCAAACGCAGGAAGCGCAAGATATAAGAGCTGTAATTTAGCAGGTGACTCACCGGAGATAATTTTCCCAGGGTGTTTTATACTGGTGCTTAGCCATTGTCAGCCTCAGTCTGCTTTGGGTGCTAGTCTCCACGGATGTCAAGGTGCCATTTGGGAGCTAACCATTGTCTTGGTCGCATCATTATTGTTATCTTCATATGGGCGATATTCTCATGAACCTGAGGCAGTTCAACAGATTGGGATTTGGCTGGAGAGGATGGGGTAGATTCCAGATGTTGATGGGACTGTCTAGGGATGCAAAACTGTGGTTAGGAAGGGAGTAAAAGGTTACCATGGATGGAGATCAGGGAGGAGCGGCAAAATATTTTGCTGATTCCCTAGCCAGTGTTGGCCAGCAACGCCTGAAGTGTTGACAGACCTCAGTTCCTGAGTTGTGGTGGACAGTTCTGTCCCTTCCCAAACTGCTCACATGACAGAAATTCCTCGGTTTTTATTAAAAAGCTGGGGAGGATGAAGGTAAAAGACCATCAAAGAAGGATGTAAAACAAGGAGGTTTTCAAAGGGGAAGGAAGAAACTTGAGAGCAATCACAGCTACGGGCAGAAATGTGGCCTTTGAAAGAGGACGGGAATTTGGAAAGACATGTACAGTGCAACAAGGCGAGGTGAACACAGAAAGGCATCAGGGCTCACTTGAAGAGGGCCAAAGAAAATTATGTATCAGTGATGGGAACAACCCCTAGGACTACACAAGTCAAATTAAATGGTTCCTTTTACTTGTAATATGTTTATGATTAGGCCACACATGAATACCTGTCATGGTGAATACACTGTGTGTTCAAATTGTGAGCTGTTTATTTGAACTTAGACTCTAAGCGTTACTTGACACTCATGCAAAACTGGAGTGCTCTTACTCTGAAGCAGTGAAGAGTGTCACAATTTCTGTAAACAGTCCTGTCTTGCTGCAGTTTGCTCCCACCAGCAGTGTTGTGTGATTGCTTATACAGAGCAACATGTGATAGAAACTCTTTTACTATAAAGAGATAGAGCAAAAACCATGGGCAGCAGAATTCAATGAGACCACCTAAACCTTGTAGTAGTAACCACCCAAGTACATGAGATATAGTGAACACAAATGACTATACCCCATGGAGTTGTTCTGCATTGACACTGAGATGTTGACATGGCAGGGAGGCAGCTAAGGCTGAGAAATAGGGTGCAAAATTATTTAATTGCTCATCTTCTTCATTTGAAATTGGTGGAGTGTCAGGTATAGCTATGGAAACTATCTGTGGTTTATTTACATAGCCTGATTTGAGACACCTGTCTAAATCAGGAGCCAAAGCTCCTAATAGAGTTAATGGAGCACTTAGGTTAAGAGCTAATTATAGCCTAAGGTTAGGTTCTCTGAATGGCTCTCTGGTGGCACCACAGGACTGGGGGCAGCCCAGGCTCCCCAGCCGGGTGACTGATTCAAGTGGTGTGAGTAAGCACTCGCACCCCAAGCTTCAGAAAGTTCAACGGTGGAATATTCTGTAGTGTTCATCACTATCGTTATGCACCGTTAAAAGCTGTGCAAGTCACAGAGGGAGAGACGTGGTAGCCGCTTAGTGAAATAGCATATATATTACTAGCAGTTTGGCATTAGAGTCACAGCAAGGAATAAATAGAGTATCTATAGAACTATGTTGACTTCAGCAACACCAGTTTACACTTGCTGAGAATCAGACTCAGCGTTGTTTTTTTTTAAAATCAGTCTTTTATCTTCTCTTGGTGCATGTTTGCATGTGCTCTCTTTCCCTCTCTCGCTAATATTTTTAAGCAAAAGAAGCTGCTGTGGGATCACTGAGGACAAGGATATTAACATGGTTATCAGAGAAATTATTGCATGTGGTTCATTATATTGTTTTTCAGTGCTGGCCTGTAAAATCAGGATTACTAAAAAATAAAAAAGTCTCTCGCAGATTGCAAGAAGTAGAAGTATTTGGCTTTCATTTCTAATCAGACAGGCTAAATATTCATGTTTATGTGCCTAAATGAAACTTTTGTATGCAGTCTTCCACCCCATCTGCATGAATAGTAGCATTGTAACAGGATGAGGTCACTGCAGAAGGGAAAGTGAGGTAAGAACACAGCTGAATCTACAGCCTCTCTGCTACATGGTGCACCAGCTTGTGCTTAAAGGAATACAGCGCTTTTGCCCGAGCCGGAGTCGCCGCGGGCACTGCCTGCAGAGCTGAATGCCTCTCGCAGGGCTCTAGATGCATTCCTGGCTCTACTGTATGGTCTGATGCACAGTGTACAGTTTCCTCTGCTTTTACAAACTGCTCTTCAGAGACCTCTTTACACATCTAGTATAAGTGAAAATCCATATGGTTTATTTTAAAGCCTTCATTTAAAAAAAATAAACAGTTATCAGGCCTCATTCTGCTCTGACTTATGTGGCGTAAATCCTGAGCAGTCCCTTTGTAATACTCACTGATGTTCAGGATTTATGCCAGCATCAGGGGGAGCAGTGTTTGGCCCATCAAAGGGCTTTTTCCCCCTCGTTCTTTTTAAAAGAAATGACTCAACTTTATAAAGACTGATGGCTTCCTATTGGCGTCACCTTTGTACCTAGCGGGAACTCTCACAAATATACAGTATGGCATATCCTGGTGCGCGCGTCTGAGAGCTGGGCAGTGGAAGGGTGACATAGCAAAGCGGCGTTTGAAGGAGTGCGAGATTTGCTAAATCCGTATGTCAGTTCATATTTTACCTATTCCTTGTATTAACTTTAAAGGCCAT
The DNA here is from genome assembly GCF_965183815.1 of Platalea leucorodia. Taxonomy (NCBI): domain Eukaryota; kingdom Metazoa; phylum Chordata; class Aves; order Pelecaniformes; family Threskiornithidae; genus Platalea; species Platalea leucorodia. Next base: position 130,429,846 of record NC_138823.1, on the reverse strand, counting down.
ATAAACAGGTTGCCAAGGGTACACTGGCAAATCGCCTCTCCTCACCCACCATCATAATTAGAGCTCTGAGAACTTGGAAAAACCTGCCTAGTGAGCAAGCCCTTCTCGCCCTTTTTCCACAAGCTTCTCCAAGCTCACAAACCTGGGTAGACTTGGAGCAGCTGCTATTTCAAACAAGACTGTCCATCCCAGCCTCACCACCCAGCGTGGGAGCCAAAGGGGCTCTGTTTTCATCCCATGCTGTCTCTTGCTGCGTTGGCTTCCCAGTGTGGCTCCATGAGTTCCCAACAAATTTGTCCAAAATAGAAATCCCTTCTTGCTCATGATCGCCTTTGCCACTTGCCAAAACCCACCACTCTTTGTCACTTGCCAAAACCCACCACTCTTCTTGACCCAGACTTATCCAGACTTTGCCACTTGCCAAAACCCACCACACTTTGTCACTTGCCAAAACCCACCGCTCTTCTTGACCCAGACTTATCGGAGTAGCCTGTTTCTATCTACCTCGCATATGAAACTCTTCTGCTGAGGCAGCCACTGATAACCGTGAGGTCAGACCGATACAGCGCCTGCTGTGTCCAGGAGCAGGGCACTCAGGACTACGTTCCTGCTGCTGAAAGCATCTGATCAAGCCAACACCAGGGTTTATTCACCCATTTTGACTCTTTATTTTTTTCGGTTTCTCCCCCCCCCCCCCCCGACAGTGGGTTGAGCCACAAATGTTATCAAAGTAAAATCGTAAAAGATTCAGAAAGCCTTTGTGGCTCGTTCGGTACCCTCATCTTTGCCCAGCACAGGAAGACCAGGTAGGAGCTGGTGAGACAGACAGAGACATTGTGAAAGCCTTTTCTCTGGGAAAGTTAGCCATTTTTTGGTTACCTGAGCCAAGACCTCGCTCAGCCTGGGTTGCCAGGCAGGACAGCCAACCATGAGTGAGGATCCTTCCTTTAGAAATAGGAGCTCAGAGGCTCTTTTATCTCTGCTCCATGCATCCCCCAAACACCAAAATAACTGATGTTTTTCTGGCCCCCATAACATCCAACTCACTCATCTCTCTCACATGTAGTTTCAGATCCACATGGAGTCAGAAAATCTGACTGCGAGGCAGCTGCAAACGGCAGGCTGCGAGCTGCTCAGCTTCACCGCTGCTAAAAAGCTGCTGCTGGCCTGCCCTGGCCCGGCTGGGCTAACATCTGTGCTTCTCCTCGCCCTCTCTGCCCCAGCTGGGAGTTTGGGATTGTGGCAGCACGAAGAGAGAGGGAGGGAGGGACATGAGCCCGGGTGATAGAGAGTGAGCGAATGAGAGAGTGATGGTGCGATGAAAAATAACATAGATGTAGGGGAATAAATGAAGCAGAAACTAGAAAAGGGGGAAAAAAAAATTTAATTGTATACAGACCCTGCAAAAGGAAAAGAGTGTCCGGAGAGATGTGGGCAAAAAACCAACTATTCTGGTAGTGCTTCGAATAGCAACATTCAGTCTCTGGAAGCTGGACGTGCAGCACAAGATGTTTTTATTGGGAGAACACAGTAAATGCGACAGAAAAGAGTAAATGCTTGTGCTTCTTTCCAGTTCTGGCCTTTGCTGTAACTTGCATCTGACTTTATTCTAGGAAAGGAAAGGTTATGGGGCAGAAGCAAGAGGAAACTTGCAGGGCTGACGGAAGGAGCGGGCGCTCTGCTTCCTCTCCCTCTCCTTCCTCCTCCTGCCCTTGGCCACCTGTCCGCGTCCCCTCGCCTCCCCCATCATCCTCACTCCCACCAAAACCTCCCTTTGTCTTAATGTGCGTTTTAAAGCCTGGTCTTGTTATGCTTTAATTATATTTTCTGGTGGCCCTTGTTTCTTTCCCAAACGTCTGTGTCCTGTTTTTGTCTGACTTCAGAAAGGCTGGGAGTCGGAAAGTGGAGGGGGAGGAATTCAGGCTCTTGCAGCCCGAGCATAAATGAGCCTTTTGCTTCCAGGTCAGTAGTTCAAATCCAGCCCACAGAAGTTGAGCTTGGAAAGTGATAGCTGCTTTGGAGCCCACATGTAAAGCATTAGTTGGTGGTCTCAGGCGGGTTCGGAGCAGACAGGTGTCCAAATCGCTGCTGGCCCTAATTGGCATCTTTGCTGGCAGCTTCAGAAGCGGGGCCAAAGACTGCGTGGGCACCAAGCCCATGATACCCTTGCCTGGGTGGTCCTCCTAAGCTGGCATTAAAGCAAGCTGGCAAGGTAGCCAGGGAGGGCTCAGACTGCTGTTGTCTGTGTTGTACCCGCTCTGTAAATAAACAGGGATATTCAGCTTTGAGTACTGTTCCTGCAGCTTTGATTTAACTTTTAAGAAGGTTCTTTTTCTCCTCTTTGCACTTTTTTTTTTTTTTTTTTTTTTGACCGTTGAAGTAATTCAACTTTGAGGAAACCAACGGATTAGGACTATAGAACTAAATTTACAAAGAGGCAGTTCAGGGAGGGGCCCCATTTTGTGGGGGCTGGTGGAGATGGATAAACTGGTGTTACTGGGAAGAGCCTCTGTCCAGGGCACTTTAAATTATTTTTGTCTACCGAACAGTCCCAGCCAAGCTACCCGCCTGTCCTTGGTGTAATCGCCCTTATGCTAGTACAGGATCAGTGAATGTAATTTGAAGCAGGATTATGTCTTGGTCTGTGATGTTCCTGCACCATCTATCTGTTTCTACCTGCATGATAGCAGCTTCCAAAAAATAAAGCCCTATAGGATTTTTACATGCACCTCTGGAAGCCTCAAGGAATCTTATTTTAAATATATACACTTGCATCCTTCGGCTTCCCCTTTTTATTTGCTTTTGTATTTATGCAGACATCTCAAGTCTCTGGAAATCGGGTGCATGAGGCTGCATTATGCTGGTCTGTGATGAGAGCAGGCATGCAGGTGCAGAGTTGTGTGATGGCATCCTCCAGACACACTGATCCTGTGGCAGGAGAGGGTACTAGGCTGTTGCTGAGAATGCTGTCTTTTAGTGGTGCCTGGTTGCTGAATAACCTTCCTGGCCCTCTCCTGCTCCAACACCCGGCATGGTCAGCAGGTCAGGTGGCTGCTGCAGGTGAGATTTCAGAGTGTGAGGGATGCAGCGGTGCCCGGATGAAATTACCTGAGACCCTGGTGCCCCCGGACAGTGGAGCAGGAGGCGAGGCCAAAAGATTTGAGGCACATGGGAACTGGCGAGTCTCTGTGCTCACAGAGCGAGCAGGGTTGGTTCCCCCGGCCCCAGTGCACAGGTCTCCGTTGCCCAGACCAGCTCCAGCCGATCATGACAAACTGTAAATGGATCCCAGTGAACCCCTCATCCCCAGCTCATCTTGAGGATGCCTGGAGAACTCTCACCTTGTTCTGCCCATGTGTCCTGCAGCTTTGCCTGCCGCAGCTCAGAGCCCTGCTAGGGACGTGCTTGAGCAGCCTGTGGTCTGGGAAGGGCTGTATACGAGCTTTACAGAAATGGGGAGTGCTTGGAAATGTCGCCAGTGATGTGCTCAACATTTCAGCCACTCTTGCAAATCATACATGGTTTTATATTCCCAAGGCCAATGTAAATTGTCACTGTTCGGTTGACTTCAGCGTGCTTTCGTCCACTCGCTCCAGGTGCAGTTCTGCCCCATAATCTTTAAAACAGTAAAAACAAACTCAAAAAATGTTCCCCACATTTGCTCTGCTTTTGTGAAGCTGTTAACGCAAATTCTGCCTGGGCCTCACTGGGTCCGGCTGCTGCTGTTGGATTATTTAACTCTTACAGTGGTGCTGTCATTGCAGGATACTGTAAAATTTTCTTTTTGCTTTAGTCCAGGTTATTGTTGCTAATTGTATGTTTTCATCTACAAGTGCCAAGCGCCTGCTTTAAAAAAATAAAAACTTAACCCCCCCAACCATATGCTAAATTCCTAGCTGTGTAGTAAAGATTGATTACATGTGTTTATGTGTAATTTAAAAATGGTTCGTTCAGGAAGTGTATGGTCTCTTAAAGGCAAGTTTAAAAACCTTCAATTTTACATAAGTTTATTTATATTAGGGAGAAGGGCCTGGAATACTAAGCAAGACCCCATGATATATAGAGTTCAGCCTGAGAATTCTCAGAACTATTTTATATATTTTTATTTTATCAATATGCTCTTTCACAGCTACTAATTAGTTTTGTTAGTTGACTTACAGAAAAGCATATATAAAATGAGGAGTAAGTAATTCCACAGCACTAATAGTATTAATGAAAAGCACGAAGTCTGGAGGCAATTGTAAAAACACTAGTTCAACCAAAAAGTAATTCTCATTTGAATTAGCATGATTAATTACATAGCTTTTCCTTGTCACAGTACACTGAAATTGAAACAGTCAGGATGTTTTAAAGCTTTCAGTGTATACTTCTAGTATATGTTAGAAAAAATGTGTATAGGCGCTGTGTACATATGCATAAAATAAAGCTATAAAAACCCCAAGAAACAGTAAATTTCAATTCTACTTTTGCCTGATTTTCTTACTTAAAAGACTGTTTCATTTAATTGCATAGGAAAGCAAATGTGACTGTAAATTGGCGTTGGTTGCTCCTATGTCATGCAGAGGGGTATTCGGATACCACAGCAGCTTTTGCCCTACGTGCCTAATTGGTTTACACGCTGTACGCATTCATGCGGCTTGAGCTATTTTGCCTGGAGGGGTGAAAGAGGAATCTCCCTGTTTGTTTCTTTTGCATACTAACTATAGTATTTGCTTACTAAATATGTTGACTCTAAACACGCCGCTGTTTGCTGTTGCTGAACGTGGGCTGAAGGAGTGCTTGCTGGTGCATACAGAGGATGGCAGCGGGTACCATCGCTCCCTGCTTGTGCCTGTGCAGCCCCAGAGTGTGATTTGTTCTGTTCTCAAACACCTCGCATCCTCGCAGTGTTCCTGACATACCCAGGTTCCCGTAGGCCTGCGGTATGCCATGGGTGTTTATTATGTGGAAAAAAAGGAAATCCTGCCAATCCACATCACTAATGCAAGTTTGTCAAATGACATCAGCAGCAAAGGAGAATTTAGTTCCTAACCACATGCAAATAGGTCCCAGACTGTTGGTTATGCCATGATGTCAGCTCTGATTCCTCATCCATTATTTGATGGGCTTCAATGCGTAAACGCCAGATATGTTCCCCCTCCCTTTTCCTCCCCTCCCACGCAGAACTTCTGGGTTTGTTTTGATTTTATTTGTGGAAAATGTGTTTTCAACAACAAACATACCTCCTCAGGAGAAGTTTATTTCAAGGGTGATTTCCTACGCAAGCTTTCCTTGTCTTTGTTATCATTTTGCATTATGGTGAGCTGTTAATTGCTAAAACAGTTGAGAGATTTTCCCAAGGGATTCAACTAAGTATGGGTAATAGTTCCAAAGTTCTTTGTCATGAATTGGCATTAACTTTGTTAATAAAAGCTACTGTATCATTCTGGCGGCATGAAGCATTAAAGCATGTCAGCCTGCAGGTACGCTAAGGCACAGCAGCAAATCAGGTCATGTCATGCAGGCTAATGTCAGGTTAGATTTTATGGCATGTGTGTCTGCTTAAAATGGCAAGGGCCTCCAGACTGTGTAATTTGGGGTACTGGGACATGGAACTTGTCACTGCCAGGTCGAAGGGTCAAAGCCAGCTGAGCTATTAAAGGTGTGCCTCTTGTCGCCTAGCATTAGCTGTCTCGTTCAGCCTGGACTAAACTCCTCCTGTAAGCTGTAATCACTTCCAGGGAGTAATTCATCCCCGATACATGGGATGGTTTGCCCTGTGCACAAGTAATCTAGATATGTATTTTAGACTACTGACCCTAATTTTAGATTAATTCTGACCTCCATGAACAGCAGATCTTACTCCCTGACTGGTGTTCACTGCCATTTAAAAACCATTTCATTCCAGTTTCCTTTTTACTGGTATCTTTCCCAGAGGCACAAGGAGGGCATTGGCACCTTCTGAGCATGGGCTGCATCCCTCTGCCTGCCTCTCCGTGGGCCTCTGCTCTAAGAGGACACAGCATTAGCTGCTCTTTCAGTGAAGAGATACAGATTTGGACTTGAGAGTTCTTCATGTCTTTTGGATTTAGCCTGGGTCAGGTTTTTTCAGAGGAGAGCTTAGACAAGGTGGGAAATGGGGAAATGTATGCAGATGTCACCAGCAGTTTAATTTGGTTTTCAACCGGAAGTCTCTTAACATCACACAGTTCTGCATACATCAGTTCAAACTGTTCCCTTATAAGGCATTCTATTAATAATATTTTCAACACAAGGGAGCTTAAGTCTATTTGCAAAGCTACCGAATATATATACAATACCAGCATAGAAATCAAATTACAGGGGCTGATGTCTTTCTAACGATGCTTAGTTCAAGTAACGGAGGTATTACAGGCAAGTGAGAGATCCCCCCCCCCCGAATTACACAGATGTAATTAATTAATGTCTACATTGCCAAAAAAAGGAAAGTATTTTGACAACAGTTATTTGGAACAATTATTAATTGTTCTTTCTTACAGCCCCAAAAGGCAAAAGCAGGAATGTAACTACAATGCACTGCCCTTTTTTCCCCTATTTTTTCTTTCTGATCAAGTCGTAGAGCTCACATATTGAGTAACTGGGAGCGAAGCCAAAAACATTCCCTTTACAAGTGACTTTAAACTATGCATGAGGTGTGTTTTTTCCTTTTGTTTCATGGAAACATCTCTGTTGTTGGCAAAAGGTTTAAGTTAGGAAAGTTGGTCTATAACGCTGCGTTGCCAAGGTTTCAAGACCAGGCCTAGATGGTCCATAAAACAATTTCCTCTTAAGCAAGAGTTCTGCCTTATTAAAAACAGAGACCGTGGTCATCCCTTGCCTTTCCCTGATTGCTAACTCTCCCTTCGGGGGACGCACAGATGGTGGGAGGTTCATCGGCCCCGCATCTGCCCCTTCCCCTCGCTGGAGCTCTGGGACCTCTGTGAGGTTAGTGCTGGGCACTGGTTTGAGGGCAGCGGTGGGGTGGTGTGGAGGTAGAGAGGGGCATTCCTGTCCTTGGGACCCTGCTGTTGTTTTTGGGGATACTTAGGGAAGTCTCGAAGCAGCAGGCATCTCCTGTGCCTGCTGTCGTGCAGTCACGATGGGGACCATGCCAAGGGCAGCATGCTTTTGGGGAGGGAGCTGCTAAAAGAGCCGACGTGGGACAAATCCATCACGGCCCTTCCCTTCAGGTCTACTCAGGTGGGAGCGTTCGTACCTAAGGCCTCCCCTGGGGGAGGAGATTCAAGGGAGAATCAAACGAGGGAGGCGAAAGTCTGCAAGTAATGGGGTGTCAACTGAGCGGGACTTGGCCTCCAGCTCCAGTTGGCAGGTCCTTGAAATTGTATTCTGAGAACTGAGTGCAAGCCCTGGCTGGAGCATCGCTCGCTCCTCACCGCCTGACAGACGGTAGTGCCCTGACTCACAGCCAGCTCGCAGGCAGCCAGCGCCCGCCTCGCTACCTCTGCGTAGCTCGATGGAGGTGCAGGTTTAGGAAATCGTGGTAAAGCTGCTCGGGTTGAGCCATCCCTCAGCAGAGCAGTTGGTGCTCTACAACCCAAACCCCTACCAGGGACTGGATCTCTGCTGTCCTTTGCAATCCCAAATTACCTTTGGAACTGAGAGAAGAGCTCTGATATCTCTTTACACACACACCCCCCCCCCTTCTTTTCCCCAAACTTCTTTTCAAATTGATAAGTAATTGCCAGAGCCAGATAAACCTCTGCAGATTATTAGTTCAACTAATTCAACCTAAACAATCCGCATGATTAAATGAAGAGGGCTTTGTTTATATAAGAGCCAGAACCAGTAAATGAGGGGTTTGGATGTTTATTTCGCAAATTTTGTACGGTATAGATACAGATTGCCGGAGGCTAATCCAGGAGAATGCAATTAACCCAGGAAAGGAATGCAATTTAAGAATTACTCTTGTGTCTGTTTCAAAACTACCTGGAAGAGCTTGTTGGGCCCTTTAAATGAAAGCAACCATCTCGTGGGTATTTATTCTGATCTTGACAAATCGACTCAGTGGCACATGGGATATAAGCTGAGGTTGCTGAGTGCATCTGTGAGACAGCTGTGTCTTGTATTTTAACTTCTCAGGTATATAGAAGTTGATTACACCCCTGCTTGCATATGCAGAGAAAAAATTTGGTCTCACACTCGTTTTACATGCTTGCAGCCTTGCTGCAATTCTTCTGGATTTGTTCTACCATACGTAAAATTCAGATCATATTTGTGATATGAACTTAGATGAAAATATCAGTGCTTGCTTTATTTTGAGGGGGAGGAGGGGAAAGGCTGATGCATATTGGGCTTGATCCAGACTGAAACACAGTGATGTTGTTCCTCTCTAATTTATACAAAAGAAATGCAAGACCCATGTCTGCTATCATCAGTTTATAAAAAAAAAGAGACGTGTTTCCCTTTTCTTTTAATTTGTCAACTTCAGGACAAATTTTGATAGAAAAAATGAATTTTGGTAGACAAAATGAATCAGGCTAGACAACAATGCAGAAGGACTGTACAAACTTGTGTGCTTGCGAATGCAGGCGAATTATAACTGACCAAAGTAGGTGCCAGGTCCTCCTCTTTAGTCCTCTCTCTGCTGTAGAGCTGGGCACACCTTCTGACTTGCTGCATTTCAAGGGCAGATGTCCCAAGCATGATGGGATGAAAGAAATGTCAGAAATAGGTGGGATTAATCACTCTCTGGAAGTGCCTGTCCCTTGCATAGGCTATAAAGGATGCTTAGGTGACAGGTTTAGATAAAGTTTGTCATTGTGGAAGTCAAGTAAGATAAATCCTATTTTTATGGGACTGCTGCTGAATAAAAAGGGCCAAACTGGTACATTTGACATCCGTGCAGCCTGACTGTTAATATAGAAGATATCTGTGCAGGAGATTATTCCTGTCTGAGTCTGCTTTAGGGGTACGGCGTGATTGCACATTCATTTTCATTGAAGTTCTAGGTGTTTCATCTGTCTCCGAATTTAGAGAGAATGAATGCTGCACATTTATATAAAAATTTTTACTTGTTTTTTTGTTTGGCTATATGTACACATTCATGCAGGGGAGTCACTGTCTCTGTTAAGAGTCTTAGCAGTTATTCTGCTATTACTTCTCAGCACCTCAGAAAGGCTGTCTTAAAAAACCATTGGTAAATACATCTTTAGAGTAATTTGTTTCATGTGATATTTCACTTATTCCATTCCCATGAAGGTTGGAAGCAAAATTCAAGCTGATGTCAGCAGGAACAAAGTCAAGTTTATTATGTGGAGTTCAGACCCAGATTTCACTTCCTGTTAATATGAAAAGAGGTTCAAAGCAGTAGATTATAAAGTCTTTACCTACCATATTACTTGCTATTTTCTCTGATGCTCTTGTCATTTAATAAAAAAATCTTTCATACTTTACCTAGAGTAATTGGAGAGTGGAGATCTATAATGCTCCTGCTATTTCCACATTTCAGTTGTCACCTAGGAATTTATATCTATACTTAGGATAATGAGATTTAGTGGGGTCATTTACACTCAGTGAGCATTATATAAATCACCATTACCCATTTGTGTATCATGTGGCTTTTACCTTTTCTATCATAGATAAATATTTTATACAGTCTGTTACTATTCATATTCTCTTTATAAAATTCAGCATATACTATTCATTTAGACAATAGCAACAACATGAGAGAATGCCAGGTTTTGGCTGTGCCAGTATTACTCATTGGAGTGCTGTTTGGGGTTGTTAAATCAAAAAGAGCTGAAAGCATAGGTTGCCTTTCACTGCTCTATTTATTGTTTTCAGATGTTAAAAGGGCTCTTGCTGTAATACAAGCAATGGTTATAAGCACTTGCTATCACAAGAGACAGTTAAAGCAATTGCATTGTCAAAATTACATTTTAAAAATCAAAACAATACAGTAAGGTGCAGTATGTGTGGTCATTCCCTGAACGTCTTTGTTAAATATCCATTGCAATGCACTTGATTATGTTCTTCCTTTTTAATTTCTCTTTTGTCTTTCAAATGTAAGTAAGTGATGAAGATCTCTCTTTCCTTATTCTTTTCCTACCTAAATGAACACAGAAAGTCCCTTTTAAGCTCTTTACCATCTCTTTTATAACTCTGATCCTAGTAAAGCAAGTGGGTAAACAGATTGAGTCTTACACCAATTCCATTTTATGCATTTATCCTTCTTGGCCTGGGATCTAATTTCTAGCTGAGCTGTGCTTTACTATCATTTGCCCAGACATTGTGGCACATAGGAGCCATGTAGACTCGCACAGGCAAAGCACTACCTCTCCATCCTGGTTTTGCAGTCTTCCCTGATTTGAGCAAACTTTATCATTGCCTTCGTGTTCCCAATACTAGACTAAAGGACTGACTTAGGAGGAGCAGACTGCACCAGGGGCAGTGGGGGTGGCATATGTGCAAAGTATTGACCAGAGCATCTGACCGCAACACCTAGGTCTGACCTTGTGTCCTGGCCCTGTTCAACGCCCCTGCATTCCCCTCACCCTGCCCAGGACCTGCAAAACCCAGCCTGGGCTAAGGAAGGACTGTCCCCCTTAACTCTGTGTTTGGTCATTTGTTGGTGATCAGCGGTATTTTGAGCCAGATTCTTGCTCTTCCTTTACTATCTAGTTCGCAGTTAGAAATAAAGAGAACGAATCAGGCAAAAAGACATGCACTGACAGACATTCAAGGGATCCGAAACTCCTGCTTGCATTGTATTTTGACAACAGTCCTATTAAATGTGAATCATTCTGTGTATTATTCTTATTACTCATTCACCTCATATAACAGGCTTGGTCCAAGCACCGCTGAAGTCTTTCCACTGACTTTACTGGGAGTGGGATCAGGTCCTCAACGCCACATCAACTGGATGCTTTCATGGCCACTTGTAAAGCCGTTGTTCCACATAGCCTGGAATAAAAATATTAAAAACTCATCTCTTAATATTAGCTAGGTTCCGTCTACCTTCTTTAGCTTGGCTCTTTTGACCAATGGAGATAGATTAATATTACTAATAACAAAGACATGTATCCTCATCGTGATCTAATTGTTTAAGTATTATAAAGTACAAAAATACTCTAATGGCATTCAGAAGGGAAATGGGTACTTTGGGTTTTTACCATGTCCTGCTCTGACCTCTGTAGGCAAAAATCAATAAGGCTCTGGATAAATTCTCTCAAACTTTGAAAATGCTATACTGGAATAAGTCTATTGAAATTATGTATTTGGAAATATTCAAAAATAGTTGTTGTTAAGTTGAAATGGTGCAAGTCTCTATGCAATAAAGATATCACATCCAAGAATTAAACCATATAAGTGAAAATTGATGTACACTTTAGCAATATCTCTCTGAGACATCTCTGTATGTAATATCCTTCCCTGAATTTGTGTCTTTCTTTTTACAAAATAGGGCCAACGAATTGTGCCTATTAAATGCTAAATTTACTAGCTGGTGTTTGCTGAATCTGGCCCTTATTAAATGTCCAGACAAGCTTGTTGTAGTTTATTTTGTAGGACGTCTGGTTAGAACATTAAATACAACAAGGAAAAATAAACTTAAAAGTAAAATGGTTCAACCCTTGCCCTACTGGGAATTTTTTTCCTTGATTGGATGGAAGCAGAAACAGGTCACTCTTTCCAAATGAATTAGCCCAAATTTAAAAATTGGAACAAATCATTTTTGCAAGGGTAAATCTTACCAAGAAACGCTAGAATTATTTTTTTTTTTTGTGGTTCTGGTTCATGTGGAGGGATTAGATTAACATATTACCTCTAATTTTATTCTTAGTTTCTTCAAAAGGGAAGATTTTGCTATAACCAACAACATTTGCCATTAAAAAGATTTTTTAAATAACCTTGCAGTATCACTCAGCAAAAGTTATGCTTCTATTCATTTTTGCATGTTATGATCGATGTTTTTCCCCAAACTGGGATTCTAGCTGTAGTTCTTTTTAAAAGATCGAGTGAAAATTGTACCCTCTAAAAGATGATATTGCATATGAGAGTGTGCCAGCAGCCCATGACAGGCTGTGCATGTGCCACTGAAAAAAAAAGCTGTTTCTTTAATTTTTTTTTCTCTTTTTCTCATGGTCTGATGTCCTCAGCAAATTTTTAACATCTCATCAGAGTCAGCAGTGTTAGCAAGGAGCTTCTTTATTTCTTAAGCAGTCTAGCAGAAATTTCCACATTAATTTTAATTACTCGCAGATTTTTAACAATCTGAGATCACTGAAAGTCAGTATTTTCCCCTGTTACTACACAGCAACAGTGATAATATCATTATAATTCCCAAGCTTAGCATTTCTCTGTATTAAACTGAAGGGGACTGGGTTGTCTTAGGTGCCCTGGCATATTATATAGGGAGTTTATTGACAATAGGTCTGTAATGCAAGCCCTGTAGTCAATTTTTTTGAGAAATCCTCAGGAATACGGAGTTACTATAAACTTCGTATGTACTAGTACACTCAGCAAGCTGTGATGTTTTCAATAATGAGGCTCTGGTACATTGTGTGCTAAGATTTGCTATATCCCAAAGCAAAAGCCAACAGAGCAGTCCCGGGGAGGGGTTGCCTGCTCTGTCACCCCCTCCCCTTCCCGATTTGGATTCTGATCCTCGGGACATGTTTGCTTTTGGTTGTTTTGAAGTGGCAGGTTTTGTTAACTTACTGCTCCATCCAGTCCTAATAAACATCAGCTGTCAGCCACTATCCTGCCAGGCTGTTCCCATCTTCCCCTTGCTAATCTTCATGATATTTTTAATGCTTTGCTTACAGTTGCAAACACTTTCACATGATGTTGAGCAAATTGGGTGAAATGTAGCTGTTTCATGGTTTTGATTAGACAAAAACAAAATTAGACTCCTCTTTATAAAGAAGTGGGCTTCTGAGTCACGCTCTACTGAAAACAAAATGTTTCCCACTTTGATGGAAATGAAAATGTATGTGGTGGTAACAGTGCTGGGCTTTTCTGTACGCGCGTTCCCTGTGCACCACCAGGACCAAAGTAGCATCCTCAGTTGGGCAGAGCGCTGCTCTCTTGGTAGAGCTCAAATGTGTTGCTGCCCCGGTTCAGGAGTTGCTGGGGAAGGCAGGGTGGGTATGCAAATGTATAGTAATATAATTATTATGTATCAGTATTGTCATAGTGCCTGAAGAGGCCAATATATTGTTCGCAGAACCTGTGGGCGGATGCTGAAGTAATAGGAAATTACAGTGACTGTGGGTGGTAGAACAGAAACTCAGAGGTGCAAATCCCATAAAATGGGAGATGTTCATACTGGCAGGGTGAACCAGGAACGCAAACCTTTACTGAAGCATCCCCTGAGTGTTTCTGTAGAGCAGTGATTCTTCACATTTTTAAACTGGAAGGGCATCTCATCATTATGAACAAACTGCATAGATAATGTTGCACCCCACTGTTGTTTAGCTGTTGGGCAGAGAAGGCAGTGGTGGCAGTGGTGTGATAGATGAGATACGCAGCGTTTATTGTAAACTAAATATTATTTTGTGAAATTACAATTTTTCTGCTGTTATTACAAACATGTTAATTAGACACACAAATTGGGTACTGACCCAGCTAGAGCCCTGCCTATAGACACTGACCTCCCAGCTGCACAGGAACATGTGTATGTGTTTCCAGACATTTCAAGGACCATCTTTGGATGTCTTGTAGACCACCAGTTGAGTAATGCTGCTCCAGGACGTACTACTTCTCATTCTATGGGCATCTGGCATTGACTTTTTACACTTAATATAAAATGCAGTCTTCATTGCTTAGATGGTGGGATGTTGTATTTTACGTGGGTCCAAATGACTACACGAGACGGAAAGAGTTAGATGTCTTGTATTTCATGCCAAAGCCTTTAGTGAGTTTGAATGACTTTTTATACTAAAACCCTTTGAGGTCAAATGTTGTGGCTTCTTATAGAGAGTATCCAATCCACTCAACACCTTAAAATGGGAAAGGGGAGGCATGTTTTAGATTTGCAGGCATAATTTTAAGGAGGTAGAATATGAATCAGGTTAGATTTTCACCTGGATGTCTCTTTTCATGTGATCGTTCTAGGTAAATTCTTATGGTCCTTCAGTGATTATAAGTGACCCAGGCTTCGGTTTGAAAGAAGAAAGGAAAAAGTGCTTTCCACCACCGAATTCCTGCCCCCTCACCCATGGCGCAATGCTGGGTGACTGTTTTTTGCTAAAAAAGAAAGCAGCATGCCAGCTGGACATCTTCCTGCGGTAGCTAGGTTTTCCTTGGAGGTTTCCCATCTCTATACTAACTAGGCTTGACTATGCTTGGCTTATGAGCTTTTGCAAACATCCTTGCCAAGGTGGGATGACTGTAGGCAAAATGAGTGCAGCAGGGAGACAGAGGCAAATAACTAGGAGTGATCAAAGTCTAGAGATTTGCTGGCAGACGCACCTCCTTCCTACGCTCTACAGCCAGTGGGTCCAGTGCTTTCCCCTTCTCCTACATATGAATCAACACATCCAAGCGAGCGGTGCCAAAGCAGGGGGTGGGTAGGAGACAGCCTTAGCACTGTACAACAGCTGTTGTTTTGCCAATATATTCGGTAGGAAATTCAGAACAAAACTCGCCTTTTGGACCACAAATCTCATTAAAGTTCACCAATGGCACTGGAAAAGAGAGAACTTAGAAGGTTTGCTGTTTTCTGGTTTTTTTTAATGGTGTTACAATAGAAGACACTATGTAGATGTTATAGAAGGCTGGCTTTAAGGTTTGGTGAAGTCTATTGCCAGTCAAAGTGAATTTGCCAGCAAGAAACATTTATTACTGCATGGCAGAAAGTGCTTCCTGTTGAAATGACAGATTGGCAGAGACGCCGAAGCTCATTCCCTTTAGTTTCTTCACTGAGGTTTGACAGGAAGGTAACGGTGGGAGCCGATAGGCAGTAATGTAGCGTTGCTGCTCTCTTAGAGTTCCTTTATTCTTGTTCTCCGCTCCTAAATTCAGCTGCACACACATATTTTTTTAAAGCTTTTCTTTTGTGGCAAAGACCTTAAAAAACAAAGTTAACCCAAAACATATAAGGAAGCCTTTAGCTGGCACCACATGTAACGTTATAGTGCCAGCTGCCAATTTGCTGGGCGGTTAGTGTTTGATTTATAGTTTCACATATGTGTTCGAGTGGGTGGGTCACAGCTTTTTGGTGCCTTATTTTCCTTATTTTGTAACTTTGGTTAATCATTTCACTCGCTGCAGTCACTGTGTCCAACAGCAGAGTCCTGCCCTTGATGGGCGGCATGGTCATAACTCTTCAAGTGCTGAGCTCCTCCGCAGTGGTAGATCCCCGCCTTCTCCCCCCCGTTCCTGTAATGTCTTTTCCTTGCTAAGCTGGAGGAGGAGGAGATCCTGTGCCAACTCTTTGAGCTCTCACTCAGCTGCTGCCTTCACAACAACTATAAACCTTACCAAGCGCCCCCGTTGTTTTCATACTCCATCTGTATACTCTATACTTGCTTGGAAGTGAACCTTATGGAAATTTCGGGCTTGCAAAGAGCCTCGCAGATATTTCCACTTCAACTGCCATGGTAGCAATAACACACTGTGCTTGCAGCCTGCTGTCCACCTAGTGACCTTGAACTGCTTTGCAGGGGCTGCAGAGTGAGATGCTGAGATGGTGGGAGCTCTGCCCAGGGACCTGCGAGGGGCTGAATGGGGGCACACAGGAAACTTTTACAGGCGGGCAGGTCAGAGGGGGTACAATGAATAAGGCGCACACACACGGGTGTGTGCATGAATGTACAATCTTGAGCCCAGTCAATAAAAGCATGAAGGGAAAGATGGAGAAAGAGACTTGATTCAACTACTGTCAGACACACGTGCAGCAATTCACCTCTGTAATCTCTATGTGCAATCACTGACAACACAAATCACCCATTCACCTTCACTGTCCTAAATTCTGCAACCATCATTTGCAATCTAATATCGTATCTCACTGTCCTTCCAAAGCTAATGCAAAATCACATCAGAGCAATGTGCAAGGTGACCTGCAAAATGCAGTGTGTCACACCATTAGTATGAACAGTTGAATTTCTGGGATGCTCGCTGGCATTTCGGGCTGAGCTTGGGCTTCCATGGGACATCTGTATTAGAGAGCCATAACCTAGCCAAAAAAGTTGGTTTTGGTGGGAATGATACACACAGAGGCATACATAAGTCTCTTCAGTTTGCCGCACCTCTTGCATACTGTCTATATAATTCAGAGTGTAACGTACACAGACATAGCTTTTGTGAAATAAGCACAATCATGCTCGAATTCTGTGGACTGCATAAAGCCTATTACCCAGATTGCTCATGTTATCTAGTTCATTCCTGTTTTTTGGTTCAGGATACTGCTTTAGCACAGTATTTTGAGGAAGAAATTGAAATAGGGGAAGATAAAAGGTGTTCTGTGGTTTCTTTTTAATTGGAGACTGGAGGCAAAGTGCCTCCAGATAATTTCTCAAAGAAAAGTCATTGTCTTCTCCCACTCTTGTCATTAATCTCTAAAATTATTGCACAATTTCTGTTTAATGTGTTAAGATTTCTTAATATGTTAAGACAATGTGGAAAGACAAATTTGAACAGGAGGGAGCATGTTTCTTTGAATGCATAATTTTTAAATCTTTGTCTGAAGTCTTCATTCGTCTTGCCAGGCCTTTTGCAGTTAAAAACTTAATCAAACTCAGTACGATTAAAAATACGTATTTTTATAAGGGCAATTCATCAAAAGAACTGGAAATGCTACAAATATTGAGAGTGATGGTCATTCAGATTTTGTTGAAACATAGATTCCTTATGCTGTAGCTGCATTAACCAACGCTGAAATTGGGGATTCCCAACATGTGGCTCACATGATATTTGCAGTTCCCCATTTTTTTATGTGTTACAAAGGACTTAATACATTCACAGTAGTGAATGTCAATGTATGTAGTGCAACATGTGCTTAAATGTAATACCATGCCTAAATGTATTGCAGTGCGTGTATGTCTTACTGCATTGCATGATAACCATCATATGGTTTCCACAAACAAAAAATTGGGTTACCTTGGTCTAAATGATTTCTGATTCTATAATTTTGTGTGATGTTGCATTAGTGTAGCCCTTTTTCACCAAGCAGAGTCAGCAGGCGTAAGTTTGAAGTATGATGTGAATCCATGGAGTCCTCATACAAGCTTTTTTGCTTGATTTGATTAATGAAGCTTAAAAGGAAGAACAGAAATTAAACTGAAATAGAAAAAGCCTACAAAGCCATCACTTTAATTTGGAAAACTACTCAAGCCACTCTGATATTTCCCAGGTATTTCTTTTGTATTTACCTCCACTCCAGATTATTTCCACTGGCAGATTGACGTGTGTAATGGAGTTTCCTTCTTTACTAGTGAAGGCTTTGGTCAGCTCTTTCTGTGCTTTGTGCATTACAGTCACCAGGCAGAGCTGCTGATACTGATTTCTGGCCATATTTTGACCCTCATGGTAGTGTGGAATACCTCACTCGGGTAGTCTCAGTGAGGGACTCTCAAATTTCCAGTAAGAGGGTCACCAGCAAGCTGTTATTTTCCATTCCAGTTCTGGTGTTGCAGCCCAAGCAGTCTTCTGGTTTTTGTCAGCACATCGCTTTGAAGTTTTGTAAGCCTGTGCAGGTATCCGTGTTGACGATCTGGTGTTGAGCACCACATCAGAAACTCTGGCTGTTTGAAAGCGACGATGGTATTATTTGCAAATGCGGTTAGTGTGGATTTTTTTTTCCCCAGATCACTCTCTCATTCCCCAGATTGTTCTATATCCAGCTCAGAAGGACATATTTATAAGACTTGTTATTCTGACTCACTTAGTCGAACAGTATTACACAACTATTTTTCTGTCAGTCATGGGATAATATTGCCCAAACCTCTCTGTATCTTTTCCTATGCATTTGCTGGTTTGGATGATATTTTACTAATCAGCAAGGTGGGAAGTATTGAACGGGTATCAAAACACAGCCCCTGCTGCTGCAGAGGTTACTCAAGCAACACTCTATAATTTAGATGCTCAATAATCAACTCGGGGCATTGCGACAGTTTGAGTTGTTTTTGTTAATAGAGATGAAATTATGGGTGTAACTAGCTGGCAGTCTTCAAACAGACTTTTGCAAGCTGTTTACTCAGCTGTCCCAGGGCGACAACTGCATACGTGAAGCGAATTCTTCCAATATCTCTGCTGTGGTATATTTAATTTATCGTATTTTGCCACAGTGTGAGAGAAACAAATTTTGAAGAAGGTAAGATTCATGTCAGATCCTACACTGCAGATAAGCTGTGACATTAGATGCGTAGTTTGACATCATGGGCAAAGATTTTGTTACTTCAAAGTATATTCTTACTTATTTTCCAGTAATTTAAACCTCCAGAATCAAAAGGAGGAAAAGACAAAAAAAAAAAAAATCACAGTATGTCTAGCATATGGACAAAGGTGAGTTTAAGTTTTAAATCAACATGGCTAATAATATCCTCTGGAAGCAGCTTCTGCGATTGGTCTAAATCTAGTTTAAACTACTATATGCCTAGTTTAAGTGTTTATAATTTGATCCACCCAAGCATGTACCAGTTTATGAAACAGTTTTAAAAAAAATCATGATTATTGCTTTTGTGGGCAAATCCTGTCAGATGTATGTTGCTCTTGATAACACTACTTCCTACTCAAAATTATAGTGATTTTAAGGTCAAAAAGACACATTCATCTGTGTCTCGATGGTTTTCAGTCAGAAGAAGATAATGGAAAAAATAGCCTTTTGTAAGTATGGATTTTGAAGACTTTGAAATGAAATGATACTGGACCCTCCTTTAAAAAACGTAAAGATGTTAAACAAGTGAGTGAGGTTGGCTCTGAATCTTACTAAAATATTACAGAATGCTAGTGTAACGGGAAAAAGTTGTCGATAACATTGACGGGAAAGAATTAGGGAAAAATTTAAACAACTTGCAGGCAGTTTTAGCTGCCACTGAATCCGGTTACATTTTCCTCTCCACCTCAGACGTCATGTGAAATAAAATAGTAATGCAGTTCTTCAATAACTGCAACAGAAAAGGGCTTGAGATAGGAAATAGTATTACGGTCTGATTCAGAGCGGTGCAGGGCAAAACTGGCTGTAATACTTAAATACAAAGCGAGTGTGAAGCCCTGCTTGCTGTCCTGTGAAGCTCTTTGCTAAAATCGTGTATGGGACTTGATGGGTGTTGTGGTCTGAGCCATTTCTGGGGCAGGGAGGGAGGAGGGGAGAGGGAGAAGGGAGAAGGGGAGGTGGTTATGAGGAGCGAGCCCCATCGATCACTCCTATCAGCTGCACAGAAAATTAACTACTTTACAATTCACTGGTGTATATAATATGTCATATTCCTCAAAAAGGTGTAGCACTGCCACGGTTAGAGACGAGACTAGCTTACTGTCTTTGGCTCGTGATCAAGTTCATTTGAGTATGTGGAGCTGTTGTGGAATTTTTTAAAAAATAATTCTGAAAAGTTTTAGTGGGCTGCTTTCAACATTGTTTTTTAAAAGTTGGTAATGTCTAGACTGATTTCTTACATTGCAAAACACACTGAGTGTCCCTTTCGCTGCAAAACGTTCCTTGTGATTCATAGGTCCTGGACACCCCCTTTAAGAACTGGAGCACTCGAGCTATACATTTTCACTGTCATAAAGGTGATAAAATGTATTAACCTAAACAAAAATGTCTCTGGCTGGCTTCTGAGAACTCAAACACAACCAGATGCGGTGCTACCCGGCAGTGCTGGCATGGATTCGGATGGACGGGGCCAGATTCTCAGCTGACATATATCAGCGGAGCTCCCCTGCAGCCGCCAGGCCAGCTACCATCCAGCCAGGACGGGAGGGCAGAGGAGAGGGGCTGCCTGCCTGCCGCCTGCCCGCCGCCTGCCCGCCGCCTGCCCGCCTGCCCGCCTGCCTGCCTGCCGCACTTCATCTGCCGGCACTGGCTCTGGAGGAAAAAAACAAATAAGTTGCAAAAGATACGGGCTCCTTGCTTAGCTTTACTTTTCTTTGTGAACAATTTATGAACTGCTTTTTGACCGCTGAACAGTTGTTTATAAACCAGGGAGAGATGAGAGACAAACAAAACGAGAAGGGAAAAAAAAAAGCAAATAGCCAACCACTCAAATTCAGAATAACTCTGTGCTGCCAGGTGATGACAGAGTTGCTTCAGACTTTCTCTTTGAAGGT
The DNA here is from genome assembly GCF_965183815.1 of Platalea leucorodia. Taxonomy (NCBI): domain Eukaryota; kingdom Metazoa; phylum Chordata; class Aves; order Pelecaniformes; family Threskiornithidae; genus Platalea; species Platalea leucorodia. The sequence continues at coordinate 130,409,620 of NC_138823.1, read as the reverse complement.
GCGTAGCTTGCTGTACTGGGCAGTGAAGGAGTGAATTTATTAACTGCTGAGAGAGCAGGGGTACCTCATTTAGAAGAGATAAGCTGGCAATCAGAGGGGAAAGTTGTGAGAGAGATCTTTTCTGTCCCAAAAAAGAAGCTCCTTATCTTAGTCCATCTTAGTCAGAACTTTGGGGAAGCACAACTGCTGAGCTAAGAAGGAAAGGCTAGCAGGGAAGAGAAATTCTTTCTTGAATTGTAGAGCAAAGTACATCCCTACATACACCCCCATGGCCCTGTCTACGTCCCTATGTACATGATCTACTTATCTGAGTAATTTATTTAGGTCTGTGGCGCATTATGTGAGAAGAATTATACTTTAACTGATTTGTTGGATGAGTTGTATCATCACATTTTTGTTTGCACGACATATTAACTGCCCAAAGCAACCACATAGTTAAAGCCTATATATATATATACATATATATACACATATATATACACACACACATATATATAGTTTTTCTATTGTCTGTTCATAGGCATAAGTAGAGTCATTGCTTCTAATAAGGCACAAGAAGGTAAACCCTTATTGCATCCTGGTGACCCACAATACCATTGACAGGAAAGAGTTAAAAGGGAGCGGGACTGTTCCCTGTTTGTAAGCAAGTCAGCTCTTGGACTGTGTTTCTGGCTCTGCCACTAAGGGTTTCTATGATATTGGGGCAATCTCAGAGTTTTAGTTCACTGATCTGTAAACTGGGTCTCCCACCACATTTAGGGACATTGGGTTCATCTTTAAAGTGGTGTGAGGTGCGGCAGCACGGACCCATGCAAAGAGGCTGGGCAGCTTCCACAGTTGGGTCCGGTGTTTACAAAATGCTTTGGGATTCCTGGAAAGCGTGAAGGCTTGTTGTTCTCTCACAGCAGATTGTGTCACTGATTCCCAGGCCAGTTGCCTCATAGACGTGAATTAACCAACCAAGCGCTCGGAATATAAAATATTTTAAGCAGCGTGAAATTGTGCCTGCTATTGGGGAAAGCTGATAAACCTTCTAGCACAGCCAGACTCTGTGACTGCTGGCAGGTTCCCTTTTGCCTGCTCCTGTCTGAGGGTTACTCCTTCCTCACCTAAGTTAGGTCTTTGCTAGATGACTGTTTGATTTTCTTTGGTGTCTGCCTGATGTTTGAGTGAGCAATATGATTACACCTGACTGTATTGAAAACGCAGGCTGCTGCTGTACTAAATAAAATTAACACGGGTCCAGAATTACATATGACAGCTTTGCATTTAATAGCTTAATTTCACATCATGCTGCCACACATACCAGATTTTCTGCAACGTGACAGTAAATGCTCGTTTCTCTTCTTCTGCTGTTGGCAATGCAATACCTGTAAACTTACAGTTTCTTCTTTGGGGCAGTTGCTTGTATTTATGATGGCAAGGAGTAAAACATATTGAAACAGTCATGGTTACAATATTTATAGATTCTGAATGCATATTAAATTAGAAGCAAAGGAGAAGCGGAATTGCATTTGTTTTGTAACATTGTACAGTTAAGGCCAGAACCATTCCTGCCAACGCATCTGCAAATGTTTTAGCTCATAGCTGAGAATCAGAGCAACATTGCTAAACATGGGTGGATGGTATAGCACAGCCCAAGTGTCACCCATTGAATGAAGAACCCCACAGAGAATCTGGCTAGAGTAATTAATGAATCCATTTGGAAAAGTCAGTGCCCTTCAATTAGCCTGAATGTAGTGAAGCAGATGGGATCCCATCCTCCAGGGAGAAAATTGAGAAAGATCCTAAGAAATACTGCATTGGACTGATTTATCTAGGTAATTATAAGCCTCATTTGCACAAAACTGTTCAATATGGCTGCAGTGAGAAAATTAAGAATTTATAAAATGTTGATATGTGGCCTAAACTATTGGTGGTAGTGGAATCATCTGTCAAGCAGGATCTTGGTTCAGAATATTAAACTAATCATCAGCCAGGAGAGGCTGAAAGGCAAACTTGGCCGTGGAGCTGGGGGGCGGAGGGGATGAATTTCTAGCAAACCTTTTGTTAAAGGCTCCTGTGAGCTCACCTGCAGTGGAAACATTTGCTGCCATCCTAATTTGCTATGGTGTCCTGCCTCGAGACATCCTTCAAGATTTCAGAAAGTGAAAGAATGCCTCTAAAGAAACGTAAAGGGGAGAAAAAAAGAAAGAAAACAAAATGCAAATTTTCTTTAAGCATACGGTGGTGGAGGAAAATAAGAAGAGTGATGATAGCATTTGAGAGTGTGTGCGTTCTAGCCTTATCCCAAGGAGACCCCTCTATCCTTGCCAGCAGTCTCATTTTTAAGTCAAAGCATCACAGGACTTACATGTATGAATGGGAAGCTGCAATGTGTCTTTTAAGGGCTAAACTCGAAGCCACTACCTCTATATTGTAACTATGTTTATGTGTGATAGAAAAGGAAGCTGGACACTTTATAGAAGCAGCAAAAGAAAAATAAATGCTGTTTATGACAGCATTGACATCGTGTAGAAATGATGGTCTGCAGTTTCTAGAGCTGAGAGGGGTTTTTTGGCTATAGGGAAATTGCTCTCCATCATCACGGATTTTTTACATGCTTTGTGGGGTTAGAAACACCTTGGCTTAGATAGCTCCGAGCAGCATTTTGCACAACGTTGTCTGAATTTGGAGCTTCATCAGAGGTCTTGAACTTTTTAACGAATGTGAAAGAAACCTAGTAGTCCTAGATAGGCAGCCTCATAGAGCAAAGAAGGGGGCCGTGGATGGAGCAGGGCAGACTGAAGACAAGTCAGAGGAAAATTGTGACAATACCTGACACTGGCCAAAACCAAAGCAATATTAACCCTGCCTGCAGTTAGAGAGCAGGGAGGCCTTGCTGTAGCCTCACCGCTATTCCAGCCCTCCGAAATGCTTTTCTAGTTCAGGACACTTCTGTGCCATTCCAAAGCCAGCCTTTTACCCCCCCTTCTGTTTTCTTCCTTCTTCACAAACATCCACTTTTCAAGGATGGCAAATGTTGGTGGGTACCCGGGCAGCACCCTTCTTGCCCTCTCCTACCCCCTCTGGCAGCTCAGTGCTGTGTTGCTGTGTTGGTCTGAACACTATCCCCACTGAACTTGAAATTCAAAGTGTATTCATCCGTTTTAATGAACTAAAAAATCAGTTCTGGGCAGAATGTCAGACGTAACAAATACATTTAGGGCACTGAAGTGGTGGCAGCAAAGCCGTGCGGCTCTGGCTGTACCTCCGGCTCGTTCATTGATGTGCATAATGTATGCTGTTAAATTTTGTATATTTTTTCTTTTCTTACCTCAGGAGGCCTGAGATAATGCAATGATGAGTGCGCTGGCCAGAGCAGCCGGGGCGGGATGTTCCCACTCCCGGTCGTCCTCTCAGCCCGACAGCAGGTGGTCTGAGACTGGCACGGTTTGGCCTGTGACTGCACCTTCTCGCCCTCCACTGATAAATAAGCAGGCTAATTGAATTAATAAACAGATAGCTCTTTTCCCTGCCAGCTGGAGCACCATCAAAATGTGTGATAAATTATCTGTCAATGCTTTAACCGCAGGGAAAAAATGAAAAAATTAGCAGCCTCAACCTTTCGTCTCCAACTCTTCTCCCCCCTTTCCCCTTCTCTCATCCACCCAAGCCCCCGATTTGGTTTGCTTCCACCCTCCTCACCCCTTGTATTTTCTCTTTTGGCAGATCTCTAGCGAGAAGTAGCCGTGAGAGAGTAACTTATTTGGCCAGGCTGCTAATGGGTTATTAAGGCTGTAGGCGGTGGCGGGATGCTGACGTTCCCGCGGCTCAGTGGGAAAGAGGGACGGCGGCTGTGGGAGCACGGGGCACATGTTTGGGGCGAGACTGCCCGTGCCTCAGCTGCCAGCGCACAGTGATCTCTTAATTGCCCTTAAATTGTGAAATTCTGCGGCTGAGACAGAAGCCGCACGCGAGGGGCAAGGAGGGGTGCGACCAGACAGGAGGAGACAAGGCATCAGGAGGCCTTACACTGACTTGCTGGTGTGCCAGCTGAAAGGGGGAACTTCATCATAACCCTTAGTCCTGAATGCCACAGAGGTGGGTAGTGCCTGAGGCTTTTTAATTTCAAAAGAGAGGAAAACGATGGGACAGAAGGACTCAGCGATTTCCATAATACAGTCAGGATGTCCCTGCCATCACCTCTCAAAGTGCTGTTCCCTTTTGGAAGTAACACATCTAGGCAGAGTGCCTCAACAGCCCTAGGAAACAGGAGACAAGAAAGATTTTGCGGCTTCGCACTCCAGGTAGGAGGCAAATAGCTGAAGTTTCTATTGCATTACCTTGATTTCCTACATAGTTGTGTAAGTGCTTGTGTGCCTTTGCCGGCCTGGTTTCCCTCACTGCATCGTGTCTCTAAGCTTCCCAGTGAGCACGCTGGGAAAGCTTTCCAGTCCCTCTCTTTCTAAAGCAGCAAGAAATGGGAGGTGCTGTGGAGTCGCTGAGGAGACTGAGATGGGAATGAGATCACAGCGTTATGATCTTGTGCAGAACATGACATTTTTTTCTGGTGCATATGTCAATGAATCAGACAATGCTGGTGTCAGGAAGATGGATAATGCTGTCGGCAAGGCTGAGAGAGGAGACAGGAAGATGTGTTAAGCACCAAAACAAGACGGTATTTATGCCTTTCTCCCACACTCAGTAGAAGTACACAAGAAATATTAAAAAAAAGGAAGGTAGGGCAATAGCAGAAGCAGCCAGATCCCTGACGTACTTTTCAGAAGAGTCGTCCATGCTGTGAAGCACGGTGAGCACAGACGAATAAGCGGTGTGCAGGAGTTGCCTGTTCCTGTGATCCTGGCAGCTGCTTCTGGTAGGTGGGAAGGTGTCTGGGTCTAGCATCACCCCATCCCCGTGGGGGATGCTTGCCCGACCCGTTCTGCCTCCCTAAGGCTGCAGGGTGCTGTGGGGACCCTCTGCCTGCCTGTCCCCAGGCAGGGCACCTCTGCCAGGAATTTGCCCTTAAGTGGTTGTTTCTGCCCTCTTTCCCTTGGGCAGGAGGGACAGGGTAGAGTCAACAATCAAGTGAGGCAGGATACTCTGTACCTGTCACTCGGTGCAGGAAAGGAAATCCTGCTCGTGTGACAGCCACCGCAACTGTGGGTCTGGCCGGGCCCCTGACCCGTGCAAGTTTGTTCTGTATCCTGTGGTACGTGCTGTGGGAAAGCCAAATCCAGCTGTCCAGAAATGGCAGGATGAGTCACTGGCTTACCAAGCAGGCAGCATCCTTCCCTTCCCTGGGGAAGGTTGTTTTTTGGTTTGCTCTGACACGTTGCTCTGAAAAGCAGTATTGCCAAAGAGTAAGCATGCCATGTGCAAGAGAGTGAGCAGCTGGAATATTGCAGTTTAGTAAGTCATTGCTTGTCAGCCGAGCCATGGGAAGTGTGTGGGGATTCATTCCTAGCCCCTTCAAAGTAAAGCCTGTTAGTGTAAATCAGTAATTCCAATAAAAAATAATAGTTTGGGATTCGATTCTTTTTATCTCTTGTTTCACACTGTAGCTATCCTAAAGTGTTAAAAAACCTCGTGGCACTGATAGAGTAGCTAGCTGGTATCTGGTAGAGGGTTGAGATGGTGCTGTTCCTGGAGCCTCAAGTGGCTTTGAAATTCAATGCATCTGACCCAAGATACTGCTGTTTAAAAGCAGCTGATACATGCGGGGTGGTGAAAAACAAGGCAGCAGCTTGAGCTGTGTATGAATGGAGGGGATGGCGTTTCAGGTGAAGAACAAAGGGGGCAGCGGCCTGAGGGATGAAGTCAGGGGGAGAACATGGGGAAAGGTGGGAGGGCGTAAGAGACCTTGCATGAGGGTGTAAAAGGACAGTACATATCAACGCTGATATGTCGAATGCTGAATATTCATGATATCCATGCAGATAACTCTAAGCATAGATTATATTTATTTTAGAAGAGGGAAAATTGACACAAAGTGAACCTGTTCAGACTCTTTATGGTTTGCATCTGTGTACTACATGCCATACCTGAATGCATGTATTTAAAAAGTCAGTGGTCACTAGGTTTTCATAGACAGATAATTGAAAACTGGCTGCTGAATTAAGATGTTATTTTCATTTTTTTGGGTCAAATGCTGGAATTCAGCTTTAAAAAAATGTTAAATAACCCATAAGAACATTTTCATTTTATATGTCCCTGTACTGTACTTTAAATTCTAGTCATTTCTTCAGAAAAAAAAAATCCATGAATGCTTTAAAAATGTTTAAGGAATCACTTAACTTTAGAAACAAAGGAGAAAAATAACTTCACCTGAAACTACATGGTAATGAGACAATGTCTAATTACCTGCATTGACTTCTCCAGTCGGGCCAATAGGCTAATGAACATCAATACTCTTTCACAAAGAGCCCTGGGATCCCTAATGGCTGTAAGTGGTCAGGGCTTTGGTTTTACATTTCAGAGTCTGGTTGGTATAATCTTGAAACAAAATCTACAGATCAGATCATATCCTCCATGCTGTCAGAGTGTGTGCGTGTGTGTGTGTGTACACACGCCCTTGAGCACTGCACATCTGGGATGAAATCAAAGCACTTTTAAGTGCACATGTATCCCATTTCTGGCTTGCTAGTAGCCCTTTAAATGTGCTGGGTTTAATCCAGGAAAAACGAGTATTCAGAAATCACACCAGTGAAGGAAAAAAAACCACCCAAGTTTTATATACTTGGATGGCATTTTTCTTTGAATATGAATGACTTAATCACAATCAGCCTTAGTGAGAGGTGGGCGATGAAAATTCAGAAATCTTCTGACAGAGAAAAACGTTGAACCTGCCTTTCTCATGTCCTTGGTGTGTATATTATGCTCGTGAGAGGGAAAAGGAAAGCAAGCAACGTGCATCCTCGGCAAGAAACTGAAGTCACTCTGTAAGGGGTCTTGAGGCTTCAGAGCAATATTCTGCAGAGAGATTTTTGCGGTGCTAATCCCATCTGATCTTTGAGTACACATTAAAATACCCAAACCCACAGTGTTCTTTCCAGCATTAGAGAGTGCTCTGATTTGAGGATTTGCTCTGTATCTGGCATGTAGAGGAAATTCCCCAAACTTCCTCTGAAATCAATTCCCACTTTTCTCGTTTAATATATTCATAAATGTTCATTGTGGGCTCAGGCAAGATATAGATATAGCAGTGCAAGCGCTGAACAAGCACTTCCCATTTGCATCATACTAGAAGATGGGAACATGATTTTAGAAACCTGGTTACAGCGTTTGCTTGTGGGGGTGAGGAAGACCTGAGCTCCAGCCCCTTTGCCAGAGGCTTTGCCAAAGTGTTTTTATCTCCAGTGTAAAGAAAGAGTCCATGGTCTCTCAGCTTGGGAATGAGCTGTAATACAGGCATTAGAGAATACATCTAGAAGATGGGCAGTACAGACTCAGGTCCCCTTGAGCTCAAGTTTTCCCGCTTTCCTGCAGGGTGCTATTAACACTGAGTGATTTTATTGCCACCTCCTTTTTCTGTGTTTTCCACGGGTGACAACCTAGCATGCTTGGGAATATCTCATAGATGAATCTGGCAGAGTAACTAAGCAAAAGACTGTCTATTTGGAGAATTAGGATGCCGATTAGGTACGTGCCTGCCTACTGATAGCAGGCACGGGCAATTAATCCCCAAAGTGTCCGGCATTTTGCTGTCAGAAACCTGCCTCTCCAGGGGTAGGTAGCAGCTAAGTAGCAGCTTTCTGTTTGGACTCTGGCACACAGAGGGGAAATCAAGCAGAAGCTGGTTGTATTTTTTGGATCCTTCCATTGGTATTGTATGTTGAAATTATATGACACTATTTGCCAGTAATAAATCATTTTGCTGTCTGTTGTGTGATTACATAATTAAATATCCCTTGTCATGGATACACATGCAGGGATTGACTTAGACTTGGTGGGAATTAGGGGTTTGATTTTTTGAACTTTACATTTCCTGACTCCTGTGCAAATCAAATCCAGTTGTTTAACACTGCATTGAGAAATGATTCATGAAAGAAATAGTATATAGTGAGAAGCACAAACCGTACTTTCGGTGTATTTTCTGTCTTGATTATAATTTACTTGTTCATTAAAAATGCATGTAGAATAGGAATGGAGAATTTAGTATTTTTCTATTTCTAATCCTTAAAAAGGTGATGCATTGTACGAGGATAATGATGCTTATCTATCTCCTTTGGAAGGTGCTTGGAGATGAACAGAAGGAAATGGCTGGGTGGAGATGGGATGTAAACTCACTCGTGTTTTCTGCTGTCCCTGGAGCCATGGCCATTCTCAATGAAATGCCATCACCAGAAGATGGCAGTTCTGGCAGAGTACCCTTGGGCCACCCTGGCTGCGACCTGCATTGGATTACTTAAAACAGGCAGTTGTCCGGAGAGGTGTCACTGGGACTGATGTCACCGGCAGGCGCGGCTGCTCGGAGCTCCTCTGTGCCCCGAGTTCAGGGATGCTGAAGCAGCTCTTGCAGCTGACCCATCCTTGAGCCGCATGGTGTCTATTAGTTTTATTGCCGCTTTGATTGTTTGCAGTTGATTCTCGCTGCTTTCTGCTGAAGTTTAATTCAGTTTGCATTTGGAAGGACAAGGGAGCAAATTTGTTCTTTTTATTAGAGGCTAAGCTGCACTGAAGGCTGGATGATGATCCATTGTTTGTGTTGTTACAAAATCCGACTAAGTAGGGAAGAAAACACAAAGGAAGGGAAAAGTATAATTCAGATTTGCCAAACAGACTGCGAATAATTAGAAGATTAGCAGTTTGGCACTGTTTACTGGCGAGTTGTGAATTAAATGCATCCCCTTTTTCTCTTTACATTAGTGTAATGTGTCACTTCGGTTCTGGACTTCATGTCCTTCCGTACACCTCTCCCTCCTTCAGTCTGTATGCAGGACTGTATTTTACTGCACAAGAAATGTAGAAGCAAGCATTTAATGTGGCATCAGAGACTTTCTAATCGCCAGTCTCTGAAATGTGCTCATAAGTATCTGCAGTTCACTTATTGGGTGGAGATGAATCGCCTCCAATTTGCTTTTATGAATGTGAGTGGAACATTTACAAAGAGTGGTTTCTGTTATTTACGCTGTGAAAGGCTTGTAAGCAGCCAACTATAAAAGACCTGAGTGAAATTTGTGCTTAAGTTCTCTCATCACAGTCATAGTTGGAGGAAAGGATAAAATTCAGTGTGATGCTCTGAAATACGCTGGGTGAAGTTCTGTTCACAGCTTTAGCTGCCACTGGCTTCACTCCATGTATTCATCTTGGGTGTGATGCTTAGGAGAGCACAAGTAAAAAAGAAAACTTGACCATCGCAGATGAGAAAAAAACGTTAGTGCCACTGAAGTCAATGGTATGCTTGCCATGAAGTTTGGCTAATCAAGATTTTTGCCCTGAGGTTGCTACCTAATTGCAGATGTGTGGGGATGCTTGATGTCTGTATTTTTTTCTGATTTCCCACCCCTCTCTAGTCTCTTCTGTCCCCTGCGGGGAACTTATTACACCTCTGTATAATAGGGACTAGAATCACGGTCACTAGTGCAAGAAAATATCTTTGAGATCATATTCCATCTGCCTACAGGGGTCTGATGTAATCTCCTGATAAGAATATACCAGACATTAAGCTGATACTACAGCTGGTCTTGTCTCTTCTCTGATTTAGTGGGATTTGGGCATGCAGACCAGAAGGGGAAGAGAGTTTTTTTCTGAGTGCAGCAATGCATGCTTATTCAGAACAATTCAATTCTATTCAAAACCAGCACTCCATGTCTGTCCCAACCTAAAATTCAGCTGGATGATATAATAGCTTATTGTTTGATGCAAGCACAGACCACTCATGTAATAACATCTGCAAAATTGGAGGAGATTTTTGTCATTTCTCCACTGAAGAATAAATGGGAGAAAGTTGCAGTTTATTGTCATCTACAGATTATCGTATATAATATAATATTTATAGTCTGTTATACTATAAATATAGCATGCTATAAATATTATAAATATTTATATACATATGAAAACACCAAAATTATTTGAGTTTTTAGTTGTGGGAAAACCAACCTCCAAATTTACAGTTTTTTGTGTTTTTTTTTTTCTTCTAACAAACTGAAAAAAATGCTGTGTTTTTCACTAGCAATTTTGGAGAAAGAAAGGTGGGGCAAAAACCAAGGCAACCTTGAAATACATGTCATGATAGAGAAAAATTAGAAAGCAGCAAGATCCTGAACTGCAGAAGTGTTAAGGAAGCTGATATTATTTTTCATTCATGATCTCAAATGCTTGTAGCCCATTTTTGGCAGACTTAGGGTTTGCCCAAAGATGTTCAGCAAATAACTTACGATCTATTTTGATAAAAGGAAACATCAAGCAATTCACTGCACCATGATGTCAGGCTTTAGATGGAGGAAGCACTGTGAAAACTGTTTCCAAAAAAAACCAATATTCCAGGTACAATGATAACTTCTTTGAGGTGTTAACTTCATATGACATTCAATGGGGTGGCTTCAGAGTAAATGTGTCAGTTAGGGGCATTACCATGAGCAGTAGTACAGGGAACACAACAGTCATGCCTGTGGAGCACTGATATCCACTGTTTCTATTGCCTCCTAAGTACCAAAGATGAGTTTATGTGCTTCTGACTTCCAGTAGGATCAAACAGGAATTTTCTTTATTCACTTGATCAGAGGCAAAGCAAAAAGATTTCTCATGTTGTCTGTGTCACTGCCAGCCATTAATGGAAACGTCATGATCGAGTGGAAATCAGCTGTAACTGATGTTGGTCACTATGTTACTTTGATGAAATAATAAAAATAATCAGTAAGCTAGGTAGGATGAGCACTTGCATTTCCTCTTGGCTTGAGGTTGGTGGGGATTTCTTTGAAAATTGCACTATAAAAGGAAGAGAAGAGGGATTGTGCTCTAAAAAACACTGCCACTGAGGCCAGCAGAAATTTTGGGTTTTGGTGAGAGCAGATCTGAGTAGCGAGATCTCTGTTTCAGCCCCAGTTTGTGAACTGCCAGGTACCCGCAGGCTCTGGTGAAGTCGGTCGCACAGTTCCTGAAAAAATGAACAGCCGCAGGATTGGGTCCGGGGTTATCGTTTCATTCTGGAGGGGATTTGCTAACGTAGTCAGTCCAGTAAGCTCAGTTTTGATGCCATCGCATTTTATTTGACACTAAACTAAAACAGCTGTTTGCAATTAGCACACATAAAAAGAACAATAACAAAAATGCAGCCTGCCCTTCCAGCTCTACACATACTCAATGCAAAGAGTTCACCAAGTTCTGGTGATTTTCCCTCCCTGTGCTCTAACTAAAACATCCGAAACAATTGATCTCGCCGAAGACCAAGCTAAAAAATAATGTTTATCGTTCCCCAAATGTTTCTGACGGGCAGCAGCGACTGGTTAATGGAAGATAAACGTTGCTCCGGGTGCGTGTGCAGGCAGGGCTCTCGCTGCTGCGGAGCTGATCTAAGCACGAAGTTAAAGGGAGGCGAGGGCCGGGCGATGGCTGTTGCTGCGCTGGGATGGGATGAGGTAGAGAGCTGGTTTCTTACCAGGACTGGGATCCAGGGCAGCTGGCCCACCCTCCCATTGGGAACAGTGAACAAGGAGCTTGTAAAATACACAGACCAAATGGAAATGACCCCTATTGACTGAAACCAGCTGCATGTCAGGCCTCTCACTGTCTCTCTTGATTTGCTATCTCAAATAAATGGATGTGGTAGAAGGGGCTATGGAAAGAAAATAAAATAATTTATTCTCCTTGAAGTCGCGCCACACTAATAAGCCACAGTTTTTACAGCTGAAAAAAAATGTTTATTCGAAGATTAAGTTTTTCCCTCCCTTTTTTTTTTTTGGCTTTGAAAGTCTGCAGTTTAGAATAAGACATGCTGTAGTTCAGTTTCAGAGGTCTTTGACAAATATAGCATTGGTAGATTTTGTTAGGTATTCATCACATAAAACTGCTGGCTAATGAGAGCTTGGGTTTTTTGCATTTTGTTTCAGAAAACAAAGTTACGACAGCTTTTGTTGGTGCTTTCGCTTAGATCTGCATGGTGGCTCAGCCCCATGAAAAAGGTCTTAGAGAATTTTGAAGAAGAATGACGTGCAGAATGACTTGACTTATTCATGTGTTGTTTTCCATATTTTTCATAATACACTCCTGGGTAACACCAGTTATTCTGAGCACTGTGAAGAGCTGCTTGCAGTAGCCAGGGTAGCACTTGAATTCGGAAACGTTAAGGACGGCAGCTACTCAAATCCTCCATTTTATACCCAGGATGGGTTACTGCTGTTGATGTTAGATTGAGCTCCGTTCTGATTTTAGAGGTATTTAACCTTGCTGCCATAGTTGCCTCGATCTCTTTTTGAGAAGATCGTCAGGTTGTGACACGTGCCGTAGTGTGGTCATGCTTTGATAGGCTTTCTTAAGGAAACTTCCGAAAAGTTATCAGCCCAGTTTTCCTTCACACAAACTGAGGCACTGGTGTGTTTTGCAAATGTATCTTTTCTTTTTTTTTAAAGTTTTGTTCAGCCAATTGATCGTTAGTGAAATAAGCCACCAAATTTGGATTAATGGATCTATTAGAGTGTCTCAGTGGAATGACCTTCATGAAGTCTGAGGATGATACTTTGAATTGACCCTGTTACTTTTTTTTGCCTTCCACAACCTTCTTTTTTTCCCCTAATATTTTTCTTTTTTTTTTTTCTCCTTAGGGATTTATTTCTTCCTCACTCCCAGGTGCACAAACAAAATAGGGTAGCAGCTTTGAACATAGGAGGCTTTAATTGTGGCCTTGCAGTGGAGTTGCACAGACAGATGTTATTTCAATATAAAGTAGATTGAAATTCCTGTCTGTAGGGTCTGAGTATCCTGGCAGTCACTCTCTTTTCTTTAAAGACAAAACCAAAATGCAGTTCAATCTGGTCATTGCTCCTCCACTGGCAGATTTTAGCCACCTTGGCTTGTAGGATCTTCTGACCATCATCTGTGACCTACAGATATTTCTATGGGGAAAGGCACACCTCTGTTCCTCGTACACTGCTGTTTCTTGTTGGCTGTCCTATAGGTGGCATCTCTTGCTGATGAGCTATCTGCTATTCATTATATCCTCTGGCTGGATAATGAATTACGAGCTAGTTGATGGGTTATTCAGATCATGCTAGTCTGGCATCAAGTGATACTGTGGAACTCCTTCCTTCCATTTTTATCTTACCATTTTCTGACTACTTACATGCATTAGTGAGAGTAAACCAAGCTTATGCTGACTTCTTCAAAAATATAAAGAGGAAAAGAGGTCTTGGGTGGCTGCCTGTAAAGAATGTTCTACGTTGAGCAAGATGCAGAACCATGGACGCGAAGGAGGTTTCCGTGGGTTTGGAAAGAGCCCTTCTCCTAGCTGACATCTGTCAGGCTCTACCATTGGCACATTCTTGTAGGATGCCAGTGATTTCAGTAGTCCCAGGGCAGGATGGCACCAGCGAGGTGTCTGTATGCTAGTACAGCTCGCAGCTTTGGGATGACCCTGTAATTGTGCTGAAAGGGAACCTTTTTTTCTCCGTACTTCAGCTATAGCTTTAGTACACAAGGGCCCTATCCTGCAGTGCAAAATGCGGCAGCCCTTCACATTGCCATTTGGTGGTGTTCAGGTAAAAGCAAACGAATCCCGTTGATATTAAGGAGAGTTTTGTCCTGGTCAGGACCCCAGGGCCCACTCCAGTGACAGTACAGAACATGAGGAGTACAAAACAGAGAGAGGGATTACCATGTGATAACAACACAGCAGACGTTTGAACTTTCCAGCAAAGAGGATCAGGTTGAGGCCACCCTCATTATTTTCCTGTCTTTCTGATGAAAGACCAGGTTGGGTCCTAGTACAACTGTAGAATATATTTGAGCCTGAATTTGAAAAACGTCAATGCAATATATTTATCAATGAGTCTTTTAAGTAATAGCTGTAGTAAAAACAAGAGGGGAACTTTGTTTCACCTTTATTTTAATCAGACTTTCCTTTTTAAAAGTTACAAGAATACAAGCTTGATGAAGCTAATGCTGCTGAGCTGGCCAAAGAGAAAAGGATGAGAGCCAGTTATTTTTCCTCAGCAGCACAGTAGGAAATGTGTAACTGTTAAATTTCAGTTCGGATGTTTGTATCTTTACATATTTACACTGGAAAACTAGATTAGAGCCCAAGAATATGTTCTTTCTCAAACTGAAATAAGATGCCTTTTATCAAGGGAACAGCAAGAAAAAACCTAAAATCTCAAAACACAGGACAAGACACTATTTCTACAACAGCAGAAATCTTATTCTGATTGCTCAGATCATCATGTATGAATGTTGAATTTTCTGCCTTGTTCTGTTCCAGAGACTGAAGGCAGCGCTGACTCATCATCCTGCCGCCATGTCAAACGGGAATATGAACACCATGGGCCACATGATGGAAATGATGAGCTCGCGACAGGACCAGACGCCACACCATCATATGCACTCACATCCTCATCAGCACCAGACGCTGCCACCTCATCACTCATACCCGCATCAGCACCAGCATCCGGCCCACCATCCTCATCCTCAGCCTCATCACCAGCAGAATCATCCCCACCACCACTCCCACTCGCACCTTCACGCGCACCCGGCACATCACCAGACCTCGCCGCACCCCCCGCTGCACTCAGGCGGACAAGCACAGGTAGACCTTCATGCCATGCCACATCGCTGAGTTTTGTTGTTATGGGAGTTAAAACCTGATCCCTGTATTGTTTCGTCTTGCACACATGTCTTGTTAGATACAAGCCCCTTGGGCTACTCATAAATGTCTGCTACTGGTGGTGGGGAAGCACAAACTTTATTCAGAAAACGGAGTGAAGTAACAACTTGTTTTGTTGCTTAATTTGCCAGACATTTGTAATATCTTACTTAATAAGGAGCTCCAAGGTTTTTCAGTGCTCTCAGCTCTGCAAATTGCCATGTATCTTTTTATGGGCAAGCCATATTATGGAGATTAGCATATTATATATGTTGCTTAATGTGCTTGAACGTAAATTTCTCAGGTCAAGATTTAAAGAGCTGTATGTGTTCTACCTGCAGAAATACGTAGCACTTTAGTGAAGTAAAATGGCACTGGTGGGGATGTGTATTTGTGGGGGTGGGTGGATGTGTTTTCAAGCCTGGAGGTAGTAGACGTAGCTTTAAGTTAAGACACATTGTCTTAGAGGAGAAGGAGAAAGGATCCAGGCCCTGTGAAGGGGATAGTAGCCCCCAGCTGCAGAGTATGAGAGAAAGCCAAGATTAGCTGGGAGTGCAGGCAACAGTTGGTGGATGTTGTCACAGGAGAATAAGATGATGAAGCCAGTCCAAGGAGAGAGATTCAAATCAGGAGGGCAATTTTGATGTGGATTCAGGTGATGAGAACTCAGTGAGAGGTCTCCATTAAATGAGATGAAGGTCTCCATTTTTGGACCAGGTATATTGGCTTCAGTAATTTGGATAATTCAATATCTGAACTGAATGTTTCTTGAACTAATGAACTAGTGAGCATGGACTTTAGCAGAGTCATTTTTAAGAGGAATTCTATTAATATCTTAAGACGATAGGCTTCTGCATAAGATCGCACAAGAAAAATAAAGCTCTGGGGCCAGTGACTGTAACATGTTGGGTCAGGGGAGCAAATTTAAGGACAAGTGGGCAGTGCATAGAATGAGGACAAAGAGGAGTGCCAGCCATAAGAAGTTCAATCTGTGAAGTATTGTGTTGCTTGCAAATACCTTTCAGACAAGCTCTTAGAAAACATTAAAGAAAGTGAGAGGATTTGGCTGACATCCCAGTGTCCCACAACATTAACTATTTACTAACATCTAGCTTTATTATTGCAGAGGCTGCAAGCACATGGGATTTCCCTAAAGCATTTGCTAAAGTAAAATGAATTGTCAGCTTTAGAGAAACAGTCTAAATAAGAGAGCAGCAGACTCCCCTGTGAGAAGATGTCCAGAGCTTTCCTAAGTTTTGTTCAGTATTTACTTTGTGAATTCAATTATTTTCCCATCTGTTAATGAGTTATTTTCCTTGGAGTTGTTTAAAAACTCCAATGAAAAGACATTATCTCATAACAGAGAAACCAAAAGTAACCTGATGGCTGTCTTGGAGATCCATGAGAGAGTAAGGATGAAGTTGTGCTTAGCAGACTGAGGACCCCATGGATGAGGTGGAGGAAGTCACTTAACCTCTCTGAGGCTTTTAAAACAAGGGTAATAGCCCTGACACCTCACCAAGGGGCTGGGAGGATACAGATGTTCATGCAGGTGAAGGAGTCTATGGAACACCATGGTATGGAACACTGGTATACCATGGTATGGAACACTGCTGCAAAACATCCATATTACCACTTTCAACAGGTGAAGAGAAAACAGCTACAAGAGAAAACAAACCTCCCAAATTTAAGGATAAGACATCAGCCAGTAAGCCAGTGTGCTACAGCCACCTATAGAATAGAATAGACTATAGAATAGACTACTTCAGTTGGAAGGGACCTGCAATAATCATCTAGTTCAACTGCCTGACCAGTTCAGGGCTGACCAAGTTAAAGCATGTTGTTAAGGGCGTTGTCTAAATGTCTCTTAAACACTGACAGGCTTGGGGCATCGACCACCACTCTAGGAAGCCTGTTCCAGGGTTTGACCACCCTCTCAGGAAAGAAATGCTTCCTAACGTCCAATCTAAACCTCCCCTGGCGCAGCTTTGAGCCATTACCACGCGTCCTATCACTGGATACCAGGGAGAAGAGATCAGCACCTCCCTCTCCACTCCCCTCCTCAGGAAGCTGTAGAGAGCAATGAGGTCGCCCCTCAGCCTCTTTTTCTCCAAACCAGACAAATCCAAAGTCCTCAGCCACTCCTCTTAGGACGTTCCTTCCAGCCCTTTCACCAGCTTTGTTGCCCTCCTCTGGACACATTCAAGGACCTTCACATCCTTCCTAATTTGTGGGGCCCAGAACTGTACACAGTACTCAAGGTGAGGTCACACCAATGCTGAACACAGCGGGATAATCACCTCTTTGGACCTGCTGGTTACGCTGTGTTTGATGCGCCCCAGGATGCGGTTTGCCCTCTTGGCTGCCAGGGCACACTGCTGACTCGTACTGAGCCTGCTGTCGACCAGCAGCCCTGGGTCCCTTTCTACAGGGCTGCTCTCCAGCCACTCTTCCAATTTATACTTGTGCCCGGCGTTACTCCGTCCTAGGTGCAGAATCCAGCATTTCAACTTGTGAAATTTCATCCCATTAATCATAGCCCAATGATCCAATCTATCTAGATCCCTCTGCAAGGCCTCTTGTCCCTCAAGGGAGCCAACAGCACCTCCCAGTTTACTATCACCAGCAAACTTGCTAATGGTGCATTCAACTCCTGCATCCAGATCATTGATAAATATATTGAACAGAAATGGCCCTAGAATTGATCCCTGAGGAGCACCGCTGGTGACTGGTCGCCAGGCAGATGTAGCCCCATTCACTACAACCCTGTGAGCTCTGCCCTTCAGCCAGTTCTTCACCCAGTGCACCATGAACCTGCTCATCCCACAGTGGACAACTTGTCCAGAAGGATGCTGTGAGGGACAGTATCAAAAGTCTTAGAAAATCTACATCCACCACCTTCCCTTCATCTACTAGGTGGGTGACTTTATCATAGAAGGATATCAAATTAGTTAAACAGGACTTGCCCTTTGTGAACCCATGTTGACTGTGCCTGATGATTGCATTATTCTTTAAATGCCTTTCAATAGTACCCAGTATGATCTTCTCCATAATTTTTCCAGGAACTGAAGTTAGACTAACAGGTCTGTAGTTCCCTGCGTCTTCCCTCATGCCCTTTTTGTAGATTGGAATAACATTGACTGTCTTCCAGTCAGCAGGGACCTCCCCAGACTCCCAAGATCTTTGGTAGGTGATCGAGAGGGGTCCTGCCATAACATCCACCTCTTCCTCTTAACTTATGTGCTGCTGAAGATGGGTTTGAGTCATTCTAGTTAGGACAACCTTGACTCCTTGTGCTTTGTATTCCCTGTTAGCTAGGCACCCCGAAAGATTCGTAGGCAGGCAAGAAGAAATATGGGCACCAGGGTAGGTGGGCTGACTGGCAGCTGCAAAGCTGGGTCAGATTCACTCCAGTCTCAAGCCAGGCCCGCAGTCAGATGAGCTTTGCCATGCACAGCATGTCACTGGAGGCAACAGGCCCCATCAGGGATCAAGGAGGTCTTCACCTTGTCCATAGATGTAAGTGTCACCAAGAGGATGGGACCAGAGGGTGATGGCTGAGCGCGACTTCAAGGGTCAGCGGCTTCCCCAGGCAGCAGAGCTCTTGCTGCACGCCTGCTCCCACGGTGCGAAGGCAATAGTGATTTCTGAACAGATGCATTATTGGGGAGAAAAGAAGGGTTTGCTGAGTAATAACCACATGGTTATTACTTTCTAAGCTTGTCCATAGTCCCCATGGTAATGACCTCCTTGGGGGTCAGACTGCTCCAGCAGACCTTAATTTTATGGTGCATTTTACTAATTATTAACCTCCTTATTCTTCTGAGCCAGATTCTTCCATTCCAAACCACCTGCCAAATGACAGCATGGTCCACGCCGCTGTGAGCTGTGTGCTCCCATGCCGAGACTGTTGTTATTCTACACCACACCCTTCTGTAATGTCAGAATTCATTTCATGCTTCTCAGCTACCATTTTGATACACAGGAGCCCAATGAATTAGGCTTTCGTAGAATGAATGAATGGGTATTAGTTTTGTAATAAGTTGCAAAGAACAGAGAGAAGTATTGGATCAATGATAAAAGTAGAAATCACCTTCTGATAGGTATCTTTCTGAGAAGGAGAGATATTTTATCAAGTTGTAGCTGTGTTGCCTCAACTACTCCAAAAATGACACTGTTATTCCTGTGTTTTTCCCATGAAGATTTCTTCATATCAAACTTGCCAGAGTGATAGCTTAAGCAGAGTAGGGCTTTGGATGTTGTTTCATTCTGTTAGCTGTCCTATGTTTGTCTTCATTATGGATATGTGATTAGCATCCTCTTAAAAAAAATATTAACCTCAATTTTAATATATGTTCATTTTCTTTCTTATGTCCCTAGGCAGGGCAGTGAAATCCTGCTAGAGAATGATGGTTAGACAGTTACTAAGATATAACCTAACAGATTTCAGGGTTAAGAGCTATCTAGTAAGAGTCAGTTAATTATCCCACGTGACATTATTAGTGACGTAATGGCAACCTTCATAATTAATATCTGCCAGAGACAGAGAGAAGATATTGTTGTTCTGAAAATGCGCTCTGACTGCCCAAAGACTGACTGCTACCTTCTGAAAACAAAAGGACTCCCTAGTTATTCAGGAGAAAATGACCATATGAGGGAAGGAGTAAAAAAAGAAATCCATAATTACCTTTTTCTGCCTGTATAGCAGACCCAACTGGGAGAGTTAACAAACGAGAATTTTTAATGCTGGATGAAAAAGGAGAGAAATGGGATAAGGAAAGCTTTTGGTGGCCAGAAACATAAATAACAAATCTTTGAAGTTCCCAAAGGTGTTGTATGTGAGAAAATGAAAGGCCTTTGATGAGATGTTGACATTAAAAGGGATCTCTGAGGCCTCTGCACTCAGGCGTCTTGCTAAAGAGGCAGCGTGCCCGGGCCGGGTGGACAGGGAGCAGCTGGCATCCCTCGGCAGCGATCTCCCGGAGGCAGCCTGGGGGTGCTGGCAGGGCCAGGGACGGCGGCCGGTGGTCCTGCATGGCGCTGGCTGGCGATCCTGCGCGGTGCTGGCGGCTGCAGCCTCTGCAGCCCGGTGTGGACAGAGGGTTGGAGATTTTACCAGCGAATGTACGGACTTAGTACAAGCTGAAATTTTAAAAATCAGGCAGAATGTGCAGGGTGGCTTACTTATTTTTAGAAGATTATTTTTTAAAAAAACATTTTTCTGCTCCTGCGAGAGAGATTCCCTGACTGTGCAACATAAAGCTGGGAATAAATTCAGCTTTATGCAAAAAGCGTTATCAGATGCACAGAATAATTACACATAAAATTGCCACTTTAATTGACACAAGTCAGCTGGGGGAGGGAGCAAACTCTTCTTCGCAGTCTGTGGTGAGATTCTAGACAGAAAAGCGACCTTGCAAGACGATAGTATCATTTTAATTGAGACAGACAGAGGTGTTAGGCAAACACATGTTAATTGCCGCAATTGAAATTCAGGGCTCAGTCTGACAAAGCTCTGAGTACGTCCACTCCCTGGAGTCAAAAGGAAGCACCTTGGAGGTTTGGGCCTTTGCCAGAACAAGAGGGTTACTTTTGAGTCAACAATTCAGGTTTCCAGACTGTTCCAGACTGTGCCGGAGCGGCGGCAGCAACGTGAGCAGCAGCGGCGTCTCCTGCTGCACGCGAGCAATGGGACCCGTGGGTCGGGCTCCTGAGCCCTGAGCCCGGTCCAGAGCCCCACGGCCTGGGCACCACAGAGAGGCAGGAAAGCAATCCAAAAGCTGGCTATTCCCAGGCGGCTGAACGTTAAGTCTGATGCTAGTTCATGACAGGGACGTGGGCAGGTGTTTCATCCGCCCAGGAGTCGGAGAACAGACTACGTGGGGCTGCCCCCACCACGCGTCTTTTCTGTAATGGCATAGGCCAGTTGCTCTCAGGAGCAGGATCAATACTCTCCTGCACCTGAAAAAGCGTAAATACATATTTTTCCATAGTTTTGTAGCAGCGGGACTGGACGTGGTGTGCCTCTGCTGTCAAAGCCAGGCTGCTGAAAAAAAGGAGTATAGCATCCACTGGGGTCAAATGGAAACGCCTGAGAAGGGGAATATCCCTTCTCTACATAGTGCAGGGGTGCCAAAATGGAAGTTTGCGTTCAGGTACCTAAATCTTTTCTTTTGCCCCCAGCTGAGGGGCACCAAGGTCTGCTGGCCGTGCACAATCCCAGCCTGCAGCTTCCCAGCTCCACCCAGGTGCAAAGAGCATTGCAGCTCCCGTCTCCAGAGGTGGTAAAGCGTGAGACAGAGAAGGAGGAGCCTGTGAAATAGAAATGTCCTAAAATTTTGGAGGCAATTTAAAAAGAAAAGAAAGAAAAAGAGAGACAGAAATAAGGCCCCTACAGTCTTCTGCTTTGATTAAAACAGTTGCTGAGGGGAAGTTGACATTTCAGGTTTGAAATAGGTGGTGGCAGAGAAAGTACCTAAGTGAAATGTTTTTAATAACTGTAAGGGGAAAAATATTTTCCCTGCTAATATTCAGGGGATCGTTTCAAAAAAATCTCCCCTTTGACCACGGCAAGGATCTGCCAGCAGCTAATTTCAGTGGCATCTGGCGCAGCGTTTCGACTTGCGCCTGTTGCAGACCTCGCCGGGGAGCAGGACAAGCATGCGAGATTTCCCCTTCCCCTTTCAGCATCCCCCTCCGTAACTTTCCCCCCTCCCCACCCCCTGCCAAACCTCTTCTTCCCTGCCAGGTTTCGCCGGCGGCGCAGCAGATGCAGCCCACGCAGACGATACAGCCGCCGCAGCCGACCGGAGGTCGCCGGAGGAGGGTGGTGGACGAAGACCCGGATGAGAGGAGACGGAAATTTCTGGAAAGGAACCGAGCCGCCGCCACGCGCTGCAGACAGAAGAGGAAGGTCTGGGTGATGTCACTGGAAAAAAAAGCAGAAGAGCTCACCCAGACAAACATGCAGCTTCAGGTGCGAGCCACTGTCTGCGCCCCCGAGGACACAGAGGGGCTCTTTGTGCTCGGAGGGGCTGGCGGTGCTGGCAGGCCCTCGCCGCCTTTGGGGCTGCCCCCGCACAGCCGGCTCCTAGCGGGAGCGCAGGCGTAATCAAAGTCAATTAATCAAGATGTGTGTGCTTCAATTAAAGAAATAATTGCATTTTAGTGGGATAAGCCAGGAAAAAGCTGTCTTGGGATTTAGAAGCCTTCGCTAGACAGGGTTTTATTTATTTTCTTTTCTTGTCACCGCTTTTTGTGGGGATTTTTTTTGGAAGTGCCATTAACTCAGCTGTAAAAGACTTCTTCAGAGCAGGGCATGTAGCTAAACCTTCATTCAATGCCAGTGAGATAGGAGTGTAAATAGATCAGTCTACCAATAACGAAAGGAATGAAGTGGATGGATGAAAATACCCTGAATTAATATAATAAAAGCCCTTCTTATGGTGGTGCCCTTCTTACGGTGGGCGCAGTACTTCTGCCCCATCCAGAGGTGTACCTGCGTGCTGCCAAGAGCAGAAAGACCATTCACATAATGGCACTCCCCCAAAACACAGAGCTGTGAGCAGCACCCAGGCGCCGGCTGTAGCGGAGCCGTAGGTGACATGCTGTAGGTGACAGCAGCCCTGCCACCGTGCTGCCATTTCCCCCCACAGCTCTGGCCCCCCGTCCTGACGCAAGGAGCCAGAGTATTTCCCGAGCAGATTAAGACACTGCCTAAAGTATCTCTGGTGCTGTGAAGGGTTAGTTGGCTTGTCAGTTTATGTCATCAAATGTGGAAGCCAAATTGCCTTCAGAAGAAGTTATAAAATATTGTCATGGACAAATGTTAATATAAACGCAGCACATGAGCACCGAGTGCCTTTTTTGCTCAGTTCTAAAGTTGTGGAGCAGTGTCTGTGTTCTTGGGTTTAAACTTTGCAGAAGAGGCTGGTTTAAGCTTTGTGGCAAACCAAACCCTCTCTTTCTTTTCTAGAACGAGGTTTCCATGCTGAAAAATGAGGTAGCACAGCTGAAACAGTTATTGTTAACACATAAAGACTGTCCGATAACAGCTATGCAGAAAGAATCGCAAGGATATCTAAGTAAGTAGCTGGTATGTTTGCACTGTCTCCACACTCCTCACAGGAAAGCAAAGTTTCTAATTCTTCCCTCCAGAACCCCTTCTTGGTCATATTTTCACTTGAACCTGTCTTCTCAAACATCATCCGAGCCATCCAGTCTCCCGCCCTTATTTATCCAGCCCCTCTCAAAACCAAAAAAGCCCTGGTTTGCATCCCACACAGCAGAGCTAGCCTTCCCCACCCCTCCCTTCGGCAAGGAGATGCACAAGGATGGACGCTCACTCCCCTGTGGAGGATCCCGCTTGAACTCGCAGCTCCAAACCTGCAAGAGTCCTCCTGGGCGCAGCACTGCCAACACCTTAAAATAACTCTCAAAAGGAAAGTTAAAATGGAAAACATTACAGTCCCCTCCAGCGAAAATGGTACTGTGCTCTGACAGTGGCGCAGACCAGGCATGGCGCAGGTTTTCAAGGTTTGTTAACTCTTTTTTAACTCTTATCTTTCATTTTTTTCAAATCTCATCTAATGGAGACATTGAATCGATTCTGTCTAGTTGATGCATTTTACGAGTGTGGTAATTTAGGGACAAATTCTTTGCTTGGCTCTAGAAGGGCTCAGAAGAGCCTTGGGGTTAATACTTGCTAAATTGCGGCATTGTCTTAAAATAGAGCTCATTTCTGTCTCCTCTGCATCACTATGCATCTGGCTCTTTAACAGTACTCAAAGAAAAAAATACATAATTGCATTACATGCCTATCAACTGTTGCTTGAATTAGATTTTCTGTGCTGCAGTGCGCTGCACTCTAATTTTGATTCCTGCTGGAGCGAATAAAGCATTTAAGCATCCCAACTGATTTTATAGACCTTAAGATATTGGACTTTTTATCCTGACATTGGTTTCACAATCATTAAGGTCTTGGACGTTTTTCAATGTCCCAGCTCCTGAAGTCAGGTTGATATCAGGGAAGCTGGCTTAAAAAAAATAACAGAAACCACAAAAGATCAGAAGACAGACAGTGTTGGGTAATGGTGTATTTTGAAATCCTGGGACTTGTGCATGCCTCTGGTTGTTAGTATTGCTGCCGTAGTGGTACATCCCTTTTCCAGGAGCGTCACCCAGCCTGGGCTTGTTACTCGGATGGATAATTGAATGTGTGTTGTCTCTGTTCCCTCATCCCCTTCCCAGGTCCCGAGAGCAGTCCTCCCGCGAGCCCGGTCCCAGCTTGCTCCCAGCAGCAAGTCATCCAGCACAACACCATCACGACCTCCTCCTCCGTCAGCGACGTCGTGGGAAGCTCCACTCTCACCCAGCTCGCCAGCCACAGAACAGACATCAACCCCATCCTTTAAAAGTGGTTGATCAGAAACTGCTAGGGGAGTGTGGTAGCGTATCAAAGCGTCCTCTGTGCTAAGAACACTTGCAACCGTAACTCAAGCCTGGAAGATTCCTCAGTTCTTGAAAGACTCTGGCTTTCATTTTTATAGTTATTAAAATGTCTTTTATACTTAGTTACATAAAAGGGAGTTATGCAATTAATATGCTATCAGCTTGAGAAATGCTTTGGTGCTTTCTCCAGTTTTTTTGGTACCAGTTACTTGTTTATAAACCTAACTGTTTCTGTACATAGTCACGTTTCCTTCTCACCAATCTAGCCTGAAGCCTCAGAAATACAGAGTTGTGTTAAACTGCAGCTTGTTAGCCAATGTGAGGCATGAAAAGTATTAAACAGAGTCATATGTAGGTAACTAGGAGTAATTAGGCTATAAATATAGAGAGAGGGCATCTGCTGACAGCATAATAAAAAATGAGTTAGCGTTGTGCCATCAGCAGACCCCGTCTTGCATTGAGAGCCTCTTTCAAAGCGGTTATATAGGATGTGGCTATCAGGACAAAATCAAGCCCAAATAACGTGCTCTTTTGTGTAGCCCTCCCCCTTCTCCTCTCTCTCCTACCCTGCCCTTTTTCTCCTCCAGTTATTCTTACACCTTCCTTTTCCCTTCCCAAACCCTTTTCATCCCCCAGCTTTTTTTTCCTCCTGCCTTTTTTCATTCCAAGGCTTTCTCGCTTCCCTCTCTTTTTCTCGAAGAACGGTGATGAACAAGCAAAAACTTCAAGCCCGCCTAAAAACTGTCGGCGCCGCTGCTGCTTTCACTAGCTCTTCACCCGCAGCTGGGCTGTGCCGAGCATTTGGCTTTTAAAAAATAGAAATGCTCCTGATTTAGTGTTTTTAATAAACAGCAAAAGGCGAAAGCAGTGCAGCCCCAGGTGAAGCAGGATTGAGAGCCAGCTGTGTTGATGCTAGCAGCCCTGTAAGCTTCTGTGGTGTGGCACAGGCGTAGCGAGCGACACCTGAGAATCACAGCAATTCTTTTGCACTGCCAGTCGTTAACATAGAAAAAACCATGTAGTATATAATAATTCGGAAAAGTTCTGCTCCCTAACCCGGTTATATTGTTCTAGCACTGAAAGCTAACAGCCTCAGGTTTCACGGGCTATAAATGAGAAATAAATCAGCACAACGGTTCTGACCAGTTTGAAAAATGCCATTTTTAATTCCCAGGGAAAGACCTGCTCTCTGCAGGCGTTCCTTTAAGCGTCCACGGACCGATCCCGAGCTGGCAGACAGCAGTGTAGCTTCACTGACTTTAATGGCACTTAGCGCCCGTTTACCGCGGGTAAGGAATTGTCTCATTAGGACGCTAAATAATTTTTAGAAGGCATGCAGCCTCTAAAAAGCACTGCAAGAATGGCAAATCCCACTGCACTCTGGATGAAATTCAGTTCTGCAAAGAGGGTCTGGAAAAGAGCCTTATGCCACAATTGAGGTTTTTGTTTGGACTCTGGGCCTGCCCCTCAGCGCGACTGATTTGCATCCCCGAGTGGTACCAGTGATTGATGGGAAAATCAGACAGAGATGATGCCAGTTAATTATGCTGCCTTGCCGTATATTGGGACCTGATTTTGCTCTCAAATCTGTCAGCGGCCAAACCTCCCGCTGCTTACCCAGGAAGCGGGCTCTGAGCTGGTGATAAACGTTCAAACATTTTGAGCTGCATCTTTAATAGCAAAAGCTAATTCACGTTATTCCCAGCAAACCCTCTAGCCCTGAACACGCTTTGTTCTGAAGCGAAGTTCTCCTCCAAGACTGTGTCTTTGGTTTTTCGAGGAGTCGTGGGTTTTAAAAGGGTGGCTCTTCTCTGTGTGGGAGTGAGAGTGAAACAACTGAAGCGTGAGGCACTGTAAGGAGCAGGGCCCGCCTGGAAGGGAAAGCAAAATTCTGAGGATCATTCATTTCCGAATTAGTTCTTGTCTTGGTAGCTAACTTTTTGTCAGTATTCTTTAACAGCTCGCTTTCCATTTATGCAAATACATTCAAAAGAAGAAGATTTTTAATGTACAGTGTAAATCTTGACTTGATTATATAGTCTAAGAACCAAAAAAATTACGAAAAAATACAAATGTAAAGGATTTTCTATTATATTTTAGACAAACATATACTTTTAAAGTGTTTTAAATACTGAATCTATAATTTTTTTTAACCTCCAGTTGTAATAGCTAAATGGTTTTACTTCATCACGGCTCCCAAGGGAACTTTTTTCAAATATGCAGTCAAGCAAAATGTTCCAGCTGAGTATCCACTATGTAAAAATACCCAAATAAGCATTTCCCCTGTGTCTGAATTTCATCATTCACCATGAAAAAGAAAATGCCATCGCAGGGTTAGTTTAGAAAACTTTCCCTCTATATGGGTAGCACTTAAATACATTAAAAAATAAAAATCAAAGTTGTTGGTAATATTGGAATACCCAGTTGAGCTACACTGCACTAGAATTACGGTTTAGCTTCATTTTATTCAGCCTCCTCAATTAAAATATTTAGCTGTTAAACTGAAAGCCTCTACATTAAAAAGGAAAAAAAAAAGCAAAAAAATACAAAAACCTTGCCTAAGTTTTGTTAAATTCAGCAACTTGACAGTTTGACTGATGTGTATTATATATAGCTCAATTATTTCTTTTTTTAATGCTAACTAGGCAAGCCAACCACACATGTTGGCCTAAATGTATAATTACAATGAAATGTCTCCTCTCTATACTATTGGCCTTTAGGTATAATCCTTGCTAGTGATGTGGAAATAAGTAAAGGATGAAAAGCTATTTGCTATTGCTTCTTGTAACTCTGTCGCAGGTTCACAGGCCAAGACAACATGCAGCATATTTATATCGGCTATATCATCCGTAAAAGGACCAACCGTACCAGGCACCTTATATTATTCATCAGATTCGCTTCCACATTAAAATGCTCTTGTTTTCCAGGGGAGTGATCCTGCAGCCTTTCCTCAAGCTGCCCGTCTGGCCGGGTGCTGGAGGCTGCCTGAGCAAGGGCTGCGGGAGAAGCCCCTGCCCCTCTGTCCCCGGGATGTCCCTCTGCTGCGCGGTCGGTGGCAGCGGCCTCTTCCTAAGCACGTCACTCTAAATGCACTTCCCGGGCTCTTTCCGTCGCGGAGAAATCCTGCTTTTCCACAAGTTACTACTGGAGACTGCTCTGCTTTCCTCCTGCCCTGCAAATCCCATTGCCGGGCTCGCTGGGCTCCGTGCCCCGTCCCACTGCCGGCGGATGACTCGGACCGCTTCCCTTGCCTGCTCTCCCAGGCACTAGCAGGGCGGCGAGCCTTGCCTCGGCCGGCGCCTCACTCAGGAGGAGGTATTTCTGTGGACGGCATCTCTTGCCGCGTGACGTTGGAAGCACGTTGGGAATCTCAGCCGCGGACAACTGCAATAACTTTGATGGGAAAGAAACGATGCTGTGATCCGGTTCCTTCATCCCCGGCCCCCCTTCCCCGAGTCAATTTATGCAAGCCATATTCATAACGCTGCCTGTGGGAGACAAGTAGTTTGTGTGCTATCATGGTGTGTTTTATAAGGACGATGATGATGATGATGATGATTTATGGAGAATTTCACGCTGTTGGGAGTTAATTCCTGCTACGAAGCTAAATGTCTGCTGCCCATCTTCTGAATAGTGGAAAGTCAATGGTTCAGTGCCTCAGTGCGTGTGGATTTAGTGTGTTAACTGACTCTGTCCTGTTAACTAACAAGCCAGCTATAACTGTTGTTAAATGCCCAACTTTTGAGGATTCATATTTTTTTAAGCAACAATATTTAGTGTTGAAAACTAGCCTTTTAGTTTAGGCAAAATGTGCTTTTTAGCAGCTAATACCTTTTTTAAAAAAAAAGCGTATAGAGTGAATTTATGAAAATTCATGAGGACCAAAGCAATTTTAAAACAGGAATCTATTAATTTAGTATTCACATAGAATTTTATAAAGTATTTATTAATAAATGTTATTTTAACACATTCCATTTGAACAGTATTCTTGTACAGAATCTGTTTGTTTTTTTTAAGTTACAATATTAGTTTTGCAATAAACTGCTCTAGGTGTGTGTGCATCTTAATCTTTCAGGGTCTCAAGCAGAAGTCATCCATCTAAGATGGAAAAGCTTGCTGAGGTCAGTTGTACAGAAATTCCTAGAACTAAATGTTTTCCTTAAAGCAGCATCTGCTTTTTTTTTACCTTTTTTCTTTTTTCTTTTTTTTTTTGGTAACAACAAAACAAATTATGAACCTTCAGTTGTTTCCTTTGTATTGGAAAATGTGCTCTCTCATTTTAGAAAGCATGGGTCAACATATAACTGGAAAGCCTGTCTTTTTTTTTTCTCCTGTTTTTTCGTTTGTTTTTTTTTTTTTTAAGGCTGATTTTATACATCACCACGGAAGCTCTAACCCCATCCTTGTTTCTTTTCTAATATCACATAGTGAGTTGCACTATACTGCCTTATCATTGCCTCTTCTGTCCTCTTACTAAGCAGTGTTCCTTAGATTTAGACCATTGAAACTCCATTATGCATCAGAGAAAATTACTGGAGGGGGAAGAAGAGAAAAAGATTGATCTGTAGACATAAAAACTAAACTGTGCCTATAAAACAAAACCAGTTACAACTAATTAGTATCTTATTTCTACATTTCAATTATTTATATTACTTTAAAATTGCACTTTAGCTCTCACTCTCTTTCTTGCTCTCCCTTGTTGAATCATTTATAAATACTCTTGTAAAACGTTTGCACCAGATACATTTATATGCTTTCACTGGTGGCATATCTACAACTTGTCTCTCATACCTGCCCGGACGGAGAAGCTGAGAACAGCCGGTCTGCAGTGTGACTTAGACTTTACACCCTCTTCATGACAGCATATAAATGTTTTATTATGCAAAGTGTGTGAGGCAGCATCTAAGCTACGTTTATACTCTCTCATCCTGAGAACCAAAGTGTCCTGTATATCGTAAGGTCAGGAGACTGGCTCTGTTGTGCATCGTCATGCACTTTGACTGTTGTCCAACCCACGGTAGCTGCGAAGCTGCAGTGATAACAGTGGCCATACTATGTATTAGAGTTCTGAATCAATAAAATATGTTGCCTTATAACTTGACTAGGGACAGCACCTTTAAAAAAAAAATATAAGAAAAGAGACTAAAAACTTACAAGGACAAACAAAAGCAATAAAATCTCAAGTGATCTGAACACCAAAAAAAAAAAAAATTGTTCATTTTCTCATCATCTGAAGTATTCATCTTACTGCAAAGACAAAAGAGACTGTTTACATCCATAACCTCTTTTTTTTTGTCAGAGCTTACAGTTATCTCAGTTTTATCAGTGGCTTTACACTTAAGAGCTAAATTGTTTACCATTATTGGTTTTCCATAGCTTTCAAAACAACTTTATAGCAAACCCTAAACTGCATGAGGCCAGAAATGTCAGTGTTCACACACACTCACAGACAAGATTGATTCTCTAAGTGGAAATCTGATCCTTTCCCAGGCTCTCCTTGGACTGGAATCAATAATTGCAACTCACTATATTTAGACCAATGTGTAATACCTGGGATTCAGGATCTCCAGTTCTATATTTATGCAAATTAAATGTTAGTGATGTTGAATTTCACCTGGTGGAACTGTTTCCGAAGCCCACCGTAACATCATGCCACCTGATGCCGTGAGACTCTTAGACCCATATCTCTTTTTCGACTAAAAATCTGTGTGACAGCCTTCTGAGTGAAGACTGAAATCTCCCTTCTGGCTTTGCCAAAACTGCAGCAATGTCAGGAAGCGAGGGAGGTGGGAGGGCTGATAGGGCATTTCAAGGGAAATGTTTTTCTTGCTGGAATTTAGGAAATTCCAGAGAATTTTTTTCCTCACCCCTCAGAGCTGAGATTGCAAAGAGATCCCTGTCAGAGACAACCTTTACCATGCTTCCAAAAGACAAAATATTTTGCACAAAAGGTGTATTCACTCTTCCAAATAAGAATAATTGCCACTGAGAGTTTTGCCAAGGACTTTGTCATTGGGACCCAAGTGTTCCCCAGCCCATGGCCGTGAGCTCTGTAACCCTCTCTGTAGCAGCTCCGTTCCAACACTGGGTAGCACTCATCGCTGAACGTTGCTTCTTCGGACTATTGCCGTTGTCCTGGTTTTAAGGAACTTTTAGCACTGCTTGGAGTAAGCCTAAACTATCGAAGTTTATATATAAATATATATATATTATATTAAAAAAAGGTGCTGTCACAGTAAGTTTTGGGCTTGAGGTTGTTTGTATTGTATGCAAAGGTTTTGTGTTTGTTTGTCTGTTTGTTTTATTCTGTAGAGCAACCACCTTCCTTACCGGAGGGAGATAATTTTTTTTTTTTTTTTTTTTTGGTACATAAGTGTAAATACTTGCTGCAGCATTTAATATGTTTAATTTTATGTTAAGCTTTTTGTTGCATTGTGATCCCATTATTGTTACAAATGGACAATGAGTTCATTGAGACTGTTCAACTAGGTCAGATTTTTACATCTCTTTCTAGCTAGAAGAGACAGGAATTTTGTGCATTTGTACAAATGTTAATAATATCACCGCAATTCCAATATAATAAAGCACTCAAATACAAATAGTTCCAGTAGTCTGGCTGTGTCTATACCCCGGACATTTTATGGTACGAATAACTCCTGCAATTAAACCAAGCTACTCTTCACTGATTTCTATTCTGAGCTGCATCCCTCATCTCTCCCGACATCGGAGGAGGACCATGGTGCTGGGCATCCTCCTGTCTGGCCGTGGGAGCGAGGGGCTGTGCAGAGCTTACGGCCCACCTTTGCCCTCTGGCAGCCAAGGTGACTTTACAAGAACAAGTTCTCTGAACCTTTTCCAAGCAGGGAGGCTGCAAAGCCTCAAACAAAAAGACTTAGGTGGTGGAGTCTGACGTGAGGCCTCCGCATAAGGATGAGACAAGCTGTTATTTTACTTTTCCTTGCAGCTGGAGTGTGCTTATATCAAAATACACTCTACGCTTGTTATCCCGCCAACCTCGCCTCTTGCCAAAAGCTGCCTGGAAATGGATTTCCTGCTGGGCTAATTAGCTCTAATTGTGATGCCCCTGTTATCTTGCCAACCTCATTTCTCACTATAAATTGGTCCAATACAGACCTTGGCACAACAATGCGTAAACTGTAATCTAAAGTTAGTCAGAACGAACCCATCTCTCCAGCGGGAAAGCCAGCTTTAGATTAATGCAACTTGATGACCTTGCTGGCAGTCCTGGAGCGACGGCCTGACCCGATGGGATCCGAGACCTGAGAGGTGCAGCCTCGGCTATGGGGACCAGCCCGCCCGCAAGCGCTCGGTCCCGGTGTCACGCTGCAGGAGGCGGGCCCCATGCGGCACGACCGTGTTTCTCCCTTGGAGGCCCTGGCACGGGCACAGCTTCTGCTGCTCTCCCCCTGGTTTTCAAAAGGCTAAATCTGGCCAAGAGCATTCACCCTCCTAAAATGGGTAGGAAAAAGGCAGAGCCATGCCCCTGTTCCCATTCTCCCTTTGGAAAACCTGGAAGATGGGGCAGTGGGCACACATGGCTCCCTCTTTAAGGGGGTACAGCAGACATTTTCCCCAAACATCAAGGCATGGCATTAGCTGGAGCCATTTCTGAGGCCATATACTTCTGCGTCGCCTTTAAAGCAGGGCTGTTATGCCACAACTTAACCCGTATTTATACAGCAGGGCTCTTGCTCTGGGACCTCATACTGAAAGAGTATCATCATATCTGTAAAAATAGATGCCTCTCATGAAGGCATATCACAGGACTATTTTATTGTCCACACAGTTATATTTACACCTGACAGTATGAGCTAAGCAAGATATATTCAAGCTGAGGTAACACTGCCCTTTACAGCTGATTCATGGTTTCCCAAACCTGATTGCAATATTTGTTCCTCTTCCAAGCAGTCCGCTGTTACTATTGCTCTCTCTGGACTGCTCTGGACATCGTAACAAAGTTATTATTAGAGAAAAAATGAATCAGTGTAAGCACACGCTCCTTCCCCTCTCCTTTGCAGGGTTGCAGCCAGAACTAGACTGAGCTGAGGAAGCTCTGCATCAGCAAGAGGGTTGCTCCAGCTTACAGCAGTGGTGCAGAGAGACTCCTTACCCCAGCCAAATCAGCCCCTTGTGCTTTGGCTGGACCCACTTTGCCTCTCAACCTGCCCCAGCTTTCTCCCAAACCCAGGCTGCAGCCTCAGCTACTTGCTGTGAAGGGCACTCAAAACTAAGGGCAATGATGTAGCACAGAGTTTGGGTAGGGATGATAAGCTAGCACAGAGGGCATCGTAGGTACTCAAAAGCATTGGCACAAGGCAGGCAGCGTAACAGATCAGAAACAGCCATCTGGAGAAAGCAGACGCCTCCCCCAAAAAGGAGTGTGGAGTTAGGGGAGGGGGGCAAACCCAAAGGAGCCCAGATGCAAACAGAGGCAAGAGCTGAGAAATTGGAAGCGAACTGGTGCTAAAGAAACCTTTCAGCAGGGGGATGGAGGAGGTGGCAGACATGAGTGCTTTTTTGTTAGTTTTGGGGAGATTTTTAAAAAATACAGGGATAGAGTGAACACTGAACATGCAAGGACGCAAAGCTTTCCGATATCACGCTGAGTCTCACTATAAAAGAGCCAAAGCGAGTCTGAACCCCTCTGGGGAATCTCCCACATGCAGCACTTGGGGACAATCTCAGAAACAGTGTGGTTGGTTATGCTCCCCCATCAGAAAGCCTTGCCACCCACAGCTCTAGCGAAGACTTGCAGTACAGACCTACCTCTCAGCTCTCCCTGCCCACCCTGCAGCCCGCACTGCCCGGCTGAAGGCAGGCAACGGGCCGGTTTAGAGGGAAAAGCAGTTCTCCTCTTCGCAATAGCTACTGGCTGCTGAGGCCCCACTACGGGAAACTGGGACTCTGGGACTACCCCCAGAATTATCCTGTTGCACCTACTTTCTTTACAGAAAGGTTTTATCACAGTCATTTGAGAGCTTGGCCCACAGGGAATAAGCACAAGATGAAACACAAAACTTCCTGAGAATTAGTTTCAAGAGATTAAAAAACTTAAGCAAGTAAGAGTGGGAAAGGAGGGATCAAAGTTAAACCAGGACTGCCATCACCCTTCAGAGCTAGCAACTGAGGGTTTGGGGCCATTTGCTCAATTCTTTGGTCTGCTTTGTTATTGCAACTGCCCTAACTTCTTTTTGCCTCTGATCTGTCCTGCTGCAACAGGGACATTTGTTTTAGTGGCTCTAAACAGGGCATTAGTGCTTGCCATTTGCTTAAAACCCTCTTTCTGCAGCACTCTTGAGCACTATTTTTCCTCCAGTCTGCTCTATTCTCCAGTGCAACACAATACCATGGTATGAGAATGACCCCGCAAAGCTGATAAAATATTTAAGACGCGTGTTCTGATTGTGTTAGGTAAGCAAATACCACGAGAGCCCAACCATTAGTGAACCTGATGAGCCCATTCCCCCAAGACTTGCTGGCAGAGCAAGCCAGAGCAGCCTGAACTGGAAGCAATGGGGCAGTTGCCTTTCCTGAAAGAGAGGAGAGCTTGAAGGTGTGTTTTGCAGAGGCTCAAGGAATTTGCAATCTGTGTGCCTCACTCTAAAAGCAAATTATGTAGATATAGATATAGATTTAGATATAGATGTAGATGATATAGATATATTGATATAGATAGATGATTATAGATATAGATATAGATACAGATACAGATAGAGATACAGATATAGATATATAGATAGATATAGATAGGCAGACATAGATTATATAGATACATATAGACAATATAGATCTATAGGTGCAGATGGTATCGATGTGTGCGTGTGTGTGTGTCTGTGTGTATACAGCAGGTCAGCAGGTGTTTTCACAGGGCATTGCATTCAGCTGACAGCAAGTCAAGTTAGAAGAAAGAAAAATACTTGACATAACCGGCCAGTTCATGTAGGAAATTGAGTCAAGAAAAAATAAATAAAGGCAGAAACAGATTAGTTTAAATCTGGGGCCCTCTGAATTGTAATGGATCATGTGGGAAGACAGGAGGCTTTGTATGGAAGGACTCTATATCCTCCTCGCACTTTCTCTTTTGTTTCACTAATCATTTTCATTCTGTGCTATAAGGCGGCTGAGCCAATTCCAGCTTAGTAAAAGTTTTTCTTAGCTTCAAGAAGCTGTGCTGCAAAGACAACACATAGCCATGGATGAGAAAAAGGAACCGTCCGCAGTGGGACATGGCCGCAGACTCCGGTTACACAGGACTGGTTTTGGTATTACAACACCGGCGGTTGTTTTGGCTTGGGTTTTTTGTTGTCGGCGTTTTGCTGTAGCTATTCCCTGCACTTTGATCTAGAAGTTAAATTGTCAGAATTAAAGTTAGAGCCAGGCAGTTTTCACAAGCTGAACAGGGAGGATGAGGGAGCGGTAGCTTCACTTTTGTCCTCCTGCAATGGTGGCTCGCCTTTAGAGGCAAAGTTTTTATCATTCAGCTGGAGTATGTGCAAGCTGCACTGACTGACACCGCCTTTGCCCCCAATTCCCACAATCCTGAGCTCATCCCCTAAAATAGCTGAGGGACTATTAGCCCTCTGCGAAGGTGTTCCCGCTACCTCTTTGTGCTAGTACTCCGTGGGATGAGGTGGAGGGCCTGCAGGGACACCCACAGCCCCACATTTCCACAGCAATACAACATGACAGCATCCTGGCTGCGCTGGCAGCGAGGTTTGCAAGGAGTCCCTCGGCTCCAGCACTGCAGGTGACTCCTGCCAGGAGAATTGTACAAAGGCCTTTTTGCAACAGCAAAACCAGGTACCATTGCCATGCCTCTCACAAAAATGTTTCTCCTTCCCTTGCAAGCCCCAGCCGAGCACAGGGAGCACGCGGGGCTGAGCCCTGGCAAGGGACAGTGCCGCAGGAGGAAGCGTGACACCCAACAGGGCCCTGGCACTCACAGCTCCTTTCTGGGATGGGACGAGAAAAAAGGCCCGTTTTTCCCAATCGTAAATTAAGCCTCCTTGGCTTGCCGAAGCCACAGAAGACGTCAGGAGCAAGGCAGTCCCTTTTTCAGGAAAGATCTTCTCTTAACGTGGTATGAGAGCAGTAGGATCCCACCAGTGCCGCAAAGCGGAGCTCCGGCAGCCGCTGCTGGGCTGATCGGAGCCAGCAGCTGGGAGAGGGAGCCAAGGACAGCTTTTAAATGCACACGGCAGAGAGAGGAATGAAAAATATTAATTTTAAATGGATCGACGCTGGCCTTGGAACTAGGCAGGCAAACATCCAAGCCTGTCAGGAGGGAGTAATGAGGGCTTTTAAATTAGATGTGATCACCTATCTGTGGCTGTACAGAGTATTTGCTGTGTATCCCCTGTACCTTAGGGAGAACCCCAGGGACATGAGGTTACAAGCGTGCTGTCTGTGTATGGGCTCTTTCATCAGAGAGTTTCAAGTGCTTCTCAGGCTTTAATTTAGTACCTTAATTACCCAGGGATTTAGGTAAATATAATTGTCTTCATTTTTCCCAGCAGCACGGAGAGAGGAATAGACTGACAGAGAAACCAGAAAACATGAGCACATTCCCCCCCTTTCCTGCTCTTGCCAACAGCCCGTACATCAGGGCCCCGCCAGAAGACTTCAGGCAGGCGAAGCTTTACCTGCTGAAGGCATATCCATGCAGTCCTCTCTAGAAATCGTAATCCTTGCCCTCAAGGAGAAATGAGCTGTTTTGCTTTCCATTTGTCTTCTTCAAAGCTCTGGCCAAGCTCGTTCTCATTAGGAGGCCATTAAAACACCAATGTTCTTCACATTATGATTTCCTCTTGGATTAGATGGGAAGATTTTTATACGCTGTAAAAAGATTCTCTGGTTCTGACATCTCTTTTTTTGTTTGCCCAGACCAAAAGCTTGCGAGGAACAGGAATGGGAAACCATATCGGCGTTCAAATAAAATGCCACAATCATCCACAGAGGCGAGGGGAAAGCCCTGCAGTCTCATTAGCCAAACTTGCACATGGTTATAATCAAACGGGTGGGAGGGAGACATTCCCTTGGCCACGGATACCACCGATTTTTTCCTTAGGTTCCAATTCTGTAACTCTTATTCATCCGAAGATAAACGGGCTTTTCAGGCAGGGAAAGAGGGCTTTGGGACCAGGCTCTAAGGCTTTTCATGTATTCAGTTGTCACTTGCCTTTTACATTCAAATTCTGATGGGTCAGACTTCCTAGACGGTGTCTTTCAACACCTAATAACTCACCCAGCAAGCTCCAGTGCTAATACAGATGTCTTCTTATCAAGCTTGAAACAGGGTTTTTTTGGGGATTATTTTAAAGACACTTTTTGGTGCTCTCTCCCTCTACATTTATACTGACTCCTTCACAAGGATTATTTATGTGGCATTTCTTTCCCATTACACAGTTGAAAACATCACCTGTTTTAGCAGGAGATTTCTGGGGTGAGTGCAGAAATATTCTGAGGAATTTGGTCATCGCCATTTGCTAATGGAAAATCTAGTAACCAAAGTGGGTTTTTTTTTAAAACCACAATAAATTTTATATTTGTTACTGCTGGATTCCCATTAAATGCATTAATTACAGGAATGTTTAATGAAGCAAATAAAAAAAAAAAAGCCATTATGTATAGAGCACTGTGAAAAACAAGGTATTCAGCAGAGTGTGCTCTTATATACTCTTAATAAAAGACCTTACCTTAAGGTAAAAACCCAATAAAATATGCCATAATGTGCTATGGGACCCACCGTTGATTTACAATGCATTACTCCTTTAGCAGTAAGCAACTTTTGCACAATACACAGCAAGCTTTTATATATTTATATATAAGACCTTTTTTCTTCTAACAAAGATTTATTGAATTTCCCCAGAGCATATTCATTTTCTAAAAAGTTCTTTGTTTTGCTCCACTATATTAGTTGTAATAAAGGCAACAATCTCCTTCCTGATTGACACTTGCAATATTAAAATTACAAAAAATATGAGAGTCAATATCACAGTGCTTTACATAGAAATATTACTCTGTACGCTCTATGAGACTAAATGCAAATGGAGTTTTGCTAATATCTGGCATTTTGCAAAACCATAGCACATTGGGCGAGGTCTAGAAATACATCGTGAAATTATCGTAAAGTTTCTAATTCCTCCAAGGACCTATAAACGAGTAACTTTTAAAATAAGTTCATACACCTTCTGTTCCCCCAAATTTAAAAGACGAATATGTAAAACCCATACCAGCAAGTTCAATCTAACCACCAAGAACATTAAATTATGCATAACATGATGAACATGGGTTGAAATCCTTGAAGAAATAAAGGAGGATTCCCTGAAATGCACTTGCCAATCCTTCACATGTCATCAAAGACTGTTTTTTCAAGCACGATGTAATGTCTCATGATATAATGGAACAGTTCTCGGTGTTCCCTATTAGTCACACTGATTATTATAGTTGGCACAGGGTCCTCTCCACGTTCGTTCCTCAGAGGTATGTTTGCTCTCCGATTCCCATTCATTCCACTATAAAATCCCCTGGTTTTAAAAGGGCCCCCTTCTGCCTCTGCTTCACCTGTAATAACGGGAGGGGAACGTGCAAGACCCTCGTCCTGCAAATACATGTGCACACATGCAGAGGGACCGTCCCACTGAAGTCCTCAGTGGTTTACCCCCGTATGCACATAAATATATGCGGAACTGTGGCCTACCAGCAGAATAAGTGCAAGAGATTTTGAGGGAAAAAACGTCTCTCTGTTTGCCTTGGTCACCTGAGAAAGGTCTGCTTTGCAGACAGCAAGCGTGCTCCATGTTCACACATCTTCGGGGCAGCAGAGCAAGGAGGAGACATCTCTTTCGACCGCAGAGGCCAAGGCTGGCCGAGGCATTGGGAGACATGTGTGCAAGGGGCCGGTGCGGGCACGGCAGCGTGTAAGAAAATAGCATCACCACCCGCACCATAGTGACTGGATTTCTGCATTTCAGTTTCTGCTGATGCTTTCTGGGGTGTGAAAAAGCCATGGCTCCTCCTGCGACTGGCCAAATGCACTTTTTCTGTGTGAAGATCAGGGTCCGTACACAAAATCAGGTTTACATTAATGGTTACCAGAGCTTTTCAGCACCCCCCAGCAACTACAG
Source organism: Platalea leucorodia (assembly GCF_965183815.1). NCBI lineage: Eukaryota > Metazoa > Chordata > Aves > Pelecaniformes > Threskiornithidae > Platalea > Platalea leucorodia. The sequence continues at coordinate 130,371,247 of NC_138823.1, read as the reverse complement.
CAATGTGAAACAAGCCAACTTCTCATTTATATGGGCCAAAGGGAAGGGAAGGGAAGGGAAGGGAAGGGAAGGGAAGGGAAGGGAAGGGAAGGGAAGGGAAGGGAAGGGAAGGGAAGGGAAGGGAAGGGAAGGGAAGGGAAGGGAAGGGGAGCAACGTCTGCTTTGCAGACAGCAAGTGTCCTTCATGTTCGTACATCTTTGGGGCAGCAGAGTGGGCAGGAGACATTTCTCTGCCTTTCACACTTCTTCCACCTTCCCCAAGGACACTGCAAAGGCCTTCACCATCCGCTCCCAAACCTTCAGGCTTATGCAGAGTGTGAGCATTACAAGGCCCCGCTCGCTTGCTCCCTCACCTGCCGCCATCCCCAGCCCCGGTGGCCACAAGCCCCACTCCCACCCAGGGACAGGCAGCAGAGGCCCCAAATTTTGCAAGCTCTCCGGCAGATGCGTTTGCTGGGCCAGGCAGCCCAGGCACCGCAGCACCGCTACTCGCCGGCGGCGACTGGGCCAAACCCGCCCTAACCGGGACCGGCCGCGGCCAGCTGCGGCACGGCGGGGCGAGCGTCGCCGGGCACAACGGGGCGCGGTGATGGTGCGGCTCGGCTGGGCTGGGCTGGGCTGGGCTGGGCTGGGCGGGGCGGGGCGGGGCTGGGCGGGGCGGGGCTGGGCTGGGCTGGGCTGGGCTGGGCTGGGCTGGGCTGGGCTGGGCTGGGCTGGGCTCGGCGCGGTGCGTTCCCAGTCCGGCCGCGCCCCCCTGTGGCGGGCCCGCGAAGCTCAGGCGGCCGCCGCCGCTTGGCCCCGGGCAGCCCCGGCTGCGGCGCCGGCTCGGGGGGGAGAAGGGCCGGCTTGCCCCGCTCGGCAACTGAGGACCAGCGTGGTTGGGGTGACGGCTGGTGGCGGTGTCAGCCCCCGGTGCGGGTCGCTATCAAAAGCGGTGGTGCTGTTTTTCCTTCCTGCCCTAACACAGGTAAACTGTCAGGGCAAACTGTCCCCGTGAGCTGATCTGCTTGAAAATTAACGCATCAAACCCCATCAAAGTCAAAATTACCACCAAAAAGTCTGGAATTGTTTCCTGCCCGTGTCAGCCAAAGCCGTGGCTTCACAGCAACTAGTTAAGGAAGACACAGCACAATACTTTTTTTGCAGGGACAGGGAACAGCGTTCATCAGTTTGGTGGCAACCCCGCAGTCCCCCGGGTTAGCAGCAATGGGGAAATGCTACCCTGATTCGCGTAATGGCTGTCCTTTCTCAGGGTCACCCTTTAATCTGGGGGAGGGCACTGAAAAACACCATGGCTTCAACAGGCTGGCATCTCACTCTTCCTGCAACGCTACCCAAAGAGAAGGGAAGGGGACTGCACTTGTGGTTCCTTCCCTTTCCTATTTCAGAAACGATCATTTTCACTGTCCTCTCGTGTACTTTACTAGACACCTGAAATTGCCATCTACTTCTGTTTTTCAGCAGGAAACCAACTATGAAGATGCAGCTGTAGGAATGTGAGTGAAGCATTCCAGCCAAAGAATGAAAACAACAAGGGAATTAAAAGAGTTGTCCTAAGTAGCATCCTTACTCTTTATATATACGTATGTACGTATATCAGCTACGTTCTCTGTGGACTGTGCTATTTCTGTTATTGACTTCAACCATTGTAGAAATGACAGATTGAAAATTTGACAAGAAAATGCTCAGTTGGAGTAAAGCTTCAGAGCTTATAAAGAGCATACACAGCCATGTGCTGTGAATAATGCATCTCTCTTTTCTGTACAGCAAGGGCAGTCTTCAGCTTTCTGAAGGTTTTCCTGTTAAAATACTAATCCTGAAAGAAATTAAACAAGCAGCATGGAGCTTTCTATAGAGGGGACAGCACAGCCTGCAGAGGGACCCTGTGCCTTGGGCATAAATGGCAGGGGTTTGGTAGTGGGGAATGACCAGTGTGGAAGGGGGCCATGAAGAGTCAAGTGCCAAGCACAGCCAGCTCTGAAACACGTGAAAACACACCATTACCCGCCAAAACTTCTGCCCATCTGACTCAGACATATTTAAGAAAGCAAGTAGCAGCCTTCAGGGACAAGTGATGCTCTTGGAGACATGGGGCTGGAGATGCTGTGGAGGAGGCAGCTGGAGAGACAGGGGCTTTTGGCTGGAGTTGCTGCCTGCCACAGAGGGGGACACCTCTGAGGGACCATGGCCTGTTGGCAGCCCACACCGGGGCATGGACAACCCTGAGGGACTACGGCCAAGGGTGACCCAAGTCAGAGGCAAAACGCAGCAGAGAGAAACCAGCAAAAAGCATCCAGAAGCTGAAAGAAGCCGATACACCCAGCTTGGCAGACAGAAACCAGTTGCCTCAACAAAGGGATTGGGACAGACCAAGTGCAACCTGCCTGGGAAATCAGAGAAGCTGAGATGAGGCAGGTCTAGGAGAGGTGTTTGACCTAAGCTGAGCATTGGGAAGGAGGAGGAAAGGTGTTTACTTTAGTGTTTAGTTGTTGGTGCTTTGTTTTTCTCAGTACCCTAATCAGGAGTCAGAATTTATGTTATATGGCAATACATAATAAAGTAAAAATTCCACAAATTGAAGCTGTTTTGCCCATGACACCCTGAGCACATTATGTTGGCTGACATGAATAAGGAGGCCATAACCCCCTACTACCCATTCACACCGTAAATCTACCCCAGTACAACATACTCTGCACTCACCATCTTGAAAACTACATTATTCATCGCAAAAGTTACTCATGCATTTCCAGTTATATAATTCATCTCTGGACCTATATCTTATGGGAATCCAGCAAATTATCATTTAGGTTATTGATGCTTGAGGCGTCAATGGGAAGAGCAGGAACTGAGAAGAAATCCAAATCTTTCGGTCACATGGGACTTTCCAAAGAAGCCAGACAGGTTTTGTATAAAAGTATTTGTAAGTTTTCAGGCCATGCGCAAAGATTTCAGTCCAAAGGAGTGTTCATGCATATTAGGTAAAACCACTAAAACAAAGGGTTTAGAATGTTAGAGAAATCTCAAATATCTGAATAAAATTCTGAGTTGCACACATCTTACAGTTAAAACACTGTAAGTAAATAGGAGAGAAAAATACTGTTATTATTCACCGGTAAATTGTTTTTCTCCATTTTGCTTGTGTTCCAGCAACTCCCTTTTATTGAAGGGATCCTTAACATGGCACAGCTATCCTTCTTAATGCCACTGTTTAGAATGAACATCTGAAGCAGACAGCCCAAACAAATAAAGCAGCCCTTTGAATCATGCTACCGAAACTGGGTTTTGCTGGAAACTACTTCTAAAAAACAGTCATTAGGTTAAAACCAAAGCTGAAACCCTCCTTCTTCATACTGATACTCCAATACAGTACAAAAGCTACCTGTGCACGCGCTGATTTTTATGCCTATGCCTAACTTTTAGTACCGTGGGACTGTTTGTGGTAGTGCAGATAAGCACAAGCATGAGTGTTTGCAGAAACCGAGCTTATCTCCAGCCCGTATTAGCAGGATTCAGGGTACTCAAGCAGACACATACTGCTTTCTCTCAGGAGCTACAGGGTGAATAGCCTCCAAGTTTCAGATCTCCTTTTCTACTCTAACTTTAAAGTTAAAACTTCAAAAGTCTGCAGTAAGAACCTTCGGGGATTAATGTAATTCATTCTTTCCTGTCCAAGTTTTACATTGTGAGGTTATTACGTTGCTCACCACAACTGCAAGCTCTTGGCCAGAGACAACTGTTTCAGTTTATTTTAACAGGGTGTTTACCTTATTAAAGTAATAACAAAGAAGGATGATTGCATTAATTACTACATCAAACTAGCTGCCACGGCACTCCCCTGCGAACCCTCAAATCAATTAGTTGCATCTGCAAGTCGAGTGATTGAAGGGTTTTTTATTATTATTCCTTTTCCCCTCTTTTTTTTAAAATCCATTTTGCCATTAGTAGTGTCTCTTCGAGTGAAAGCTATTGTTCTTCACTGAGAGGATGGGAAGATTTAGATGGTCTCCTAACATGTGGTAAGAGGTTCGAGGCTTGATTCATGGTTACTCAGAACCTTCTGAAGTGATATATACCCCACAAAGTGATTTTAAAATGCTACTATTTTCAACTGATAGCAGTTTAAACTCGCCTTCCCCAGGTGTAATTGGTTACAGGGGTGCCAAAAAGTGGTAAACCTTTGGGGTTGTCATATTTCTATGAACGAGTGGCATTACTGGTGTCATGCTAATATAAATCCAGCATTAAGAACACAACCAAAATTATATACATTTCTTGTTTTTATGTTTAGATCTAGTTTCCTAAGGAAACTATGGTTATGCCCTGTATGCAGGGGAGCAAGTGTACATTTTTATGTCCCTCCTAATAACTTTTGAATCCATTGGACAATTTCAAAAAGTCAGATGGGCAGCAGCCACAAAGCTCCAACCAGTTTCATGAAAGGAAAGGGCTGGATAAAGGAGAGAGACAATGCTTGCCCCACTGGCGAGGGAGAAGGCGAAGACGTGAGCGCACTCCCCATCCACATGTGAGGCACAAAGCCACGGTTCCACCAGTCCCCGGCCAGCGTGGACTGAGCACGTGGTGTGGTAGGTATGGAGACACTGACTCTTTGCTTCTCCCCATGCAGATGGTTGCAGATGAGCACCCAGGGTGTTTCTTTGCCCCCAAGACTCTGAAGTGCAATCAGGATTTTTTAGGAGCAGGAGTTAATTTTTACATCAGAGAGGGAGGGAGCACCTTTTCGTTGGAAGCTGCCTGCAGAGACGGCAGCAGGCAACAGCGCAGCCTCCTGCGCCTCTGATGGGGATAAGCAGCAAGTCCCTAGGCATTTTTAGCGGTACCCTGCAGCTGCCAGTTGCAGCTGTAAGGTAGAAGGATAACAATGGAGCTGACTGCTGCTTCCCAATTCTAATTTTATCTAAGCCAGATCATGAGCAGTTTTAAAAAAAGCCTTGAGGCTGCTCTAAGCTAAACCAGCTGTTTATCAAGAGCTTGCAAGGGCAGGGGACAGCAATACTATCCCTGTCATCTCCTGTCTTCAGCGTTCTGCCTGCCACCAGCTGCAGAAGCCACTGGGGCTAAAGATTTCCCAACAACGGGAGGAATTGCATGGAGGGAAGATCCATCTCATTCTGGTCCCATTGTTCTAACAGTACAAAATGTCTCAGTGCAGCAGAGAATCTGGCTCTTTGCATCTCTCCCAGCTTCTAATAGGTTTCAGCAAGAAAATGTGTGGCTTGTCCCATTTTCTTGGGAGTACATAATCACAGTCAGAGACATTCAAATGGATTTTTTGGGGGAAAAATTGTTGCACATTGGACATGTCAACATAGGTTGCTTGAGATGGGAATAGGGGAAAATACAGGAGAGACCTCTGTCTGTGCCATAGGGGAGACCTTCATAGCAAAATTACCAAGGCAGGGAACATCACTTTTTGATGTAAGTAATAACCTCAGCGTCACCACTGCAGTCAATTAACAGGACTAGGAATTCACCTGGTATCTTTGGGTCAAATTCTGCTAGTGGATGCTCCATTTGGCTTCCATTTCCCTCAGCTGAGCCTCATGTATGCATCTAAGAGTAGCATTTGGCCCAGAAAGAGGAATCGGCACTTCTGTTATAAGCAAAAGCATTTGGTATGCCTCACGTGGGATTTCATTCCGGGGTGGAAAAGTCTGGGGAGATCAACGGGGTTCCTTTGTTGCCCAGTGATTTAAGGTGTGTTGATTTTCATGACTTCATCTTCCACCTTCCAACACTCATGAGGCTTTACTGAATTAACTGAAGTGAAAGAGGCAGCAGAGGAGTGGGAGAATGGGACTATCCCACACGGATCATTCATGTGTGCTGGTACTTACAACATTAGAGAATTCCTGTGTTTAGCAAGAAAAAGAAAAGAGCCCACCCACCATTGCTGCACCCTGGTGCTTATGGTATTACGCCATGCATGTAATAGAGGGTATGTTTGTATTTAAAAGAGTGTTTCAAAGCCAAGTGTGGTAAAGAAAATACCTAGCGTGATAATAAATCACTTAAGATGTTTGCAATCTTACAAAACAGGGATTGTTGAGAATTTTCATGTTTCACTCCACATTTTCTTTCAAAGGGATGGGAGGAGAGAAAGTTTTCAATTTGTCTTGCAGACATGTAATTTTCATGTTCATGTTATGTCTTTAATTATGTGATTGAGAAGCGCTCAGCAGAATTTGCTTCCATTGCAATACCTTCTGAAATGAAGAATTATATTCCATGCTAGTTGTAATGATAGGAGAATTTTCATCGTCATGAGAAAGAACGTGTTCGTGGCCAAGGCACTTAACTGGGACTCAGCACATAAAGAACAATTCAAGTACCAAAGCACAGGCACTTAATGCAATAGATGCAAAGTAGCCTTTGATGCCATACGGTTCCAAGACACCTGCTTGAGGTTGGTGAACGTGACATAGGACTCTACAGCACATCTTCAACCTCTGGAAAGGCAGGTGAAGAGCAGGCAGGGTGTCTAAAATGGCACTGATTACCATTGCTTAGGCACTGTAATTGCTATGCACTATTGTCATAGATTCCTGCATAGGTTTGAAATTCTTCTGATTCTGGATTCGATGGGTAACACAAGAGAGCATGCATTCCTGTCTTACTTATTATATCCTACTCTGTCTCTCACCATAAAGTAAGTTCTGGTATAGACTGGGGTCTCTTCTGTAATGCCATAATACTAAAAAGTAACTATTATAGCAATGTTATTTTCAGTAATTCATCACAAATCCAAAGATTACATCTTCTAATGCAGTCAGGTAATCTTATACATCAGATAATATTCACCTACTCTGATGTTGTTTTCCCCAGTACAGCATGGTACGTAACACTGATGATTAAATGACCAACAGGTGTTTATTTAAAGGCTGCAAGAGCATAAGCCTTTGAAAGTATGGATGAACAGCAGATTGACCAAAGCAAAGGCTGAAATTGAGCTGGGATGTATTTGACAACTTTAACATGCACTCTGAGAAGATGAATGTACTGAAAAGCTTATGAAAGAATACTGAGACATGGAAAGACAGAGGCAACAGAAGCTACTGGCAGAGAAGGAATTAGAGTGATGGTGGTCAAAATACAATACTTGAATACCAGTTGATGTAAACTAGGAGAGGAAATAGCATGTCTATGAAGAAGTAGATAGCAAGTAGACTGGACAGAGTATGTTTATGTTCTAGTGACTCTAGAGTAGACATATGTGAGCAAGAGATGCATAGAAATGATGCCATAGCGTTTATTGTACTGCTATCTTACTGACAAGATGAAGATCCATCAGGAGTTAGCTGCATGTGCAAAATACAGAGCAAAGTCAGGGACGTAAAGGATGCTTGAAGGCATAAAGATAAATTCAGGAGCATTGGCTTTATCTAAGTTACCTTATGAAACCAGTATGTTCCAATTGACAACAGTCATTCACCTTCACTGTGATCTGAGGAAAAAAAAGTCTCTGTGCTTTTCTACAGTTGAGAATTTAGTGAAATAGTTACTCCAGAATAACTGTCCTTAGTCATAGTTACCCAAAGTGAACTGAGTTGAAATCAGAATTGTACCGAATAAGACTGTCTATGCATGGACTTAGAGCAAAATAACAATTCTGGAATAGTTATACTGGAGAAACCCAAGATTAATCAAACCTATGGCCTTGCAAAGAAAATAAAATGAACTTTAAACAAAATCTATTGGCATAGTGCTTCCAAGATTTCCCTCAGCTTCTTTGTTTTTGGCCTAGGACTTACATTTCAACTAGAGCTTTACTGCTTCTGGAAAGTTGCAAAGAGGAGTACTCAATTTTACAAAATCATGGAAATTAGAGCTCCTTTGGCAGCCCAGTGTGGTACTGTTCCCCATGGTCTCATTTGGAGGAGAACTGCCCAAAGGCCAAACTGTACCCGTGACTGGGAGCACACACGCTTCTCACTATGTCAATAGAAATTCCATACACAGATCTAGATAGTAAATCGCGCTGCATACTTACTGCAAAAATTGGTGGTAAGGAGAAACATAGGAGATTTTGCAGGAGCTTGTGCTTTGTGAGAATGATTGATATCATCATGCATAAAGTATTGAATATTTAAATGGGCTGGGGAATCTCATCTGCTGATTACTTGATGTTAAAATATGTCATTTCAGAACTCAGAATACCCTTTCAAAGAATTTTCTTTCTCACTCTCTCTGGAGTCATTAATTATACAGTTTTGAGACTCAGTCAAGGGACATACTCAGTTTTTTTCTCCAATAGGCAGAGAAATCCGGTTCAAAGTATTCTACCTAGTCTCTCAGCAAATTAATAGACTAGCATATGTGCTTCCTTGGCTAACACTTTTCACCTGTGACAACTGCAGGTAATTATTTTGCCCAAGTGAAACTGATTCTGGGCATTCTCAATGAGAAAACCTTTCTTTCCAGGTTCAATAAAATTTGGTATACGTTTCACCCTTGGAACTTAGATCTTTCATTAAAAAGTTGTATGGCAGTAAGAGCTGACTCTTTGCATTTGAATATTGGTCTCCAAAGAGAGAGCGATAGTGGGAGCAAGAGTGCCAATGCTGTTCTTTAAAGATGAGGTAAGTTACATCCTGCCCAAACTTAAGAGAGATATGAGTTTGTGACAGTTATTTTTATTATGACAGGGCTGCTTGCAATGGTTGAAAAAAAGCAGCTGCACCAAGAGATTTTTTTTAGGATAAAGGTTGGTAAAAAGTTGAGTAATTCTCCTATTTCACATACAACTGGCTACAAATTGGCCCTGAAATCTAAAGGCCAACAGAGCTTTGGCAAACCCCACTATTTTAGAACTACTGATTGTTGCCCAAATGTTTACAGAAATCCCACCAGAGTAACATCAAATGAAATATCACGTTTTTCAGGATAGACCTTTGTAAAAATGTGTTCTCCTTTGCAAATATCATTAAAAAATGACAAAGAGAAAGCCACAGGTTCAAAGCTGAAACCAAAGCGAGGGGTCTCTGGCCATTGTGGTCATAACCCACTCAGAAGACGGTGTCAGTAATGCCTCCCTTCCAGTGTCACTCTTTTCAGGCTGACACCACCATGTGTGTTGCCGTACCTGATGCTGATGCCACACCTCATGTCCCAGTGAGCTGTCCTCTTTGGGTTCAGTTCTACTTTCTGAGCCATATGGCTGTTTCAGCATCCTGCTGTAGACTAGTTCATGTACACTCAAAGAAATGCTAGGGCTGGTGCAAAGGAGCATGGAAACAATGACTCCACTCAACTTTTGGTATGTCTTAAGCCATTAACCTTCGCTTGAATGATCTGAGAAGAAATAAACAGTACACTAAGGAGACAGCATAGAAAAACTAGTGCAATCATGGTATTCTGAGACTTGTTCACTTTCAAATATTCAAATGAAAGATGGTGGAGGTTGGGTTATTGTTAGTAAAAATCCAACTAACTTATTGAAGTATTCATGAGGTGAATGCAAGAGTTACATCATTAGTCTTCTTAAAACCTTTCACAATTGAATTCTACAAATCAGCAAACAATGAAATTACTCCATTGGTTATTGGGTGCGGTAATATTTACTTCACCACTACAAGTTGCTTTTATTGGGCATTGTTACATCAGCTAATCATTAGCAGGTCTGCCCTTAGGAAATTTTGTTTAGCAAACCAAAAATATATCTCTTTTTAATATGAAACAGTTGACATGAAGGATTATGGATATTAGATGAGGGTTTGGATTTCGAAAGGGGGAGCTGGAATGTGAGAGGCCCCAAAGCACATATATTCCTGAGCCATCTGTTGTGCCAGCCACACAAAAGCCAAAGAGGGCCAGGAACTGCTTAAGCTTGGGAGCGCTGCCATGAAGACCAAGGGAAGAAGAACCCACAGACAGGACCCTAACAGCCACAGACTTTAGGGCTGGGAGGAAACAGGAGCATCTCAAGCAAACTGAGGATCTAAATTGCATCCACTTTGCTTTTCAGACTCCAGCACTCCCACCACCCACTTTCTAGAAACAATTGCAGACTTTAGAGCGATGAGTACTTCAGAAACATTTTGGGACAGTGTTGGAATTTGGGTGCTGGGGACTGCTCAATAAATTCATTTGCCCTGTCTTTTATTGAGAGCCTCCACTATTTTTTTTTCTTGAACAGCCAGCCTCTCTCTCTCTCCCCGGGAAAAATTCTAATACTGATGAAGACTGAGAAGTAATTTAAAAAACAAGAAATAGAAAAAAGCTCCAGCCCTTCATCCCAGGTAGAGAGGGAATCAACCTTGTTTCCATAACTTTGTCAGAAACACCAGAGTTGTTCCTTTTCTTTTTGCAATAACCACAGGACTTTTTGCTCAGTTGTTTTAAAATTCTTTAAGGGCTGGATTCTATCATAAGCTTTTGAAAACCAAGTATTAACTTCTTAAAAGGTCAAAAAGTATTATAGGATCAATGAAGCATTAAAATGTAGCAAAAGAGACAGGCAAAATAAGTTTAAAAGCATAGAAGCACCTGATGAAAACTTGGGCTACAGCAGAAATATACAGTACTCACACCCCAGTAAGTGGACACATATAGGAAGCGGTTACTTCAAAACCCATGTTTTCCCTCACAAGACCCAAACACTTCCAAATGCCACTGGGATTGCTCACAGGAGTAAGCAGAAATTCATACACAGTTTTCAGGATGGGAGTCCCTGGGTCAGAAGCTTCTTGGACATGGACTCAGCCCTTTACCAAATGCAGGAAGACTGCAAGCATCATTACAGAAAAAAATGGTGCAAACTCTGCTTACCAAGTGCATGCTTGGGGTTTTTTTAAAGGAAAACCCCAGAAATGTAAGAAATTTGAATGACCATCCTGAAAGCTGAAGTTTGTTATCCCTACGAGAATTTCTGTCTAGAAAATAATAGGAAGAGGCTGTCCCACCAAAGTGCCTTGAGTGATGCTGATGGCTCTGTCCACTTCTGCTTTGAGCCATTCCTACCAGCACCAGGTGAGAGTTCACATTATAACAGGCTGCAAGCAAAAAGAGGAGTACAACACATCTCATATGTATTCGTTTCACATGGATGTAGAAGACTAAGTATGATGTAGGGTAAACATAAATATCGGTCCAGGAGGCAAAAAGACTTGTTCAGTCTTCCTGCCCACCACATGACACCTCTCTACAAGTGCATGGAAAGATACCTGTTGAGGTTGTGGTCTTCTGGGATGTAAACATCATATCACTCATAACAGAAGAAAGATCATTGGGTTGTTTAGACCACTCGAAAGAGGTGACAATTTTCAATCACTTAACTGAGATTTAGTCTTGAATCCTATTTGTGGGAAAAACATATACCTTCCTCAGCCATTTTGTGACTGACTTGCAGCTTCTGGATTTCCAGGCTGGCATGTATAGCTTTGAAGAGGAGCTTTTCACTGTTCTTGTCACCTTTCACTGACCCAAAAGCCAAGAAAATTAAATGTACAATGCGAGGGAGCCATGGGTTATCGACCTCAAAAGTCTCCTTTTATCCACATAGTCTCCGTGTGGTACAGAGAGGCATAAATACACAGTTCTCCCATTTCAGATTTGGGTGACGAAGAGTTTATTTCTTAGTGGAGTGGAGAGTCATTATTTATTTACCAAAAACCCACTTTTTTGTTTTGGTGTATGTCACCATGTCATCATCATGTCACTAATGCATCCCTTCCTCTCACACACATGCCACCATAGCTCCCCTCTATTCCCAGCACCATATCGCCAATTCGCTCCCCAGAACAGCATGTGGTTGCAGCTCAGCTGGGCTCCCAGACTTTCCAGGGTTGTTATCTTGGTACAAACGGCTTACAGCAGCCATCACCTTGCAGATGGACATGGTGGATTCAAAAGGCAGTATTTCTCCATTCCCCGTATAGTGAAGGAGGCAGCAATTGGCTGCTGCTGGCAGCTGGGATATAGTTCATCTAGCCACATGGAAATCAGTAGATAAAAGCACAAAAGAGACACACCTTAGTTCTCATGGTGTCCAGTGCAGCACTGTCATTGACTTCAGCATGGCTGTGAGGTCACCTCATACCTTTTACATGAGCTAAGTACATGGCATGATACCTCTGCTCCCTACGGACAATTTGTTGTGTATGTATGTTTCAAACTGTCAAAAAAGGACTTGATATGCTTTAATTTGGCAAGCAAAGGAGATGGGATTTTCAAAGGAAATTCCCCATCACAATTAAATAACAGAAGTCGAAAAAGGAAAAAAAAAAACCTGCAACAGACTTCTATTAGGAGAGTAAGAAGAGTAAGATCTAATGGGTTTCCACAATTTTATTTATAGTTAACTCAGTGTTTAGAGAAGTTGGATAAGGTGTCTAGATAAGATAATGTTCCATATGGTATCACAGAGATTCCACTACAAACGTCTTCAGTTTTACTGAACCACACTTTATTTAACCTCATTTGTATAAATAACACAAATGATTTAATTGCTTTCCATCAAGCAAAAGTTAGATAAATATTTCTGAAACACAACCTGACTTTTAGAGCTTTTATTTACACTGCCTTGACAGCAATGCACTCTTATAAACCAATGTTCCTCAGCACAGAGGCTGGATGTCTGAAGATGTATTTGATCATGAAGCTTCAAAGGCAACACAGGGAACAGAAATTCGAAAACATCTTTCACATTTAAAGAAACCATTGAATATGCTGTAATAATTCAGATCACACCAAACCTTGACCAGATGCTCACCAGGTCTCACCTGTGCTTCAGGATTAAGAGACTTGCTGCAATTTCACTGTAAGAAATGCCCAAGAAATCTCAAGACAAGACACCTATTATCCCAGTGGTACAATTATAAACCAACATAGAACCATCATAATAATTTATAAGGGTAATACCCATAAGGGTATTTTGTGTCTGAAGAGAAGGTTTTGAATACATCAAATGTATACAGGATGTGTGGATATGAAGTATTCCACTGAGCTTTTTGCAAGCGTATAAACCAAATTCTAATTGTAGCAATTATTTACTATTTCTTTGAAGAGTAACAATGGGATTCAACCAAAAATAACAGCAAATGATAACACAACCGCCCCAGGGTTGATCCAAACCATCTCACAGTTCCTGCTTATGACTGCTATCATAGAATTCATCAGTTTTCTACATTTCAAAGAGCAGTCCCAAACAACCCCTCAGTTTTGGAATTACCTAAATCCTGGTGAATTCCATTTGTGAAATTCACATGTTGTGAAATCAGATTTCCCAAACTGAGAGACTGTCACAATTGAAGAAAGTTAAACCAAAAAACTTTATTTGGTGGCCCAAGCTTTGGTGTGGTTTCTGTGAAGAGAAGCAATAGCTTCCCCAAAAAACACATGGCATGTTCAACTGACATTTTGGAGACTCTGCTAAAGAATGTAAATTTATTTATTGGAAAGAGCAAAATTACATTTTAATGATGCTTTAGTAGATAACTATACTATTCCTCACCTCACTGTCCCTGACTAGGGGTCCGACTCATAAGAAGCTTCTATTGGCCTCACTGAGGTTTTAAGGAAAGCCCAAGGATAAATTTATTGAGAGACCACGGTTAAAATAAGAGCTTTGTTTAGTAAATAGAAACGGGCTTTTCAAAGAGGCTTCTGATTCTGGGTGCACCATGCTGGCCTACTTTTCAAAAATGCCCAGCACCTGCAGTTCCTCCTGCAAAGGAGGCTGGAGAATGAGACATTCCACACCTCAATTAGTGTACTGAAGGCACAAAAGCTTTCATTAACATAAAATCCAATGCAGTGATTTATGCAGATTAACCTTATTTACGAAGTTGAGCTTTAACAGGTGTTTTGCTGTCCTCCCTCCAAATTTAAGTGTTTTAATTTTTCATTTAAGCAATCAAGCTCAAACAGAATCTAAGTTAAATAAATACATGACTCTGCTTTTGCCATTCTCACTTCACAAAGATCATTACATCACAGAAGACTGGACATCATCATAACAAGAAGAATGCCTTATAACAAAGTAGAAAAGAATTATGAACAATCCTGCATGTGTAAGACTGCCTTCCAAGAGAGACTGAATACTGAGCGAGTCCTTGCAGTCCTTGCTGTAAAGCTTCACGTATTGTACCTTCACTCTTGGATTGTCAGCATTATGCCTTGCCAATTCATAATTAACATCTGCTGTAGCTAAAGAACCCAATGCCAGATGCGAACTGCTAAGGTCCTTTTAAATCGTTGCACCACAAGTGCAAAGACCGATTTTCCAGTGAGGGAGAGAGAGGTTCAGGACGTGGTCTACAGAATTATTCACTTAGAAGTCATGTATGGCATTCTTTAGCTATGTTCTTTCTGTAGTTATCTGAAAAGCAGGGATACAGAGTCAGCTGGTGAGAAGATGCCAGACCCTCACGCCGTGTCACCATCACCTCAGAGGCCTGGCTTTGAGCCTCCACCTTCACCTGGCACCTTAAATCAGAGGGGTTGTTTTGTCCACACAGAGGAAAGGCTTCAACTCCATTTAGCCTATTTGACTGTTCAGGAAGGATTTTGTTAGGATCACCTGCAAACCTTTTTAGATGGTGACATGTAAACCCAAGAAACAGATGTAAGAAAATAACCTGGAGATTTCCAGTCAAAAATATCCTCATATCCAGTAAATGGGGGAGGTGAATTTAAGGGTGACAAGAACCAGAGCCTCCTCCAAAATTAAAATTCACTGTGGTATCAGCAAGCAAAGCTGTGTGTGTGCATACAAAATTAACACTGTCTGTGAAAATAAATAGCCTTGGCAGCAACACTCCAGAGCTAAAGCATAATTGGCCTGCATTTTACTCCCTTCTTTTTCCTTGTAATTTCTTTGTGTTGTGCTTCTTTGTGTAAAGAAACCCTCATTCAAGGGATTTATAGCCTTTCAGGGAGGAAATTAAAGATTCAGTGTCTCTCCATCACTCACGAAGAGAGAGATTTGATTTTTAAAATAAATTCTTGTTATTATTTGTGAACGCAGTTTATCTGCATATCTTCAGACAACTCTAGCTGTTCTTGCAAGGGAGTTTGAACTGCAGCAACTAGTGAGTGTGACAGGACGGAGGTTAAAATAGGAAGCCTTTTTCTTTTCCCTCCAAGGCATATTCAGAGCATGGGGTTCATCTGAACAACAAGGAGACAGCCCATATTTGTACCTTCCCCCTCACACTTGTGTGGATCAGCCTGATGAAGGGACCAGATTTAGGTTCATAGCATTCCTTCCCCCACTCCTCCTAACACGATAAAAATAAAACTCAGGCAACCGATTATAGATATTTACCCCCCACCCCCCAGACATTACATTGAAACTTCAGAAAAAAGCGTATTCTAAAGGGGGCCTTAAAGAGCAGGATGAGAGGTTATTCATTACCTCCTGCAAACCAGACTGCGTTAAGTGCCTGGTCCTCAAATAGATCTGATCCTGCAAGAGGGGGAAGGCCTGGGTCCCACAATGGGCTCAGTGTGGCAGCTCCCCCCGCCCGCACAGAATCCCATTGATGGCACTCAAACAATCTCGCCCGCTGACGGACGTTTAGAGGTCTACACTGGCCATGCCACAAGGTTTTTTCCAAGAATAGCTACAGTTATTCATCCTAAATGGCCCAGAAAGTCTGGAGACAGCTCACATATTTTTGTTGAACGTTATGCGCGCAAACATGAACTCACAAGGGTTAGCTGCAGACTTGAGGAGGGAAAGACGTTAAGTGCCTAGGTTTGTTCTACCCGTTTAGATCCATTTTCTCAGAAAAGTGTGAGAATTAGTCTGGCGATATATAACCGTAGTCTCTCCTCTGAAGATTGCAGCAAATGGAAACAATGAGAAGTGCTAAAGCTAAATCCGACCCCTGGGTAAATGACATAATCCTCCCCAGTGCCAAAACGTTGTCTGAGGAATTCCTCGGTTTTACACTAACCTGCTGTAATTCTTTTAGATGTCCCTTAGCTCTCATACCCCTCCCACAGGCATGTGAGACGTGGCCATTTTACTGGGCTCAAGTGTTGGGACTGCATAGACAGCAGAAAAGAATTTTATAGGGAAAAGGAGCAGGTATGTTATGAAAGACAACCAGGACAATTTTTCAATATGGATAGCTTAAAGGATGTCACTCCCTCATTTGTTGTACAAGCCTCACGCAGAATGAAAATAGCTGCTCTCCTGACGTTGTTGACCATGGCCAAATTTCACTCCTAGTTAATTTTGCCTCATTATTCCAGGACAGCCATCCAGTATTTCATCAATGGCCCTTTATCTTTTCATTAAAAAAAAAAAAAAAATCTAATTAGCAGAAAAAGTTCTCTTTGGTTTAAACTCAACTATAGACTGATCTGCTTGGTACCGCCTCACACTTTCAACCTAATATGCCTCTTTGGGAATATATATCTGCTCCATATAGCAACATCCCAAGTGCTACAGTAATAAGGAATTCTAGTAATAGGACACTTATGAGTTGAATCCAAAGGCAGTTTTCCTGGAGACACTCTGAAGAAGATCTGAGCAAGACTCTGAAGTACAGAATAATGCCCTGGCCAAGAGAGGAAGGGAACTCATCGCTTCTAAAGGAGAAGGAGAAACCTGAGTCTCCCAGCCAACAGCCATACATAGTACGTCCACAACATATTCCATACAGTGTCAATTTTGTGGCTTGAAGAAGTACGTAAAAGGCTTCAGTGAATAAATCCAGAGGGAACAGGGAAGAAGTCTCTGATACCTCACTAATATATTAGAGTTCATTAAACTAACTAGCCAGCCCACGGTCAAGGAAGGTACAGTTGATTGATTGCCTGAATTTCTGAAAGACATTAGGCAAGGTCTCTCACCAAAGACTGGAGAAGAAGCTAAACTGCCACAGAGCAAGAGGGAAGGTCTCTCCAGAGAGCAGGAAAAAATACTTAGGTTTCTCAACAGTAGGACACCATCAAATACTCCAGTAGAGCCTGGTGCTGGGAGCCACGCTGTTCAACAAATTCCTAAAAATGTAGAAATGGGGGTGGGTAGCGAGGCAACAAAATTGTTGGGAATCGAAAGAATAAAGGACAGCTGGGAAGAACCGCAGAAACATCAGCAGATACTAACTGGGTGAAGAAAACGGCAAGATGAAATCCACAGGGAATATAGCCAGGAAAACCAGACATCACTTGTGTATTATGTACATGGTGGAGGATTCTGAACAATTCATGACTACTCAGGAAAGAGATTTTGAAGTTAAAATAGCTCTATGAAAATGCATCAGTTAAGAAAGGCAGATCATATTACATAAAATAGTAGGACAGGGAGAAAGAATAAAATGGAGACCTCTGCGCCTACAAAATGGATATCATTGTGCCGTTCTGATTCTGCCCCACCTGAGAAGTTACAGAAGACCTAGAAAAGCTGTGGAAAAGGCAACAATGGTGATCAACGATAAGGTACAGCTGTCATATCAGGGATGATGAGGGAGGCAGATTCTCCAGACCTGACTGCAGGGTGGTATCCTACAGGCTAATGATATCATTAGTGATGAGAATAACGTAAATAGGGAAAGAAAGATTGTTCATTATCTTCCAATCCAAGAACTAAAAACCATCTAAAGATACAAGCAAGCAGCAGATTCAGATAAACAAGAGGAAATACTTCTTCATTCAATGTATTCTTAAGCCATCGGACTGTGTCAAAGGTCATTTTGGAGTTCAAATTTATGGAGACAAATCTACAGGCACCATCTTGGGTCCAGGCAGTCACTGAGCATGAAGAGCTGCAGGCTGGGAAAGTCTGTCAGGGAAGCATCACTACATGTTGTCCTCTCCTAAAACTCTGCCCCAGGCCTCTACTGTTGACCAGTGTCAGAGACTAATAGACTTGGCTCCTATATGTGAATTAAAACAAAAAAGCCTCATGTACTAGAGTGGCAGGAGAGTCAGGACTTAATGTTGTGAGGGAGCATCTTAGAAGACAAGTGAAAAAAGAGACATTGGAATGGTATATAAAATAATGCATTATTCATAAAACAGAGGCCAAAGAGAAGTTCCTAATCTCTTTCATAACATGAACTCAAGGAAGCATTCGAAGTTAAGTGTTGACAAAACTCCCAGCTGGATGAAGAAAACACCTTTCCACATGATGTGCAAACAGGTTTCAGCGTTCACCACAATGGGAAGCTGTCAAGGCCATGAACTTAGCAGGAGTCAAAAATGAATCAAATATTCATGCAGATAAATCATCATTAATGATGATAACTTTGGATGGGACATTAAAATTCACACTTCTGAGGTTAAGCCTATTCTTAGAGGCTAACTCTAGGGAGGGAGGCAAGTCATCCAACGCCTGCTGATGCAGGATTCTCACACCTTCCCTTCTTGTCAGGCAGGACCCCGGCGTACACAGCCCCTCGGATCAAATCACAAGCTCTACAATGGGAACAGGTTTGTATCTTTTTCTATTTTTGCACTAGTTGTAGTTTCAAAACTGATTTATTATGTACTTCTTCCTCTTTTTAATATGAATTACTAAGGATATTCATGATGTCTTTATGCCCTTTCTGTTCTTTGCGGAAAAAAGGGTGGGAGAGGCATGGAGGCTCCAAACGTACTGTCTGTGGCCATTTGCCTTGGCCAAGAACTTGATTTATTGACCACGTCACCACATCTTTGATAATAATCATAATAACCAACCTGTGAGAAAGAGATAGAAATGCCCAGCCATATCAAAAAGGAAAACACAGAAAAAACAGGTCAAAGCGATAAAGCATGGAGCTATTACCCAGAACCTACAAAGCAAGTACAGTTATGGTACTCATAGCGAGGACTGTAATGGTAACAGAAAAGAGCACCAAATGAATCCATCCAATTAACAAAGATCACACCAAAACAAAATCTAAAAAAGATAACATAATTAGCCCATTGAGTCTGTCACATATGAGCACAAGCCTGGATTATGATTCCTGGGCGATCAATAAACCCCCCAAGAAAGTTTCACCAGGCTGGGAATGGTGAGAATTATTTTAAAGCAAAACTAACAAGTTAAATTTACCCACAAACTATTTATTTTCATAAAATTGAAGCCAGTCTAAACCCATACCCCACAGAAATGTTTCCAAGTTAGAAATTAAAACAAAATCGATTTCTCCAGAAAGCAGTGCATGAAAAGTCTTTTGTGCCCCAGCAACACTGTATCATTCTGTCAGATGAACTGAAAAAGCAGCTAAAATAAACCCAATTAATATATTTGCATGTGTAAACAATGGAAAACCAGAATACAGTAAACCTAAGCAATGAAAAATATTTTCATATTTTAAGGTGTTTCAACAACCACTGTTACTGGTAACAACAGCCTAATTCGCATCTTTTTTTTCCCCACACACGTGAAACACTTACAACTACTAATTTAGTCCATGGCGTGACCTGTTGACCCAAAGCTACCATATTTCATTATCTACAAATTAGAGACAGTTTGACTCTGTGGCCGGAGACACCTGCATCACCCACACTGCCACCGGGTAGCCACCACCAAGGGCAGGGCTGGGAGAGTGAGCAAGCAGATGTGGGAGGTGAAAGGAGAAGGACATGGGTAACCCAGACAGGACACGGCAAAAGCAGGGAGGTGATTTCCTAGGAAGGACTATGGAAAAACACTTCTGGAGTAATAAACTTCAGTCCTGGTCCCTGTTCCCCACCCTTTCCCAAGTTATCACACCCATTAACTTCATAAAGGTGGCTGGAGGCTTCACTAACATCTGTGAAGTGCCTTAAAATTATGTCATGTTATTAAATGTGCATTGTACATGCCAAAAGGGCTCAAATCCTGCAGCTCTGACTTGCCCAAATGATTCAGCTAAAGCCAATGGGAATAGCAATATCTGGGTGAGCAGGAAAAAGTTCTCTTAAGGAATAACATGGATCAAACCCCAGGGCATTTATTGTGAGATGAAGGGGAAATGCGTATTTTATTCATTTTATGACAACTATGGCACAAAGCTGTCCTCACTTGCTTACCCCCAAGGGGTTATACCCTTTCCAGGGATAGTGGTCCTTGCCATTTGCATCAGCCATTTTAGTCCCAAGCTCTGTTCTCATCAAAGTTAAAAGAAATATCACAGGGGCCTCCCACAGCAGCCTTCCTAGCCTAGCCGTCGTCGTTGACGTTTAGTGCAATCAATCTTATTTCCATCACTGAAGTGAGGAACTGGGTAATCTTCTGTGCACATAGTTACCAAAATAAGCATTTATAAATGAATATACAAAGGACTTATTTAAAAGCAACACAAAGAGGACTTGAGAGGGTACTGGACATTATGACCCCAGTACACAGTTAAACTGGATGGACAAAGGAGTGGGGGAGACATGAAAGAGTTAAAGAGTTGTAAGGATGGAGCTTTAAGAAGTTTTTTTTGGCATGGAAATTAACATGAAAGGGAGACCCAAAAGATTTATTTTTTGGATGAAAACCTGTCCTGTGTATGTTTTAAGGCAGGGTTGTGATTCAGTATTTGCCTTAGTCCATCCTGCTGCAGAAAGATGTTTCCTTCCCTCACCCCTCTTTGTGTCGATTGCCCTCACCACCTCTCTCGTGCCAAGGTGGCTCTGTGGAACCGATCCAGCTGAAAGCAACGCCCCCCCAACATTTTTTCTTGGTTTACTCATCAGCCAGCTCAGTTCCCAGATCTGGCTTCCTCCACAGATATTGGTGGCACAAGGTGGCGCAGGCAAGGAAGGAGCTAAACCACAAATAAACAACAAAGGGACAGAAAGAGGGAAGGACTAATTTACAGCAACAGGTGAACTGATTTACTAGGAATTGCAAGAGATCCCTTCCCACTCAAAAAAAAAAAAAAAAAAATCCAGCTGTGGATTATTGTGAGCTAGCAATCTCAAAGGGAAAAAAAGATCCCCAAACAGTAAAATTATGAAATTTCACAGCCTTTCTAACTTGCTGGCCTTGAGAGCAATTTGTTACACAGCTTGCAAATGTACGTAGCTCCAAAAACAGCAGCATACAAAATATGTAGACTCCCATGTGCCCACATTCCTACTTCCCACCTCTTTAAAGGCTGAACAGGGTAATTCCACCTGGATTTATGCTACAGTAGTAGGACAAAAAAACCTACAAGAGTAACAAGAAAGCAGGTTTAAGCAAGTCTCTTACTAACTGCCTGTTTAACCTAGTTCTGGTGGGAATATGCTGCATGAAGCCTTTGTGAAGTGCTCTGTTCAGCACTGGTGGAAGTCCCCTGTAAAGCTTCGAGGTCCCCTGTGGTCAGCTGCTGAAATATCAGTCCAAGCTCTGAAATGAGTATCTCTTACCTATAGCACAAAAGTGGACATGCGTCAGCAAAATCAAAGGAGATTATTGCCATTCTTAGGGGAGTCAATAGTTTTGGTACATTGAAAGGAACAGGCTAATGTTAATTGCATACTTAAACATAAAATATTATCTGCAGCATATAATAATTTCAGCTCAACACTTCTATATTAAAATAAGTGGTTTACAGTTATCTTCTGTTCTGGTGTAGTGGATGAATCTCTCCTTCCCCTTAGCTTGATTTTTTTTGTTTTGGTTTGGTTTGGTTTGGTTTGTGGTTTTTTGGTTTGGTTTGGTTTGGTTTGGTTTGGGTTTTTTTGTTTGTTTTAGAGAGTTAAAGTATAGCACCACGGACCATGTTAAAATATTTCAGGACCAAGCCTGGTATTGAAATTTGGACTAAAAGCCCAATGAAAAGCACAGTGTCTTCCAGAACCCTACATGTCCACACACATCCCTAGTGACAAGTTAGGGTCATGAATAAGTTCTGATGTTTAATAAAAATAAAATCATAAAGCTGCTGAAAGTTATAGATGGAAAAACCCTATTAGATCATCTAAACCACCACCCTGCTGCCGCACAAAGATCTCAAGTGCGTTCTCTGGCACCCTCCAGACTCTACATCTTTAGTTTAAGTCTGAAATGGTTTAGATTGTAATGGAGGCCTTGCTGAAATAAAATAATTTTAATTGATTGTTTTTGTATGTGACTAGGAAGACTTCAGACTCTGCAAAATGAAGATACAAAAGGGGAAAAAAGCCATTATGTTAAGTATTTTTCACTGTCTATGCTACATTTCCCTTTTACTTCAGCTTTGTTTCTGGTTTCATTTTCACAGTTCGCACACACTAATCATACAATGAATACACGAGGCTGAAGGGGTTTTTTTTGTAATTTTTGCTGCCAGTTTTTTTAGAGTTTCATGAAAACCACCTGTTGGATTCAAGAATATTTTATTTTCACAATCTATATAGGAATTGAATAATTATACTTTTAAAATATGGTTTTTTTGCTCTGGCACATTTAAAAAAAGGGTCAAATAGATTCAGACTTGAAGGCTTCCTGTAAACATAATACTGAATTAAGCTCTGTGAATCTAATATCAACAGAATAATGCAGTTAATGATAATATGGCAACCACAACATATGATCTGTTACATCCTTTTTCATTCTTGCAATACTTAACAATCATTTTCTCCATTCTTTATAACTCCATGGGGAAAAAAAAGATTAAGAGGGTTTTACAGCACTTGAACAATCTTTGAAACCTCGATACAGCCTTCCATACATTAAATAATGTTTTCATTTCCCGTTTACAAAGAAGTTGTGATCACTGACAGCATTACAACTTGTTTGAAGCTGCATAAAATTTGAGGGTATCCAAACAGCTGTAGTTTGCAAGTAAGTATACACATGTTGCTTTGCAGAAGTATTGGCAGAACCAGAATAAAACAGCTTGGAACACCTCAAACACAAGCAATTCATTTGCATCCGAAGGAGGTAATGCCACATGTATTTGTGATGCTCTACTGCTTTCTTGCTTCCAGCCCCGGGAAGGACATTTCACAACAGCTAACTTGGACCAATTCTTTATAGATATTGTTGGCCTCATTTTTCGCTGCTTCTTCCACTACCAAGAAAAGCATTGCATTTTTACAAAATAGAAGCCAAATTATATGAAAACCTGTAATAATTTCCAGTACCACTGGGTGGTACTAGCTGTCTTCGGGTGAAAAGCCGAGCTGAGCCTAGAGGGGAGCCCGCGATGTGGGCCGGCAGCGTCTCCCGTCGTGTACAAACCACACGAGTAGTACGGAATCCACAATTTACGGCAGTCGCAGCTCGTTTAGGGGGCTGTGGATACCCCACAGATGCTCTCCTGCCCTCCGCGTAAGCTCTAGCTCCGCTCGAGATGGCAGAGCATGGCAATGCACAGGTACCGCTGCTTTCATGCCCCTTTGGTGGTGCCAGCACAGCTGAGAAAATCCTCTTCCAAATTAAAACGGAAAGTTTTGCTAGACACAAACGCTACCTGGAATCCAATGAACGAAGACGTTCTTATGCAGTAGTCCCAGTGAAATATGCAGCAAAGTATGTAGACACATACACTTTTATTCACATTTTTGCAACCTCAGTATTATATAATTGCAACCTCACATATATAATTGGCACTGCTCTTTAATCCCAAAGAAACTCTTTTTTAGGCAGTACATCTCTTCCCAAGCCAAAGAGCAATTTCTTCAGTTACTTTATCCACTGCTGAGTCTCGAGAGACAGCTCCTCAGCACTTGTAAGCAGACGATGTCACGTTAACGTTCACAAACAGAAATACCGAGTAAGCTGTTCTTGGCCCCAGTAGGGTCAATAAGGCTCCACAGGTATCTTTCAGCTCACAGATATCTTATTACTAGTGATAGATAAGCTGGAAAAACACAGCTTCCATCTCAAACTCAGCTAGAGTTTGAGACCTGAAGTTAAAAAGGCATCTTTCTACTTCTAAACTGAAGAAATAGTTACAGAGTTATTGGAGAAAGCTAAACATAAAAGTAATATACATCCTTTCAAGCCCTCTAGAACAGGCCAATGAGTCTTATTACAGCTTATAAAGATGCGCTGAGTGTTGTCAGTTCTTACCAAAGTACGGGACTTTAAAATCTTAACAGACTGAGGACATTTGTCTCAAAATCACGTATAATTCTTTCATGCTGCTGGAGCAGCCAGCGATTTCTATAAGCTTGACCACACTGTGGCTCAAGTGAGGGGTGTTTTTTTCTGCCAGAAGCAACACGCTAGGGGAAAAAAGTGAACTATATAAGGAGTGGTTTGTTTAGCAACTGGGAGATGCTGGATTAGCAGCCAGTGAACTGTTGTAATGATCCGTCGCAGCAGCAGCTCTGTGGCCTCACTATCTTGATCCATTAACTGCACCAAAGTTTCAGCATCCTCTCTAGCATAGGTGAGTTAGCTGATGCTTAAAGCACCATCTAATCATGCTGTGCAGGCTTATAGTTCAGGGCTGAAAGTCAGCATTGCAGCCGAAGATAGCACATTCAGGCTTTGGAAGTCTACGTGCTTTTGTTCTATACTGAAGAATGCATTCGTTTGACTATAAACCAAGCCAGAAGAAGCACAGGAAACCTGTGACCATCTCACCAATTTTGGCTTCCCCTTCATCTCTGGACATTGAGACTGTGAGCTGCACTTAAGGGAAGCTGACTATCAAGTTTGGTTATGGAGCAAAGTCATATCAAGTCAAGTTGTCTCATACAGCCGCTGCCTGCAATTCAAGCTTGGTCCAAGGACTTTTTTTTCAGTTCTTCCCCCCGAAGCACACAGGGTCAGCAGCAGGACTTTCCCTCCTGAGCTGCTATTAGAGCTGGAGTTGGTGGAGTTCCAGCACGTGTACTTAAAACACATTTATGTGATTTGGCTTCTGTGCATTTCCCCCCCTACACATGCACTCTCTGCAAAATGGGCTGTAATTAAAGCTACTCAGTGCACTGTGGATCTCTTTCTTTAATTAGCATTGTTAAATTACATGGCAAAAAGCAATTCCTCCTCTCCTTTCATGTGCATGAAGGGTCCCACAGACAGCAGAACCAGTATCTTCCTGGGAAGCAAACTTTTATGAGATGAGACAGGAATTGTACATTCCTTAACACACCACAGACGGTCTCTGCAGACCCTGTGTGTGACTGGAGATGAAGCAAGAGTCTGAAGAGCATTAAATTGCAGTTCCTCTTAGAGCAAGGTCTACTACATTGTTGATTTCTTTCAGCCCTATTGGTGGATCACTACTGTCTTGAACAAGGATTACTTTTTGCCCTATTTCTTTCCTCACTAAATTTATTTCCAAATAATAAGTTTGGACAATTTGCAGAGGAGTCATTGTCGAGTGTCCAGTTAGCATGACAACAGAGACCTATCATTCAAAATGATGAGTAGGAAATAACTTTTGGGCACATTTTAAGATTCCATGATCTTAAAACATGATCTCAAAACATGATCTCACTAACACATCCCACTTTCCAGGAATGTGGATTTCAGTATTGCATCAATGTTCCCGGTGTGCTTGGTACCTGAATAAAATAACTTTCCTGCAACCATTTAACTACTGAACCTGGATTTTTTATTACCTTTGTTTTCTTTACATCAAACTGATCTTCTCTAAGAGCTACATATCTTTCCCTGGTTTGAAAGTACTGGTTCTGCTCCAGCACATCAAGTCATTTTATTCTGTAACACAATTGCACAGTGCGAGGAAATGGGGGGGGGAGGGGCTTCTCCATCTGGAAGATGATCCTCAGAAGTGGAAAAGAAGATGTGCAGGCTTATGCTATTAAACTTTTTGAGTTCAAATGGAATCCAGCTGTTTGGGATCCACAACATTCTTGCAGTTTAACTGCTCACAGTATGTATACTTTCAATCCCTTTATTTTTGTTTTCTTTAATTGTTGGGGCCTGAGATCATAAACGCCTCAGTCTTTCAAATGTGAAGTGCAGCTCTTGGTAATTTGTTCTAATCAACTGCAGTAAGAAATGTCTGCTCCATAACCTTGAATGCTTTTTCTCTCCCCTGACAACAGAATAGACTTCTTGCAAAAAATAAACATCTGGTTTGAATTGAACATCAAATTGCAGTTACTTTAAGTGCCAACTATTAAATTACCTCAAATGTTTTATGTTTGAACATGATTTTTCAAGACAGCCAGATTTTTTAACTGTAGCACAAATGTACATGTAAAATTACTTTAGAAGGTTAATTCCCTTGAACACACTTTTTTTTTATCATGTGTAGCTTGGTCACTCTTTTTGCTTTCCGTTTACAGAAATTGTTATTCACAAAGGTTTTTATATACCCAAATATGCCTCATCAGATGGTAAGAGAAAGAAAAGCTCTATCTAGAACCCAGGGACTTGATTCTGAACTCTACAACATATGGAGGGATTGTCAAGACTGTCCAGAACCCATTAAATCAATCGAGCCAGAAAACCACATGGACCAAGATTACATCTGCATTTTGATGAGGATGCTAAACACTAAAATTCATATCTAAGACTTCCCTCATCTGAAAAACCAACCCCCTTTCTTTATCTAGCACTGTTTTCTGGTGATGAGTCTTACAGTCTGATTTGCATGACAGCATTTCAAATTTACAGCTCTACACAAATGTTGCTATTTTCCTTAAACTATCCAGCTCTTGATCCACCACATTTTTGCAAGACAGATTTTTCTTTTTTTTTTCCTTTAAGTATGTTTCCAGCCCTCTCAGTCGCAAGGAATTTTTTAAGATAGAAAACAGTACAATTTGAACTATTGAAAGCAAATTAAAATGAACACCAAATCCACTGTTTTGCTAATGCTTGCAATTTCTGTATGACTGGAATTGACAGTGTTGCTGAGGGTTCTTTATGCTGTTCTGGGGAGGGGAAAAAAAAAAGTGAATATTTTATTCACTGTGAGAGGGCTCTAAAAGGGCACAGAGGAAGTATAAATGAAAACCATTTTTGTATTCCCTTCAGTATTTCTGCAAAACCCTCCTCCAAAAGAAAACAGAGTAACTGCAAGTGCAGACCAATACTATCATTGTTTACTTCTTCTTCCCAGACACTGATCAAAGTGAAACTACAAGGAGAATTGATGCAAAAAAAAATTAGATTAAAAGCACAGATGACTGCAGCTGGGCAAATTGCTGGCAATTACTCTGGTGACTTCTAAATTGGACGTGACCCAGTGTCAGTGGTTGTCTATGCTTGTATTTTCAGCGAAGGTGATTGTAATTGTTGTGATGATATGATTACTCCAAGGAGGAACTAGTAATTATGCAGGTGGGGCCACCTGATCAGAAGTTTCCACGTTATTTAGATGGCTATATTTGTAATACTGACCGTGGTTTTAGCTATAACATTTGAATACTAAAACACAGATCAACCCTCAAATTTCACAAGATGAAAGCTTGATCATAACAAAAATCTACTGAATTGTTTCAGGTACTGCATGGGAAAAACAGTGACTGTTTATAGACAGTAGATAGATAGGAAGAATGACTTAATTTACCACATGTTGTTTGCTGAAAGTGATCTGAACCGGCTTAAGAGCCACAAAGCTGAAATCCATCAAAGACTATGTAGAGGACATTTTCATCCTGGGAAAAAAAAAGCCCTCACTAACCAACCCCACCATTGCTAGATGTTCAAAGTGTCTAGACAATGAACATATTTGATTTTCACCTAATAAACTTCAGCAGCGCACATACTTCAGTGCATGTGATTAGGGGAAAAAAAACTATATGTCTTCAACTGGCAGTTCTGCTTGTACCTTGGGTGAAAATAGCTTGTTACCACTTAAATAATGCAAATGGATATGGCTGAAAGTTAAGACACAGAATCACAGAACCCTAAGTGAAGAGGTGAGCTTGAAGAGACCTCTGAGGTCATCTGGCCCAACCCTTCGCTCAAGCAGGGCCCCTTAGAGCCAGTTCCCCAGGACCGTGTCTAGACAGTTTCTGATCGTGTCTAGATGGTTCTTGGAGTCAGCTCCTCACTAATTCTATTCTTTAACTTCTTTAGTTTGACAAAGTCATTTTGGTTTATGTTACTTATTAGCAAAACTTTGCTGATTGATAGAAAACATTTAATTTCTTTAAGTACTTTCAAAGAGGTGACACTGTTATTTATGTTCTAGAGGAAAACCGGGTCAGGAAGTAACATGAAAATTACTGCCGCAGACACACCACAACTGCAAGGGAAATATTAAGTGGGGAGGTAAGTCCTGGAGGCAGTGCCCCTTCTCATCAGAAGGGCCGTAGGGGTTTCAGCCTGAACTGAGCTGAAGAAGTGTTTCAGGACCAGATGTGGTGACTAGTATGTGAGTACTCAAACTGACAGGCAGTCAATACTGTTTGCACCTACATATCCTAACAAGAAGAAAAATGTATTCCCAAATACCTATTCAACTATCTATGCCAGTTTTAAAAACAGTATTAATAACTTTCCTTCCACTTTTCCTCCAAAATACATCTGCCTGGTTAATGTTAACAGTAAAAAACCAGAACAACTTTAAGCTCCTAGTTTTCTGCTTAGATGTGTTACTATTTATTGAAAGCTGTGCTGAAGTAAGTCCCGGGCTTCAGGGAAGCCTCTCTACTGCAGCTTCCTCGAGCAGTTTCCTCTCAACATAACTCATGAGGGCAGGCAGGCCCTAAGGATCTGAGGCATGTTAACATGTTAAAATGTTTTCCTGTTGAAATAATTTGTGGAAATCTATTCCGGTTGAAGTTATGACATAATTATGGAATAGCGTTCAATATCTGAGCAGGATTATTTCACGACTTTGCCACACAGGAGTCTATAGTCAGTCTTTAAATCAAATATCATCTGCTGAACTGGATATGCCTTGAGCAACAGGGAGGTTGAAACCTAATAAAGCAACTTTTTTTCTATGTCTGTGAAAGTGGTTGGAGACTGCAAATTACTAATTTCAGAATAAATATACTTCCAAATTTTATGAAGGAGACATATAAACTCATTCACCAAGTCAAACAAGGATGTTTGGACAAGGGAGAGAAAGACATAAGTGTGCTTTCATATTGGGAAAGAGGATCCAAGCAAAACAGGGAGAGAAGGGTCAAAGAAAACTAGCTGCCCTAGAAATGCTCCACAGTTTTCAGGAGGAACCATGTACAGTGAGAAAAGGCCTGGAGGCAAGGATGTTGCGGACTGCTAGGGCAACTCAGGCAGAGAATACCTGTGGCACGGTTTTTTGTGTCATCCAACTTTGTATATACATTCTCAAAAACTAGCCCGTTTATAATCCTAATATATCAACTCTGTAATAATGTGCGACAACTTCAAAATTCTGAGGATGTAAATTGCACATCCCCAAGGATGAACTTGTGAGGAAGCATGCTCGAACCACGACTTTTCAAGGGGCTTAAATGAGTTGATTTGTAAGCCTCACATTTTTATGAAGGCAGAAGAGAGAAGCTGTGCTCAGGAAACGGGTCACAGTTACCATGGGAAAATCTGTCATCAGAGATGCTGGGAATCTTCAAAATATAACTGATCTGTTTTCTTACTGCAATATAACATAAAAGGTTAATGAACACCCAGCCAGAAAGAACACTGTGAGGGTTATAACAGATGTGTGGGAACAACGTCAGTAGCAGGGAGTTACAGAAAAAGTAGAAGAAAAATACAGAAAAATGGGTGAATATAAAAATGTGAAGGAAAGAGAGAGAAGAAAAAAAACCCCAAAATGATACAAAGACAAAAATAACATGAGAGTTGCATTTTAAGAAATGTATATATGTTTGTGTCCTTTTTCCCCCCTTCTCTCTATCCCTAGTTCCAAAACTTCCAAAAATTCAGCTACTATTTTGGACATCCAGTAGGCTTTCTTTTTCAGTCAGCTTCTCTGGCCTCACAGAGTCTATAGGGGTTTTGGCTCATACTGATCTCTGACTCTTAGTGGAAAAGAAGAGAGGTTCGAGGAGGAGGATACATGCACAAAGGCAGAATGGAACAAAGTCTGCATAGTGCCTACAGTGAGTAGCCTGACTGTTTAAAAGGATGCGTAAATAACTGTGTGGTGTGCCTTGAGCCCTTCTCGGAACCGAGTCCGCCAGGTTCACCACGGGTATGTCACCACCAGCTGAACTCTCAGTCTAGGAAACTCCTTCTCCAGAGGCCAAATCTCACCTAAGAGCTCTTCTACCAGTCTGGCAAGTCAGCTGCAACAGGCAATTGCTCCACACCTCTGCACACTCTGCATGGGACCTCCAGTGAGAGCAGAGGAAGAAGATCCCATTTACTCCTGAAAAGTACCTACAGGACTCAATTACCTTTGTGTTTTGTGGCTGAAATAAGAACTGAGTTTAATTCTGTGTACCTGCCCATGTATCACCATCTGTCTTGTAAGTAGAAGAGCAACTCCATGCAAAGCCCACCTACATTTGCTAAACATTACCCTGCACCATCCAGCCAACACCACCATTACCCTGATGGGAGCTTACACATACACCTCATTCAGCAGTCCAAGTTGCCCGTGACTTTCAGCAGCTTTTAAAGAAATTACTTTTATTTCCAAGAAATGTGATATTTGCCATTACTTGTGATTTAACAGCATCAACCCACAGCTGTAAGCCTCATGCCAGGTGCCTGGCAGAGCGAGTGTGATGTACTGCAACTCGTGCAGGGAGAAACAGAGAAGCAGCAATGCTATTAGGCAAAGGTGGAAACTTGGCTGTGGTGCCTCTCCTTCCAGCTGGCCCAGAGCTAGGAAGAGTCTGTGATCCTATTGAAACTGCTTGTAGACCTGCTTACTGATAAACAACGAGACTGTGCTGCTGGAGGTAGCAGCCTACAGTGTGGATTGGCCATTTTTTTTAAGAAAAATTCTGTCACCAGTGATCTCTGACTACTCAGCGTGCAGTTGGGCAAAGAGTGGGGTGGGGAGAGCGTTGAAACACTCATATTCCTTTCTTCTAAAAAAACCCAAGTAAACAGGGAGGTCTGTCTCCTGGCTGTAAGACAAGGATGTAAGAGTGGAACAATTCAGCAGGCCAAAATAACCTTATGAGCACTTCTGGCCTTGAATTTTCATAACCCGGTCAAAGGTTCTGCATGCTGCAACCTCTTTTCCTCACCAAGCCCTTGCTTGGCCATCATCCTTGTTGTCACTGCAGTTTTCTCTCCAGGCTAAGTCTCCCTCTCTCTTTTTTCCCATCCCTGCCTTCTGGCTACACAACAGGTCTTGAATTCTGTCCTCCAGGCTTCTTGCCTGCATGGCCATGGTGGAAACCTCAGTGTCCTCATAACTTCCCACTCTCTTTGCAGCTGCTCCCTTCTGGAAGGCGGAGGGAGGCTGTCCTTTGCATCCCATCCAGTTAGGAGAAGCCTGCAGCGGTTGAGTGCTTGCACACTGGGAAGGACTCCAAGATCTGAGCATGAGCAACTGCTGTGGACAGAAAGCAGCAGCAGCAGCAAGGAGCAAGGCACGCTGGAGGCAGGCTGCAACAAACAGCTAGACAATCACTTGTGATATTGAACAACCAGTTCGAGCAAACCAAACCAAACTACCCCTAGTGCACTGAAGATCTAAAATTGAACCTACTTAGATAAAGCCTTGGAGTATAGACTTACTGCATCATAATCGCCATCATCATAACAGTTAAACATTTGCATTTATCCTCCCTTCCCTGATGGCTGCTTTATCAGTTCACCTTTTAGAGTGGGATGTCATTTGATCATAGATCTATCATTTGCTTAGTAGAGCTGACTGTTCCTATTATCATGCATTGTCATTGACAGATGCAAATAAACAATCCAGTGATCTTGCCAACAAGTGGCAAGGAGCGGCAATATATACTACCAGTAGCGCTATTACCCACCCTGTGCTGGAGGGACAGATGGAAGGAATGAGCATCCACCAACAAGCAGGACTATTATTTTAACAGCATTCTGGCTTTTGCTAGCTTAACCTCACTGGGAAACTAGTTTGTTTTCCTCCCCTGGCTTTGCTCAGCACACCAACAAGCAAGGGAGTCACAGATGTACACAGGCACAGGGAACCTTGAAATGCACAGTGTTTTAAAAAAATATTCAAAGCCAGTGTGTGTTAACATGCAACAAGAACACTGACACAAAACTGCAGTCCGCTGGGGATATTTTCTTCTTAAGAAACAGCTTTTGAAAGAAAACCATTTCCCACATAACGTTTTCTAGTCGTTTGTTTTTCTTTATCCTCTCCCATTTTATTGCTGCTTGAGATAGCCCTTGTCAGGAGAATCTAGTCAGACTTCAAGATGTGCCAGATTACAGAGACCTCAGGTTTTTCACAGTTAGTTGTTCTTTTCACTGCTGGACTCTTCTAAAGCAAATGAGATTGAATTAATATGTTTTTACTGTATCTGTTCCTCTGCTCTGCTGTTTCCCATGGCCTAGCAGAGGAAGTCTGATTGCCAAGTGTTTTCTCATTTTGTTTAATCTGATACAAAAGGTCACCTCAAGTGTCCTTTTGGTATTTGCTCTAGAGCTGAGTATAATAGGTGGCAGCCCCAAGAAGAATGCATGTTGCTAAACTTCACAAATGTTTGGGTTTTTAGATACAAACAGATGTTTCCTTTTGGTAGCTTCATTTTCCGTGTGATAGTCCAAGAAGTATAATGGGCGTAGCTGAATCACTGATGAACATGTTCCACAAATTAATTAGTTTCACATAGTGTCACAAATGATGAGAATATAACTTCACAGTTACATGAAAGCAATCAATAATTGATTTTTTAAAATCAGACTCCTGTTTAAATAGACCACCAATTCTTGTTAACATCCACAGCTAATTTTTGCAGCGGAAGCAGGAAAACAGAAAGACTGGCTCACATTCAGGTCTGATGTAGATCTACTGAAATTAGCCAAAATTGGGCTGCCTTGGGATCCATTGTGCTGCACCAGTTTGTCATAATGTATTTACACTGATAAAACAAATAATTCTAGGAATAAGAATTTAATCTGGAGGATTAGTAAACAACCGTGTTTTTATGATGTAATCCTGTAGTCTAAATTTGTTAGCGATACATAATAAATCTAGTTTTAGTTACATCCCTGCTGTTGTCCAAAACAAACCCTTTTGCAAAGCGATATTTAACTTTATGTAATTTTAAATGGATGGTTAATAAAGTCTTCCTGGATATACTGAGAGGGCTTCTGTCCCCTCAGGAAAATATATGCCATTCCGACCTTTTCAGATGCAAGGTATTTGCTCTTTGGAAGTTTATATTTATAGGTCAGGCATAACGATTTACATGGAAAAGATAAGGCAGAAAAACTCCACTTACTTACTTTTTTAGAAGAGTGAATTGAGAATTTGAGGACACAGAAAGGGCAGACAAATCATTAAAGATTGTTTAAAATATTTCAGCATTATAAAGCATTGATTCTAACTCCTGACTTCAAAACACACCGAGGTCATTACATTAGTTTCAGCAGCGCTGCTGTAATGGCCCAGTTGCCATAATCCTGACGTTTTATAAGCCTAATAAGGCAAAGAAAGAAGGGACACGGATAGGGCCTATTACACACCAGGAAACAAACAAAACAAGAAGCAAAAACCCCTTCACAGGCTTCTGAGAAATGCAGGCTAATCCCAGCAGCACACAGAGCAGTGGCATGGGAGAGAGGGACCGCTCCGCAGCGCAGCTCCCTTGGGGACCAGAAAGAGGAGGCTGCCTAAAATAAGATTAGTGCCTTTGAGAAGAATTATGCTGGATTTGGAATTCCTCTGTGTAATGTATGAAATACTTTTGGTTTGATTATTCAGATTCATGAATAAAAATTTGGTTTCTGACTGTTCCTGTCTGATTCTGACCACTTTAGGTCCAAAGGGCAATGTCTGAAATACAAGCAGCTACACAAGCTCTTTGATGTGAAAACATGTATGAGTGATAAAAGCTCTACCACTGGCCCGTATGTCAGGATTTTACCTCCTTCTGTAAAGAAACTTAGGAAACTAGTTTCATCCAAACCAGAAAGATCACAAATGCAGAACGGGAGAAGTCTGACAGCTTTTCCCCTCTCAGGAGAGAGGCAGCAGTCTTTCTGAAGAATCAGACCAAATTATAGATCACTGGGACTGTCTGCCTGGATTATCGTCAGCTGAATGGTAAAGCTTTAGGCAAGAAACACATTTTCTAAATCCATAATCCTTTTCCTTGTGTACTTTGTTGATACTACATAAAAACAATACACAATACATGTTCTGGACACTCTGGAGAGAAATGCAATCCAAGTGGCTACAGTAGTCGGGACTGGGTCAAAACAATGTAAAAGGTACAAAACTTGACACCTCATTACAGATCACAAAGAGAAACAAAAGGCAGCTAACCATGATAAGGGGATAAGCAGGGATGATAACACATGGATTTGGACAGCTATCCGTGTAATGACCACAATGTTGAACTTGAATGCCTCCCAAAGTCTGTATTTCACACATTTTCTAAGGCATCATATTTTCTAAGCACCTGCAGCTTCTCAGACACAGTGGATGCTCAGCATCCTTAAACACATATTCCAGTCACTTTTGCTGCATTAATCCAAAACCCTCCAGCCAGACGGAGAAGGAGGTAATAGAACAGGGGAGAAGAGAAAGACCATTTTAGAGGAAAAAAACCCACAATAACATAACAGTTATGTTAAGTCCTAAAGCTCTAAAATCAGTTCTAGTGATGTTTAGCATGTGCCCAAATTTTGCAGAGTTCCCAATCTGAACAGCCAAAAGATTCTTCCAGTGCGTACACATTTGGGTCCTGCCACTACTGGTAGACTTTGGCAACTGTAGTATATTTGCAAAGCTCTAATCCATCAGTTATTTAACCACAGCAAAAAAATATCCCTGAACCTGTTCTGGTTGTTAGAGTTTGGCTGTGTTTGGAAGGCTAGGAAAACTGTTCATTCTCCTGTTTCATAAGCAATTGCATATCTCAAGGCCTAGGAGCCCGTAGATTAAGATGATTTTCTACCATGGTATAAGTGAAAAGGCTGAAAGTAAAAACCTGTGAGAACGGCACCAGTTTTCCAGGTACAGTTGTGCTAATTGGAATGGTAGGCGATTTTAGCAGGTTGGATAAAAACATATGATCAGTCTGAAGTTCAGGAATGCCTCAGATGCACTTGCAAGTGCAAATTTAAACAACAAATGAATCCAAAATCTAAGTAGGTCAGCATGGTTACAAGCTAACTGTTTGGAATTCATTAGTATTTTCCACCTGAAACATATTCTAAATACCTCTAAATAAAATATATGAGAGACTATTTTAACTGAATAAAGTGTACCCAGTTGCGTATTACAGACACCTCAAAGAGCTGTTAACACCTTCAGCAGACTGCCAGTTACTTCAGACTGTGCTGACTTTGGTTTTACAGAGGAAAAGTAAGGAGGTTTTGTCTCCAAAAATGTAATTTTTTTGATGCTGCCTTTAGTGTGAAACCTATTTCTAACTCTCCAGTTACAAAATAAGCTTAGGTCAATATACATTTTATAGAATAAAGTTCTTAGCCATTCCAGTGAAAAAGATGCTGTCCCTGAATCTCTTTTCCATTTGAGCTTCCAGAAATGGAAGGAAGGGATGTCTTTAGTTCCCACTGGACCTCTGCAGTCTCAGGTTCTTAGGGATACATCCTGGCAGGAAAACCAAAAGCCTCTGCACTTCCCTTTGTGCCAGCAGAGTAGTATCAGTGGGATCCCAGTGAATCATTCCAATCACAAATCGTTCCTGAATAAAATAACTTCCGTTTAAGAGGATTTATTTAAAATTCATGTACTCCTTCCTTCCCTTTCTAAGAGCAGACTCTATTTTAAACGGCTGTTATCTCTATTTCAAACCAGATAAAACAAACCCAAACAAACTCCCATTATACAGAATTTTAAAAATGAGATAAGAAAAAAACAAATAAATGAATGGATACCAGGCTGAACAGAATGTCCCTAACCTGTTGGAGAAAACCCTGTGCCAATGAGTAAGATGTTCGAAGACGGTAGTATTGCAACAGTAAGAGCAGTCAGGTGGAAGGCACAAGCAGCACTGCAGAACTGTATGGCAAGGATCCCAGCACCTGCACCAGGCTTACGGGAACTACTGGCAAGTTCCAGATCTACTGGCATGTTTACTACTTTATTCATGTTCATATTGAACTCAGTGAGTACAGTTCTCTCTGAGTTACTTCTGCCACTCTTACATTATAAAGTTGCAACAGGTTGCAGAGTTTTATATTGTCAATACCTAATGCAGGAGTGCTGCTGAGAGAAAGAAAACTGAAGGTTTTAACAAAATATTTTAAATAATAAGTAGATCTTTTTAGGCAACGAGAGCAAGTGGAGAAGTTTGGTTTGGGGTAAAATGAGTTAAGTGGGTCCTTATGGTAATGTCATCAACAATGAAACAGTTGATGTTTGGTTTGGCATCATTAGGTTTCAGAGTTAACAACTTACTACAATGATCATGAAGGATTCACCCCCTTTGGTAATTATCAGCTGAGAAAGACATTTCCATGCCAGCTAACACTCAGATTCATCTCTCTAAGATGATCAGATCTGAGAACTATTTTTTTTTTCCTTTTAAAGATGAACACTGAATCTTAGAGCACAGTTCTGCAATACAATTAATTCCATTGTCACAGACCTGTTATCGATGGGTACCTACATTAAGAGTCTTGAAATCTTTTCACTCTCACAGAGCGAAAACAGAAGAAGGATCAAGCTGTGGCTGCAAAAAAATGGCGTACTAAAACATCTGCTATATGTACTGAGCAACACTCCAAATTGTCTCATGAGTCTAACATATGAGCCTTGTCTAGTAGTATATTAGTTCAAGATTTAGATCATGACATAGTAACAGCAAATAAACCATGTTATCCTTCAGTTATAAACAAAACTTTTTTTTTTTTTTCTGAAAGCATGCTTTTCCTGAGTGTGTTCCTCTAGAGTGAAATAATTTCTGACCTTTCCTCTGATGGGTATCACCACTAAATATTCTCCCTTATTTGAAATTGTTTTACAGTAGTCAGATAGGGGCTGCTACCATGCTAAGTAACTTCAGTATTTAAACTAAATTTTAGCTTTAATATTTAAACATTAAGCAAGATGGAAGGAAAACAAATATCAATGGTACAATGACAGATATGTCAGTGGTACAACGACAGATGAAGTTAACGATTGTACTAAAACATGGATTTGGACAGACCAAAAGAGGTCTTTCTCACTGTCAGGATGAACTACAGCAGTGTAACAGTGTTAATCTCTTAATCTCTTAGTTTAAAAGTGATAGTACAGACGTCATTTCAGTGAACTTTTCTGGATCCAGACAGGATACATGCATATCCCCATGTAATATAACTTGTTAACATAATGCAAATCTTTTCTCTTATTGGCAAGGAATTAAATAAGAGTCATGTAATTATTTACAACCTTCCTACCTTCTTCATGTTCCAAGGAAAGAGAATTCCTTTCTTGACTTAAAACTGGCATTCAGGTTTACTTTAACAACACCATCCCTGAAATATTTGTCCCTTATGAGATAAATCAGTCTCTCAATGAGAAAATTTGTCTCATTATCTTTCTGTGTATGATTTTTATCTATTATACATATCCAGGCCTTCAAATAACTCCTAAATATTTAGTACAACTAAGCAAACATATACTAAACTAATGACAATGAAACAAACTGCACACGTGAGAAGTTAATTAAATGAACCAGGCAAAAGTCTGGTTAACAGGATTTTTGCCAAGGACTTCACAAAAAGCTTTTCCACTCTGTTCCCTTGAGATTCAGGTCTCATAATCAAGTCTTTTTTCTAGTCTCACATGACAAAATAAAATGAACTAGACTAGACCAGACTGATGCATAAGGTGCTATATTACGGTAATATGTTTGCCATAGCTAGAGGGCACAGCCATGGCCCTACATTAATGTTTTGTTGGTCATTCATTCTCACAAAATTATAAAAAATAAAACCCTCACTTCACAACCTCTGAACACTTGCTACATTGCAAAGTAGTATATATATGTTGACTGGCAGATCGCTCTAATGTTTGTCCAGATTCTCTCTTGGTACAGGTTAGACATGGATGGATCTCCAAAGAGCAGTGAAGTATTTTGAAATACTGAATATACAAAAAATTGAAATATTTTGAAAAAAATATTAATGTGATTTGAGAATATGTTTGTCTGAACATTAAAAAAACTCTGGTAAAGTAAGGAATAGGATTACACCTATCTACTTGAAGCCAAGAGATGCCATTTAATGTATTAGCTAAGGACTGCTGTGCCTGACAGCAACTTCAAATGAGCTTTGCAATGAAATAAACAAGTAATACTTCAGTAAGAATTAATACTTTTAACAGTACCCCAATTTTCTTTGTAGCACTCAATAGCTTTTAAGATTTCTGTATGTGGGGACCTCCCCATCCCTGGACTAATAGCTTATTTCTATGACATAAAATTATTGTGCATAAATTTTCAAATTAAAAATAAAAGTACCTTTAAAAATCCAACAACAAATGAGATATGCATCACTATAAATATTCATAAATTCTCTTTAAAGTGTCAGATTCTTCTTCGTTAGTAAATACCTCTATTATGTTTTTAGGCAGTTTTCTTCCAGCTATTTATTCATACTGTATTATTCATCTTAATGCTTACAGCCATGTTTCTAAAAACAAATGAGATATAAGTTTATTTTAAAAAACATATCAAGGAGCATCTATATAAATAAATTCATGTACAATGATACTAAGATAAATATTTGTGTTCAAAGACAATTGGCTAATTTTCTATGGGAATTTAATTTCTATGGGAATTAAAGCACGCTCTTGAGAAAACTCAACTTTTTATGGAGAAAAACACAACAGCAGTATTTGGACAGCCTGCCAAAACTATGCTATATTTAGCATGGAGCAAAAAGAACAAATCCAGCGTCCAGCACACACACGGTTTCCTTACATTTATTCCCCATTTCACACTTAACAAATATCAGATTATAGATCAACATCTCTATAGCAACGCCTCTCAAAAGAGTTGCCCAGATGAAAAATCAAGTACATCACTGTGTACACACAATTTGGCTGATTTGATTTTAAAAATCATTTTTTACACCAAAGCTTCACTTGTGGACTTCACACAACATATGCACACCCTTGGTGGCCAGAGAAACATGCATTAGTGTAAGCAGCCAGGTTTTTGGAATTGAGGTAGTATTGCTCCTGCTCACTGAAGGAGTTTTCTGTAAATACATATACTGTCATGAAAACATGTTTTTTGTGGACTCATACACTACAATCTAAATGTATGTTTACTAGTTAAATAAATATCCTGATGGAACCGGAGTAGACTCTTTTTCTTCCTCTCAATTCCTCATTTTCCAAATCTCTCCCAGGAAAGAGCAGAAAGGAAAAGGTGCAAGAGACATATATCAAATTTACCAAATCCCTTCTTATAAGGGTAATAACATGGTTTAAATAATGATGGTGTTTTAAAATGTGGCATTCGCGGTGCATTGTGAAAACTAAAGATAGCACTGCCTAAAGAAATCAATATTTTTATAAATCCAACTGTGTTAAAACAGTCTCAGATAGTCAAGCAGAGTGCTTTTCAACAAGGGTTTTTCACACACATGTAAACCTTCACTGACACCATTATAGCCCTGCTCTCTTCAGATTATTTCTCTCTAGCCCTGTGCTGTAACTTCAATGTTTCTAGGATCTCATAAAGAAGGTTTAAGTGTTGTCAGTTTTGCAAATCATTAATGATTTTCCAGTAAAGGTATATACTCTACATAGGATTTTCATCTAATGTGAATAGTCTAGATTTTCTTGGACTGTGGACACGTTGGGCATCAAGACTACCTGAGATTGTTTAAGCAGCTTCCCATCTTTGACTGCTTTTTCCCGCCTCTGCACTGCACCCCCACATTTTGCCACTTCCAATACTTATACAAGTTGAACAGAATCGAAGAAACCGAGCTGCCTGAAAAACAGGGGAGATGAGAGGTACTAGGAAAGGTTATTTTCCAGGAGGATCAATTGCGCAGTTCACCTTCCAGCTGCACAAACAACCGTGCCAGCTGGCTGCAGCAAAGGGTCAGGGATCGTGGCGGGGAGCAGGAGGTGGGCAGAGGCTGCCGAACCAAGCGGCGCTGCCCCCAGGGAAGCCCAAGTACCTTTTGCGATCCCCCCCAGCAGTAGCCCGCTTAATTTGATGGGACAATATTTGCGTGATTTTCCATCTTTGATAGATAACATGCTCAGTAACTACTTAGCAGGAGAACAGCACTCAGTTCGCTCTTCCCCAAGCTGCACGGATTCCAGGAGCGGACAGGGCAGTAAAACTATTTCTGCTAGGAGGGCAAGCATTTTGAGCACAAATTGATGGCAGATTCATCCATTTAAAAAGGGTTGTTTTTACAGTCATTCTTTAGAAAGGACCTTACTTTAAAAAGGACACAATTATAAATACTTCACTGCTGGTAAAAATAGACCCATGTAATATTTACATCATTCAGTCACGGAATGTTGCTGACTTTTCTTTCCTCAACCACCCGCTAATACAGTTTCCCCCCCCTCCCAAAAAAGCTGTAAGTAACATCTGTACATAAAGCCTAAGTAATCCTACAGTTACAGTATGTGTGACTCTTAAGAAGTCACCAACTTCATTCTGTTAGCCATTTTTCTTGTGTTGATCTATGTATTTACTTCTCCCAGACTAGAGCAAAGAGCCGTTTCATTCTAGCAGTTCTCCAGACATTTGTATAAATTCAAAAAGCAGCAGTGAATTATTAATTAGAACAACACGTATATGCTAACTATGGTATGTTTATATCATTAGCCTGATAATACTGAAAAACCCTCAGACCTGTAACTTCCAATGAGTATAAAAAAAATGTATTAGCCCAAACAATCGCCATTTCTTATTTAGCTTAGAAAGGATCATTAGTTCACTGAGGTAACAGGACCTTATTAGTCTATCTTGGGACAGTGGTCTACCTGTTTCAGAACTGGCCGTTTTAATTATTTTAGTGTTTGCACTATCCAAACATATTACAACCAAAATAGAAAAGACAACGTATGGTGAAATACATGAAAGAATGAAGGATGAGGCACTCTCCGCAGTCCTAAAAACCAGCAGTGCCAGTAATACAAAAAAGTTACAGCCAGTCTATGATTGAAGAGTGATGCATTATGAGATACAATCTAAGACGCCAATTTTCTTTCAGCAAATGGATTTATTGACATAATTGATTATAACCATGTACAGCATCTATGCATCTCCCATTGGAAGAATATCCAGTGATAGAGCTAACGTTAGTGTGATACACAGCTTTACTCAATAATCCCCACTGCATTTCTAACAACGAACAGTGGCGTATTCCACAGTCAGCCACAAATGGCCAAAAGCACCCAGGGGTCCAACAGAGCAGAAATTTAAGATTCTTAACAAAAAATAAAACCTGATCCTGGATTCCTTCAGTTTTAATTCCGTTTAACATTGTATCTATAAGAGTCACAAATTTTAATCTATACACTGACAATCGAGTTTGGCCACTGATATTAATGAAAACTGCTGCCTGTCAAAATGAAATCCGAAAGGACTTTTTGCTACTGACTCAAGAATCAAGTCTTAAGTCTGATTTTTTTTCTCCATTTAAAAGGCAAAGATCAAGGCAAATGGTCCCTACACTCTCTCCTTTCCTCCCATTTGAATTTAAAGATTCAACAAAAATCCCTCAGGACATAAAGTCTTGTTCTCTCCATTCAGTCACTGAACTCCAATTGAAGGTACCAGTTACTATGGTGTCTTTTGTAAACACTTGTTCATCTGGGGAAAAACAAAAAAAAAGGAGAAAAAAAAGGGAAAAAAAGAAAAAAAAACCCAAATAGCCTACTTGCAATTATGGTAATAAACAACTTGTAGTCACGAAAACCTCAGGTCAGCAATGAATGCATGATATTGAGATGAATGTCTCCATAGTTCACTAACATTTCCTTCAAACCATTCAGTTCCACAAGAGTTCATCTGAGGTTGCACATTAAATTCAAAGGAGCAGAAGTAGAATCAATGGTCTCAACAATTTACCAAACTCCATCTAAAACATTTGCATTTAAAGTGTAACCACAGTTTGGACCTTTTTAATTAGCTCATTTCTAGACCACACAGAGAGAATTATTAATGTAAACTAAACCACCGTATTTCATAGTAACAGAACCGCATTCTGTAAATATTTAGGAAAGTAAAAGTCCGAGAAAGCAGAGAGCAACTGATCATAAAGTCATTAGTGTTGCTCAAAAAACAAAAGCAAAATTCTAATTAAAACAAAACAAAACCAAACAAACTCAAACATCATATACTACTGCAAAAGGGTTTAACTTCAGCACGACTCACTCAGCTACACAAAACACGGAATCTAGATTAATATACAAAAATGTTTTATTTCACAGTGAGGTACATAAAGCTTCTAACTTTAGTAGGCTACGGCTAAGAGAGAATTGCCTGTTAGGATAAAGACTGTTTCACATTCCTGAAATATTCTCACCTATTATTGCTTCTGAAGAAAGGCACCAATATGATTTATCCATCAACGGTTCACCTCTGCATTCACCCATTTAGAAATGAAGATGAACACTGTGAAGGTCAGTGATCTACTGACCATCACGGACCCAGACAACTACAGCACACATTAATGTGTACAAGTACCAAGCAGTATTTATTCAAAACCAATTTAAAAATAGCTCATTTGTAAACATATTACAAAACTCTGTTAGTTTTTCCTAGTGGTGTCAGCAATATATTCCTGTAAAACTAACCAGCTGCATTATTGTTTCCCGTTTACAAAAAAAAAGTATGAAAACACACTCACGCACATTAAATCGCCTCACATTCGCTTTGAGTCAAAATGGCACAGCCTTCAAACTGTCCAGCGCGAAACGTTAACATTTCCAGCCCTCCAGACGACTCGCTGGGCGCGCACGGTTCAACAGCAACATTAAAAGACGACCCTCAGTCCACATTTTTGATGAGGAAGGGCTGGTGCCTCGGAAAGGCCTGTTCGAGGCGGCCCCGCGCGGGGCCAGGCCGCTCGCTGTAACCGTTGTTCCCCACTGCAGTCCCAGAAAACCACCTGTAAACGAGCACGCTGAAATTTACGGCTCTGCGTCCGTGTAAGGGAGGCACCGGCTGCCCTTCGCGGTAGCTCCCGCCGGTTTGCTCTCCTCCTGGCACGGAACGGTCACCGCCAGTCGGGGCTTTTGCTTGGGTTAGTGGCGATTTCTGAGAAAACGGTGACCTCCCGGCAGAGGTGACCGAGTCAGCCCGTCTCACAGGTGGCGTCGGCCCCGGCCTGCGGTCAGAGCGGCTGAAGGCGGCGGCCGCACCACAGCTCGCCCCCCGGGAGGCCGCCACCCCGCCGCCATCCCCTCCCGGGCCGAGGCGGCCGCCTCCCCCCGCCGCGCTGACGGCAGCTGCCCGCGGGCCTCGCCGCGCGGCGGCGCCCGCCTCCCGCGCGGGGCCCGCCGGGAGCCGTAGCGTGGCGGGCTCAGTCGGCGAAGCGCTGCAGCAGGTGGTCGTCGCCGTGGCGGCCGCCGCCGCCGCTGTCCATGAAGCGCTCGCAGGGGAACTCGATGAGGTCGGCCTCGCTGAGGGCGCAGGCGGCGCCGCGGGGCGGCCGGTGGGACTGGAAGCCCGAGAAGTCGGCGGAGACGCCGGTGCCCATGGAGCGGAGGGGCCGGCGGGTGGAGTAGAGCTGGCGGACGTGGACGGGCGCCGCCTTCCGCCGCCGCCGCCCCAGCACCTTCTTGCGCAGCAGGCGGGAGGCCCAGGCGGCCAGCGCCGCCAGGAGCAGCAGCGCGTTCACCGCCAGCAGCACCAGGGTGAGGAGCTGCTGGTCGGGGCCGCGGGG
The DNA here is from genome assembly GCF_965183815.1 of Platalea leucorodia. Taxonomy (NCBI): domain Eukaryota; kingdom Metazoa; phylum Chordata; class Aves; order Pelecaniformes; family Threskiornithidae; genus Platalea; species Platalea leucorodia. Next base: position 130,327,527 of record NC_138823.1, on the reverse strand, counting down.
CCCGCCCGCCGCCGCCGCCGCCGCGCCGCTCTCGGGCAGGGTGACCAGCCCGGCGCAGTGGTCCCGCGGCGCCACCGGGCACACGCGGCCGCCGAGGACGCCCTCGACGCAGACGAGGTAGGGGGTGTCCGGGCGGAGCTCCCGCAGGGTGGCGGCCGGCTCCCCGCGCTCCGGCAGGTAGACGAAGCGCTGGAACTTGACGGCGGCGCCGAAGCGGTCGAAGAGGAGGCGGAACCGCGCCGGCCCCAGCAGGCGGGGGCTGCGGTGCGGCCGCACGGCCCAGCGCACCGTCACCGAGCTGGAGCCCACCGCCTCCACCGACAGGTTGCAGAGGAACAGCTTGTTGAAGTCGCACGGGTCGGACACCAGCGGCGGGACCCCGGCGGCCGCCGCCGAGCGGGGCTTGCCGGCCCGCCGGGGCCACGCCGCGCTGGGCGGCGCCGGCCCGGAGGCCGCGGGGCGGGCGGGCGGCGGCGGCGTGGGGCTGGCCGCCTCCGCCGCGGCCACCGGCGGCCCGGCCGCGCCCTCGGGCGCCCCCAGCAGGCGGGCGGTGGAGGCGGAGGGCGCCGGCGGCCCCGGCGGCCCGCGGGGCAGCCCCGCGTCGCCGCCGCTGCTGTTGCTGCCGAGCCCCTCGGCGGAGGGCGGCGGCCGGCGCTGCTCCTCCGCTGCCGGCGGCGGGGAAGGGGAGGAGGGAGAGGCACCGTCGTGGCAGGGGCCGCCGTCTTGCGGCGGCGGCAGCTGGGCGTCCTGCAGGTAGTCGAGGTACTTGCCGGCCAGGGCGGGCGGCAGGCGGCACTGCACGAAGACGGTGAGCAGGCGGCCCTGGGAGTGCCAGGCCCCCAGCCAGTGCTTGAGGCCGCGGAGGCGGCAGTCGCAGCTCCAGGCGTTGCCCTCCAGCTCCAGGCGGTAGAGGGCCGGGCTGGAGGCAAAGAGCTCGCCGGGGAGGGTGGCCAGCGCGTTGTCTCGCAGGCTGAGCTCCCGCAAGCGGCCGAGGCGGCCGAAGGAGGCAGGGTGCAGGGCGGTCAGCGCGTTGCGGCTCAGATCCAGCGCCTCCAGGCTGCTCAGCGGCTCCAGCAGGGCGGCGGGCAGGTGGCTCAGCAGGTTTCCCTCCAGGCGCAGCTCCTTCAGCGAACCCAGCCCCGTGAAGGCGTCCGGGGCCAGGTGGGCCAGGCGGTTTCCGCTGAGCGAGAGCTTCGCCAAGCCGGGCAGGTGCTGGAAGAGCCCCCCTGTCAGCTGCTGCAGGCTGTTGCTGGCTAGCAGCAGGGTGTGGAGGGAGCGCAGCGGCCCGAAGATGTCCGGGTGGCGAAGGGAGCTTTGCTGGTTCCCTGAGAGGTCGAGGAAGCGCAGCTTAGCCAGGCCGGTGAAGGCACCGCGGCTCAGCCAGCGGATGCGGTTGGACTCCAGGTGCAGGTAGAGTAAGTTCGGCAGCCCTGAGAAAGTGGAGTCGCCTAGTGAGCCCAGCTCGTTGCCATCTAGGCGCAGCTTGACAAGGCTGCCGAGGCCGGAGAAGGAGGCGGCGCTGAGGCGGCCGATCTCGTTGGCGTTCACGTAGAGGATGCGCAGCTTGGCCAGGGCGCTGAGGGTGCCGGGGGCCAGCGCCGGCAGCAGGTTGTTGCCCAGGTAGAGCTCTTCCAGCCGACCCAGGCGCTCAAAGGCCTTGGGATGCAGCGAGCGGATCCGGTTGTACTGCAGGTCCAGGCGCTGGAGCCCTGCCAGGCGGTGGAAGTCGAAGGCAGAGATGTTGGCGATGAAGTTGCCCCCGAGGCTGTAGGTGAGGATGTCCTGGGGCTCGGCAGCCTTGGGCACGGAGCGCAGGCCCCGGTTGGTGCAGAGGAGGTGCTGGTGCTGCTGGCAGTCGCATGGCTCGGGGCAGATGGGCTCGGCCGCGGGCAGCAGCAGGAGGAAGAGGGGCACGGAGCCCCAGAGTACCCGCGGCAGCACCATCAGGCGGACCCGGCGCGGCGCCCCCATCCCGGGACGAGCCGTGGGCTGCTTCCCCCGCCGGCTTTGTGTCTCTCCGGCATCCCCCCCGCCTCCTCCGCGGCTGCTAATCGGCCCCTCCTCTGCTCCGCGCCGGGCTGAGCTCCGCGCCGGGCAGGCGGGCGCGGCGGCGGCTGCTGCAGGTCGCGGTGCCCGGCACCATGGGCTCGCCCGGGCCGGCCCGGGGCGCGGAGCGGCCGGGAGGGCTGGGGGCCGCCGCCGCCCCTCGCGGCCCGCGGGCTGCGGTTCGGCGGTCGCGGGGCCGGGGCTGCCGCGGGGGGCGGGCGGGCGGCGGAGCGGAGCGGAGCGGCGCGGCCGGCCGCTGCTCCGCCGGCTCTCCCAGGAGCGGAGGGGGCGGGCGGAGCGGGGAGGGCGAGGGCGGGGGGGGACGGCGGCGGGCGGAGCGGGGAGCAGGAGAAAGACGAGCTCCGAAACTTGCCGAGAAAAGTCAGCGGAAATTCGTACTTCCCACACTGTGCCCTGGGGGACCGGAGGATCGGATGGAGCGGGGGAGAGGGAGGACGGCGCGGCGGGGGGGGAAGGAAGCCCGCGGCCGGTCCTGGCTCGGCTCAGCCCCGGCAGCGAGCAGGGGCGCAAAGTGGGAAAGTAGGAATTGGAACCGGCTGTGGCTGCCTCCCAGCCACATGGGCTGCGCATCGGGGAGGGGGAAGGGAACAGAAGTAAACTAGTCGTCGTCTGCCTCCCCCCCCCCCCTTTTTTTTTTGCTTTTATTTAGAAACCTGCCAAAAAGCAATAGTTACGGTTTACCACGGGTTAAGGACTTTGTTTTAAGCAAACGGCAATCGGAGGACTAAGCCACCTATAGTACATCAAAGAATGAATTTTCATTCTTTCTCTGCGCCATCCTGCCCAGTGGGTTCCTGACAAAGCTGCCAGTGAAGATGCAGCTGAACATAGCTCCAGCTCCACGAGGCTCATCAAAGTGACTGAGATGCGCTTTAGAAATAATTCCCCTTTTAAAGATTCTTCTCTCTCAACAGCATACAAATTCAGAGTGGAAGGAAGGTATTGGGAAGCATACTGAAAGCAAAATAGATTGTGTACCCATCCATTCAATGGTTTGCCTTTCTTTCCTGTTGGCATTTTTTTTCCTAAGATGTTGCCAATGGGATAAATAAGTGTCTAAGGGCAGGAGGAAATGCCTGGATATGAAGGGTATATAAGGCCATCAAGAATGATGAGAGAAAGAAGATAATGCCCAAAATATTGTGTTGCAAATTTATTAAATACATCGTAAGCTGTGTTACCATGTGATGTTGTACCCAACTGCACACACTTTGCATACACTTCTGGACTAAAGGAGTGTACAAGCCATGCTCCTTTCTCTCACCAGAAGGCGGAATTTAGATAGCTTTTGTGGAAGTTTTGTTTTTAGTGGCTGCGTCAGCATGAGCAGGTAGCATGGTATGGTAGTTTGTGCTGAGTCCCTCTTGTCTGCTTTCATGGAGAGGTGTTACTTTGATCTAAATCTGATTTGGTCCTGCTTTTTAGCAGTTGGAAAACATGAAATGTGCTCCAAGCCTGCTCTGGAGCGTGAAGCACAGTGTTGTGCATGGAGGTAATCAGCAGATTTGCCTCAAAAGCACACTGGCAGTCTGAAGAAACCTTGAAGAGAAGGGATAAATCTTGGCTTGGTCAAAGAAACATCATTATGAGCATCTTAATTCCTGGCTCCTGTAGTTAGCTGAAGCTGGGCCTTATGAGGAATAATCTTTTTGTAGTGGTAACTGCATTGTGCTGGGAAGTCATATTTGGGGCAGGAGAGTGATATTTTAGATAATCTGAATGAATTTTGCAAATAGCTTGTAAAATCAAGCGAACAGGTCTGAATTACAACTTGCTCATTGGGAAAGTCTCATCTCCCAAGTAACAAGTGATAGGACAAGAGGAAATGGGCTCAAGTTGTGCCAGGGGAGATTTAGATTAGATATTAGGAGAAATTTCTTCATGGAGAGAGTGGTTAGGTATTGGAACAGACTGCCCAGGGAAGCGGTACAATCACAGTCCCTGGAAGTATTCAAAAAATGTGTGGATGTCGTGCTTAGGGACATGGTTTAGAGGTGGACCAGGTAGTTAGGTTAATAGGTTGGGCTTGATGATCTCAGAAGTCCTTTCCAACCTTAACGATTCTATGATTCTATGAACAATAATGTGCTAGAATACGGTTATGGCAAGGTAAGCTGGTGTTTCTGGTTTTCTTTTTTTGTGAGAAATGGCAGTTGCGTAGGCAGTCTTGATAAGCTAGAAAAGTAACTGAAAGATTAGGTACTTATACCTAAAAATCTACCTATAGGGGAAGGCGTCATAGTATACTAAATTAAAAATTTTGAAGCAAAAGTGGTGGAAATCAGAGTTGTCAGATTCTAGAACTTGCTGATTTCTGCAGACATGCACTATCTTGTCATCAGACAAGCGTGTTCTTAGATTAACTTGATTTAAAATTGTGTCCTAAATTGTCGTTGCATTGGTTTCTGAGGGTTGACAGAAGTTTGTCTTCTTCTTGAGTGAAGTGGAAAGTTTCTGTTTTGATTATTTGTAACTACTTTATTTCAAGCAGTATATGCTTGATTAGAAAGATATTTTTTTCCTGAAATAAATGTGAATAAGTTTCACAGGAGGAACTTTTTGCTAGCGTTTTTTCTTCTCTTCCCAAGTTACGAAAGAAGCCCATCCAGCATTTGTTCATGATTCAAATGTCCATGGGTTAAGAATCCAGACCTTTTAGCTCACTCTCTTCCTTACTGAACATGTTTTCACTTGCCAGCTTTTTCTTTTCAGTATCTAGCACATCATGTCTAATATTTAGGACAAAGTAGAGGGATTTTTTCACCCTACAATGGCTGTGTGTTTCTTTCCCCGTTCTCAAAGCCACTACAGGGCAAGGGAAGACATCCTGACTCTCAAAGTTTTCTTTAACTCTGAGCAAAGCCTAATTGATGAGTGACATTTTCTCCCAAGAAATTTGCTTCACTGTGGTGTACTTCAAGTAGTGAAATTTTAGAAAGCCATTCTGTATAATGGTATGCTTATTTTCTGTTCCTTTGGGTTTTTCTTTTGAAACATGCTCAGGCTTATAAGGGCAATTTATGAACTGTCCTTCCTGTAGAAGCACCGTAGATCTTTTTCTAGTCATGTGTCATTGCAAATACTAAAGGTTTAAGTCAGATTGTGTCTTATATATTGCTTTTCATTTATGCTTTCTGACACTTAGCCAACGTTATTATTTTCACTGGGTTTGGGGAGTTATAAGTGACAGGAATTTAATAAAAAAAATTTACTAGTAATTCTTAAGAAGAGAATTCATCACACACTTGTTCTCACACTGGGAAGATTTTATACCAGAAAAAAAATAAACAAATGCAATGGGTTTTTTGCTGATTTTTTTTTTTTTAATTCAAGTAGGAAGTTATTATTCAAAATACATTAGGAACACATCTGTTCGGATAAAAGATGCCACATTTGTTTTCCTACTTTGGAACAGGAACTTTCCAGCTGCAGTAGTTCTTGTTTCCTTATCCAAGCACACAATAAAATTTTTAATGCATGATTGAGAAATAGTAATCTTTTTTACCCCAAACTGAAAAAGCATAAATTTGACTAGGAAATGGGGGGCGGGGAGGGGATTAAAAAGTAGCCTATTCTTAAACGCTTTAAAGGTTATCTTAAAATATACCTTCATGGTTAAGATTGGAAGTATGAGGACTTCTAAGGGCCAAGAACAAATAGCAAAACCAGAAATACCATCTTTCCACTGATACATATCTATTCTTATGAAGATTATGAGAGAACTGACCTTAAATAAAGTATTGTTTCATGGCTAAATAGTATCCATATGTTTGTTATACCTAAGACCAAATACGTCTATGATTTTCTTTTTTTTGTTGCTTTTTTTTTTTCAAGAGGTGTTATCTAGGCACTAATCAGAGGACTGGTGGTTGAAAATGGTGAACACATCCTTGTAGGCAGAATGCAAAATGGAGCGAAAGAAGCAGCATGCTCAGTGTAGCCTATCCCAGAGTATACTGGGACTGTGGCAGTATCCCCATGAGAAGCTTCCATTGAACAAAATTACTCTTTCTTGATTACAGAAGAAGAGAACTGGTGCTGAACTGGTAAGTTGAAGGGCTGATATCTCATAGCTTTATGTAGTTACCAGGAATGGTAACTAATTATATGGAACTGGAGCTTTACCTCAAAAGAGGAAGTTTTCATTGGTCTGTACAGTTCTTCTGCCCACATCACAAGTGTTTTCGTCTGAATTTGTACAAAGTGTTTCTAGAAATGTTAGCTTTAAACTTTATTTCTCACTGAGCCAGCTGGCTTCATAGAAACTCTAAACCATTCAACTTTAGTGTGAGAATTCCCATTTAAAACAAGACAAAAAGCTTCCATAAGTTGATATATCAACGTGTTTAGTTGGTTACAATATAAACTTAATTTGGAGTTATTTGGCTTACACTGTCATTGAAGGTTGTGGTATTCATCATTACTCCATGAGTCATGCTAAGTTTCCCCCAAGTGAGCATAAAGAAAAACAGAAAGATACTACACCATTCCTGTTTTCTAGCTGATAAAGTGTCACTGTATGAATTTATACTTTTGTAGGTATCTTTGCTTTTTGAAGAGATAAAAATATTGTGGAGTACTGTAAAGTATTAACAAAACAGTTTGTATACCATCAGTGTCTTTGTTAGCGGCTCCTGCAGCTCATGGATTAAGTGGTCACCAGTTTCAGTGCTATTTTATATCTCGCTGCCAGTAAAGCAAATACCGTAGTGTAGGAAAACATGAGAATTCTAGTGCCAAATGTGCTAATTTTTTTCCTTTCAAATTGCACAAACAGTTCACCTATGTTGTATAATTTATGTTGGTTGCCCTTACTGTAGTAATTAACATGTTAAGTAAAAGTTATTCCTGATAATGATGGTTTCTGTTCATTTGTAATGCGATGTTGCTTGCCACGTCCAGTTCTTCAGAAATAAAGCGTGACTCCCAGGCCAGCAGTTAATATTACATGCCTGTTGTGCTCCATGGAACAAAAGGTACCAGATGTTTAATAGATATCTGGTCCCATCTTCCATAGAGGTCTGTGGCCTACAAGGCTCTGCTGGTTGCACATATCTTTAAATCTTTTCAGAATTAAACATCTGAGTAAAGTATTTGTGGGTTTTTGACATATGATTCCAGTCTAGACATGCTTTTACTGTCGCGTGCATGCTCTGTCAAACAATCAAACCCCACTGAATTTCACATAGCATAGATTGTGCCTCTTAGACTTCCTCTGGGCAGGTGGTTCCAGTACTTCATGTTGATTATAGCAATTGGTTCCTTTGTGCATATTAGTTTTCCGCCCAAGCAATTTCAAATCTGGTTTTTGGGTTTCCTGTGTAGATTGTGTGAAACAAATTGTAGCTGTATCCACAGGTAACAGTGTATTCCCATGTTCTGTCTGCAAGTGAAAATCAGCTAGCTCAATGTATACAATTAAATGCAAATCAAGTAATGGATGTTGTTGCTATAATATTAGTATTTCATAACAATAAATGGAGAGTTAGGTGTCTGCGTTCTTCTGTGTAGTGATCTCTGCCGGTATGGATCACTTACAAATTAGCTTTCGTCAGCTAGATTGGCTGAATCATACTTGCAAAAGTCTAACTGATTATTTAGCTGGTATATTTTCCTTTATCCAACGCACTTATCCTCAGGGAGAAACTCTTTTAACGGAAGTACATACTTTTTGTGTCATTCAGCATCTGGTGGCGGTAAGAAAGGAGAGAACCCTACTTGTGTCAGGATAAGAGTGGTGTAATTTATGTAAAACAAATGCTTTTGTAGCTTATGCAGGGCCAATTAGCTGTTGCAGTGTCTGCAATTCTTTCGCGTGATTATCTGTTTATATACTGAATCTTTGCAGTATTGTTAGACCAGTTTTTCCATAATGGGGTAACAAATCAGGCAAGTGTTCTTGCAAACATATTCTTCTCTTTCTCCATAAAAGGATATGTGTACTTACGGCAATCTCCTTCATAATGGGTAATGTTCTCTTGCCATGGTTTTAGTGTGATCGATCCTCTTTTCTATTCCTATCATCCTGTAATTTGGAGAGTCTGTAGCAGAAAAACCCTAAAATAAAATACCACTTGGACCAGGTTTTCTATTACTAATTGGTAAAACATGTTCTGATGATATGCAGAAAAAGAGAAAACAGTCACTGTTTGATGCAATTGACCTATATCAGGTTAGAAAGGATTGCTCAGTGCCATTTAGTCCAGCCTCCCAACTAGATCTGGTTGCTCAGGGCTCTGTTAACTCTCCGAGGATGGAGGTATCACAGTGCCTCCCATTAGGTGGCTGAAGACAGCTAAGCTGTCTTATGGCTAAACAAATCCTTTTCTTTCAGTCACTCCTCATACGTTGACATGCTTCAGCCTCATGATCATCTGGCCCTTCACTGGACTTGCTTCAATATGTCAATGCTGTTCTTGTATTGGGGCAGCCAAACCCTAATAGCTAAAACCCTGGTGTCACTAAGATGATCAAGTGACTGCAGCATCTGTCGTATGAGGAAAGTCTGAGAGAGCTGGGACAGTTTAGCCTAGAGAGAGAAGGTTCAGGAGGGATCTCATCAATGTATATTAATACCTGAGGGGAGGGTGCAAAGAGGACGGAGCCAGGCTCTTTTCAGTGGTGCGCAGTGACAGGACAAGAGGCAGTGAGTACAAACTAAAACACAGGAGGCTCTGTCTGAACAACAAGAAACACCTTTCCACTGCGAGGGTGACTGAGCACTGGCACAGCTTGCCCAAGGAGGTTGTGGAGTCTCCGTGCTTGGAGATATTCAAAAGCCGTCCAGACGTGGTCCTGGGCAGCCTGCTCTAGGTGACCCTGCTTGAGCCGGGGGGGTTGGACCAGATGACCTCCAGAGGTGCCTTCCACCCTCAGCCATTCTGGGATTCTAAAGCTGGGCACAGTACTTCCATGTGCTGACAAGTGCTTAATAAAGGGGAGTGATCGCTTTTTTTGACTTACTGGCTACACCCTTGCTAATCCAGCCCAGTATGCAGTTGGCCGCCTTGCTGGAAGGGCACACTGATAATGCATGTTCATTTTGTTGTCTGTGAGGTGTCCCGTGTCATTTACAGCAAAGCTGCTTTTTAGCCGTCTTATATTGTACTGCTGCAGGGTGGTTATACTGTCCCATGTGCAGGATTTTGCATTTGCCTTTGTTCAATTTCAAGAGATTTCAGTCGTCTCTTTTCGCCAGCCAGTTGAGGTCCTTCTGAAGATCAGTCTTCCCCTCCAGCATATCAGGTGCTTCCCCATGTGTTATCATCCATGAAGCTGCAGAGTGTGCACTCTGTCTCATTGTGCTGCTTGTGAATAAGGGTGTTAAAGAGTATTAAATTATGTTAAAGAGTGGGTAGAGACCCACTTTTGATACTTAGGGGATGCCCATAGAAACTGGCTGCCAGTTGGACTTAGTATTACTGATCAGAACCCAATGCGTCTGAGAGTTCAACTGATTTTCCATCCGTTTTATCCACTTATTTAGCCTGCGTCTCACCAATTTCGCCATGGTGATATTACAGGACACTCTTGAAGGCTTAGCTAAAATCAAAGTAAACATCATATTTTGCTCTCCCTTTGTGCACTGAGCCAGTCATGTTATCACCAAAGGCACTGAGGTTGGTTAGAGCCAGTTTGTCCTTGATGAATCAACACTGGGTGTTTTCAGTCATCTTTTTGTTCTTGATGTGCTCAGAAGTGACATCCCAGAGGACTTACTCCATAACCCTCCTGGGACCAGAGGCAAGGCTGAGTGGCCTGTAGTGGTCTGGATCCTCATTGCTGTCCTTGAAGATGGCCTTTTTCCAGTTATTGGGGACCTCCCACAATCCCCATGATCTTTTAAGGATAGTAGAGAGCAGCCTTGCAATGAAATCGGCCAGCTCAGATGCAGCCTATCTGGGCTTATGGACTTGTATATATCCAGTTAGCTTTAGCGGTTCCTGATTTGATCATCACTTGGGTAATGCTTCACTCCCACAGACTCTGCTACTAAGATGAAGGAGCTGGGACACCTAAGAAAGAAACCTTACCAATAAAAACAGAGGCACAAAGGCATTTAATACCTCAGACTTCTCCATTTCCTTTATCACTAGGTCCCCTGCCCTGTTCAGCAGTGGTCTCACCTCTTCTTTAGTCTTTTTTGCTGCAGATATCAAGCCTTCCTTGTTTTTGCTTTTCACGTCTCTGGTTAGTTTTAGCTTCAGCTGAGCTTTGGCTCTCATGTCGGCATCCCTGCATGCTGAGGCGATGTCTCCCTTTCTCCAAGTAGTCTGTTTCTGTGTCCATCTTCTGTGGTCTTCTGCCATACTTGCTTGTTTTCCTGAGTGTCAGAATGGACCATTCTTGTGCTTTGATAAGGTTGTCCTTGAAAATCAGCCAACTCTGGGCCCTGTTGTCTTTCACGGTAGTATCCCATGGGTCGTGCAAAGAAGATCCCTGAACAAGGCAAGATCTGCTTTCTTGAAGGCCAGATCGTAATTTTTATGATTTATCTTGCTCACTTGACTCAGGATTTTAAACTCCACAATGTTATGGTCATTGCAGCTAAGGTTCCCCGCAACTTTCACAACCCCAACTGGTTCTTGATTGTTCATGGAAGCAGGTCCAACAGAGCACCGACTTAGCTTGTCAGTCACCTGTATCAAAAAATTGTCATCAACACACTTCCTCAACATGTGCTCCCAACTCCTGTTTCATAATTACTGTCCACGAGTCTTAAATAATTGAAAACTACGTGCTAGACCCTGAACTGGAATGACTCAGCATACCTTTGATGTTACTGGAGCCATGTGCTCGTGTGCTTTCGCCCAAAGATCTGGCCTCAAGTCCTAGATGATTTTTAAGAAACCATTTAAGCACATGTCTACGTTTTGATTAGAAAGACTGACTGGATCATCAGGTTTAGTCATCTGCTATCAAAGTATGTCATATGAGTCCATTCACATCCTTTTGAGAAGTTATTTCAGGGTCTTTTGCTCCTTTTGCTGCTACTGGAAGCATCTTTGAGAACATTCTGGCTGTAGTAGGCAACCTTCCAATTTCTGACATAACTTCTTCCTGTTTAGCATGCATTTCTTCTTGGGGCTCTAAATTACTCTTTATTGTAAAAAACTCTACTTATCTTTCGGCATTTAGTGTTCTGATCTTTACAGAGAGTCCAGTCCTATCCCTTCAGGCTATTTTGCTGTGATAAACAATACAAGATGGTTTAAGCTGCCATAGACAGATAGACTCTTGATTCCCCTGTAGATACCAATGTGTCTCATCTCTGGTTTAATTACTCTTTCTTGGATATGAGTGATAGAAATCTACACTCAACTCCAGATAAAGTCTCTTTAGTGCCTGAAGAGAGTTTCATATGCTTAAAATTATGCTCGGTTTGAAATCACTTAAGGACATTTCATTCAACCCTCTTCACTAACTTGTACATTTGTGGTCATATGTCAACAGTGACACCTCTAGATTTAATTGAAAAATCTGTGAAATTCTGTCACTGCTTCTTAATACCACATTTTTGCCATATATGGTGATATGTGTTACCAAGAGTCATAGTTTTTAGTGAAAATGAGCAGTAAGGCAGGGTTATATAATCCTTCAGTCTTAAGCACTGAGCATTTCTATATAAATTGACCTGTGGATATATGTGTATTTAGGGGGGCAGACATAAACATTTTGTCTTTCTCTTAACACTGCAGACAGTGAGCCTTTGAAGCAGAGAAATACGTATTTTTAATCTTGTATTGGGAATTGGTCTGTGCAGCCACTTCATTTGTATAAGTACCTTGATAAAGTGTTTGTAGAATTTTTCAAAACATTTGCTAATTAAAATGAGAGGACCTAGAAGAATGAAGTAGAAGCAAAAACATTGTAGCCCTTGCATTCTTTTATTTTTATAAATATTTGCATTCTGATTACACTGTACTTAATACCACATGATGAAATGTGATATTGGATCAAAGCTGTTGCTCATGCTGTAGCTGAGACTTGTTTAAAATTGCTGATTTATTGGTAGTATTCCATTATACTTCATAGTATTGGGTTACAAATTACTTTAGTTGAATATGTTCCACTTAGCTCCAAAGAAGAGTACGTGATATTGTCTGGCATTGTGGACAAAAGAGAGGCTTGCTATGATACATAGCTTAATGTATAGAGCTGGTGAAGAAAGAGTTATAAGAAAACCTAACATAAGAAGTTACTCTGATATTCTCAGGGTCTAAGAACATGTAGGCTAGATGATAATACTGTAAGGTGGGGCTAAAAGTGGCTGGAAAGCTTACACCTGATCTGTGTTGGTAATTACTCTAAAACTTGTTGAGTTTATCAGCTTTGGTTCTGCAAGGATTTATGCTGTGTCTGCTGTGCATTATTAGCTGTCATTAAATATCTGGCTGATGTAATAGAATATGCTCATTTGGTTTGCTGGCAATGCTACACAGAGGAGGAGCTGCAGATATTGGAGGGTAGGGTCAGAGTTCAAAATTAACTTGACAATTAAATGGTCTGAGGAAAAAAAAAAATTAATAATCCCGAAAAGGGTATGGTGAAGGGGAGAATGTAGGCAGGGAGGGCAGCAAGGATGTTGAGTGTTACAGCAGTTTCAGTAGTAGGAGAGGATATATAGGCTGGTGTAATGTGCATGTCTGTTGTTTTCACCACTATAAGTAAGAAGTCTTATCTTAAAAACATGCTGGTGACACAAAGAAGTATTACTTTTAGTTTTGGGGTGGTTAACTGAGCAACAGAGCTCAATAATTTTTGAGTGTCTAATTTGAGAGGCTCATCGCCTGTTTTATAGTCATTAAAATTTATGTAGTATTTAAATATGTGGTATATAGCTTCTGCTAACTAAACTTGCACCTTTAATTTAGAGGTCACTTGTTTTGAAAATCAGACTTCGCACATGTTTCAAATTACACAGCCATGAAATAAAAGACTCCAAAGTTGTGGGGGTTGTGGGTTGATCTGTGATAGAGACAAAGATAGAATCTACGTCTCTGTGGCAGCATTTAAGTATTTGGACTAAAGAAATGCTTTTTCTCCTTAACCCTTCCAGTTCTTGTCTCCTGTACAATTTCACTCATGTCCTGCTGATAAAAACCTCCTCAAGCCATTGAGTTTCTATGCCACTACCCCAAGATCCCTGCTCATTCATAAAGAATTAGGCAGTACATAATATCAGAATGTATGTTAATATATAGGTACATAAATGCTGACAAGGTTTGATGGCAACCTAAATTCTGGAATTTCTTAATAGCTAAATGTTTAACTTTTAGAATCATAGTATATTTTAATGTGATTTTTATGTATTTTTAACTTAAGTTCTTAACATTTGACGTACTCTAATACTCCTGTGAACTATGATGGTACTATATTTTTCTTCATACATTATAAAAGAAGATATCTAAATATTAACTATTTTCCTTTTCCATATCAGATTGTGAAGAACAATCCTCACCTGCTCGCAGGTATCACCATAATATCTGATGGTCCTGCTTGAAAGTCACAATCTTCTGGGAAGTCTGAAGTTACTTGGACAGTGGATGCTGAGTTATGTCCTAAACTGAGTGTTTTCTTTGATTGAGAACTCTTACATATTTCTCATGTAGCACACTGGATTCAGAATGTAAATTTCTATAGTCATATATAATATAGTTTTTATTTCTGTAGCCTTGTATAATATTAATAGAATAACATCGTAGAGTCTTGAGAGGGCTTGTGCCTAGTCTTGTTGAAATTAAGTGTCAAAAAGAAACTTTTTCAGATTAATGCTGGATATTTAGATTATCTACATCAGCATTGTTCTGTCAGTGTTGTTTTAACTCACTCTTATTGTTTTTCCACCTCCCCGCCTCCATTTGTTTAACATGATGGGTAGTGTTTTTGCACAAAATTAGGAAAATAAGCCTGTACCAAAATTAACATCCTGAAAGTAATAAAACTTAATAGAAGCCACATTTGTGATGGACTGCTTGTTAAAAGCAATCTATAGGATCAGTGCAAATGTATCATGTTACAGGTAACTCATTCTTAATCAATGTAGGTTCAGAAAGTTGGTTTCAGAGGCAGAGGAATGGAATAGGGGCAGAAGGGAGAACTACAGACATAGGGGAAGAATCTTGTTGATTTATATTTTTTATGGTATTTTTCAGGTTACTTATTGAGGAATTCAGTCATTCTGATCTGTTGTTTATTACTGTAAATGGCTTATTTGATTGTCCTTATTCTTTCATAAATAATTTTATATTGCAGTGACTAGTTATCGCCGACCTACTGTTGATTGTACAGTCCACATGAGAAAAGAAAGTAAACGCTAATGCCACCAGGATACTTGCTTAACACAAACCAGTGCTATCTAGCCTGAAAGTATGGAGACTGGTCTTTAAAAAAATACTCATTTAGCTGGAATCTCTAATGAAACAATATACTTGTGTCTGTGGTATAACATACACATGCTTTTCTTAAGGGAAAATGCAGTAAGCACAGAATATTTGACTTGTACTGATTTCTCTGCCTCAGTGACTCCTCTGTTACGCTGAATATATGCTGTATTTTGGGCCAGATCTTCAGTTGGCCTTATTTGTTATACTATTACTGGCTTTTCCTTACACCAGTTAAAAGTGCTGGTCCATCAGCATGCTGCTATATTTTTACTCAATCCCTCCTGTAAACATTTTAAAATCTTCTATAACCTGGAGAGATTGAGTTACGTATGAGGCCAGATTACCATAAAAATGAAACGTGTCCAACAAAATAAGTCTTTTTTTCCCCAATGGTAATATTACTGTGTTCAAAGGTTGAAATATAATAAGAAATGTGCAGAAAGGATAGTTGCAACTTTTCAGTTGTAACATCCATGTTGTTCATGCTGTAGAACAAAAGAGTATCTGAAGCAGGTCATTCATTAAGACTTACTGAGGACTTCAGCCTCTATAATCATGATGCAAGGGGTTTAACATTCAGCATGAATTATAGTGATAGCATATATTATATATCTATACACAGTATATAGTGATAGAATTGTTTAAGCACATTATTAAAGTTTCTAATAAAAGATTAAGCAGTGTTAAACCTTTGTGAGGTAAAAAACCTTTTCTGATTACTCCTGTACTTCAAAATTAGGAGGAAAGAACTTCCTCCCCTCTTCTCCAGCGATATCTATGTTAAAAACAGCTTTGTGTTTTGGGGTTGTCCTCTCCGGCTTTCCTCCTTGCGACAGCTTTACTTGAAATAAGCAAAACCTTCCTCTGTGGACTGCTGCATGTTATTTTCATACTTGAAATATCACGTGAAATATAATTTGTGTGTTGAAGAACTGTTGTACCTTTGGGAAATGATCCTTCTGTTTTCCTGCTAGTAACAAACAATGCAATTTTATATTATGCCATAATTAATTGTGAATACAATAGATTTAGAAATTTACAAGTTAAAATTAGCAAACTCAGATATCAGTTCTCCAAAGAATAATTATTAATAGGTCAGGAAGTAAATAACTGAAGCAGAAGGAATGGAAGAATTCCCATCAGTTGCTACTTGGGCATAAAGGCTGTAACCTTTTTTGTCGTATCACGTAAGAAGCTTTCAGGCTTCCCCATCTCAATGAAAATTCATTTTTTCTCATTTCAGAGTTGTCAAGTCCACCAGCAGAATAAACACAAAATGGGATGCTTGGAAGGAAGCTTGGAGTACAGGTGGGACTCTTCCTTTGGCTTTAGGGATCTAAAGTAGGAAATGCCAGTGGCAGTGGGGTCAGTTCACCCTCTCTGGCTTAATAAAAGTGAGAGTCTCTGGTCTTGCTCCTATTGTAAAGGCATGCTTCTGGCAGCAAAACAAAAAAAGCCTTGGTAGGCTAGAGAATAAAATACACATTAAGCCTACTGCTATGTTTGTGTTTAAAATAGATGTATTTTAAAAAGTGGAATAAAGATATGCAGACCTTAGTCAATTGACAAACATGACAATAATGACCAAGTTTCTGAAAGAAAAAAAAATGCAAGGAATAAGATTGTAATTGTGCACAAAAAACTTTAGGTCATAATTTCAATTGAAATAGGTTATTAAAATTATGACATTTTAAAAACTGTACTTGGATAAGGAAATATGGGACTGAAGACTTCTGCTGTGGGCTAATCTGGCCTTAATTGTCCTTACGCATGACTGTGATGCCAGTATATAAGAAGAGAATGGTTTCCGAGGCCAATCCAAGGGTATGTGTACAGTGTTGTGGAGTAGGGTTGTTGCTCTGCTCTCCAACTTGCCTGGCAGTTGGAGTCAAAAGAGAATTTATTGTGTCAAAATACTGAGGTAACAATAACAAACTAAAAAGATTACAGAGGAAGATGTAGAATAACCTATCCTACCATATCCATGAATGTCTCCTCTTATTCACCAACCTACCTCTTTTTCTTTTTCCTTTTTTTCTTTTTCCTTTTTTTCTTTTTCCTTTTTTCTTTTTTTCTTTTTTCTTTTTTCTTTTTCCTTTTTCTTTTTTTTTTTTTTTTCTTTCTTTTTTCTTCTTTTCCTTTCTTGACATGATTTAGAGTTACCCATAAAAATGTCAGATATTCTTATTTTTGACACCCTTCTTAATTCTTTCCTTTGATTTAGATATAAATATCTGTTTTCTGGAACTGAAACTTGCTTCAACGGTAAAGGAAGATTAATAAGCTCTGTATGTATCGCTACTTGCAGTTCACTATGAAACTGCTCTTGTGCAGCCTGATCAGCTATTTCTGTTGGCACACAACAGAGCTGGAGTTTTGCCTAGAGTAGCACAATCTTTTTATTCGCTGGAGAAACAGCTAGTCACCACCTCAGCTATATGATACTCTGCCTACTGCTATGCAGGGACATAGTTACTCACTGTGCTAGTGCCCACACCTCTGAAGCTCTGTGATGTCCACACTTTATCATTTCTTTTCCTAGCACTTCTCTGTATTCCTGGTTTTTATATGTTTCTGTTGGTTTCTTTTGGCTTCTTACTCTGTCAGTGCCTGACTTGACTACTTGCTTACAGTTGTCATGCCAACTCTCAAGCCTGGAAACTCAAGTAGAGAGAGGATTTATCTTTTTTTTTTTTTCCTTTTTTTTTTGTCAAGTACTCACTTCACAGTTACCAAGCTGCATGAACTGAATGCATAAGTATGGCAAACAGCTCTGTGACTTTGGTCTGATGCTTACATTTCTAAGTATCCGTTTCTGCTTCATGAAGACTTTTTTCAGCCCTTCCTTAATCCTTGCTGCTTGTCCGTATGCTGAAAATCTGCAAAATTAGAAAGAGATCAGTGAAGTGAGGAAGAGATTTTATAGACTAGTTGTTGCATTTTTCTTATTTAAGCAGAACTGCAAACATATTTCAAATACCCTACATAGAAGTAATTTTTAAAAAATCCATGAGTCTGTTCAGTCTTTCTGAAAGTTAGATATTACTGAATTTGATTCGCTTTTCATGCCAAGTCATTCAATATTTATGTGTATCAGCTTTCCAAATAACCAAGTGAAACATACAAGAGAGGTACAGGAAATTAAAAATGCAAACTCTTAACTCCTTATACGGAGGTCATATGCAATCATTATGCCTTGTTAGTAATGTATGTAACAAAGACGTAGTTCTGTGAAATCACTGCTATCCAAAATAAACAGTAGTTTTAATAGGTTTGCTGTAATTGACAGCTACATTCACAGGTGAATTGCGTTGGAAAACATAACGTGTTTAAAGGGAATTGGTCTAAAGAGGAAGAAACATGGAAATTTCATCTCAGACAGTATTGCTCTTTGGAGATTCCTATAGGTAAGTTTGTTCTAGGTTTCACAGGAACCACCTGTATGATTTGTGTAATATTGCATCCAGCATGTATCTTGCTGTTCTCAAGTTCAAAAATGTGTGACTTACCATTGAAGATATTTCATGTATAAATACTTACTGTAATTCATTACAGTTCTTATTTGAAATTGAGCTTTTCTGGCTGCAAACTTTTATTGAGAACATGCATTTATTTTGCATGAAGGACTTTAGCAAATCAAATAAACTGGCTCAGCCTTTTCACAGTTGGTTAATAGTGATTTCCTTTTCTTCTACTGTATCAGACAAGTATGTTTGCTTTAACTGAGCCCACTCTGAAGTGGAAGGCTTTTATATATCGTTGAAAAAGGCAAGAAACCTCAGATATCTAAAGAAGCTTTAATCTAGGAGGCAGCTGTTGTGGATCAGGGTTCCAGAGCTATATTAAACATTGTCTTACACTTGGGCCACCTTGTCATAATCTCATATAGTTTCACTCCAAGTACTGGAGACTCTGCAATTTATCTAAAGCATTGGCATTTTCTTCTAGCTGCAGCCCTCTAAAAGAAGAGTCTATGACTTGCATTGGCTCTTTATAAGGACAGAAGAGTAGAGGTAATTGCATTGGGCAGCAACTCCAGGTCTTGGTGATTGTAGGGAACTGTGCAATAGATGTTTAATCTAAAAGGATCTAGAGACCACCTGTACCTCTTAGCACCACACGCTCTACAGAAGCCTGTAAAAAAGGCTGAGAGTTATAAAGTGCCATAAGAAGAAAGATGAAGCATTGCACATGTTTTGGGATCCTGTGGTAACACAATCTTTGATCAATAGTTTCGGCATGATCTTTATAAGTGTATATATATAGTGTATATATACATGCTACAGGCAAAAAATCCCTGACAGGACTTGTCTTTCTGATTCACCTAATTCAGGTGACTTGTTTAAATGGGCACGTGAGCAAGGTGAAACAGGCTGTCCTTGAGAGGTTTTAATACTTTGAGGAGCACCAGCACAGCCCAACTTGTTTATTTCTTCTTGTGCTTTCCATCCTAATACTTGCTAATGATGAGACAGGATATAAACCACATAAAAACAGATGATCAAGCTGTGAAATGACCAAGAAAGATCGTTTACATTCTACGTCTGCCAAGAGGAAATAAACTCTTGGTCTTCTATGCTAGGAATGTAGCTTGAAAAGCAATGTTACTTTCACATCATCTCACTGGTACTTCCTTGATACTGTGTTTTATGCAACTTTTCCTATCTAGATTTATTGTGAGAAGATCCTGGGATGGGAGGAGACAGAACCAATTAGAAGAGCTAATCTGCTGGAATGCTGAGAACCGTTGCTTTGGAGGCCTCCCATCTGCGTGGCACCATCAAATGCACTTTGCTTAGGAAACGACAACTTGTTTGTTTTGGCCATGGCTCATGTGAGCAGAGATAGTGAAAAGCTAGGGAATCCAACTGGATAAAGAACATCTGCAAATGATGTTCTCTTAATGCGTGTTCTATCCAAAGAAGCCTTGATGCTTGGTCTCAACTCTGATCTTGGCCACACATGTAGCTTTGTCAGGTTCATTCAGAATCAGCTTTTGTTTGTTTCTTGTAAATAAAGGGGGTGCAGAGTCTGTTTCATGCTATTCCACAATAACAGTGTAAACTATTTTAGCCAAAAAAATAAAAAATGTTGGGTATATGGAAATCCATTTTTGAACTAACTTAAAAAACTAATTGTGGATTCAGAAGCTTAGTCAAGTCTTTTGTTGTTTGTATCTTGCCTATATTTTTCTATGTTTTCTCTTACTTAAGGAACTAAAGAAGATGGACTAATTTGGCAATCCATCAATAAAGTGTGAGAAATAAGTTGCCTGATGCTGCTCCATGTTGGAGCCAGATTGGAGGCCAAAAAAAGATAAAATTTTGAAGAATGCTCTAGGTGACTTTAGAGAGGAAATTGGGTCATATTGCTGCAGGAGGGGCTATTTAGTGTTCTTTGTAAACTGTGATTTTGATCTGGACAGCTAGGAGGACTGATTCAGGTTGGACTTTTCACCGATCTTGTTTCTATGGCTATTTGCAAGGTAAAGACACCTAATTCAGTATTCATTACCAGTTATATGAACTAAGTTGCATTCTAGGACAAAGTAATTGGCCCTTCAGTCTGGTAATCTTTTTCTGAAGCAGAAACATCTCTTTAATTACTCACTTTCATGGTCCTAATGTATTAATAATCATGAATAACTGGTTATTACAGTTTTATGATTTCTTCGTTCAGCACGAGTGTTCATTCTGTTCAGTTCATTTCTAGTAAGGTGGGATGAGCACAAGTTGTTGCCAGTGAGAAAAATATATACTATTTCGAGAACATAGAGTTGGAGAAAATTTGTATTTGGGACAAACTCACATTTAGTTCAATTGCTTGAAACCACAGGCTGAATTTCATGTCCTGCACAGATACTTTGCATGGACTCACTGGAATTGATAGCTGTTATCGTGTCCAAGGAGGTATTGTTGCAATACCTTTTATGAATCTTCTGTCTCAGGGATTCAACCCTAGATTTAGGTTATCTTCTCTGGAGCCTTTTTTTAGTGAAGAGAAAAAAAGATTCATCATGGAGTGACTTGTGACACTTTATTTTTTATGGTGTAGTCTCCAACAAGGTAAGCAATAAGTTGATGGCCAGTGTTTCACTGTCTAACAACTGCAAACATTTGTATCTACAGTGTCCCCTTATAGGAATTGGATTGTTTGGTAAATTAAGATAAGACTAAGGCAATATAAGACAATATTAAATTAAGATTATAACCTTTATTTATTTTACTACAAATTGATTTACTTTTAAAGCTACTTAACATTTATACAGTTGTTTCAAACTTAATTATACAAATCAGAGGTTTAATATGAATTATTACTTGTGCAATAAACCATAATAAACCAATCAATTAAGCTTTCTTAATTGACTTTCTGAACTGACTGCTGTTGGGTTAATGCAAACATTTTTTCTCTCATTTGGTTGCTTATATGTTCTATGTAATGGATCTGTGTGACTTGGCTGACAGTGAGTGTTTCTTCGTTCTTTTTTGTCTCATCTGAAGTTCTTTGATGCTCTACTTTTATTAAATTGATTCTGTTAAACTGCTAGGGAAAGAACACACATGGTCTTTCTTGGCACTCAGCTGCTGTTAACTAGACCATGGTGCCGTGTTTCTAGATTATGAAGAACATATAAGAAGACAGTGAGATTTCCAATATCTTTTCATCTTTATGTGTAATTCCTGTTCTCCCCTCTGCTTTTTCAATACTAACATTATATTTAAATAATAAAAGGTCTTCTTTTTTTCTTCATGACTGTAGTGTATCAGACTGACTTTTCAGCAGCTTGGACACTTCAGGGAAAAGAAAGCTTAAAATTGAAGAGATTTAGCTCTTTATACATATATCACTATTCTAATCTATGAAAATTTCATTTTGTAACAACACAATTCTAAATCACCCTGCCAAAATTGTCAGATATCCTAAGGAGTAGCTGAATGGGAACCAACTGCACCGGTTCTCTGTCAGCTGGGAGCTCCAGTCGACCTAGGAAACATTTTACTCGAAAATGCCAGGCTGCTTTCCACTTGAGAAATGCAGAGAATCTGGAAGGCAGTGCAGAATGGACCTCATTCCACAATGACAGACAAAATAAAATAGTTTCTGGTGAGATATGCTGCCTCTCCCCTCATCACATGAATTACTTCAACCTATGAGGATCTTGGGGAGTTTGCGAATTCACTAATGAACTTTGCTAGTCTCTCTATCTGAAGATACATAAACTTGAGTCAAAATACATAGCCTGAAAATTTGCTGCTTTGTTGACAGAACAAGATTTTTTTAAAGCATTTTTGTGAATATATTAAATAGTGAGTCATAACAAGTCAGTTTATTGCAAACTTCAGCTTACAGACTCAGACTCAAAGTCCTAACTCTAGAACTAACTACATTGCCTTCAAGAGTTATCCATGCTTGATACCATACAACTGCAGGAATTAGGGCTCCTGTGCGTGTGTGTAATGTTAAGTAGTTTTTGTAAACTATTTTGTATCTTTTGGTAGATTCGCTTTTTTCAGATTTAAGCATTTTCATGATAAGTCTAGGCAACTTCAGAAAGTGAGATGCAGACATTGTTCTCGCTGGCATTTTATCAAAGTATAATTTTCATCAAAGAATAAAGAAAGAAAAAAGGGTTCTTCCATGCACTTAATTACTGTCGTTCTTATTTTAATGATATTTCCACATGACAGTGTTCTCTCTAAAGTTCAGTTATAATTTCTCTGAAACACTTGGAAGGGCAGCTGATTAATACTGTCTTTTTAATCTTCATTGCACTATCTTCTTCCAGGGCAAATCCATCCATCACATCCAGTGTTCTTTCAGGCTGGCCAGGGTAATGCATGTGCTCCATCTTGAACAAGTACCTTTGAGATGGTGGGGGATGGATTAACACTAATTCCTTAGCATCAGAAGGTACTTTTTCAAAGTTAATTACCGGTTTTAAGAATATAAATTTTGGATAGTTTGATAATTTGATGCTAAATAGTGACTCAGAGTAAATAATTTGCAATCACATCCACTTTTATTACAGTCATGGTACGCTACACCCAGTAACATTAGGATTGAAAAATGAAAAATTGCAACTGATAGTCTTTTGATGCATTGGACAAGGGTTAGACTTCAGATTAGGTTACCATGTCAGGCTAGGGAAGGTTATGATGTTGGCATTAATCTTGGGTTTGAAAAGAGCTTTTTGAGCTAGAGCTGGACCTGGTGCTGGTTGGCTTCCTGTAGATAGTGTTTTCATTTCAGATGTGCAAATTTAGTTCAAAGGGTAAAATATTTTTAAGGGCTAGAAGTCAAGCTGACGTGGTGGTTGAGTCCATGTTACTGTGGGATTTAAAAGGGAATATTAGAGTATTTTGAATGTGTTTTAAACAGGAGTTAGTAAGCCATGCTTAGCTTTTGGTGTGGCATGGGTTGCTTCTGAAGCGTAAGGAGCCGACATACAGAAAGGCCTCGTGTGGGGCAAGATCATCCTTCGATCGGGTGATATGAATCAGTGAGTCAGTGTTGCTGCGCAGATGTAGGTGTTGTTAACATGTCTTTTGATGTCATCACCAGCAGGAGCCATCAAGCTGTGCTTTAGCTCAGAGTTTGACAGGGGCTGCTAATCCAGGTGTATCTTTAATTTCAGCATTAGTGTTAATGTTAGGGTTCAGGCTGGCACAAGCAGGAAAGACTCTGCAGCTTCTTGGTCTAATCAGGTCAGTGAGATCAGATTTGTGTTTTTGATGGTGAGATGCGCACACTGTCCCTAAATGTAACAAAAGGCCCTTTCCTCACGCTCAGCCCTGTAACAAACCCGAGAGCCCTGCGTGTCCGAGCTGTAACCTTGTGCTTTCTGGCCCATTTCATGTGAGGGCAGCTCAGTGACAGAACTCCCTGGGAGATCCCTGCCATGTGAAGATGTAAATAGGAAGAATGGTTCCTGGTTACAAATGGTGTGCAAAGGATTTGTTGCTGCTCATAACAGCCAGCCCTTGTATTAACCTTTCAGGCTGAAGCTCAGGAAGAGTCTGCTGCTTCTCTCAAGCCTCACAGCTGAGGCATGGTTAGGTGATTTCTAAAATTCATAAGTTAGCTCATGGATCCTGTTAGCATTTTGGTTCACATTTGAAAGCAGTGCTGACCCCAGTCCTAAGATAAAAGCCATGACTCCTATCAAGTCCAGAAGTACTTACAGCTACATTGCCCTGGTCCTCAGCAGCTTTTTGTAGACTCAGCAAGAAATCAAGTTAATCGGGCAACCCTGATCCTTTCATTAACCCTAAAGTCTTCCTAAAACTCTGCTGTATTCAGAGGACAGTGGATTAGTGTCACTGTTAATCACTACTCCAAGCAGAGCTTGACAACTTTTCCAGGACCTGCAGCAACTCAGGTTTGTAAGCCAGTATCCCCTGCCTACCCAGGACTACGGTAAGGCAATCTGCAAAAAACAACTGTCCACCCACCCCAAATTAAGTTGAGCCTCTCCACCTGCAGGGATTGCAGCACACCAGTTTTTATCAGCCCAAATTCTAGTGCTGCACCCTCTCTGAAATTTATTTTTCAGCCTAAAATCTCTTACAAATGCTGCAATTACGTGCAGTCAGCTGGCAGTAGCAACTCTAAACACACCTTGATGGCCCCGTCTTTAGTAACCCAAACAAACTCTCCCATCCATCCTGGGCTGAAATCCAGTCCTCTCGTACAACCTCTCTGCTCAGGAGAGTAGTCACAAATCTTCCGCTGCATCTGGGAGGTGTTAGTAAGTAATTCAGTGCCTCCTCACATCATGCAGAGGCACTCCTTCAGTGTTAATCGGGGCCAGAATCCTTCTGATCCAATAGGTAATCCTTCCTGCTGAGCTGCTTTTTAATGCATAGTACTGAATATGTCTTTTGCAGCTTACTGAAGTACAGAGCAAATTTTGCTTACGTCCAAAACACCGTACAGCACAAAAAGGGTATGGGTTGAAGTTTCTGAATTTCTTTGATTGGCTAGTAGAGGATTTTGAAGTGGCAATTGGGAAAATGGTTTCAAATGCGTTTAAACAATATAAAGACTGAAATACTCTCTTTTTTTGTTTTGATGAGTGATTTATGCTATGCATCCAACTTGCTTTTGAAATAGATAGGATATTAGTGGCTTTTTAAAATTTCTCCTTACATTATTAAGATAATTTTTTTTAAAAAAACTACACTTTACCAAGTAGACATTTGCAAACTAATTATTCCTATACCATTTGCTGTGCTAAAAACATTTGAATGGATGAATCATGTCCAAAAATGAGTACAGTTAACTCGGTACATATTAGATTGCATACAGCTTCAGCACAGCTAGATACATCCAGTATCAAATGACATCTGAATGATTCTCCCAACTACATATAAACATGAGCAAGGAGGTCTATTAGCTAATTTTATTGTTTAAGGAAAAAGTAAACCCCACTAAAGTAAAATAAGGGAAAATCAGATTCACATTACAGAATGACAGCTTTTCTTTAACCTCTTCGCTATGTTCTTGTCCAACAGCATGTATGTTAAACCCCCTATCATTTACGTTTTGTTGTATTTTGGCACAAAAGACTTCAATCCAGAGTATTACTTTCAACTCATGAAGTTCACCTTTAAAAAAAATTTCTTCTATCCAACTCATTTTACCTGTTTAATAGAATTCCAAGAAGAAAATTTCTGTATCTGACTTTAAGGTATGAGATTCTCTTTTCTGGAGACGTGTTTAAAATGTATAATTATTCCCATGAGCAGAGTAGTAGATTTATTAAGAAATCTCTAGGTTCCAGGATTTCTGAAATTCACACGAAACAAGAAGAAAATGCAGGAGGAGCAACATTACTGCGTTAGTCTGTCCCTTCACCTTGACACTGAGTAGGAAAACCTGGACTTCAAAGGGTGAGAGAAAGTTCAGGCTTCATGCTAAATCAGTTTTGGGCCTCGCTCCCAGGATTTGCCAGCTATACCAATTTTTTTAGGACATAAACTGTAAGATAATGTTAACAGAAAGAAAACCACAGCCACCACGCTCATTTTCCTTTGGCTGGGGGATCAATTTAAATCCCCAGAGCAGCCAGTGCTGTATCCTTCCAGACAGTGCTCCCTCTCCTAATCCAATCATCACCATGACCAGAAGCTGCTAGCTGTGCTGTGGATTTCCAGATTTCTGCCTTAATTGCTGGCCTGCAGGAACTTGAGGCTTGAGACAATAGCTGGCTCAGTCAGATGGTTAAACATCTCCAGCCCCCCTGCTCCAGGCTCTGCTGCAAAGGACCGCCAGGAGAGGGTCCCCCAGCAGAGCCCATGTGCTTCAGCTGCAGTTGGCACCTTTATGAGAAATGAGGGTAGCGGTGGGATGCGGTGTCCCTGCTTAGATTGGCTGTGACCCAAGCATCCTCTTTGACCTTTGTGTTGCTGCTATGAAGGGCTCTGGCTGTAGGATGTAGCTACCCTGTGTGATTGTATTAGAAATAGTGTGGCCAGCAGGACCAGGGAAGTGATTGTCCCCCTGTGCTCAGCACTGGTGAGGCCCCACCTTGAATACTGTGTTCAGTTTTGGGCCCCTCACTACAAGAAGGACATTGAGGTGCTGGAGTGTGTCCAAAGAAGGGCAACAAAGCTGGTGAAGGGTCTAGAGCACAAGTCTTATGAGGAGTGGCTGAGGGAACTGGGGTTGTTTAGTGTGGAGAAGAGGAGGCTGAGGGGAGACCTTATCACTCTCTACAACTGCCTGAAAGGAGGTCGTAGCGAGGTGGGGGTCAGTCTCTTTTCCCAGGTAACAAGCGGTAGGACAAGAGGAAACTGCCTCAAGTTGTGCCAGGGGAGGTTTAGATTGGAAATTAAGAAAAACTTCTTCACCAAAAGGGTTATCAAGCACTGGAACAGGCTGCCTGGGGAAGTGGTTGAGTCTCCATCCCTGGAGGTATTTAAAAGATGGGTAGATGTGGTGCTTAGGGACATGGTTTAGTGGTGGTTGGCAGTGCTAGGTTAACAGTTGGACTTGATGATCTTAAAGGTCTTTTCCAACTTAAATGATTCTATAATTGGGGACAGTCAGGAATTTAAGTAAGACCCACAAACGTCAAGTTGGTTGAATGACATCATTGTGGTGTGTCTCAGTGGTTGTACTCTCATTATGCACAGTCCCAATTAAAATAATCCTGACTAAAATAGTCTGGTCTCTGTTTTTGGTTGTATTAAGACTTGCAGGAGAGATTGCATGCTCCCTTGCATGCGGCAAACCGTACATATGTCAGGCAGAGGGAAGTGCAGATAGGAATTGTTGGTTTCACCCCATGTCAGGTTTGCCACGTGCAAGGACAGACAACGGGTTTAGTATTGTCGGCCTCTCTGCGAAGGAAGCTACAGCAGCTGACTGACCTGGTGCCATGGTGGATCCCACGGGCCAGTGACGTGCTGTGCAGGGCAATGTTTCTTTCTGGCTTGTATTTACCTTCCGTTTACTTTAAGCCACCTTTTGCTCTTTTATAAATAACACAATTTAAAAGGAAACTGAATGTTTTTTTGCTGTAACCTGCCTTTTCCAGTAGCTGAAATAAGTGCCTCCAGCTATCTTTTTCACATCCATTCCTCTATCCCTTCCTTCCCCCCAATACTTCCGACAGCTATTATCTCCTGGCTGAACCTTTCCAATAGTTGTGATCAATGCTGCTCTAGTGAAGAGTGGTCAGGTCTCCATAACATCCCTCCTGCAGAGAAGCCAAGATCATTATGGACATAAATACTATTGTTATTTACTGTGCTCAGCTATGGACTGAATCCTACCAACTGTCTCTGGTGGCTTGCTGTCAGGAAGGCTTTGGAAAGTCCTTGGGAAACTTCTGCAGCACTGTGTATGAAAGAGCTGAAGGGAAAGTGTTTCCCAGCACTGGACTTTTCCAACACAGAGCAGCATTGTCCCACTTCTTAGATAAGCAACACAGTCAACGTCCCGCAAGTGATGACTTCTAAGGTTTAACCTAATTTGTTAAATGGGTAAGGCTGTTGTTTAGATTAAGTACTAAAACAATCAGTGGAAGTAGCCAGTCTCCCTAAAGGATATTATTAATGAAGTAATGGATTATTGAAGGGGCAGTATGTTAGTCTTGGGTCTCACCAAAAACAAGCTCTCGCTGACATCCATCCTTTTCTCCAAAAAAAGTCATTACTAAGGGCAAGTCACAGATTTGGAGAGAAGACTGCAGATTTTTTAAGTAAAGAAAAAAAGAATTAAACTTGTGTGTGTAATTAGCAACATCTGCAAAGAGAGAATTTATATTATATTTATTTCTGTGATGCAGAAATGAAGATGATTGCACATTTATTTTTGTTAAAATGCTGATATTTCTTTGTCTTTCTCTTCTCCTTTCTTCATTAGCTGGCTTTATACAAGTGGTTCCTTGTGGTTTGTCTAGGATATCGGTAAGCATGTACAATTAAGCCAGTGAGAGGAGTACTGCGAAACAGATGTGGATAGACCCCAGCATAACTGGGCGGGTGAACTGCTGGAAGCACCGAGCGGAGAAGGCCGAGTGTGTTCTTGTTTTCTGATCTCTGGCAAGGGAATGGAGTTGGCTGATGGTGGGTGTTTTGAACAGCCCTGTGGCTTTGTGGTAATACAGTGCAATATCATTCGGGAGAGCAGCTGGATTCCTGATATGGAATTATTGTTCCCTGGCTGGGATGTGCTGTGGAAGCAGCAAGCTCTGCTCCAAAACTCAAAGGGTAACCTGCCTTGCCTAGGGAAAACTGGAGAGCAGACTCTGATAAGAGGCAGCTTCACTCCTCACACAGATGGCTGGCAACTGCGGGAAATGGAGAAGCTCAATGTGAAGTGAAAGACAACCAAGAGCTGTGGGGTGGGTGGAGATCCAGAAGCCTCAGACCGATTTTGGAACAGCTTTGAATGAGTGGAATGGGTGTCTTGGCTTATGGTCTCATCTGCAGTTCCCAGTAGCTATAGAAAACCAAACTGGAGTACTGAATTAATAAATATTGACATACCATAATTCATATATTAAGGTTTTCACAACCAGATTTTGTGCAGATATTAAACATTATTTGCATACTGAAACTATGGAAACTTTGTATTTTTAGATAAAGCTGTATGAAGCAGAGACATGTTCAAGTTTTCTTCAATTTAAACTTTAAACTGAATATAACTACAGCAATTAATTCCTTTTCTTTTGAGTCTATATCCTGAACCTTCTACAATGGCTTCAGAGTAATAAAGATAATGAGAATTTAATGTGAACTGACTCACATACCCAACAGGCAAAGATAAAACAGCATCTTGAACAGTCAAACATCATTGTAAAATCTAAACCAATTGTACAGTTTAAAATAAGTCCATTTTTTTATGAACCAAACAAGTGCATTTCCTTTGTTGGCTCCCTACATCAGCACTGGAAAAGAACTGTTTATTGTCCTTTGCTCCTTTGCTTTTTGCAAGAGTTAATGCAATGGAAGAGGATCCCACTCTCCCTAAGGATAAGCGTGGAAGACAGATTCACTCCTCTCTCCACAGCACACCCCAGAGAAGTCACCACTGACTCGTAATCAGTGCTTGCAAAGGCAATATCTATTTTGTGTCAGCTGTGAACACTAGGCAATATAAAGACCCTTTTTATTTGCTGCTGCTTATTACTATGAGAAAGAAAATTGTGCTATTAAAAGCCCCTTTTTTCTCCGCCAGCACAAATGAAAGTGTCTTCTCAGCCATTTTCCATACACCAGTGGCTTGTGCCTGTCCAGTTTGACCCTCACCAGCCAAAATGAATGCAGCAGTTCTTCATTCTGCACATACTAATGGCAGCGTATGCCATGTTTTGAACGCGCTACATAGGCTGTTCATTGTGGCCACCCTTGTGTTGCATGCAGCGGTTGTGTCAGCTGCACCACTCGCAGTCTTGTTCCAAGACAGAAGAGTCCCTGGTGATTCAGCAACTAACTGGGGAATTTGGAACTTCAGAATAAAACTGAGGCCACCAAGAACTTGTTTGAAGTTAGTTATAACCATCAACTTTAAATAAATGCAATAACAGTCTTGGAGGGGGGGGGGGGGGGAGGAGTTGCTTGCTTGCTTGCTCTATGAAAAAAGCCCCATCGATGAACTAGAATGGAGTCAATCCTACTTTTTCATGTGAATGTCAGTCTGAACTGGATCATTTAATCATAAGATTATTTTACAGTAATGCCTATGAAACACCTAGTTAAGAATGCAGTTTTCTTGTGCTACAGATCTACAGGCATAGGTATTCATTTGGAGTCCAAGGCAGGTCCTTGGACTTAATTTGCAGTCCCATCTAAATGACTTACAGCAGGTCACTTCCATACGGTATGACAATATGGTGGGAAGATAATCAGTCCTGTCTCTTTTCAGGAAATTTTCAGCATTTGCTACATATTTGCTTGCACGTTTACCTCCATCAGAGACTGCAAAATAAGGACCATGCTATTTTTCTTGGTACATGTGAGTAACCTAATTGATTAAGTTGCATCTGTGTAGGTAGCTGAAGTGAGATGTTCACATCCACTTCACAGGGTGAAAGAAGGAGCGAGAAATGGACAGCAAAAAATTTGTAATTTTTATATTTTCATTCTATAAAGGTAAAAATTAAACTACTAAGTTGCACTTCAAAGTGTTAACCATGCAGGCATTTGCGCTACTCGGGCTGCTCTTGGAGGCCTCAGCTGCTGCTGCAGAGGTCCTGGAAGCACAGTAGGCAATCCAAGACAAGATTCAGTTACCATGTGTGGGCCTGCAGGCATATAATCCCAATTTCAAGAGCAACAGTTCAGGTGGAAAGCTACAACTCATTTGGCATGTTAGTTTTTTCAGTGGCTGGACAAGAAGTGTTTATTTAACACATTAGGATTACAAAGGCTGTGAAAATAAGCAGGGTCACAATAAAAAATAAAACACAGATTTTGACAGAATGGACAACCACCAAAGATATTTTAAAATCTAAATTTGAACAGTGATATCGTCGGCAATGGTAAGCTACTGTTCTGCCACTTCCTAATTCACAGACTTGTTCCCTATTTAAAATCACTGCTATCTTGAGAATGCAGAAGATGGGTTAATTTCTATTGTATTTGACTACCCAAACAAAATCCTAGTGTAGTTAAGCTTCTCTGAAGTCAGCCTGTGGTACACATGATTGAGTTTTTTGGTAGTGGAATTGCGAAAGAGGCATATGCCGAGGATTATATTTGAGGAAAAAAAGGAGAATCTAATGATGACAAAAGGTGTACCCATCCATCTATTACATTTGCACACACATGTATCTAGCAAGAACTGGTATCAAATACTCAGCGGGCCTATGCTGGCTATGTGTTATACCCAAACTGTCTACCAAGTTTTCTTTTCAAAAAGAGCTGTGCCTAAACAGCAAATATGAATCCAGTTCCATGCTTTGCAGAGCAGGCATCTGCATTTTTAATTTAACAATGACCACAATAAAAATCAAGGTTTTCTTCCTGAGAAAGAGCTGCTCCAGCAATAATTACCCAAATCTATTTAGCAGTTTGCAGATTGACTAATATGATGTAATACAATGGGGAAAAGCAGAAATATTTTATTAGGATTTGTCAGTTTGCTACCTGTATATTTTATCTTTAAAAGATCTTGCTTAGAAAGTTACTAAGCGTTTGCTTTTATTTATTCAATTGCTTTGGTTAAAATTCTGTACTACCTCCTCTGAGGTCATTACAAACAGTAATATTTAGGCTTTAAAAATTATGTTGGAAATACTAAAGCTTGATAAATATCACATTTGCTTCATTGAAATTAAACTAAACTCTCTAGGCAAAGGGATTTGGATTTGTTTGGGGGATTTTTGGTTTTGGTTTGCTGCCAAACCAATAAATCCAGACCCATTCTAGTTTGGTTTAATAAACTAGCACTTGGAAGGTTAATCAAAATCCCATTTTCAATGTACAAGTGTAGCAGCCT
Source organism: Platalea leucorodia (assembly GCF_965183815.1). NCBI lineage: Eukaryota > Metazoa > Chordata > Aves > Pelecaniformes > Threskiornithidae > Platalea > Platalea leucorodia. Next base: position 130,296,124 of record NC_138823.1, on the reverse strand, counting down.
ATTACTAAAATATGCTTTAACGTGACTTTACCTCAAATGCTTTGACATTCCAATATGTCCATCTTTGCAATGTGTAATCATTCTATGCGAGTTTTTTCTTATTTTACTAAGGTATCAGCATGCGACAGCTTTGCAAGTATTTTCCATCTCTGTCATGCATTTCCACAAAGGTTGAATACTGCATGAGGTTATCTTGCTACACTCCCTTCTCCACTCAAAAGGATTAAAGTAGAACTGGGAGAGGTGCAGAGAAGGGCAGGAAGAGCAATGAGGGGAACAGAGCAGCATCCACGTAAGGAATGGCTGAGAAAACCAGGTCTCAGTCAGAAAGAGGACAGTTGAAATAAGATATGCATCTAGTAAATCATGAGAGGCATGAAGAAGGTGGATAGCAATTGATTGTTCACTGTCTTCAATGCAAGCACTACAGAGTATCTAATAAAACTAACAGTAGGTAAAGTTTAAAAAAAAAGGAAGTTCTTCATCTAACTCATAGGCAGGCTATGAATCTCTTTTTCTTGCAATACTGTGAATACTGGAAACTGATAAGAAGTCAAAGGGAGACTATGCAGGGATTGCATAGATATCATGTTTGATTCAGACAGTCCCTGAGCGATCAATGGATGCAGGCTGGGACAGCCCTTGCTCAGCTCCTGGTCTTCCCTGGGAATCTGCTTTTGGCCAGTGTCAGCGGCGGGACATCAGGCTAGACCGACCTTTAGTTTTACCCAGTTCCTATAATGTCAGTTGATGTATGAACTGACAGGGTTTTCACTGAACGGGTTATCAAGCATTGGAACAGGCTGCCCAGGGAAGTGGTTGAGTTCCCATCCCTGGACATATTTAAAAGACGTGTAGGTGTGGTGCTTAGGGACATGGTTTAGTGGTGGACTTGGCAGTGTTAGGTTTATGGTTCCACTCGATGATCTTAAAGGTCTTTTCCAACATAAATGATTCTATGATTCTATGACTCTATTTCATCAGCTGTGCTAAGATTCGAATCATTGTCAGTACTAGCAACTTAAGACATGTGGTTGTAGCATGTCCTTAAATCTTCATGTTCTTCTTTCGTTGGCCTCACCTATACAAGAAGATTGTACCAGGTAAAATATATTGTAAAGTGAGTCAGCTAATTGTGCAAACTCCAAAAGCATTCTTACACTTAACTGTGTTAAATTTGACTTCTCTCAGTCCAGCTTAAGTTGGTAATATGCTAGCTTTGATTCATTTGCGTAAGGAGCTTGCACTGCATTGAAGATTAAAACTTAACTGTACCCAGTTTACTTGGACTCATGTTTCTTTGCTCTGAATTTTATGGCTTTTTAAAAAAGATAATATTTTCTCCCTTCTCTTTTAACACACTGAGCATAGACAGTAAGCATCTGTCATACTGTAGTTTGTTTTAAAGTTAAGAGCCAAAGGGTTTGGCAGAAAAAGTTTTCATTTTGGTCAACACAAGCTTACGCTTCTGTTTTATGTAACTAATGCTAAAATGAAAGTCTGCAGCAATTACAGCCCATTTTTCCATTACCACACGCTTACCAGTTGTGAAGTCTCTACAGATCCAAGTTTCATGGAGAATGCTTTTTTCTTACTGCTCAACAATCATATTTGATTTTTGAGCAGTGAGAAGACAGGATCTCTGCCAAAATTTTTAAATCACCTATATAAAAATGCAAAGGCCTGGATACAGAATTAAACACTTCTTACTTATCGCAAACACATGTAAATCTTACACACACACCCCTTCTGCATGTTATAAAATCTTAGAATCTCAACATATGTGTAGAGGCAGTGTGGTCTATTGGATAAATCACGAGGCTTAGACTTCTAAGACCTGGATATTCTACCCTTGACTTTGTGACAGGCACCAGAGAAAATCCTATCGCATCTTTCTGGACAAGCTTTTCACCAGAAAAATGTAATGACGATAGAGCCAGCTAGATGGTATTGTAATTATTTATGAATATGTGCTTTATTTTATGGAAAGAATTAATTGCACGCTGTAATTTGCCAGTAGTTTCTGATCAGGCTTTCAGTAAACTAACTTTGCTTGTCTTTTCACGTACCTGCAATTGCTTATTCTGATTTAAATTGGACCCACTTTACAGGCTGCTAAGTACTCCAAGAGCACAAGTTGTCACAAAACCAGGCAGAAATGTGGGAGGGTGTATACACAGAAAGAAAACACAAGAGAAAACCTGAAGGATTCCTAAGACCTCATTTTCGAAAGAGGAGCTTATTGTGCCTAGCATTTTTGTTCTACCTACTGTATATCTCCAGACACAAACCAGGAAAAAAAAAAAAACCACAAAACCAACTTTAAAATATATGGTTTACACTCACTGTGGTAGATTAAACTCCAGGAAAGCTTAGTGGTGTTTCACTCTAAAGTACGCAGCAACAGGGACATTCAGGCAGGCTAAATAGTTCAACTAATCCTCCAGCTGCTGACCCACAGTAAATCCACAGCCCTTCAAAGAATCACTGATGTGACTATGGAGACCCTCGGGGACAGCTGTAATAGAGATACGGAGCAATCCTGCAGGCTGCCCCGGGGCAATTTGGCGCAGCAAGGACAGAGATGCTTGAACCAGAGCAGAACGTGCATCTCTGCCTGCTGGTTGCTCCTCTCCCCCCGCTGCGGTGTGATGCTCTCCTAGGGCAGGAGCAGGGGCAGGAGCACCCTCTGCCAAAGGGTGATGGTGTGTGGCAATGCAGGGCAGCTGCTCAATGCGCTCTGTGCAATGGGCTGCCTAACAAATCTTTCCTCTTGGACAGGGTCTGTCATCAAACAAAATATTCCGAAGGCATTTCTGTGACTTCCCAGAGGCAAGGAACTGAACGGCCTTCAGCCAAGAGCTGCGCTTTCTCTAGGTGGCAAATTGAATAGGAGAAGAAGGATGCGTGGGTGGAGGGCAGAGGGGGCAAAAGGGGGAGCCGAGGCACATGGGAAGCCTGCAAGAGCAGAGCAGCACAGAAAGTTATGGACCTATTCTCAAAAGAGATTACTTCCATTTGCACAATAAAGAATTCAGGTACACCCTAAATTCAACCTGAAGCACTTACAAATCCGTAGGATGTCTGTGCTCTCAAGAGGCACCATTTTTATGCTTCTCTGAATTGGATCCTGAAGGTCACAGACAAAATTATTCTTGGCTCTAGCTATAGTATCGGTGTGTGCTCTGGCTCTTTTCTTCTTAACCATTTTGTGTGTAAGTGGAATGGAGTCAAATCAACCTTCTTTTTTAACACGTTTTAATTTTCTCATTATAACCAAGAAAGAACTACAGACAATTTAGAGCATATTGTAGCAAGACGGGGTTCTGGAAGAATATTCAGAAGAAAAAGAACCACTTTGAAATGCTATTTAAGAAAATAGGTATGTTTTCTTCCACTCTGACAATCTTGAACTCATCCCTATCACATCCCTGTGTATATTTTGGTGGTTTTAGAAGAGGTGACTGAAGAGATCAAAGAAGCTATTAGTTGTGATACGAATCTCCATCTGTTGCCAGCCCCCTTCGACAGCTTGTCTTTCATATTTAAAGGCATTTAGTGGAGCATTTTGCCAGCTTCTTAGTATGACCATAACAGGCCTCAGACTCTCAGCTTTCATAGCTATATTCCAAAATTAGAGTGCTCTCACGAACTGGCAAGTTTCCAGTTTCTGAAACAAAGCATGGCAAAATCCAGCACTGTGAGCTATTAGCACTTGTCCCCACCATCCAATGTCCAAGCACATCTGCTGGTGTTCTCCAGCTATCCACAAAAGTTACCTGTACTGTGGTAAAGAAATGACTTACAGTTAGAACTATAATTCAGTTAACAGTAAGTTTAACAAGGGCAACAAAGAGGTTATATTTAAGAAGAAAAATATCACAGGAACCTTATGAATATGCTTCAAACTAGTAAGGAACATGGATTATTTTGATACTTGTATTTCCATTGTTAATTCTGTGATAATTTGGCTGGAGATGCAGTGAAGAATTTAAAAAAAACTAGTGTGGATGTCCTTATTAAATACTTTTTCAACTGAGGACCAAGATCTTGTTTTAATTTTGAGCAAGAGAACAGTCCTAGTGAGGAAATGTCTTAAGCCTCCAAGTTTCTTGCTGAATGCAGGGACAGGACGAAGTGGGGTTGTGTCCACAGTTGTGGGCTGTCTTCTGCCCTCTGCCCTCTGCCATGGCTGTGTTGCTTAAGGACTCTCAGCAATGATTTCTCTGCCTGTATCCTTTTCCCAAACCAAGAAGATGCTGCTCTTGGCAAACACAGGCCCAATACTAACCATCCTGATATGCCTTCAGTTTCAAGCAGAGGGGTTCTAAAGCCAGCTGGCTTCATTCAAAAGCATTTTGTTTCCTGGAGAAGTGCTCTGTGTTTTCCAAAGTTGTTGAGAAGACACTTATCAGAAAACCACCTTAAAGAAGGCCACAGAGGAGCAGTGGATTAAACACTTGATCCAAAAACACAGCTACAAAAGAGCACAAAAACAAGATGCAAAGTTGGATTATCACTAATTTCAGTCACCTGTCCTAGTTCTCCTTTATTGGTACCTGCAGCAACTTGAATCCTAAGGGATTTCTTGGCTATAGCTCTTTCCAGTTTGCACTCCTTCCAGTTTTGTATCATCAGCAAACTTGCTGAGGGTGCAGTCTGCCCCATCATCCAGGTCATTAATGAAGATGTTGAACAGTACTGGCCCCAGTAGGGATCCTGGGGAACATCATCAGTTCCTGCTTCATTACTTTGTTAGGTTTATCACTTTTTGAAGCAGCCTAACATTTCAAAGGTGAAAATTACTTAAAGCCATCTTTGCCTGTACACTGTGCCTTTCTCCTTGTTCACCAGGGCTTCTGCCGGCCATCAGTTCCCAGCCCTGCTCTTCTCTTTTGAGAAGCAAATCGCTAGCTGATGATCACTGGCACATGTGTAGAGACTGTGCTAGACCAAATTGTCATCAGAAAGACCTAAAAATCCAGATATTACAAGGCATATTTGACTCCAACATTCTCCATAGACTCCTAAAAACCTGCAAAGACCGAATAAAACAGAAAGCATCGCTTTTTGAGAAGTCTCAGTGGCATCATTTTATCTGGCTATTCATTTTCCTGTATAGTGTACATGCATTTCATATTTCAGTGACAAAGGAGGAATTCACAAAGGTTCACTTCAATGGGAAGGCGTGTCAAGGATAGGGAGTTTTGGGAGGTGATTTAGAGAAGGAGCTTAACTTCAGACACTCTAACTCGTACCTCTGAAGGAGCCTCTTTCTTTCCAGTGCCTGTAGAGGAAGTGCAGAGAGATTAGCCTCCATCAACACTTCTCTAAATGTCAATGCAAAAGATTGCGTATGACAGCAGCTGGGAAATCAGATAGTTTAATGCAGCCATTAATTAAACAAAAACACAAAGGCAGTCTCACCATACATTTTCATAACTGCAGTTGAACTAGAATTTCAGTGTTTGAAAAGATTTTTGTAATTAACTGCATCTGTAGAAGCAACAAAACACTAACAGTGTCTGAAAAATTACCCCTTGATGCCCTTAGTACATTTAAGTGAGCAAAAAAGGTACCCTGTCTTTTCAAAAGTGCACTTACGGTACAAAAAGAAATGGTTTGAAGAACTGTCATTCATAACATAGTATATAACTGTTGCAGCATATAAATAAAGCAGGGTGAAAACTTTGTTAAAATATTTATGCACACTGTAAGATCTAATGTTTCCTTAAAAACACCACTTAGAAAAGTGGTTGATATAGTAAAAAATGCACTTAACCCTTGGACTCTGTTTCTGAGCATTTCCTGGTATAGGTTCATGGTGGCAGCACAAGGAACCATAAATCCACGGGAGACACTGTGGTAAATGTGAGAATCAGATGTTCTTGGACTCCGCCATGGGTGGACTCCATCAAGTTAGGGGGAAGGAGGCTGATGCTTTTTGTTCTCCATTGGCCAGCGAGCAGGAGTAAAGAAAAAACTGTACCCCATATGCTGAAAGCACACATCACTTTAGAGGAAATATATTATCAGTAGTCAA